>NC_081289.1:24327424-24951174 GCF_030490865.1 Poecile atricapillus | reverse complement strand
AAAATACAACAGAATGGAATTCATAGTACTGTTTGCTTGGTTGTGGGGTTTTTTGTTTGTTTTTTTGTCATGGTTGCCTGTCAGAGAAAGAAGGTGGATGAGCCTTAATGTGAGCTCAGCTGAAGGTGTTTGAAGGTCATAGTATGTGACCCCACAGACTGCAGTGATGCTGAAGGTCAGATAGCTGGTCTGCTCCTACGAGAGGCAAAATCTACCTGATTTAAGTACAATCACTGTCACAAATGCCAGTTTGTTGGGACATCCCATGTTGCAAACTGTGAATGTTTTCAGTACTCGCTGCATGTGAGATCTGTTAAAAGATATATGTAGGTATCTATTTGTATGTCTCTTGGAAGTCCCATATCAAGTATATACACTAAAAAGACTTTGAAGAATGGATTCTCTTTTGTTTATAAAGTGGGTGACAAGTAGTGCAGTTAGTCTTTACAGGTACACACTTTTCTAAATTGTCTTATGCCCATAATTCCCCAAGGGACCAGTCAGATGGAGGGAACTGTTTGCTGCAGCCATGAGAGTAATGGAGTTAGATGGTGGTGGCACAGGTATGGTTAAAGAGCGCTTTGCTCAGAATGAGATCAGAAACAGAATTGCATTTCTGACAACTGACCTTTGCTGATCATTGTGAATTGAAGTTGGGGATATTATATTCTATAACTAAAATTTTCCGGTAGCGTTTCTGTCATCTTGAAATCTTCCTCTGTTTTATATCTATTTATACCTCTTTCCTTATGCTTTATTAATGCCTTTTACATTTGAACAGTCTGCTGTTCCTTTATGTGGCTTGACAACTGCCAATACTCTTGTTGAAATATTTTGGTTTTAGTTCTGCTAATGGCGATTTTGCCTGGGTTTTCTTACTCCCGTTATGTAATGGAAGTAACTGCAGTCCCCGACACGTGTGTTTGGTCTCTTTCCACCCACCCGTACTTATCACAGGTTGATGCTGTGTTCCACTAAAGTCTTTTAGCAGTTTGGTTTTGTTGTTTTTCAGGAGATGTCGTTCAGTGTTTATTGGTGTTACCTCTTCATTAGCTGCAGTCATTCCTTTCTTCTTTGCTGATTATATCCTTGTGCCATTTCCCACGCTAAAGTTGTATTTCAGGCATTCAGCTATTTTGTCTTCATTAGGTACATGAGGCTGCTAGGTAAAGTCATGGATTATTCTTCTTCTTAGAGGGTCAAATGAAAGAATGTTATTTGAATAAAAGAAGAAATACAGCATCTGTGACAATAAGGATAAAAAAAATGGGCAGAATGTAGTATTTGCTAGCTGATTTCTTCCTTCTCATAGGTGTATTTACAGTTTACTACAGTTTACTTTGAGTCTCTCTAAGTTAAAGCAAATGCATTTTATACCCTTAAAAAGGGACATTAAAACCCAGTTTTCAACCCAAGCAATAAAGGATAGAATTTTATTCCTCTCTCTAGCAACTTTACTATCCCAGGATTTGTAAACTGCTTTCTAAGCCGTAGTAAATTAGATCCCAGCAGTACAGGGCCTCTGTAGATAAATATAGAAGCCATTATACCTTGATATAGTCGTATTGCCTAGGAAAATACAACTGTTATTGAAAAGGAATTTGCTCAGGGCAAGAAGGTATCCATTACTTCCTGAATAACTCACTAACATTGTTAACCTTTCTTTGCACAAACAAGCCAGGAGGAGTCCCTTTCTGCAGGATGGTATTATTCTCCATCTGTATTCCCCTTTATCATCAACAGACCTAAACCAAAGTTTCAGCATATTGATAAATGCCTCTGTGGTCCAGGCAAGAGAGCTATGCCCTGTCTTCCCCTTTTCTTACTGTTGCAATATTTTTATCTTCATACCCTTTCTTAATTTCTGGGATGTTGTGGTGCTGATGAATTGCTGATACAGTACAGCCACTTGACATGGTAAACACAGAGACCAAAAAAAAAGGTGTAATTATGCTCCAGCTCAATTGATGAGGTTTTGGAAGCAGTTTCCTTTTTGCTGCCTGAATTCTCACACCTTGAATTGGATGCCAGCGGTTCATCCTTTGGTGTAGCTTCCCTTGCAGACTATGAAGAGAGGAGTAGGAGCTGAGTGGTGTTTTTTTATTTATTTATTTTTTTATTTATGACTTCCTCTTCAGAATCCAAAACCAAAGAAATACCCTATTTAGCACTGACAAGTCTAGGGCACGAAGTAAGGCAATAATCTTTCTGCCCTTTATCAGTTCAACTGGATATTGTACTCCTGATTTGACTCTAAAAATAGACTTTGGTTGAAATCTGATGCTGTGTAATAGCTTTCTGCTACTTTATAGAAAAACCGAAGGGAGAGCAAATTTTTTTCCCTTTATGAAGGTATTAAGGCACTTACTAGCTAACCAGTCTTTAAAAAAGATATATTTAAATACCAGGGTTGGAGCTTACTCTGTTTCTCTCTTACAATGATCTAAATACATTTGTTACATGCCAGTTCAGTGTGGACTTCAGACTAGATCCATGTGTGATACAATGCAGAAGATACAGCCTGAAAATCAAGGCTAGGGTGGCAACACCAGCAGCAGAGAAGCTTTTTCTTCTGTAGATGTTCAGCTTGCTAGATTGTCCTCAAAAGGTATTGGAGAATTGCAGACTTCACTCCTGGTCCACCCATAGTAAGGCTAGGTAGGTAGCCTAGACAAGTATAATTCATGGAAATTCCCACTTGCTCCCCAAACTCATGTTTGCTGTATCCTGGGAGTGGCTGCATAGTCAATCTGTTTCTGCAGATGAATGCCCAAACTGGAGCTGTGAGAATTCCTTACATCTAAATGCTTGCATGCTCTTCAGTGTTTAACTTTGAATTCTCTGGCTTCACAATTTAGTTTTGTTCATGTGGGTGTTCTTGGTTTTAATTTAAAGGTGTATTTTTGGGAACATGTTTTCAGAGAAGTACCTTTCCTAGTTACTGAGCTTTTTTTTCTCTTGAAGAATCGACAATGCCTTCCAGAATAGTGCTCTTGAGCACAGGTGTGAGGAGAGGAAAATCCCAAACAAACTCGAAAAAGCTTTTCTTGGTATCCATTTCTTTTTTTTTTTTTTCCTTATGTACTTGAATGATAAGCCTATGAATTGAGATCTCCTGAAATTTATTTAAGGACTTAAATTTAATTACTGTGATAAGTCAGTAACAGGACAGTTCTTAAAAATTGTTGGGTTTGTTTGCATGTCAGGATGTTTTATTGTTTCAGGTTTTCTGTTTTTTTTTTGGAGGATAAACTAGCCCTTGATAGGTTGTTTTTAAATAAGTAGTCTCTTTTCAAATCCTCTCGCTGGACCATACATGCAGAAGAGAAAACAGGGAATCCAGTCTTCTAGTAATGAAATGGGTTGCTCTATAAAAAGAATGTTGGGTTTTTTTCCTTGTAATATGCCAATGTTTGGCTTATTTGCTTGGCAAAACATCCAGAGGAGTTGTATTTTTCTGGATGATTTATTGTATGCACTTTGTATTCTTGCTTCCTTTCATAAACAGGATAATGCAGAGTGAAGCTTCCTATATTCCTTTTGGATGCTGAGAGGAAATCTACCTTGTGGCTCAGAAATTCTGATAATCAGAGATAATCCAGGATCCTGAGCAGAGGCAGTCTCACAAATGAGCAGTACTCTGCTGCCAGGGTAGTCTCCAGCGGCGCCCAAAGGAGCAAACCAACCTCAAAGAAGATCCTCTTATCTCCATAGGAGCTGCATGTGTGCCCAGGGCTGCCTTCTGTGCCTCTCCCCAGATAGCTTCCAGCCCCATCTCTAATCTTCTTTCAAAAAACCAAAACAAACCCCAAATAAAAATCAACCAATCAAACCAAATAAAGCCCCCCTAACCCTAACCCAAGACACAAGGTATGCCCAAATCCATGACTAGCAGAGGTCTGATTCCCCTGTTGTCTTCCTGGAACCTTCTGCTGGAGTTAGATAAGCCATGGAAAGCAGCCACTGAATTGGAGAAACTTCCCTCTGGGCGCCATAGAGCATGTTGCTGTTCCAGTCTCCAGTCAGACCTTTTGTAGATGGTTCTTGAAGTGTTTGCCATAGTAGGGCAATGATTGAGTCTTCATCCTCAGTCTGAATCTAGCTTCTGCATAAAATGTGGACACTGATTATGGCTTTTGGCTGTGAGGAACTGCTTTCCTTCAGTTTGAAATTAAATTTCCCTCTTCAACCTGCTGCAATCTCATGCCTTCAGCAGTAGTGCTGCTTTCCTGATGCAGTCTTCTGGTATGATGGAGATTGGCCTAACTCAGCAAGCAGCACCAAGGTTTAATAAAAACTGGCTGCAAGAAACACCTGTATTTGTAGTTGCCATTGTGTCACAGTTGTACTTTTGCCCTTATGGCAGGTTTAATGTTAGTGCTGGAGTAAGGGCTTATTAGGGCTCCAAGTGCAGGTGATGCAGTTCATAGCAGACTGCAGACTTTCCCATGTGTCCATATTTAAATATGTTCACAGCTGTAGTACAGCTGAAACCTACTTGTTATCTGGTTGCATCCCTTTTGTTTGCAAGCTCGAGTGACATGAGAGAGCCACAGAGCCGTTTGTTGGGTAGCTGTTGGAACATCTTCCTTAGTTACTGCTGGAATGGAAGGCATTTTGTTATCACAGACTGCAACAGCTGACTTTTCTCCAAATATAGAACAGAAATACGTATTGAATGCTTTGGCTCTTTTTTCAGTATTGGGAATGTTTCTACCTTTTACCCATAGTAGCAGATCAATGCAGTTGCTGGGGTTTCTATTCTTGAGAAGCTTTAAAAACACATTATCGTCTTCCAGCTCTGACTATGGATTTTACCTCCTCTCACTAGGATTCCCTTGTAAATTTTATTTTTTCCCTTTCTAATTTCCTTTCTATTTTCTTCTCGCAGCTTTTCTCTTTTTTTTTTTCACTTGGTAGAATATATACAAATGTTCAAGTGTGGAGATGTGATAGGGAAGCCCAATAAGCAATCTGTCTGTCTAGGAAAAATATGCTACTATACCTCTGGTCCCACTCAAGTGCTAAGTATGTACGTAGGTGCATTAGTTTGGTCTCTATTCTCCTTGCACATATCCAGATGGAATTGTCACAATCATTTTAACTAAGCTACTGCTAATTTATATTTTTACAATTGATTGCTCTTTTCTGTCAAGATGGAATCTAATATGGACTTACTCATTTTCAATGTAACACTTCTTGAACTAAGAAATTGTTTTCTCTAATTTTGCAATCTGGAGGGTGTTCTTTGACACCAGCCCCCCTATGCCTCCCACAAGTGTTGTTGCATTAGAAATTCCAGATGATCAGATGGGATTTTCCCTCTGTTATGAAGAGGTACTCATCTAACCACTCATCCTGTGTGCTATCTAATATGATTTCAGTAGCGTGTAGCAGACACACCAGCTCGTACCCTGTCTTGAGCTTTATCTGCTAGAATGTTAATCCACGAGCATTTGAAATCATATGCCTCTGAGACACAATCAGCTAGAAAGAGATAACGTCTGTTTGAAACTGTGCTGTGCCCATTCCCTGTTTTCCCACTCGGATCTTTCCTAAATAGGCTAGAATTTTCTGTAAATCATTTTCTAAGCATTTGTCGTATTTGAAACTTATATACCAGCAGTGTATTTGAGTTGAGTGTATGCACATAACTGAGTAGTCACAATAATTTTTATATGTAATTAAGGCTTTTGATGCCATAGAGAAACATGTAGGGTTTTTTTTTTCGTTTTTCCCAGTGTCTCATTTTTCCAAATACCTTTATGCAGGATTAAATAGGTGGTTACTTGCTCCCTTTTTTATCTTTCCCCTTTTGTTACTTGTTAGGACCTTCCTTACTTCTCTAACAAGCATTAAAGTCTTTGCAGACTGCTTTCTTCCCCTTTCACTTTGATTTACACAACAGCCTCCCATCAGAGAAGAGGGACCAATGTTTCACTAGGCTACAGCTCTCTGAACTTTTTCTCATAGCTTGGTATATATTAATTTTAAAATCTTTACCTTTCTACTTTTAATCCTTTTTGAGACATGAAAGATCCCTAAGAGATAATGTGTATTTCACACAGCAGCCTTTGCAAGCTCCCTGACACATATCCTGTGAATGACTGTTGTTAGGATTATGGCAAAGCATTTGCAGGGGATCCTAGCTACCTGTGTCAGAAGCCTGTCTTAGTCATGTTTGTCTTTGTTTCTCTGGAATAAGATGCATTGACATAATTGACGTACTGTTGTCCTCTTGCTCCTTAGAGAATATTTTTTGGGTTTTTTAGAAGAAATTTTTCAAAAAGAAATGTCTTGTATGGATACTTTTTACATGCCAGCTAATGTAGTTGAAAAATCGAAAGAAAAGCATATTGAAGACCTAATAATTAAAGTTGTTCCTTCCCCTCCCCCAGCCCCAATTGTATCAGCCAAGCCAAATCTTTTTCTTGCTTGTAATCTGAGGCTAAAATGGCACTGCTACCAGTTCTGCAAGTGTGGATAGTCATGGGCATGCGCTTCACACTCTTCATGTTGATTTGAACCTCTGGGCAGCAGCAGCTCTCTTGAAAAGCAGGGTGGTGGTGCCTCTCGAGTCCACCCACAGCCTCATTTCCTGACCCGTTGGGTCCTCCTGTCACTGCTTGAGAATACTGGGTGTTGAGAAACCTGCTCTTGCAGTTCATCAAACAGTGCTCCTGCTCCAGGACAAAGGTATTACATCACCAGAAGTCTGCTGCTCTCCGTAATCTTCCTGTGTGCCTTCCATGGAGAGGTGGTGGCCTTGTAGCAACTGTGGCAAATAAATTTTGAGGTAGTATTTAGATGATTCAAGGAGGGTTCATGGGTCTTGTTTTGATTTGGAGGTTGTATGTGACCTGCACAATGTGGAACTGCTGGGATGATATGTAACAAGCCTCAGTTGTTGAAACTAATGAATAGGCTTATTCTAAAAGTTTTTATTTTCTTTCCCTGAAGGTGGCCTGAAGGATGAGAGCTTGGGAAAGAAGAGGAAGAATTTTTTTTCTTGTGTTTTTAATTAGGGAAGTTTTTAATAACTCTTCAGCTTAGTTTTGAGGTTCGTCATTTTCAAGTTTTTTATAGGAATACATATCAAGTAGGATTTATTTGGGTTTGCTCACCTGGTCCACATGTTTTCTCACTTTTTCCGCTGCAGACAAGGAACCTCAGCTTTTATTAAAATGACCATAGGATCATTTTTGAATTATGATTCTGGATCAGAAGAAAACCTTGAAAATGCCATCAAGGTTATCTGGTGCAGAAACGTCTGCTTCAGTCTGCAGGCTGGCTGAACTAGTTGCTGCTGATGGTGTGACCCTGCTTCAGAGATGTTAACAAAAGTGTCTAATCGTGATGCAAGTGTCAGCATTGCTGCTGTTTCGCTCCTCTCAGAGCCTCTGAGAACAGGTTTGTGGATCACATGCTTCACTTTTTGGAGACTGTGGTGCATAGGCTTTGGTGCAGTAAGTGATTTTTAGGAACACTGCTTTTCAGCCTCTCAACCTGACCCCTTGTGCAAAAAGGTGCGAGCAGATGGGAGACCTGAGCAATGCCATAATGGAACAGCCCTGTGCAATCCCAGCTTTCTGGAGGAGCTCTTGCTCCTTTCCTTGAGCAGCAGGGCTTGGGTTTTCTGGGCTGGAGAGTTGAGTGTTGCTTGTCTTTCACTATCAGATCCCTATGACTGCTGTATCCTGGTAATGGGAATAAACCTTTTCTCCAGGTTTCTATGTGGGTCTGCAGTGACAGTCACGTATTTATTTCCTTAGAGCCCATCAGCAATCCCATGTGCTCAGGCCTGTTCCTGGGACAGGCCTGCCCTGGGGTGTGTCTGTGGCTTGCTGAAGGTGAGAGGAGCCTGGGGAGTGTGGAGCACATCTGGGGTGTCTGGGCTGGCTGTGACAGGAGACCCTTCCATTTGTCACCCCGTGCAGACAGGGCCTGACTCGTGTAGAGCCTGGATGCATGCTTTGCTCCAAACCTCCTGGACTGCGTTTAAGTAATCTGTAAGTAGAGGCAGCAGAGGTGATATGTGGAATAGCACCATTTCTATATCTTTGGCTGAGATAAAAATATTTCTTCAAAACTCATTTCCAAGGAGACCAGTGCCTCAATGAAAACACTCTTTTTTTTTTTTTTTTTTTTTTCCTTTTAAATTTCTTCCCCCCCCTCCCCGTTTTTGATGAGGCCATATTTAACGTAGCATTTGGAGCCTGGCAAGGGAAGTCAATTCTTCATTTTGAGGCGGGAAGGGAAGGGGGCGAGAAACCCGTTTTCCTAGTTTGGAAGAGCAGTTTAACTGATTAATGAGATGCGAGGTGACACTCATCCTGTGGCATCGGGCACGGGGGATGGGACGAGGATTTGCTCCTGCAGGGAAGGGCTTGCTGGTGCTTGTCGAGGGAACTGGGGCGAGTGTCTCTTGCTCAGCGCTCCTTTCCTGGGGCTGCCGCCCCACCGGCAGAACTTTGCAGTCCTGAAATTGGAGCAGGCTGGGAGCGCAAGGCTGGGAGGGCACTTGCCCCAGTCAGACTTGGGGGGAAGCTGCCTCCGGGCAAGTGGGAACCCGATACACTCTGAGGAACCGGAGCCAGCTGCCGCTTTCCCTTTAGCAATATGCATGTCTGTAGAATACTCATGTGGAGCCACCTGCAAAAGCAGATTAACCCCTTTATCTGTGTCGCTTCCTTTCCCCAGCCCATGCCGACAGTGGTTGTTCTTTCTTCCTGAAGGAGCTCCAGGGCTGGCACATACGCATTTTCTCCTTAGCTTCAGGATCCCCGTAGTTAGGCTCCTTGATGCCTGTCAGTGGTTAATGATTAAATACAGACAGTGAATTGTGACCGAATTTGGGGTGTTGACTAAGGGGGTAGATGAAGACGTGCAGAACCTGCCTGTAGCCCCCTGCGTGGCTCCTGCATCCAATCATCCAGGATGATTCCTGGAGGAGCAATTAGTGGTCGGGGGGGAATGGGTCCTCACCCCCAGTGACCTTGGAGGACAAGGTTTTGCTCTGCTTCATTCACGGCTACAGTTCCCTTTTCTAAAGTAAGCGCTCTCCAGCACTGGGAGCCGGGCTGCATTTATTGCTAACCCCACCCATCCCTGCCTCTTGCAAGAATCTTGTGAGGCCGAGATTGTGTTTTTAGAAGCAGAATGACAGGGAGAAATTCCCTGGAGGCGAATGCAGAGTGTGTGCTGTGCACGCCAGTACAGACACACGGGGCTGGGAACTCCCAGGGAGAGATTAAGTGCGAGAGAAGAGCGCAGAGCAGCCAGAGCTGGAGGAGGGGGGTGGAGGAGGCGAGACGCTTTCTAAGCCTCAAACTGAGCCGTTCGGATTTTTTTTCTTTAAGAAAAAAAACCAAAAAACACCCTCGACCAACCTCGGTGTCGACAGTCTTACTGAAGTGCCTCTTGTGTTGCCGGATCATCTCACTGCTGGGTTTGAAGGACCCAGGCTAACATGATGTACCTCTGGGTGAGTAGGAAGCGTGTGTGAGGGCTTGCACACTTTGCACATATAAGGAATGGAAAGCTGAAGGACTCTGCACTAACGTGAGCGGCCTTCACTGTTGGGCTTAGCTCTCTGCAGCCTCTACTCACTGTGGGCTAGTTTTCCCTTTAAAAAAATATTTTGAGCACGTACTATTAACTGGGTATCAAGCAGGCTTTTCTTGTGGTTATAAGTGCCTCTGGAGAAACAGTTTTGGGCAGGTGCCTTGGAGACAAAATTTTTTGGTATAATGCTGCTCACTGTCTGCCAACTGAGAGACCTGCGTATGTGTGTGTGTATATATATATATATATATTTTTTTTTTTTTTTTAAATGCATAAACCTGTTCCCATGTGCCTCTGCTTTATGGGATTTTTGGAGTCACTGAGAGACATCCCAGGTAGTGAAGGAATGCTGCTGAAAGGGATCTGTAAGTCTCTGAAGGCTAGGAGAAGAGTAGGCAGGGGTTAGATAGTTTGGTAGTTTGGGGCTTTCAGGATGGAGGGAGAAGCTCTTTTGAGAAAAGCTAGATGCAAGGTTATTTTTCCAGAAGTGGCACAGTTCCTCAAGTTTCTGGTGGAGTATGGAAAATAATGTCAGGAAGAAACATGTGTAAAGTGTTATATAGATCCAGCAAACAGAGTAATAGCTTATACAAAGGCAATATATATTTTCAGCCTTTGAGCAAGGACTGGAATTTCCACTGGAGCAGTCAGCTTTTAGACTGCTCAGTCATCAACGTATAGTTTTGTCTGCTCCTGGGCACCCTTGAGATCAGCAGTTTGCCCTTGGGTTTCCTTACCCAGCTGTGAGAGGTAAAGAATAGCTGGGTCACAACTAATTTTTGGTTGGACTTGTTTTTTTTAAAAAAAGCCCTTGTTTGTAACTCAGAACGAGAGGGCTCTCTCTGCCTCTGGCTGCTTTGAGTCCGGTTCCCCGGAACAAACACTGGTTTATTTTAGCAACAAAGCAAGCCTTGGAACCCAGGCAGAAGGATTTGACTTCCCTCCTTTGCACATACACACACTATCTTTGTTGCAGGTAACCTGATTCTGCACAGGGGTATGCACACTTGCCTGGTTTTGTCCAGCAGGCTCTGCTGGCAGGAATGTCCACCTTCTCTGCTCAGCCTCTTGCCACAGCCTGGTGTATGGGACCCCCTCTTTTAGGGAGAAAGACTGGGCAGGACCCATTGCTCAGCAAAGATTTGTGCTTGGTTTGGTGGGTGGGGTGAGAGGAGAAGTAATTCAGCCAATGCTGCTGCTGATCTTAGATAAGGAATAAACAATGGAGATGTTCCTTACTCTGCTGAAATGGGGAGGATGAGTGTGGGAGCAGAGGAGAGCTGCCCTGCTGTCTGACCTCCTGTGCTGAGGGGTTTGTGAGCACTCTAGAATAAAACAGAGGTGTTAGCCTGCCTAAAGACCAGCTTTGGCCCAAAACATGAAGCACTGACCTGGATTCTTAAAAGAGGGTTGAGTTTTGGGATGCTTGCCAGTGGATGAACCCCATGGGCTGGTGCTTCAGCTTGTATCCTGAACTTTAGGTAGTGTTACTGCTGTGTTTCCATTGCAGTTTAACTTCAGAGAAGTGGGGAAAATAAATACTAAATGCTTGAATAGCTGAAGGGGTTTTAAAGGCATCATCTGGGCACTCTGCCATAATAATTAAAAAAATTAGTGAATTTTTGCTATCTAGAGATCAACTTTCCCTTCTCAGTACAGGTTACACTATTACTTTTGGGGAGTCTTCTCCTCCTTGGACCTTTCAGGGACCTTTTCCTCCATGCCCATTTATGTTTCTGCTTTAAGCTCTTTTTATCCTGACAGGCTGCATAATCTTTAGCGGTGAGAACAAGGAGCCTCAACTGACAGATCTGGTTTGGTGTGGGGTTTGTTGTGCCTCGGCTGTGCCAGTTTCTTGCTTCCCTGCTCACAGGTTCCCCTCTGCCTCTCATTCTCTTCTTGTTGCCTGTGCTATCTTTTTTTCTGTTCTGTGCTTCTTGTCCTTGGAATGTCAGGACTTCAGTAGATGCATGGAGATTTGTACTGAGTCATTCCTTAATTCAATGCATGAAGCTACATTAATGCAATGTTCAATTTGAGGTTTTAAATATGCAAGTCCTGAAATCCAGAATTAAGATTCCCACAGCAACCATAATGTTTCTCCCCCAGCCCCCCACCCCCAGGGGTACATGTTACAGAATTATCTTCTTTGAAGAGATTGTGCAGTATTGAGTGCTGTCAGGTTTGACAAATAGTAAAATAAAAAGGAGAATGCACCTTCCTCTGCAGCTGTGGTGTGGTGTGGAAACTGTTCCCAGACATACAGGCTACCTGCAACATCACAGTCCCTGATTATAATGCTGTCTCTGGAATGAAGTGGTGTTGTAGCCTTGGTTCAGTCTGACATTCCTGCTTGCTGAACTGTATTCCCTCGGGTGAAACTTGTTGCAGGATACTCTTAAATATTTGAGAGCCTTGTAGACTGCAGGAGATTGTGGGCTGTGGAGAGCTGGAGAGTAGGAAACTTAAAATATCTGTTGTGATGACCTAATGCTTGGCATTGTGAGGGTAGTGAAGGCAGCAGACGATCTGTGCCATTAAATATCAAGAGAGACTATTTATCTTAACACTTTCGTTGTGTAGGATGCAGTTGTATAAAATCTTTCTGAGGCAGAGATGGTATGATAGTCTCTCTGATGTTGCAAACCCTTTGAGTGTTGCAACTCAAGGTGGGTATTTGCCTTATGTATAGGAGGTGCATGTAGGAGTTCTGTTTCTGCAGGCGTTTTGTTTGTGGGGGACCATCTAGCTCGAGTTTTGTCTCTTCTCACACTCATCCCCATTTGTGTGCAGCTGTCTGGGCTCTTGAATTGCTCAAGAAAGCTCCTAGTCATCAATTCTCTATATGGGACATGGGTAATTTGGGCTATGAAAG
Organism: Poecile atricapillus; assembly: GCF_030490865.1. NCBI lineage: Eukaryota > Metazoa > Chordata > Aves > Passeriformes > Paridae > Poecile > Poecile atricapillus. Next base: position 24,938,735 of record NC_081289.1, on the reverse strand, counting down.
CAAGAGGGTCTTTGTGCTGAGGGCAGTCAGGAATGACAGCAAGGTGGTGTGCTGGGGACAACCAGGAGCAGAGTAGTTTGAAGATGGGAAAAACATTCAACCCTTTACTGGATAAGAAAGACTCAGTTTCATCATTTATGAGCAGATGAATCTTTGTGTACTGTGAGTCATGAGATATAATCTAGAGTCATTTCATTCCAAGTATTTTCTAAAGAGCATGATGTGTTCTGAGAGTTGCATGTATGAATGTTGCCTTGTTGGAGGTCTGTTGTTACAAGAAAGGTTGAAAGGAAGGGACAGCAGCCCTATGAAGCAATTTATCAATCATCCTTCTCCTGTGCTCAAAGACAGCCGAAACTATCAAAGGCAGGAGGGACCAAGGTAAGGGAGGTCCATGCTGTTGCTAGGCTTCTGGTAGGAAAGCACTGGATTCATTGCTCTGTTTATAGTGGGTATGGATAATTTCCTCATTTTTCGCAGCCATGTACAGAGTACATGCTGAGTGTTTGTCAGAGGGCTGGCTGCCTATTGCAACAAGAAATTATTTCTTTCTCTGGAGCCCCATGAAAGTGGAGATCTTACCTAGACACACTAATTACTATACAGCAAGAATAGTGCTAGTAAGCTTGCCAAGCTAATTTTGATTTTTTTTGTTGGTTTTCTTCCTGACCTGTCTTTTACTTTCCTTTTTGTCACTGAAAAGTCTCTCATTGCATTCACTGGAATAATTTTTCCCTCTAGGCTCCGAGCTCATCAGCTTTACCACCAAGGGATTGGAAACCCAACTCTGCTGCCAAACTTGAGTCTTAGCAACGAGCTCTTCCTCAAGCCAGGTCTTTCTATTATTTGTTTGGTCTTTTTTCATGAGAGGTAGCTACTGCCAGTGAAAAGTATGGACATTACAGCATGGTTTTCAAAGCATGCATTTGACAGCAGCAAAAGAAGTGGCTATCCAGGAAAAACTGCCTCCCTGCTCTGTTCTAGTACAAAGCCTGGGGCAGCTCTTGCTGGGGAAGTCTAGCTGTGCCTCTAGGTCTTTGGCTGGAACCTGTTTGGTAGGCATGGCTAATGAACATCAGCCATCACCCCAAGCTCTGACGGGAGGGAGAGCACAGGTGCTGGCGTGTGGAAGGTGTGCATGTGGTGTGGTCGCTGCTGAGAGAGATGGACATGGGGTTGCCTCTGGGAGATTGTGGCTGTGAGGATGTAGAAGGATTTTCCTGAATGAATGTTAGAGGTTAGGTCTGGGTGAATTTCTGTGAGTATATTAAAAGACGTTTTGTGTTAATACAAACACTTGTATTAATTCTTGCTCTGGAGCAGAAAAGCCCTGGAAAATCATAAAATGGAGCTCATGTGAAAATCCTCGAGCTAGTAAGCCGTAAGCTGATTCCCCAGCCTGCAAGTCCCTGCAGTGCCATGCTGTGGCATGCATACGTAGCAGCTTGAATCCAGAAGTAATATAGTTATGTTTGTCCAGCACTGCAGCTGAGATAATGAGTTCTGCTGCTCGATAAGGTTTATTAGCTTTGGTGTAGCACCTCATGAACATGGTTATACTGCTTCCACACTCGAGCTGCTCTGTGCACAGCTGGGTTGGGGATGTCTGCATTGCATTCCTCTGGGGCTTTGTGTGACAAAGCAACTTGCATCTATTTGCATCTAGGGTTTTATACAGGCTTTGGAGATTTGGGAAACAGAGAAAGAAGAGTGTATGAAAGAGATTATATAATGTGACTGGCTGTGTTATTAGAGGACTAGAGTTGATAATCCAGGTGATCTTTTCCAATTCTGTGTTCCTACAAGCCTGTAATTGTGGAAGATGCCGAGGTCACTACTGAGACAGGAAAGCCCGGTGCAGTTCAAAAGGAAAAGCCATTTCAAATTAAGGTATAGGCTTCAGAAGATGAAGATTCAGGATCAGGATGCTCTGTTCTGTGGGCTACAGTGATTTTATCTGGTTTTGTGTAAATCAGGTGTGCAGCACATTGCCATCATGTTCAGGAATTCCCTTCTCTGATGAATATAAACAAAAGAATTAGAGAGATGTAGGTTTGCTCAGTTGGTGTATTTCTCCAGTGGCTCTTCTGCCTGACTGCTGTATTCCCACCTGTCCAAACAGTCGTGAGCACAGGGGACTCTTTTATGCTGTAAGCTTGTCCAAGTCTTGGAAGACTGACAAGGGCTGGGTCCTCTTTAAGTTAGTTTTTCACAAAACAGCCTGTTTATCTTGGAAGGAGGAGAATAAACTGTAAGAGAGTAAGGAGAGAATAAACCTCAGCCTTCATGATTTCCAGCTGAAAGCTTGAGGAAGAATGCAGATAATAGCAATTTGAGACTGAACATCTGTGTTTCCTGCACTTCTCATGGTGCTTATTTGCTAATATTAATTCCATTAGTGACAGAACTTTACTGTTTTCACAGAATCACAGAATTCTTAGGCTTGGAAAGGACCTCTGGAGATCATCTAGTTCAATCCCCCTGCCAATTCAGAATCACTTAAAGTAGGTGACATAGGAACATGTCCAGATGATTTTGAATGTTTCCAGAGAGGAAGACTACATAACCACCGTGGGCAGCCTGTTCCAATGTTCTGCCGCCCTCAATGTAAAGAAGTTCTTGCTCATCCTGAGGTGGAATTTCTTGTGTTTTAGTTTATGGCCATTGCTCCTCATCCTGTCAATGGACACTGCCAAAAAGCATCTTCCAGCAACCTCTTGGCACCTGCCTTTGAGATATTTAAATATATTAATGAGATCATCTCTCAGTTATCTGTTCTCCAGACTAAACAGCCACAGCTTCTGCAGTCTCTCCTCGTACAAGATGGTCCAGAGCCCTCATCATCCTTCTGAATGAAGGCATCTACTGAACCCTCTGTAGTATCTCCTTGTCTTTCTTGCAATGTGGAACTGGGCACAGCACTCCAGGTGTGGCCTCACTAGGGCCAAGTAGGAGGGGAAGGATCAGCCCCCTTGACCTGCTGGCCACAGTTTTTCCGATGCACCTCAGGATACCACTGGCCCTCCTGGCTGTGAGGGCACACTGCTGGCTCATGGTCAGGTTGTCATCCATCAAGAGTCCAAGGTCTTTCCCTGCAGAACTGATCTCTAGTAGGTCCTGTACTGGTACTTGGGGTTATTCCTCTCCAGGTGCAAGACCCTACACTTGCCCTTGTTGAACCTCATTAGGTTTCTCTCCACCCAACTTGCCAGCCTATCAGAAGCAGAATGATAGAGAGAAATTCCCTGGAGGCGAATGCAGAGTGTGTGCACTATCCTAACCCACAAGGGTAATAGTAATGGTATGAGAAAGGTCTCTGAGTGGACCTGAATTGGGGTGGCTTTTTTGCCACAGCTCTAAGCAGTCACCAGAGTAGCAACTGTGTATGTGTGCATGCTTAACCAAAAGTATGATTGGACATCTTATGCAATTAGCTGGAAAAGATCCCTTAATAGTTCAACAAGGTCTGTGGGGTACAGCAGGAGCTTGAGTGATGTAGAGGGGTCAGAAAAAGTTCTCTGTATGGAGTTGTCAGTTTGGAGAAGGAACAGCAGTCTATATCTGCAGTACCGCAGCTGTGGATGGTACCTTGTACCCAAGGCAATGTGATTCACCCTGCAGCCATGCACTGGAGAGGCAAGCTGTACTGGTGGACCAGTGCAGATAGTTCCAGACTGGAACTGAAAACAGGCTTGCAGAAAATTAAGAAGTCCATTGAGGATGTGCTTTGTGCCCTCCAGTGCTAAATTCTTTTGCTAAAAATGTTAAATATTCCTCAAAGCTGTGAAAAAGCTTAAACAAGTAATTAAGTTTCCTTCGTCTGTCCCTTAAATTTAGGTTTCATTGTTCTCAGAGTCCTGTGTCTCATGACTAATATACTGCCTGCACAATGCGCTGGCTGATTTTTTACCAGATGGTTCTTGGGTCTGTAGCTGAATCCAGGGCGAAGGCAGTTAGTTTTTCTTCTGCTTCGAATGAAAGATGCTGTCCCCCACACAATGCTTTGATTGAATCTTGGACATAAGACAATAATGAAGCAAAAATATTTTGACCAGATGACAACTTTTTAAGATATTCTTAGGGATTATTATTCATTATATTTAAGGAGCTGGCATAGGATGATACTAGAACACTCTTCCGTACATTTTTTTACAATTTATAAATCATCTAGTGTTGAAACAAAGTTTAAATGCAGAAAAATGCTGGAATTCAAATATGTATACGTGGCTAGAAGATAGAAAATGTGCAGTGTGAACTGCATGTTGCTATTTTTTCACTTTTTGTTTTTGTTGTAATGGCCTTCGTTTTCATTCCATCCTCAATCACGATGGTGATGTCTGCTTGCATCCATGACTTATCTTTTGGATGGAGAACCCTTGTGAGTAAAGAAAAAGCATCCCTCAGGAAGGTGCAGCATAAGTGGGGTGCATACCTCCATGGGGACCATCTCAGCAGCACTGCAGAGCAGGTTTCCTCTGAGGGCTGTTGGATCCAGCTATTCCCCCCCCCAATTTATTACATCGTGATTTTGGCTGCTGCTTGAGTGAGGAGAAGCAGTGAATGGCAATTATTGTTGCCAAAACTTTTTTTTGGACCAACCAGCGTAAAAGGGAAAGCCCATTCAACATAGGTGAAGCTACTGACTGTGACATCTTTCAAGAAATGGCTGGTATTGGCATTTTAAAATTTTAGTGTTGGGGAAAACTTTCTTCTAGGAAAGAAATTGGGTGGAGTGTATACAGTGTGTGTCTAACTGATGTTTTTAAACACCTTTTGGACTGAGAAGTGCTGTAGAAATATGAGATCCTTTAATGCTTTTTCTTTGCACAAGGAATGTTGCTCTTCAATGCAGCTGTTTAGCTGTTGCGAACAGGTGTGCAATAAACACCCCTTTCCTTTTCTAACAAATGTGGTGGTGATGGATACCCTCTCATTTAAACATGCATGGCTTTCTCTCCTACAAGAATTAAAAACTTTAAAAATAGCTTACATATCTAGAAAGAATATCTAGCCTTGTCCTGTTTCCCTCTTCCCCTCCCCCTTGCTACCAACTCAAATTACCGACAAGCTTTGGAAATTTCGGGGCAGGGGAACAGAGGTGCAGCTGGCCTGCATGTGTTGCACCAGCTGTAATGCAAATGATACATGCTGAAAGAGGCTTTTCTCACTTTTGTAATTCTTGGATATTGTTGTGCAATGGGGACATACGACAATTTGTCTTAAATGTGTTTGCTGATATGTTCCGCACAGTATACTGCATCCTTTGTTCCTTTCCAGCAAGAGACAATATCAAAATCCAATTGCCCGTTGGCAGCATGTCTGATTGCAGCTGGGGCTGTCCTCCTGCCTTCCCCATCTATCAGGCCTGGGGTGATCCCATCACATTGATATCAGTTAATTTAAGGCTGGCCAGAACACAGAGTTGGGTAAATTCTCAGCTTTCTTGACTTTTTGGACAATTTGTAATAAAGCACAATTTTATTGTTCTTTGTTTCTGAAAGTGGCATTACCTATTGCTCTTCTGCCTGAGAGGGCCAAAGAGGAAGTGCTTGGCTGCCTGTACTGGTTGTTTTGTGGGTACCAGTCAACTTTTCTGCTGCTTATCTGAAGCAGTCAAAGTACAGGCGCTGGAGGTTCAGTTGTGTAAAAACAAAAGCTGATGTTGATTTAATCCCATTACACTGCGTTGATCTCTCAACCACTGGACTCTTAGTAGGATTCCAGCTTTAATCCTGTAAGGATCAATCTGGCCCATTGCTTTTCTGTCCTGATCCTAAATCCCCCTTTAATCTTGTTAATTATACCAGGCCTTTTTTGGTTTCATTTTTTTCCGTTGTGCACCAGCAAAACCACACTAAATCTTCCTGTTGCTGTCTCTGACCTGGTGTTTTTACCCTTTGTTCATCTTGTTGAGGAGCAGGGTTCTTCTCAAGGCTGGTTTCATCATTCGTAGCAGTGCATTTGGTAGTCTGGTGTCTGCTGCTTCAGACTCCTGTGAAGTCAGCTGGTTATGCTGTTGTGCTGAATCTCTCCTGGTTCTGTCAGAGGTTTTCTTTTCTTTCATCTGTTTGATACTGTGCTGTCTGAAGGGGGTGGGGAATCATGGAACATGACAGCCACTTTGAAATTGCTTTCTTATGTTAAAGACAAAGGGTTTTTGGAGCAGAATCCCATCATTGGAGGAAAAGACAATGTCAGGGAATATGGAGCACTGCTGAGATGATGAGGCACATGCTCTGAGAAGACTGGAACCTGTGTCAGGGTCTGGGTAGTCCCATGGCCCACAGATACATTCTGAAGGTCACAGAGAAATTCAGCTGCTTAAATCAACCTTTTTACGTTTATGTGTGTTTGGGTGTCTTGAGGAGAGGAATAATGCACATTCAGACTTGAGGCTCTTTATCTTCACATTGCACTGTCTGCAGGCCTCCAAACCCAGTGCTGCCTTTTCTGTGTAATGCACAAGGCCAATTTCTTACTGTGACAATCTGCTCCTGGCACTTGCAATAGAAACTAGCAGTGCTTAATGTATTCATCTCTGTTATTTCCTATAGTGCAAAGAAGAAAACCAACCCAAAATTGCACCTACATTTGCTGTAACTCGATCAAGAGCTGACAGATCATTTCTGGAACATGTCTGTGCTGGGATCTTGACTGCTCTGCCAAATTTTATGCCTTTATCTTGCAGTGCTGCTCCTTTTCTCTCCTCTGTCCATGCAGCTCTGCCTCACCCAGCAGAAGCTTCTACTTTTCCAGCCTTTCATCCAAATTCTGATTTCCCACCACCTTGCCAGAGCACCATGGGGCTGGTATTTCTCCTTGCCAGAGTGCAGGCTGTAGGTATGGGTCTGCCATAGAAGTAGCCAAGATGATTTCCTTTTAAACCAGATAGAGGGGAAACCAGGTTTGGATCACAGAGGATGAGCTCCATGGATGCATTTATTCCAATTGAAGCAGCCCTTGTACTTAGTTTTTGGAAAACACTTGGAGCCGTGATAAAGAAGTAACAATTGCTTTTAAGGAAATGTGGGCATTTTCCCAGCAGTTCTGGGGTTAAGGAAATTGTAGAGGGCTGACATGGTGACAGTGTTCCCTATTTTTTTGTGTTGCCAGTAGCGAGAAGAGGGAAACTTTGATTTCTAATCCGCTTTGGAGGAGGCTCTGTATCAGGGCTGCACAGAAACATCCAGTCAAGCAGCTCCTTTATCATAAAGGGGATTTTAATTAAAACTGTTCTTGCATCATGAGCGAAATGAGCGTCAGTGCCAGCCAGCCCTGTACTGGGCATTTATCTCCTTCAAACCACATTACCAGTAATTGCTGCATTAAATCAAAGTCGAGGGAGATTACAGGTCTGAATTGGGCAGGCGGCCGGTGCCAGCGTGGGGAGCTCCGTGCTGCCGAGCCGCTGATACGGGAACCCCCTCGGCCCCTCAGCTGGAGGTGAAGAGTCGGAGGGCTGCTGGATCCCAAGAAGCCCTTCTCATTACAAGGCAGGAATTTTTGTTATAACCTAGGAGGAGTGGCAGGCTGTATGCTTGGAGCATTTTAAGCTCCTGGTGTTTTTCTATTAACTTCCGTTTTAAACAAACAAACCCAATAACAAAACAAACCCTGTGGCATTGCCATCCCACTTCTGTCTCCTGTTTGGATTCATTACAGACATTCCCTTTTGTTCATCATCTGCTGCTTATTCCAGTCCTAAAATTTAAGAATATATCACCTCTTGTCTTGATATATCCCTTGATATATCTCTTTTTCTCTCTTCCTTGCCACAGCTCTGCTGTGGAGCTGTTAATTTGGTTCTTCTCTGTCCCAATATGGGAGGGCTTCTCCCCTTCTTCCCCCGCTGAGGAATTGTATCTGCCTTGACCTCTGGTTCCTTTGCCAACTATGGCTCATTAGTTCATTTAATTATTTTTCTAGGTTTTTAAGCATTCTGTTGTCTCTAGGTCTAGAGCAGCTGTTTCCCTTCTTCTTGTCCCTATACTTCAACCTTGGTCACTCCAAAAACCATCTGATCAGCCTAGCGTTGCTGTTGCTTCCACTCTACAAACTTCTGTCAGGGCAAGGCTGAGGAATGGCCATGCCCACCTAAGGTCTCAGGCATGTGAACTGGCTTGAGGTAATTAGATCTATGTGGGCAATCACTGAATTATCAAAATATGACAGCTGGACTTTTGGTGGCTATTACTATCTCTCTCCTATAATTGCAGAGAGGGTAAGCCAGGAAGAGAATGTGAAGAATACATGGAGTTTTTTCCTTTTGAAAAGTGACTGTCATTTTCTTTGTTTCTGTCTTGATGGGGGGTTACGTATTTTCCTGTTGTATTGCTGACAATCTTGGGGCAGTTGGGTGGCAGTGATGATTTTTCTTCATTTTGCCCAGAGGTGTTGGCAATCTGCCATTCTGAAATTTGCTTCCTATAGTGTTTGCACATCTACTACATTCCTGTGCTGAAGAATAGGGTCTCATTCTCAGCACTGTACTGAGAACTGGGTAATGTATGTGAAAGATGATGCTGCAGCTGGATCTGCCTGCTAAAACAGGTTGCACACTGTCGAGTTGTATTAGATTTTTAAGATTTGCACAAGTTTCTCAGAAGTTGTCTAGTTCAGAGCAGTTGCAGGAATGTGCCTGCTGTGCCCCTTCAGAGCTTGAAGTCGCAGCTTTTGCTTTATTACAGTGTGAGCTTGAGATGTAGCTTAAGTATTGCCCTACTTCAACTCTGGCCTACGAATGAATCTCTAGCCTGAGATAAGTGCTTCTTTTAAATTCATGCTAAGAGATGTGTAAAGCCGCAGAGGCTGAAGTTTGAGTGCTGCTGATATCCCAGCTGATAATGCAGAGGGGTTGCAGTTAATTTTTGCCTTAGTAGTCCTGTTACCACGAAGTGAGAGTAGTCCCACTGCAGAGTAACTGGAGAGTCGTGCAGAGAACATGAGCCAAGTCTTTGGTGGAGATTTCTTGATAGTGAGAGAAAGCAGAGATAAGGGTTTTCACGGTAGCCAGGAAACCATCTTTATGGCATCGTGGTTTTGGGACAGAGAATGGAGATAGTGTGGCATATTAGGGTGAATTTTTTTTTCTTTGTAGAGGTCACAGAAAGCTGATGAAAGAGCAGGTATCTTGATTGTGCAGATGGTGGAACCAGAAAAAGCCCTCGGTGTTTGTTGTCCAGGGATTTCTGCTGCTGTGGCTTGTTTTCAAACTTGCTGGGAGTTGAAACTAGCCTGCAGGAGGGAGCTTTGGACTGAGCCATGTTGACCTTTATTCTGTTCTTCTGGCTCTTGGGGAGAAGTGTGGGTGGTATTTATCTTATGTGCCCATGGCAGACCTCTGTGCCCATGTCCTGGGACTCTGTGTGAGAGTAAAAAGATTTCCAGAATTTTTCTCTATGTTTCAAAAAAGTCACAGTCAAAATCTATGTGTTAGCTGCCTTTTACTATTTTTGTCTTAGTCTGAGGCAGAAAATGATGTGAAGACTACTTATTGCCTCTGAGCTGGCATAGTCTTAACATACCTTTTTCCGTTCTCCACCACAGCCTTGTATTTCTCCACTGAAACCACTGGAGAAGGGACACAGCAATAACTAGCACCTCTGCCTCCAGACGAGTAGTCCCTGGGGTCCTTCCCTACATTAAAGCATGACTTGCTGCTGTCACCATTCATTTAGCCTGTCTTGACTCTCCTCTTTCAGGGTAAACTGCATCATTTTTGCCAAACCTCAGCTTTGCATGCTATTTCTGGATCCTTTCTGTGCACTCAGCAAATGCACCAAACTCTTAACTGCAGCACTTCTGGTATTTTGCTGTTGAATCTCTTTAGGGTTGCCTGACTTTGGGATTTTTATTTATTTATTTTTTTTTAATGGGAATGGAGAAAAAACAGGATTCATCATCTAAAGCTGAGCAGGTGGGCAAGATTTTGAACTGAGGTCTGCAGAAATTAATGGACAGATGTAATTCTATAATGAAATTATCTTTGCAGATTTATGCTGAAAGTGTCATATTTTGTCTGTTGCTGTGCTGGAACTGTTTCCAGATGACTTGCTGCTATTTATTTGGTGACCTGCTGTTGTGGCAGCTAAAGGTCCTGCCGGCATGATGTTCTCCAATTCCTCAGTTCTTGCCAATAATAGTCTCAAATCCAGCTATCACACATAGACAGTGCTGCCTTTTTATTTCTCTCTTACTTTCATTCAATTAAGCATTTTGTTTAGTATTTTTGATGTGTTTTGCCTCTTGCTTACACAGTTATGGGACGTGGGCAGCTGCTCTGCTATTCTGATTGCATCAAGCTGGGCAGAACTGTGTCAGAACAGCAGAATGCTGTCCCAGAAAACCTTTCCCCCAAATTCTGCTTTTGTTTGTGTAGCTGGGAAGCCATACCACTTTAAAGTAGGGATAAATTTAAATTCATACTAGCATAATTTATTGTATGGCCACTCGTTAACTTGGAACAAGTACCTTATTCTATTTTAGTTTGTCACGTGGAGGCAATTTGATAAGCTGGGAGGCGAGGTGGGGAGGAAAGTCCATACCAAAACTGTCTCTGTTAGGAAGCAAGTGCTCAGCTAGATGAGTAAGACTCACAGCCACAGTTCTGAAATGCTCTGCAATGGTTGATCATGTTCTCTTTTCACCCCAGGCAAAGGTGGGGTAGAACGTGTTCCCTCAAACCGTTGTTGAAAGTGGTTTATCCCATGAGCTGTTTTCTGGGATGGATTGAGAATGCATGTGGCATTTCCAACAGCCCCACGTGGCCGTTTGCTGGTGGGTCTGAGGTAATGGCAGAACTGTACTTACACTACAGGGGAATCGTCAGTGTGGTCCAGTCCTAGTTTGTGATTCATTCAATTAAAAATACTTGGTGAGAGTATGTCTGATACTACCATCTGGTGACTTTTAATAATATATATTCTTAGGAAGGTGGTTCTTTAATTAAGGAATTAACCTTAATTTTTGTAGGCTTAGCATCTGAAGAAATGCTCAGACTTAAGCTGCTCTATTTCTAGAAGAGTCAAATCTTTCTTTTTCGGATCTTCCCGTTGTCTCCTTAAGGATCAGCTAATTGAACTGCTGCTGCTTGTTAAGTGAAAAACCAAGTGGGACTGTGAGAGAGAATGGGCAAAGCTTTTCTCTGACTGAGGTTCTGGAACAGCCTCTGAAGTGAAGGAAAACTGCCTCCACTCTATTCTTTTTGCTTCCTCTTTGTCCACTGCCCCCAAAGGAATATGCAAAGGCAGTGTGGCTGTCATTTAATGTCTAAACTACCAAGAGAAAACAACTTGTCTTCTTTGATGTTGAAATTCTGTATCTGGACACCTTTTAGTTTCTCATGTAATGAGCAAAAAGCATTTTGATGGACATGTAGCATTACCAGGATCAGTGCTTATATAAGTGGTCCCAAAAGAAAGCTGTGCTACGATCACCTTCACTACCAAGTGTCTTAGCCCAGAAGTATACTTATTTGCTTCCTGAAGCAGTGCCAAGTATTTAGAGTTCTCGTTGAAAGAAGGCCCAGACCCAAGATACGGATAATTTATTTTCTAGAAAATGTGTGTATACTTTCTTTTCCCCCTTTCATACTGTGCCTTTGGTAATAACTAAGGCGATGGAGCCTGCCCTGGTTTCAGAAGCTTCTTTTGGACTTGCTGCATGTTACATTCAGGTGTTCTGGAGTTGTCTCAAGATTGTATAATTAAAACCTGTTCTGTAATGCACGTAAAGCAATGGACTGGGGTAGAAAGGAAAGCTGAAGTTCTGTCTTCTGTATGCTGCTGGTGTATCAAGACTACTGGCAGGTTTATTTTGCAACTTAATCACTAATAGATTCTTGTGAGTTATTGTTCTGTTAAAGCTGCCTTGCTGGGAGCTGGCTTGTTAGCATCGAGAATAAAACCTCAGTTCTGGAAACACAGGCTCTTAACAGGGGGTTTTTCAAACTCAGAAGAGTGTTCATCTCTGCCTTACATTTTTCCTTTGCAGTAATTTCAGAGGTAGACTTCGGACAATCTAAGTTTTGCCTGAATTAACTTGAGTCCTTGTCTGGCAGCTGAAGTTGTCTGGGCAGGATCTGTACTTCCAACTTAAGGGAGACTCTGCCTACAAAAATCTTAACTTTAGGATCGAGAGTGTTTGTCTGTCTCTCTTGACAGCTGTGACAGTGTAGGTTGGGTATTGGAAGAACTTGGTTTCTGGTTGAAGAAGATCCAGGCTTGTGATTTCACGAGTCCCCTTTGGTATACAGGTTTCTGGACTTGGCTAATGTTACCATTCTACTGGATGGCTGTAAGAAAGCTAAACAAAACAAAAAGTGCCAATTGCCCAGCAGACAGAAGTCTTGCAATATGCTCCTTTAGCAGACTGACTTCATATTATTGTTCTGCCTCCTTTTTCCATGTCCTTCCCTAAAGCAGAGTTTGTTGAGGCGTTGAAAATAAGAGGTAGTTAAGAAGTAATGACTTGTAATTCTGACCTGTTCTCCTCTTATGCTGTGTATTTGTAATTGTTTTTTCAAACAGTTCTAGTTTTCCAGTCTAGACAAACCATTAATATTTAACAGCTACATGTAGAAGATGCAGTGAAGACCTAAGAGCAGTAACAGGATGCAGGTATCTCATGTCCAGAGTTTAGAGTGTGCATGATGCCTGCTGTTAAGGCACTTTAGATCAGTTTCAGAACTACAGAGCTTGGTTGGAGAGTGTTTAGTTTGGTAGTGGCACATGCAGACAAACTATCACTCTTAAGTAAATTGCCTTGCAAATGGAGAATGTGCTTCAGAAAAAGATGGAAAAGGGAGATCTCAGCACTTGGAGGAGAAAATACATGACTGGAAGCTATTTCAGAGCTCCAGTTTTATTAAGTACTATCTTTGTAATTTTTCTCTCTCCATAATTTTTTTTGTTTTTTTAATTGTGCATTTTATCCATGAAAACCGGATGTGTAATGACGGAAGTTCCACTGTCTGCCTGAGGTATTTCCTTGGCAGAAACAGTGAATATGATGGGGCAAGCTTTGCTGCTTTACGTTTTTGCTGCTTTCTTTAGCTTTGGGTTCCTTGGGCCTTTTGCCAGGGGGCTTTTACTTTCCTTGGATTCAAAGTGTATTTTTGGTAAATTAATTTGTGCTAATGTGTTTTTGGACTATTAATCCTAATGAACATGAGGACTCAGCAGCACTAACTAATCAGACAGAGTTTCAGGCAAGTAATGGCTCCTATGGCTTTACCAACCCATTCAAATTCTTTCCTGTGATGTCCTTATTATGCTAATCCAATACACTCTGGTTTGCTGCTACTCCACATCCCCCAGAACCGTTGATTTCATTTCTACTTTAATGCATCTAGTTCCTGAACTGCGACATTTGCCTGCTTAACATGTTTCACTTGCAGAGAAGGCACTGGCTGTGTGTTGAGTTATTCACTCACCTGCATAGCTGATCCACCACCAAATCTTGCTGTTGAGATCAGGACATCTATGTAAAACTGGCAGGTTTCTGAAACGTGAGAAAAATCCAGTTTCTGCAGTCACCCATGTGTTGTCATGTTTACTTCTGCGTGCCATTTCGGAATATTGAGCTTTCCTGTGCGTGCTCTGCTTACATTTATGTCCTTGCCACTTGACTCTCTAATGATTCCAGGGTCAGAATAGCACCTAAACCATAAGTAAATTTTCTTGTCGTTGTTGATATCAAATCTGTGAAGAAAAAGGAAAATCACACAGCTCTTTGAAAAATACTATATCCATTCCAGCAAACAAGCAATAAATGTAGCCCTAGAGAGAGGAATGGGTACTTTCCAGTTTAATTCTCACTTGGAGTGAGCAAAAGCCACCTTTGTGCTTAGGGCATGGGACCTGCTTTGGTGCAAAATGAGAATCTTTTTGCGGCTCTGTAGATGTAATCTTGGTTCTGTTTGTCTAACACTAGTATGAACTGGCTGAGCTGCTTGATCTATTTAGCTGCTATGGAAATCAGTACATATCCAGCCAGAAAATGCATCCTTGCTTGCTGGCATGTTTCCTACATTTACATCAGTCTTTAAAAAGCAGAGACATATTGTAAGCTGCTCATCAGATCCCTGATGACCCAGTTTAGCAGATGTAGTGATTGGCTAATTGTTTAAGATGCCATTTTTGGTGGGTGAGAGGAAGAGCATCAGCCAGGCTTCTAGCGATGAAGAGTTAGATTCAGCAGAGGTAAGAGCTCTTTAGTGGGAGTAACTAGATAAGGCTTGGATTAATTTGTCTGGAGAACAGAAAATTATGCAAAAGATTTATAAATGTAGTTCATAAAATGAAACTGTTGGTGTAATTCCTTTGTAAAGATCAGTGTGGGGTAATGGAAATATCTGAGATTCCATACTGCATTGCTGTGTCCTCACAGTACCACAGTTTTTAGCAATTAAAAAAAAAATATATATATGTGGTAAATGTCTGGCACTGCCATGGCTGCACTTCAAGCGTCATGAAACTATGGCTATATTATGTTCTTATAGCTGTACTTGTAATTGTGACTTAGCATACTTGCTTTAAAAACAGTCTGAACAAAGCAGGCAAAGCAAAGTGCAGGGCTGTGGTCTTGGCATTTCCCAAAAATGTTCCTCTGTCTCCAGACATCAAAGAGAGCAGTGCATGTGAAGCAAAGTTCTGAGTTTTGAGAGCACAGGAAAAAACTTGTGTAATCTCCATGCCTTGCTTAGTACACAGAAAGGGGAAAATTAGCTGAATGCTACCATAGTGGCATGTATAACAGTATGTCTAGAAAGAGCGAAGTGTAGGTAGGAGCTGGAAAAAACAAAATTACATTTTTAAATTAAATTTTTGATGTTATTAAAAAAACAACAAAGTTCATCAGTAACTACATGGGTGATAGTTGAGAGAGTTGGGACCTATGTGATTGATAAATGCACAAACATCAGAATGTTTTTTTTTTTTGTTGGTTTTTTTTTTTTTTTTCTTTTTTAACACTCCTGGGATTCAAAATAACAAATAGAGGAGCCAGAGCTACTGGTGCAGAACACGAAACTGGATATTATAGGGATAATATCAATCTGCAAGAGTAGTAATCATGGCTTTAACATGCATTCAAGATTATGTGTGGTTCAGATAGGGTAGATGTAAAAGGTGATAGGCTGTATTGTATGCAGTAGACTGTAAGGAAGAAAGCAGAGCAATACTGATAATGTAGGATTTGTTTCTGGTCACATTGATGTGGGGAAGAATGGTAAAAAGAGGTCCCAGGGGAAGTACTGTGAGTCTGCTGTAATCCCTCATAGGATTGGATTCAGATAGAAACTTGAGGCTCGAAAATTATACTATTCCCAGTACCATTAGAGAGATAAATATTAGTATGAGAAACTTTAATTTCTCAGATACAGCTTGGGGAACAAATGCTGCTAATAATCATTGTATCAAAAGGTGTTGTCATTGTAGCATCATCACCTGTTGTTGACACAGTGAGTGGATTATTGGTACTATGACTGTTACAGGAAAACAAGCTGTTTAGGAGCCTCCATCTCCCCACCTTTGGATGGGATATAAGCTTTGCTACATGAAGCAATTATATTTAACCAAGTCAGCGAAGCCCTGAATGTAGAATGGTGTGCTTTGGGGTTGGTGGGCCTTTTTTTGGTTGGCTGGGATTTTTTAAATTTGTTTTCCAGAGGCACTTTGGATACAAATTAGTGATGGTCTATGTAAAGGGGAAAATCCTGTGAGAAGAAACTTTAGCATAACCTAATAAAGGCCGTTAGGTGAAAAAAGAAGCAATTTTACAAAAGAGAAATTATCAGCAGGGATAGCTGTGCCTTTAAAATCAGTAGGGATGAAATAAGAACTGCCAAAAATCAGGCTGAATTAAACCTTAAAAATGTTGCTAAGGAAATGGGTGACAGTTTCTCAAAATACAATTGCAGAGAAGGGAGGAGGGGGGGCCCACTTAGTGTTGAGGATAAGGTAGTTAATGAGATGGTCTTGTGGTCACAGAATTGAACAAGTCTTAGTTGTTTTAAGTAGAGTTGATCTTGGGAGCAAGGGCAGTATTGGTAGTGGGCAAGAACCCACCATAGAAGCAGTCACACTGGACATTTCAAAGATGCTAGTTAGTGCAGGTAGGCTGGGCTGGGAAGCAGAATTGCCTGGGGAAGGGGGGTGCTGATTCCCAAGAGTGAAAGAACTGGTTCATGCAGTTGCAGATCTGATAGAAGTTTTAATCTATCAAATAGGAGTGCTATCATATGTTTGGAGAACAGGAGGTGGAATAGACCTATTGCTGGTGGGGAATGATCTGAGAAAATACAGACCTAACCTCAGCTGCATGCTGACACACAAATATTAATGAAAGGCCTGGGTACAAATAAAAAATGTGATAAAAGGCAACATAAATCAATTAAAATTGGGTTGTGCCTTATCAGCTTGTCTGTTTTTAAGATAACAAATTTTCTTACCTTGATAATATGTGTTTTACATAATGGGATGACGTCTCTTACTCTGTAGACAGGTTCTACAGCATCTGATGTGGTGCTACAGAAGGAAGTACTAATGAGACTGGAGAAGATGCTGTTTAGTGCTGTAATTGTGAAACAGAGCTGATGTTGTTCTGGGTGATGTCTTTAAAAATAAAGATGACCACAGGCTAGATCAGGTGTAAGAACATGCTTCTAGAGGTTGGCAAATAGCCAGCCTGTCATGTGACAGAATACTGGAACAGCTGCTTCGTTGGTTAGAGAGGGAATACGTGAGGAAGGTTAATTGTAAGGGAAAGAGAAAATACGGCTAAGCCACAGGACAGGACTGGCACAGGAACAAAGGAAAGACAGAAATTGCTCAGGAATAGCATTAAGCTGGAGAACACAGATCCCAGATATTCTAGAGCAGCCTTTTGGCTGGGGCGATGTAGCTGCAAAACCCAGCTCTAAGATATAGTGTGATAAATTCTACAAAAAGTTAAGATTATCTTTTATGATAGCGGTTGATCTGATTCTTTGTGTCAGGAGATCTTTTCCAGTCTTCATATTTCTGTAAATGTAAAACTATTCATATATGTAAGCATCTGCAGGAACAAGGCTATGATTTTGACAGTTACCTAACTTGTGTTACTGGAAATGCATGGGCATAGTAGGTTGCGTGGTAATGTAGTTGGACTATTATCTTGAAACAGAATTATTGAGTGCAGCACCATCTTATATTTGACTAATATTCGTTGCAAGTCAGTGTGCAGTAGTAAACCAGCCCTTGTGGCCAGTCTTGCAGAATATTCAGTAGTTTATTAGTGGTCAGTAGAGTCCTGCTGTGTCCATCTTGGCACATACGAGTTTTAAACTAGCTTTTGTCATTTAATTACCTGAGGGACATGGGAAGTGTGGTGCTTTGTTACCAAAGTATCACCCCAATATCTTGATGCTGGTTAAATCACAGTATATAAGTTTGCATCAAAAACTTTATAGCATGGCAGTTTTATTTGATCTGTAGTTAAAACAGCAGAGGAGCTTAGGTGATGTTCCTTTTCCTTGTTTTGTTTTGCCCATTTGATGGGTATTTATAGATAGGAAGATATCTGTGCTAGGATTTGGAAATGTTTTATTCCCCTAAGGCTTGGTTGGAAATGACAAGAATTGGATTGTGAAATAAATGTAAGGTTTTTAACTTAGTTAGGGATTTTGTTTTAGAACCCGGGGCAGTAATATGAAGTAGCAAAAACAGGCTGTGGAAAAGACTTTGGGTTTGTGTAAATTAATGCCTTTTCATAAAAAGATTTTATTGGAGATACTAAATTGCTTGAGTGCATAGTAATGAGCTATGCAAAAGAATGAAGGGCGGGCAGCTTTTGAACATGTAGTTACAGAAAGAGAAGGAAATAAAAAAGTATTGGTCGTTCAGAGGAAGCCAGATTCTATCTGTGCCCCAAGGCAGGGCATGCAGGGATTGCTGAAAGGTAGCCAGAAAGCCCTCTGGTGAGGTGGGGACATAATGGTGAGGAGGAAGGGAATAATGGTGAGCTCCAGAAAGCTGTTTTGGGTCTGTTTGGAGTGAAGTAAGATGGCCAAAGGCAGAATGAGATGGAAGTTCATTGTGGGATCCTCATCCTTTTTCCCCAGTGAAGAGATCTGGAAGCATAGCTGCTTTCCCATTTATGGACAACTAATTTCTCTGTCTGTGCAAATCTTCACACAGAAACAATGGCTATAGAAACTTCTATTTATTTATTTATTTTAGATGTAGAAAATGCCATGCTTTATACTCCCCAAATTGGTCATGCTCCTTTTGTAAGGAAGGAGTGGCCCTGTGGCCCTAGGAAAGATGATGAGAGTGGGTGACAGCTGCTATAACCACTCACCCAGCTCATAGCTGTCCTTTTCTGAGGCTCTGAGAAAGAAGGGGCAGTGGGGGCAGAGGATGAGCCAAGAGCTGTCCTGCTGGGCTGAGTGGGTCGGGAGGGGGCTGTGGATTAGGCACCCTTTACCTGAATGACAAAGGTTTGCGAATGCAAATTGTGCTAGATAATGATCCACTTATTTAACCTCTTGAAAAAAAATAAATCTCAAGTTTAACTCTTTCTGAAGGGGAGGAAATTGAGTGACAATAGAAGGGCAGCTGCCCTAGAGCTAGGCTGAGGGAGCTGTTTAGTGGTGCACAACAGCACTACAGCAAAGTTAAAGATTAGAAATGCAAAAACCCCCTGACTTTATGCATTTAAAATGATGTGTGTGGGGGAAATTTGGCTAGCCCTTCTTGGGTTTGATCACTGTAGCATGTTTATTTTTGAAACCTCAGAGGGAGGGGTTTTATCCCTGCTATCCTTTGGAGGAAGGTGGGAATCTTTTGTGGGCTTGGGCTGTTAACTCTTTGAGAACCCAGGTTTGGTCCAGTGTCAACGTGGTGTGGTTTTTTTGTAGTGATGGGTGAAACGTCGTGTAATTTGTTATTGGAGGTCAGGCCCCCTTGGTGTACCCCCTGGCTGTGGTGAATCTTTTAAGAATCAGCGTTGGGCTCTCGGATGTCTGGTAATGTGGCCGGCATGTAGGCTGCTGGGGTGAGCCTGCTGGCTGAGCAACTCCCCATCTGTCCCTGTCGGTCAGGGAGCAGATTCCTCCCTGGGAATGAGGAGGATGGGCTTCCTAAAATGGGCACAACAACTGGCCCTGCCCAGCCTTGCCCCCTTCTCCCTGCTGCTCACCACCCTGTGTGACAGAGTTAATCCCCCTCGCCGCCCCCAGTTTGACTGGAACAGCTGAGGGGGACAACCCACCGGCCCAAGGCTGGGGCAGTGGGGGCCATTCCAGGGCCCAGCTCCCCCCGCCGGCCCCGGTTCCGGCAGCTGTCCCTGCTTGCCTCAGCTGGGGAGGGAGGGAGAAGTGTTAAACGATATGGGCACACACTCCCTTATGAAAGAGATCGCTTCAGTTTGAGATATCAGTGTGGCTTCTCCCCTCTCCCTCCCTCCTTCCCTGATACCAGAGGGTTTTACTATGCTAATCCCAGCACCTGTCCCTGCAGAGGACAAGCAAGAAGGGTATGGTGGTGGGGGAGGAACAGTCCCATATGTTTTTCCCTGTCCTGGATTGGGAGTGTTCCCTCTGACGCACCTAGAGCCCAGAACATATGCTCTTTTCAGATCCTAAATGCTGTTTGCTTCCTCCCATCCCTGGCAGCAGTGGCTGCGAAGATCCTGTGTCCCCCTCTTCCTGGCAGTTGCTCTGTTTGCTGCCCGGGAATCGCAGGACACTCCTCAGTCGAGGCTTGCAGGGCTGTTTTCAGTAGAGGATTTCTAATTTTAGGAGCCTCTGCCGCCTATGGTTGAGTGCTGCCTTGCTGGATCCCAGAAGAGAGGGGCTGAGCTGTGCCGAGCCAGGCAGCTCCTTTTTATTTTCAGCTGAGCTAGTGTCAACCTGAGTGGCCCCAGAGGCCCGAGCCAAGCACTGCGCAGGGCTGCCAGAGTCCTTCCCACAAGGCTGAAAGACGGAGACTCGGATTTGAAGCTTCCAGTCCTGTGTCCATTTGGCCTTTAGCTGGAGGATCTTTGGCTATGTATGGTGTGTATTGTATGGATTACCAATACCCAGTTGTCCAGGTAAGCAAAAGGACAGTGGCGACGTTAAGGAGTTTTGCTCTCTATGTTGTTTGGACAAAACTGGAGCTTATGTGCTGGTTTTGTAGGACACTGCTTCCAAGCTGGGCTTCTTGTGTCCCAGGCCTCTGCCCAGAGACTTGATAGAGGGCTTTGAAGCTCCTGCGCCAGAGCAGTACCATTTGATACTTTTTAACTCCGCGACTTGTCTTGTTTGAGACTTGTGTATTTTGGTTCGCATTTTTGGTCTTTTTCTTTAATCGTTTGTTTGTAGGGGGGTTTGAACTAACAGCAGTGCTGTGCTCTGCAAACTAGTGTGTTGTTGTGTGTCTTACTGCGTTGTCGGGGTACATGTGACTTGTACGTGTGACTGCAGCCTGTCTCTCAGGGATGCTGAGCCACCCAGAGCAGCTCCTCACCTATTGTCCTCCTCCCTGCTCCAAAATCACCCACAAAACCTCTGACAAAGTCTCTTTTGTCATGTTATTACTTTTGGAGGTCCACAGAGGATGTGTAGGGCGAAAGGAACGGGTGGGTTTGAGAGCAGCGCTCGGGGCTGGGCGAAGCCTGTATTGCAGCCTCTGCTGGGGGAAGGGGTTATATTTGGAGCACACGTGAGATTTGCTGGCCCAGTGTGTGGAGTCTTGGAGAAGACAGAGCCTGTGTGGGTCAGGCTCAAATACTTTTGGAGCCAAGTGAAAGATGATGTTCTTTAGGCAATCCTTGGCTATTCAGTGCCAGCACTCCATGTTCTTACAGTTTATCCAGAAAATGTGAAATGTAGACTAGAGGTTCAGGATTATCTATGGTGAGATACATCAGATAGCCACTAAATAGTATTTTGTTAGGTTACCTTGTATCAGGGGTTTTATTACCCACATGAATGGAATCCACCAGCAGAAGTGTGTCTCTTGGTTGTTAAGATTTGTTCCTGATAAATTGGTTCTTTGCACTTGAATCTCTTTTTTTTCCTCCCTCTGGCCTTGGTCCAGCTGGCAGGTTTGCTCCATCTAAACTTGAGCCAGCACAGAAATGCAGGTAATGGGATGTTAAAATTGAAGGCTATGCTTACTTTCCACCCTTAGCAGGGTGGTAAATAACGTAACCAAAAAAACAAACAAACAAACATAAAAACCAAACAAAGAAAAAACCAAACCAACATATCCTGAGAGCAGAATGTTTGGGGACTCCTCCTCTTCCTTGTTCCATGTTTTCTAGTGTTAGTTAGTGTTAAACTAACCCAAGCATTTAACAGTGTACGTGTAGCCTACTTAGTCAAACTACACATTAGTTCTTCATCAGTGTGCTTTCAGTGGCCTTGTCCTTTGGCCTGCTGCATAAACATCCTTCTTCAGCTTCTTTTCCATTTGGATTTGAATGGTAGGAGCTAACCAGAAACCATCATGTACATCTGTGTGAACACAGGAGAGAATATAAAAGTGTGACAGACATGCTCAGGTGGGAGCAAGGAGCTTTGCCTGGCATGATGAGGATTATCAGCTGTGCCCTGGCACTGCAGAGATAGACTAGTTAAATTTGCCCAGAGTTATTTCAAAACGCTACTTCTACAACACAGTAATGAAATTTTGATGCATATGTGCCCATGATGCATGAGAAACCATAAGAACTCATAAGTATTGGCATCTAGAGCTCTTCTGAATACATTGCTTTTTTGAATAAATGCAGTAAGTAGGAAGGGGTGATCTCGTGGCTCTGAGCTATGTGTTCTTCAGGCTTCCAGCCTTCAGCTCTTCTCATGCTTCTCTGTTCTTTTCAGCAGCAAGATCTGCAGTTTGGGTTTTGGTTTTGCTTAGTAGAAGGTGGCAAACTGTGATGGTAAATTCAGGAGCGGTTCTATGATTCTCATGTAGGAGAAGCTAAGTGGAGGTCCGCCAAATTATTCTGCATGGCCATGACACAACATTTGGCCCCACATCCCTCAGTGAGGAAAGATGAGTTGCGCCAATTTTTTCTGGGCCTTGTTCATTATCAGATGTTGCCCTACATCTCTATTAGAACCCAAGACAACAAAAATCTCAAGTGTTGCCACATCTGATCATGTTTTGCATGATGTGTTTTAAGCTTTTGAAACTCTATCAGATTTTTATTTCATATGGTTTTGCAGCAGAGGGAACGCTTGCAGACTTGGGTTTTCTTGTTGCCCGAGCACATCCACTGAAAATTGGGTCTTTTCTCTGCTCAATGGGAGCAAAGGTGGATATATTCCAAGCATGGGGGAGGAGATGCTTTCTGGCCCACAATGGAGATGAAAGAGGGAGACCAGCAGTAGATGACACTGAAGGGAATTCCCACTCTGCTGGCACATGAGCAAAGCAGATGTACCAACTGGGTGGTGGGAGGCAGTGCAAGGAAAGGTTCAGTTCATGGTTGGGCATTTCATTTTCCTTAGAAGACTCCTTCTGATGGAAAGTGTTTCTGGAGGCTCCTCAGGTGAAGGCCAAAATGGAGCAGAAACGGTGCTATTCTGGTTAACAGCAGTGGGATGATGTCCAGAAGATGTGTGCTACAGCCCCTAGATCTGGGACAAGAAGATGCTACCTCATGGCACAGGCACTGGGTGAAAGTGGAGAGAATAAGGACATTACCCTGAGTGATTTGCAGAGGTCTGATGAATGAAATACACAATGCTGAAACCTGGTGCTTTGTCATGTCCAAGGTTTAAGGAGGTCACTGTGGTTTTTGCTGCTTTTAAATGGAATTTATGCTTGACCTAGAACTGTGCTCCAGAATCTCAGATTTGTAATATTGGGGGGAAGACCAAATCCACTGCTATTCCTGGTTTTGCAACATTGCATTTAAGTATGTAGTATTGTAACTTGCAAGTTACCAGAGAGGATGAGATAACACAGAAAAACGTGGACTCTGACTCAGAGGCCTGTGGGCTGCAGCCATGGAGGCTGGCTCCCCTCCCAGAGGATCCCACACCACGGTTTGGTTGTGTTGGGCGGCTGGCCCATGGCTCTCTGCCTTCATGCACTGGTGGCACGTAAGGGCTTCTGGTGTCTTGATCTCTTGCTTTTCACAACAGAGGAGGGATTGGCTTGTGACACTTGTTCCTGCTGGCCTGCTGAATGAGGAAAGGGCAAGGGAAGGAAAGGAAGAAGGGAGGGAGCCAGAGGTCAGTTTGCAGCGAGTGAAACTGGGAAACCAAAATGCATCGTGGGTCAGCATGGGCTGCCTGGAGAGCAGTGCTGTGGCAGAAGCCCATGAAGCAAAACCACTGGGCTTTTTTCTTTTTTTTTTAATGTAAATTATAACTGGGCATATTCATGCAAAGAACACATGGGAATGCAAGGTGTTACTGTGCCGTAATTTGGCTTCTCTGCTGCTAAAGCCTGGGGAGTCTCTTGAGTACCAGGTGTCAAGAAGGGATACATCAGAAGCACGACTTGCCTGAGCCGGTTTTATCTCTGCGTCATGAGCACTGGAGCATCAGTACAGTCTTCTTGTCTAACTGTGGGATTGGCAGACCTGTGCTCAGCACTGTCCGTGGGTTTCCATGGGTGCAATGTTGGGAAAAATCAATCAGAGCATCTCAGATCCCGTCTGGCAAATGGGGTAGCAGTGTATCGCTCTGTTTTACGGGGTCGCTGAGAGAACAGATGCTCTCAACCGTGGCGTGCTCAGGTGCTCAGGGCCAGATGCTTGCTGAAGATAAATGGGAGGGAAAAAAGCAAGCTGGGAAGGAGTCCAGCGGTCTCCAGGTTTTATGATGATAGAAATGCAGATCCTGGCACGGATACTGCTTCCGGTTCAGCCAACACACCGTGTAACCCACGCGTTCTCCCTTTTGTGGCAGGAGGGAGGTCTGTGCAAAACTGACAGCTATCTCTCCAGCGTCCTCCAGCCGGGAGATGCTCTCTCCCGCCTGCTGAGGTCCAGGCGGAGGCCTGGGGCGCTGGGAATGGTAGGTGCGGAGGAGCTCGGGCCGGCCGTGAGGTTCTGCCGGCCGGGACCGGCGCTGCACGGGGCCACCCACCTTCGCTTTTGTTTCCAGCTGGCGTTTGCGCCTTCTCCGAGCCTCCCGGTTCCCGGGGAGCAGTGGGGAGTCCCGGCGTGCAGGCGAGGGAGCGCCTCGCTGGGGCGGGGGCTGGCCGGGCCGTGCCGAGCCCAGCCGGGCGGGGCGAGGCGGGGCGCGGCGGGGGCGGCCCCGGCTCGCATTAATTACCTTCGGCATTCGGGGCGGCGCTTCCCGCAGCCATCTGGCTGAGCCGGGGGGGCGGCAGGGGGGGGAGGGAGGGGGAAGAAGGGGAGGAACACGGGAGAAGAAAGAGAGGAAAAAGGGCTCGGGGAGCACCGCGCCGGCGAGGCAGCGCAGCGCAGCCACCCGCCGCCGCCGCCCGCCTCCACGGGGCTGCTGCTTTTTAATTTCGTTTTATTTGTTTCTCTTTTTTAAAATTTTTTCCTCTCCCGTGCGGCCGGCCTCCCCCATTTTGGTTTATGGAGAAAAAGAAAATGGTAACTCAGGTAAGGGTGGCGGGCGGGCCGGGCTCCGGCGGCTGCCCGCCCGGCTTTGTCTGGGCAGGGAGCGGGGCGCCCGGAGCGGAGCGGGAGGGAGCCCCGCCGCGCCGGCACCCGCGGTGGGAGCTTTGGGGAAGGGGTTCCTGCCGTCCCCCTGCCCGGAGCAACCTCGCAGTGCCCTCTAGAGAGAGCGGTGCGCGGGGGGCACGGGTTGCCCCTGCTTCGAGTTAGGCTAAACCCGCATTTGAACGGCCGATGCCGAAGGTGGACGGCTTCCCCGCCGCTTCTCCAGCCGGCTGCCGGTCACCGCGGGGGCCGGGAAGCCCTTGTAGGTAGCGGTAGGCGTGGGGCTGCCCGTGTCTTCCCGGGGGAAAGCGGCTGACGTTTCCTGAGGAGCGCGCCCGGGGCCATCGCGCATCCACCGCAAGGGGTTTTCGTCGGACAGTGGTCGCCTTTTAAGGCTACTGTATGCTTTTGGATTTTTTTTTTTTTTTTTTTTTCCCCTGGCATGGCATATGCAACTCGCCATCGGAGGGAGCGGGCAAAGGGAGGGAGGAGTAGGAGAGCGGCATCGTGGAGCTGGAATCCTTTGGACTTAGGCAAAGGCACATTATATAATGTCCCTGCAGTGCCTTGCAGAGCTGGAAACCTTTGGGGGATATTCCCAAAGGGGGTGGAGGGAAGGACTCTCAGAAGAACTTTTCTTCAAATCTGGGTTTCACAAGTGCTTTTTTTCTGTAGAGCTTTACAGCTCTATAGAGTAGATGCACACTGCCTTTTTGGCTTTCCTTAGCTCAGGCTGAAGCCCCCTTCATTAGCTGCTGCTGAGATCCTGCATGTCCCACTGCAAGGGGCAGCTCTTTCGCTGGTGCCGAACTCAGAATGAATCTGCTGCGAGAAGTGACACCCACTTTGACCCTTTCTCTCTCTCATATCTTGCATTCATTGTCAGTGGCTGAAAAATAGGTCTCTGTCCAGTCTAAAGGTATCTTCCCAAGCCCCACCTTCTGCTTCTGCTATTTAGTCCCTTCCATTACAGATTCCTTTTTATCTGGTCCAAGGCTTTCTGTTTGAGACAGAAGAGCTCTGCAGAAATCTCGTGGGTCTTTCTGTACCTATATTTAGTTTAGCAAATGATGCTGGAAAGCTGTGTCTCTGCAGTCATTTGTGTTTTGCTGTGTGCTCAGAGTGTATGCCTGGTCAGCTGGGGGTGTGTGCCCCTAAGCTGCAGGTGGACGTGTGCGCATTTCAGAGAGTTATTCTGCACAGCCATGTGTGGCAATGTGCTCTCAGCCACAGCTGTCACGCTCGGACCCCGTGTCTGTGCAGTGCAGAAAGGTGCCTGGGTCACCAGGACCAAGTGTGTATATGTTGTGCATGTCTGGGACTGAGCACCCTGGAGCACAAGCCTGTTGGCTGGGGGACATTCAGGGCTGGGAAGGGTGAGATTCTACTGGAGCACTGGCTGAAACAGGGGAGGTTATAAACTCATTCAAAGGTTTAGGATATCTTAATAGACTCCAGAGAAATCTGTCTTCCATAGAAACTCTCAATTTATTGACGTGGGGAGGGAGGTATCAAGACTGCACGTTATTGTGTTGTTTGACCTTGAATTACGATTGTCTTAAGAGTATGTACTCTTTAGTATAGGTTTTCAGGATTTGCATTGTGTATTTACATGCTGAGAGGCTGGAGAAGATGCATATTAAAGAAACAGTAGGAGAGGAGAACTCGGACTGTGTGTGTCAGTTGGGGATCCAGATGAACGATGGATAGCCCTTGTACACAGAGTTGAGGAAGACAGCACAGGTGAATTCAGCTCTAGCACAGTGCTGCCTTCTCTCAGGGGGATCATTTGGCTGCTAGGCTGGTCCTTAGTAGTACCTCACTGCAGGTTTGGCCAAGTGTGAGGCTGAAGGAGCGTGGCACATTCCAGACAATATCCCCAGCCACGTTATTCTGCAGTGCTCTTTGAAGCAGCAGGCTGCCATTATTTAAACCTGTGAACTTATTTCCTTGGGGCTCTGTCTCATTTATGAAAAGTAAATATTGTTGGTATGTTAAACTTGTAATTGCTGCTGATTGAATTCAGCATTGCTACAGTCTTGCTCCATTTAGTTCAGTCTCCAGAAAACATTGCCTACCTGGTCTGAGTTCTCTTGTGTTGTAGGGAGCAAGCTTGCTGTCTTCCTTGGAGATCTGGGAGATGAGCTTCTGTATAGGTTTGACAAGCTCATAGAACAGAACAAATATGAGTGTATGGAGTGACAAGACTAGAAATAGTGATGTAAAGAAATGGGAGATACTGGAAGGTAGAAATGTGCTTAAAAAAGAGGAAACAAAAATTGCTAATGAGAGTAAGAGCTCAGATTCATTAACAGAAAGTACCTTAGCCTTATCCCCCTTAATCCTAAATCAGTGAAAATGAGTGTTAAACAAGGCCCAGTACATTATGTGCTAATTGCAGATAAAAGAGAGAGTCTTTTATGGATGAGAATTATATGCTAAAAGGCTTTTTCTCTGTGTGGTGCATGGTGAGGTTGCTGGCTTGTGTGGAGCACAAAGCCCTCCCTTTCTTGGACAGCCCAGTGCCTTGCTGGCGTTTTCCTCCAAATCTGTTTCCCATCAGGGCTGGGAGAGGGGGAAGGTGTCGAGCATCTCAGAGAGTGGGGGGGGAGCTGCTGCCTTCTTAAGGGGTCCCCCCAGCCCATGTGGCAGCCGGCAGTGCTGAGTGTGTGCGTGTGTATGTGTGTGTGTGTGCCTTTGTAATGAATCCCCCCGCCATTGTCTGCTCCCCTCCCTGCTCTCAGCAATGGAACCTTTCACCTGGGCTGCTGCCCGCTGGCGGGCCTTCTTCCAAGATAGGAGGAGGAGCAGGAGGAAGGGCTGCTTGTGGTAATTAAAGCCAGACCTTGGAGAACTGCTATTTTCTGACCTCAGCACCCCATTTTCCTTCTTTATCTGCCTTGAGTTCCCAGCTTTTGATGTGGGTGTAAGCAGAAGGTCTGCTTTTGTGCAGCTGTAGGATCACCAGTCTCCATTTTGTGGCACCATTTGAAGCATCTTTGCTGCCCTGCCTCTCAGCATGCCCCCTCTTGTCCCCCCCAGCACCCCTTGGAGGCTCCAGCCAGCGCCGTTTATCTTGGCACGTGTTTGACTTGCTACACTCTGCCCAGGGCTCAGGGAGGTGATGGCGTTTGTGGCTTTGAGACTAATTTATGTCCTTGTTAAAATGAACCAGCAAGCAGTCTCATTTTTTCCAGAGGTTTTCTTCCCTTTCCCTTCCCCCTTCTATAACCCTTTCCCTCCCAGACCCTGTGTGTAGCTGTGAGACAACTTGTACAGTCAAAAGTTGCTTGCTCAGTCAGTGATTTGTTTTTTTAAATTAAGAAAACCCAACAATTGCAGTGCTCCTTAAATGGAGATCTTATTTAAATCAGAGCAGTGGCTGACTCATTAAAGGCCGCTCTGTCTCCTTTTCATTCCTCTGCCTCATTCCCTTTCCCTGTCTTTCTCTACCTCCCATTACAGTAATGGTGTGATAAAACAGATCTTTGTGTTCCATGTTGGGATCATGCAGGCGTGTGTAGTTGGAGGGGGGAGATAGGGAATCCTGTCACGACAGCCACCTTGTGCTAGCTAAAAATGTACAATGCATCCCATTACAGGAGACCGTCCTCCTTTGTTTGAACTGTCTGCAAGGGAGACTTGAGTCCCAGAACAGCCTCCCCCCTCCTGTCCCCTTATGGCTGCTTTAGGTTCTGTTCCCCTCCAGGCAAGCTGGATGCTGCAGGATTCCCCTGCTCCCTTAAAAGAAAGAATTAAAAAAGAAAAGCTTTATCTGTGTGTGGTAGAAGGCCCCCTGTTTTCCTCTTGGACTTCTCTTAGGAGCTACCATTATTTCCCTGTCCCTTTTCCCTGCTTTGAGGATTGCATGTCCCTTTCAGTCCAGTTGTCCTTTCTGCTTGCTCCTTGCTTTGGTGCTATCTTGCAAACTTGCATGAGCTGTTGGAAGGGAATTGCTCTCTTCTCTGTCCATGGACTTCTGCACTTCTCCTTTCTTTGCTGTTTGAGAAATGATGCTTGTTTACATGGTATCTGACTCAGTGCCTATACCTATACCTATCCCCTACTTTCTCATTCCCTTCTACTGTATGTCATTGGACTTCTCCTTAGTGCTGCAAGACACCCTGTCAGCATCAGAGGTTTGTGTGAGAGAAATCCTATCCAGTCGCTTTTCCAAGAGACTTTCCCTTGGGAATGCAAAGATTAATTTGTGTCTCACTTTCCCTGATATTAGGACATAGTTGCTGGAGGTGGGGCTCTGGGTTGTGTCTGTAACTGTTACACTTAGAGATTTAACTGCTGGTTGAGAAGGGCACACTCTTAAGGGCCTAAAAATCAGTGGGGCCTGGCAGAACCTGGTGAGTGTTTTTTAGTATTTTTCTCTTGGTCCCCTGTGCTGAGCACTTTGAGAAGCGTTGGAGTAGAGGTGAACCACTGCAGGTGCTTGTAGAGCTGTCTTGGGATGGCAGAAGCTGTATTCAACATTTCCTAGGCAGGATGGAGAAAAGCAACTTGATACGGCACTGCCATTTCCTTGAGTCCCTGTCCTAGAAATAACCTCGCTGCTCCCTAGTGCATTTCTTCTGCAGGTGACTAGGTGGTTATCCCCAGGAATTGAGAAATGAGGATGCCTACGTTTGCTGTGATATTTGATTGCCAAGGCTGTGTAAATTTAACATACAGTTTTAATTGTATTTTAAGAACTATTAATTTATGAAGTATCTGGATCAGTGAAGAGGTTGTAGTGAGCTACAAAAGAATACAAAAGTTCAAGGTTGCAAAGGAGGGAGGCCCTTGAAACCAGCAACATCTTTCCCTCTATCTTATTAATTCATGATGCAATGGCTCCATTGCATTTAATTAGTATTGACCAGCCTTCTACTATAAAATCTAACACCAGTGCAAAAGGGGTCTGCAGTAGATGTCTCTGTGTGTGATGTTTTTTAGACATGGATTCTGGTCTTACTGACTGCTTCGGGTAAAATGCTTCATGTTCCTGTTTTAGATCCATTTCCAGCAAATGGTGTGTGCAATTGGCTGCCCCTTTGCAATGAGTTCCTTAATGTACTTACCTCCCAGCTGCAGAGTCACAGACTTCACTAACAGGCATTCATTGGAGGTCTGAGTATCAGGGAGGAGATAGTTAATTTGCTGAAGTCTTCTCAAAAATGCTATTTAAAAGGATGTAGTCAGTATTCTTTCTGTCAGACATGTACCCTGGAATCAGAGTAGAGAAATGTTAATTTTCCTACCAGAAGTATTTTGGTATTCTCCTGCAGAGTCATTTATGATCCTCTGCTGTGTGGGATGGATTTTTGCTGGGCTGTTGGAGGCTGTGCTGTGACCGGTGAGGGCAGGACATATATAGGCTGGTTTTGTAGAGTTCATAGAAGCCAGAGCAATTAATGCTCAACTGGAAGCTTTTGGAAAAAATAGTGTGTTTTACCAGCATGAAAGAAAATGGGACAAATGCTGTTCAACAGTGTGCTTTGCTTAATACCTGATGTTTTTTTCTTTGCAAAACTGTTCATTAAGCAATATTATTCTTAAACTGAATTGAGAGTGATCAAGAATGTAATGGAGAGGGATTTCAATTCCCGGGCATTTCCGTATTTCATGTCGGGAAAGAAACCTTCATTTGTTCTCTTTATTTCTGTGGCTATTTATGATGCTCTTTAATCACATGTTTGTATGCTATTTTTTTCCACGAGAAAGAAAAGAAAAAACAGGCAACCCACTAACCATCACCATCAGCTTCAGTGTATGTGGCACCATGATGACCCCTGCAAGTTATCAGTGGCAGAGTTGGCCATCCCAGATACAACCCACAGACCTCTGCCACTTTGACTGACTATGTAATTAGCTGTCATTTTCTGTGCAGGCCAGCTTGATCCGTGTTTGCCAGTTGGTTTTGTGCATTTGCTGACAGCAGAGGAATGGTGACGTTTTGCAATATTAGGCTCTGGTTTAGGCTTTGGGGTGTATGCTAGTATGCACATTTTCTGTTCTCTTCCATCCCTGTGTGCCCTTTCCTGTCTTACCTCTGACCTCCGTCATACAAGCCATACTATATCCATACTCTCCCAGTCTCCATTCCTTTCCAGTTACATGCCCTCCTGTTTTGACAGACTACTACTTTATCTTGATCATTTCAGTTCCTTCTCAGCTGATTTTTAGACCTGCTTATTCTTTGCTTCTCTTCCTCCTCTTCCTCCCTCTCCTCACTACAGTCTCCTTGTCATAGGCATTTTTAACTCTCCGCCCACTGCCTTCATTCCTCATTTAGTATGCCTTTTCTACACCTATTGCAGTCATACTTGTCTGTTCTATTTGCTCCCTGTCACTGCCTGTGCTGATAGTGCTCAGGCTTCTTGTCTCAATTTAATTTTCTCCTGCTGCATTTACAGGTCTGTTTCTTGGGTTTTTTTTCTGATTTGAGGTGCTCCTTGATGTTGCATCATCCCTGCTAAGGAGATGGTGCAAAGTACTGGAGATGGATCATTTCCCTGCTGTCAGTGATCTTCAGACCTAGATCTGACATGGCCAGTATCTCCTCTGAAGTTGTGGATGGATCTCCAAATGAGACCATGAAATCACAGAAAATGGGGTGCATGTGGCACTGCCAGCCACCCTTAAGAGCATCTCTGTTTCCTGTTAGAATAAACAATATCTAAACCATTCCTCATGGTGAATAACCTGCCTTAAAAGCATTTGCAATGCCACTGCTGGCCTTTCTGAGTATTGCCGAGTCTTTCCTAGTATCTAACATAAAGGTTGTCACCACCATTTGTTCTTTCAGTGAGGAATATAAAGAATGGATTGGTTCTTTCCTTTTTGGCAGGTTTTGCATACTATTATTTCTTTCTTTTTTACCTTTTAGCCTGTTTTGATCATTGCATATGGCTTTACTGGGAGATTTAGCTGATTAAATGTAAGACAGGCACTGTAATTTTCCATACTTTCGTTATAATGTTGGTCAGATCATGGTGGCTAAATATAGATTCCTGAAATGCAAATTTTTCTGTTAAATAAGAAGTTCTCTTAGACTTTTCAAAGTGTATGTGGAGGTTTCCTCCTCCCTTAATCATAAACAAATCAAAATATACCCCCTACATTTTTCTCAGGTTGGATTGCTATGGTTTAAGTAACAAAACAAGTCATCAACTCCAAAATCAATTATAGATAGCATGAAAAAAAGATTAAATTTGAATGGTTTCTTGGAATTTTATCAATTGAAAACAGTCCTACAGTGGGAAGTAACCAACCTGACTCTACCAGCCCTGCCTCTAATGGAGATTTTTACCCTGAGTAGGCTCTAAATACCTAACTGGAATTGCACTCCAAGTAGTCTGTAATGTAAGGGTGCATGGATGCACCAAAAAATGTCCAAGTAATTGCAAGCATAATCTTTCTAGCTTCTGAAGTCTGCCCTCAGGCTGCGAGTCTTGAGTATGGTTAAAACCCTCTGAACTACTGTCCTGGTTATCCTGCTTAAAATTCGTAGTGTCTGCAGTTGTGGTCCTGTGGAGTTTAGGATTTCTGTGCACTGTAGGTAAGTCCTGGTCTCCATGAGTTATCTGACTTGGAGGGCATATTTGACTTTCAGATAATTGCTTTTGATTAGCCAAGATGTAGATAATCAGAGTTTGACCTACGCAGTGCACAGACCATCATTCACCTATCAGGTCTCACTGAAGCTCCTTATCTAGGCCTATGCTCTCCCTCCAGTCTTAATAGCAAAACCTGCTTTAAATTACGTAAAAAGATTTACTTAAAAATGCCTTGGAGAGAAGTTTGGATTTCTTAGATAGTACTAGTCCTCCTTTGTCTAGTGTACCCTCCATGAAGAGTGAAACCATTAATTTGATTTGTTGTTCTTTGTAGCTTTTCTCATTTTTGTTACGGCATCATATGAAAGGAGGTTATCAAAACTGAACAATTATGTAAAGTGCTTAGAAATATTAGAGAGCAGGAGTAGGAAGGGCTTTTGTTTTTCAATGTGTCTCTTCCTGCTTTATAAAATTTGGTTGAGATAAATAGGGCAGCAAGGGAAAGGATTTCAGTTTCAACAGGCATAGTTTTAAATCTGTCTAAACTTAAAAAGGATCCTTCCAGCCTGAATCAGGAAGTATGGGAGGAACGGCATGTTAATTTGGTGAAACTAGTGAATTAGTCAATTTGTTGACTGTTGGTTGACTGTAAGATATTGTGCTATGTTAGCTTTGCTTAGTGCTCAAATATTTAATGCAGATTCGTTTGCTTTAAATTTCCCTTTTGCTTTTCTTTGTGTGTGATGCTGTTTAACGTTGCTACATTTGCTTTGCAAATACTTTCTCAGGTCTGTTTCCACCCTGTTCCAGGACAAAGCATTTTGTCTTGAAGCAGTGGGAGAGGAAGAAAAAATGGTTCTAGGAGTCCATTTCACATGAGTTTGGTTGGGGAGGTGTTAATACTTTTTTGGAGTTGCATTAGACTGTGATGGAACCAATCTGTGGCAAAGAGTGCAGTGTGGTGAGATAGGGGAATGAGGAAGGTGGTGACTGAAGGCTGTGGTGAGAACTTTGGACAGTTCCTTGCTCCATGTGTCCTTCACAGGGACATGGGTGACAGGCTGAATACATCAAGTGTGACTGATGAGGAGGTGTAGTCAAGGAGGAGCTGACTCTCTTGGTGGCAGAAAAAATTTAGGTCATCCAAAGCCAGTTGCAAACCTTCATCTAGGTCTTCAAAGCATCTTTTGATCAAAATGCTGCAAGGGAGGATGAATTTATCTGGGAACATGGACTTCTGAAGGGTGGAAAAAATACTGTGCTTCATCAGAAAGCAAGACTTCTGAATGCTTTGTCTCATTCAGTGAGATGAGTCTAAATTGGGTTTAAGCAGATTAAAGATCCATGATCTGTGTTCTCCATCCAGTCTGAAACTGTAGCATTGAGCAGTCCAGTGGTGACTTTGGCCATAGACAAAATGAAGGTCTTCTAACAAGCCTTGCTGTAAGGAGGTGAGAAAGGCAGTGACTACCGTCCCTTTCAGCTCAACTGTGCTCTCTCAGGAACATTCTTTGGTTTTTGTTAGGAGTATTCTTAATTGGTTTTGACAGTGAGCTGCAGGAGTTACTGCAAGTGTTGCACAGAAGTCAAGAGAAAGCTGCACTGAAGGCTGCAGACCTGAGCGTCTCCATTCAGATCCGTGCCTGCCTGGCCCTCCTGCCTGCCAGCTCCAAGGCTCCCTGCCTGATGAATGGCTGGGATTCTGCTTGGCAGCTGACATGGCCAAGAACACATCTCCTGACCAGATGTTGGGAGCTTAAAGCAGAAGTGTATAGAAAGCCAGTGCCTTTTGTTTTTTTTTTTCAGTGGGTGGGTAGGAAACTTTGAGCTGTGTTATTTGTAACACAGAGAAGAATAGCTAGAACTGAGTAATAGGAATTTCCTAATGTTTTGGAGATGCATAGAGAAAGATAAATTTCATTCTTCTGGGGAGTTTGTAGAGGGTTGTAGTGGCTTTCAAAAGTGTAGTAGGCCTCTAGGTTAGCTGTGAAGCTCTGTGTGTCACTATACAATTATTCTGAGATTTTCTCTGGCCTAAATCTAGGTGAAAAGAATCTGGTGTCAGGAAAGAACCACGTTTGATTGACATGGTTTAAATGCAGAGTTGTGATGAGCCTCCTGGCTACTGTTCAGACAATCCTAGCAGAAGAGTGTTCCCGTAGCCAATCATAAAACCTTAAAATCATAGAATGATTTGGGTTGGAAGGGATCTTTAAAGGTTATCTAGTCCAACCCCTCTGAAATGATCAGGGACATTTTCAAAGATTCAGCTGTGAAAGTGGTTCGGGCATTGGCCTTCAGCTGTGTCTGTCCCAAATTTCTGCCAGGGGATTATTGTGCCTATGTGAGCTGCTTCTCTGCCCTCGTGTGAGGTCAGCTGTGGTAGACCTGCTCCTGCAGAAGTGCATGGAGACGAGTCTGTTGATTAAGTGTGATGTTTGTATTACCCAGCAGAAGCAGAGCACAAAACTTCTTCCGTTGTGATCATCTAAGATCAACCATGGCTGTAAAGTGGAGGTGGTCTTTGTGCCCTGTGGTGCCAAATACTGAGATACTGAAAAGGCTTTATATCCTATACATGCAAGAGGAAGCTAAAAGAGCAATTTTCATCATAAAGAATTTCAGGGAAGTTTTTCAGATGTATCTATCTTTCTGTGAATCATCCAGTGGATGTCGAAGGCCTAACAAATCAAGGACACTTTCGTTAACAATGAATATATTGGCTGCTGTGGGTTACTACTCATACTGTTGTTGGCAACTTTAGAACTTAAACGCTTCCTAAAAATTTAATAGGACAGAAATAAAGCTCAGTTTGTGGTGATAGGCAGTTCAAATCTCATCAAATGAGGTAGAGTTAAAGCCAAGTGTTGAGGGCTCATACTGAAGAACATTTCTCAGGTTTGACAATGAAGTCTGTGAGCTGTGCTGGCCCATCTAGGGGATGAGGCTGTGGAACCCATACAGCTGGATCTCTAAATTCCCAAGCTAAGTGTGTTGGGTTGCAGATGGACATCTGTTTTCAAGGAGCATCTTTGTAGGACAGAGCAACTGCCTGTCTGTCTGTTCCATGCAGTAGCTTCAAACTGCGGAGAAATTATTCCGGTTCCTTATGTCCTCATTGCTTCGCATTGAAAATGCTACATCTTCAGAAGAACAATTCTTTTTAATTTGCTTCTTGTTTCAGTTAATTGGGCTCATTCTTAATGTGGTGAGGATTATCATCTGGACTAGTTACATGCTTGTGCTGCAGGCTCTCCTTCCTCCCCAACCTCAGTGTTACGTGTTTCACACATTGTATCTCTTAAAGGAGGCAGTAGCACCTTTGACAATTAGAAGATGGGGTAGAGTCCGGTCGAATCTTGTGATGTTTTAGGTCAGCTGTCAGTGATAGTAACCAGATCTATGGCAAATCTTTCCCTCCCTCTCCCCAGGGTGCCTGCTCAGCCCTTTGCATGCCAGTGAAGCTGATATGATCCAAATTAACTTTTTCATCTGTTTACATTTATTTTCTGAGTCATGAGAGGTCCTCAGGAGCCACAGAATTAAATGTTGTTTTCCTTTCTAACACTTTTTGTATGGTATAAAAAATGTATTTTTTTATTGTTGCGTGGGATCAGATGCTGGTTTTTTCCATGTTAACATGCTGCTGGGTATGCAGCGCATCATGGGAATAACACGGAGCTGCACAGTCAGCAGAGGAGTGCTCATTATTTTGATGTCTGCTGTAAAATGGTGGCTCCTGCTCTAAATTACTTGGTGAGGTAATTGCTCCTCTTCCAACACGTTTTCCTTTCTCTGCGTATGAGGTCTTCCAACAAGATAGGGAAGTACAAGGTATTTTTTGGGCCAGGTTGCATTCGACTTCTGGCTGGATCCTTTAGTTTCAGTGATATATGAAGGACAGCTGGGGTGGTAGTTAGAAGCAGAGATGTAAAATCCTGGGACTCACTGCTGGCAAAGCAGCAGGATTGTTGTCAGTCTCTGAATTACACTGCTGTGACTGCTATTTTATGCTTTTAATGTAAACAGCATCTTTTTGGTAGCGTGGCTGATGGCCAGTGTTGACCAAGGGATGCTGCTGCTTTTTCAGAAGCAGAAAGGTAAGACGGTGGGACCAGATGATTGATCCACCTATTCAAGGGGCAGGTGCTCTTCCTTGAAATGCTGCCTGGAAAGAGGTTTTGCTGTTTTACAGTTCAATACTTCACTTTGGAGCCATTTCATGCCACAGAGCAGGAGTATGAGAGAGAATTTCATTAATATGAAGCTGGCCATCCCAAGAAGGCAGCTTGGGGGCTGCCTGGGTCTCTTCTCTTGGCTATGAGGACCAGGGAGGAAATAGCAGGAGCTCTGGCTTGCAATAGAAAACTCACTCTGAGTGTGCTGCAGGGCCCTTCCTGCGCATAGCAAAGACCCGGCTGTTCTCCTTCAAAGGTCTGAAAGCAGCTGAAATGAGACTGCAGGGGAATTTAGCGGTTTCATCCAAGACTGCATCTGCAGACCTTGCTGAGTTGTCGCATACCCTTGCACGCTCCCTGCTGTGCCTGAGCCATGACAGGGCCGAGCCATTTGGTGCCCAGCTTGTACCTTGAGCTGGGCCAGGATCCAGGTATGAAGAGTGTCTTCTTGCGCAGTCCAAGAGGCACCTTTGACAGCACGTGACGCGTTGTGACTGCGGTTTGGTTACCATCATCTTTTAAAACATGGTCCGTGGGTGCCACTAAAGGCAGAGATTACTCTCTTTTTGTATAGTGTTAATTAAAGCTTTTACCTGGAAAGGAAATGCCATGGTGCAGCTCAGTTAGCCAGGGCAGACTAGCTTGTGTCTGTCATTCAGGATAACCCTTTGGCTGCTGTTTGTGAAGGTGTCTTTTTGGCTTCTTTTCACTCAGAGTAGGTGTATTTGTTCTTTGAAGCCTTCTCCATATACTGTGTGAGCAGCAAATATCTTAGGTCTTTTGAATCTAGGTAGGATACGCAGTGGAAGCTGCTACAAAAGATCATTTTGGAGTCTGGCTGCGGGTTTCATGGCCCTATAAATTTGATCCTGAATAAATGTGTTTATATGTGATTTTGATTTTCTGCTGAGTATTAGGTACCCCCTGAAATTATCTTTTAAAACCAAGAAATTTAGAGGTGAGAGCATAGCTTAAGTCCTACTTATAAACCCCAAGCTTTTATCACTGTAATAGTAAAAATAGTCCCCAGTACATGAATGACAAGCAGATGATAGCTGAGTAAATGAATGGGTTTTCTGTTACATCCTAAACTTGATTTCTAGCCGATTTTATTTGTGCCAGAGATGGCCAAGCTGTGTACATCTGTTAGCATCCCACTGAGAGGCCAGTGGAGCTGCTCGCACCCAAGAAATGCCTGAATAAATGCACTGTTGAAACTAAGGGAGGGAATTGTGGGGAGTAAAGACAGATTGTCACGTACTGTTTCTCAATCAGGTGCCGGTTGAGCTTTGGGTTTGGTGATCTTAAGATTTTTTTCTCTTTTAAGGTGCAATATTAAAAGATTTAAAACCCAGTGGGGTCTTCAAGCAAATTATTTTCTTCCCGAGTATGAGCACCCAAGAGTCAGAAGCCCCAGGAGAGGTGAAAGCAAAGCATGAGCTAGCTATGTTCTGCACCTCTGTGGAAAGCAGAGCACCTTGTTACTTTTTTCACAGGTGTTTTTGCTTGTTTGGAAAGTAACTGGAGCTGTGCTCATGAATATTTGAAGCTGAAAGGTGCCTGTTGAGGGCTGGAGGGAAGTAGGGCCAAGGAAGGGCAGGCGGTGTGGGAGCCAGAGGGGCAGAACAGGGAGCGGCCCTGGCCCTGTGTGGTTGTCTCATCTCTCTTATGGTAGTAGACTTCTTATGGGGATGAATGTGCTCTGAAATATTTATTTCCCTGTTTAAATATTCATTGCTGCAAAGGCCGTGCAGCCTGATGGCAGCAGTGGAGCCTCAAGGGACACGGGCCACAGCAGTCCCTGGCATTTCCTTTCGGTAATATGATAAAAATATATTTAAAAAAAATAAATAAATTGGGCATTCCCCCACTGCAAGATTGACAGGAGCACTCAGGCGTATGTCCCAGTGTTTCCTCTTCGTGCCAGAGACTTGTATTTGCTCTCAGGCTCGTATGCTGGGGTGCTGCTCTTGGTTGCCAGATGCTAATGCTTTTTTTTCCAGGCCTGTATCCTGGAGTGAGTGGCTTTGTTTAGCCTGACACTGTGAGTGTGAAAGGGGATGTACAGAAGGGCAAACCGACTGGCTTGAAAGGGTTTAAGTTTTTTATAGCCTGTCTTTTTGTCTTTCTGTAGGTGAGCAAGGAGAGGGGAGAAAAAGGACCTTTAATGCGTTTGGCTGTGGAAGGTGGTGGAGATGTGCTGAGAATTACAGAGGGGTAAACTTCTCGGGAACTCAAGTAGTAATATATTAAGGGAGCTGCAGATGCTGACAGACATGCTCTGACATGAGATGCTCTTATATCAATTTAGCTTTTAAGGTTTATTGATTTAGCTTCAGTAAAATAGAGCAGTTTAAAAGTAGGACTGCCAGTGCTACACAGTAGTTTAATGTGAATATTTTGCATGTTGCTGTTGTTAAACCTGCACATGCTTTATGTGTCCCAGGGCATTGATGTGGTGGTGACAAGGGAGAACAGCATGTTTCCAACGGTACTGCTGAGTGTGGGGGCTGCAGGAGCTGCTTTAGCCAGGAAGAGGCACTTGAAAGGTGGTCAGATGTGCTGCTGACCTCAAGCTTTACCTATGAGCTGTGCAGGTGGCCTATGCAGGAAAGAAGTCTGTACTGGTTCGTGGTTACAGCAGGAATGTGGTAAACATATATTAGCTGGAAGGCCTGGGGAAAAGAGGCTTTAAAAGGATTTTGTAACAATGGGAAAATCTTTCCTGAAATGCTCGACAAATTCACTGTGTACGAACCAGCTTTATGCTGGCTTATGTGGGGATGCTCTAGAAGTTAAGTGAAGCAGGTAGTGGAAATAGCATATGCTAAATGTCCATGTAGCCTCTTGTTCTGGGATGAAGTGGCATTTCAGGTGCATTTCAAAGTTGCACTTAATGTAGCATAACTGTGGGCTGCTGTGAGAAGAACAGTCCCCCTCATCTCTGTGCCCTGGCCATATGCTCAGCCTCCTCACCGCTTTGGGCATTGTGCTTAAGCAGATATAAAGCGAGACAGTTGAGTTTATGACCAAACAGATGACTATTGTTTGGATTAATTTTCTGGCAGTGGCTGTGGCGTGACTGGGGAGGGGAAGCACAGCCCCTGATTCCAAGGGCAGTTCGTAGTTTGTCATATTAGTGGTACATGAAACTGCACCTATACTTTTCAATAGCTTGTTCCTCTCTGTGAGGTGAGGTCATTATGCTTATAAATGTGTATGTTGCTTAATTTAATCAGCTTTAATTTATGTGCATTGACTTCCACCAGCCCTTGCTAGCTTTCCAGGATATTGTCCTATAGATCTGGCTTTAGATTGTCTCTTCTGGCTGTACCTGCATTGTAGGCCATTATGGCTCACTCACTTTCCTCTGTTTTGGGTGACATAATGTTTTCAGCGCAAAGACAGGAAAAGATGGAAAAGACTGAGTCCTTCTCACCAACTGACTTAATGACTGTCATTTAGAAATCAGTAAACAAAATGAAATGGTGTCTT
Source organism: Poecile atricapillus (assembly GCF_030490865.1). Classification (NCBI taxonomy): domain Eukaryota; kingdom Metazoa; phylum Chordata; class Aves; order Passeriformes; family Paridae; genus Poecile; species Poecile atricapillus. Next base: position 24,898,894 of record NC_081289.1, on the reverse strand, counting down.
TCACCAAAGCTCAATTTATCAGACTCAGCTTTTGTCTATCAGTTTTCTTGATTACTTTTTTCATTAGATTAAATATTATTAGCATCTGCTTTATTTTCCTCACAATTAATATGCTTTAATAAAATAATCAGTTACCACTTTTTTTTTAATGATAAGCAAAATAAATTGGGCTTTTCAAGGTTTACAGTGTGCAGCCATGTGGCTCTTTCCAATCTTGGGGTCATTTCTGTAACTATTTCATGTTCCCTTTTGAATTTTTTCATTCCATTTTTAAATTTTGCATATTGAAACATGTGTCTCATTTTTCATCTGGCCAAGGCCACATACCTGAGTAGCAATGCTTCCCACTCCCTCAGGTTGGTAATATATCTGAAAGCTGTAGTCACTCTCTGTACCAGGCTGCTGCACTGATGAGTTGCTTCTCCATGCTTTCCAGGACACACAATGGAGGCTTCTTTGAAAATGGAAAACTACTCTTGGAACAAATGACTAGCAAGAGATAGGAGAATGCTGGAATGGAAAGTAACTGTGGGAAGAAATCTGTGTTTCTAAACCATCAAATTTCTGTTCTGAAACGTGTGCCAAGTCAGTCGCAGACTTCCTCCGCCCTGCACCCTGAGAGCAGCTTGATATAATGTTGTTGCTGCGTGACTGAGTCCTGGTACTCAAGTCACAGATGGGTCCCGTTTGCCTCATCTCATCTCCTGTCTTCTGTACTGAATTCTGAGCATACCCATGATAGGCCAGTGGCAGTGAAAATGTGACAGGGCTGAGATGTTTAGCTGCTTGCACGAAAAAAACCCCAGAGCCTCAAGAGGAGCTCTGGTTTTGTGTTTAAATATGCTGCATACGTCTCGTTCTCCACCTTTGCTTCAGAGTCACGTCTGAACATGCGGCTCCTCGCTATGGTTTCTGCCAGCTCTGCAGTTCTTTCTTTCCGAGGCATTCAGTGCTCTCCAATTGATTCCAGATGTGTTCTCCCTTTCCCGGCGCTTTCTCCCTTCTTCCTCCTCCTGCCCTGGCAGCAGAGGCAGGGCTGCTTTTTTCGTGTGTGGTGCTGGAGTTAGTGCAGGCAGGGGGGAAGACTTCCCTGCTGTCCACTGAAATCTGGGGAATTGAAGGGGCCAGCGTAAGTGAAAGCTGCCTGACAGGGCTTTGAGATTTGTCCTTCCTCCAGGAGCCAAGTCAGCTCAGAGCAGCTCCTCTGTACAGCTCACTACTTCCTTCAGCTCATTGCCTTCACAGCAGGAGAAAGAAGGACAGGAAAGCCTGATACCAAAAGTGATCTTCAAAATCCTTCCTAGAAGAGTGCTGGAAATATAGAGAGATCTGGAAGAGTCTGTTGCAGATAGCTGTGTCACATGGCGAGGGTTTTGAGAAATCCTTGTCACTAAAGTAGATACAAATCTTTCTTAAGGGCTGAGTGAGCTTCATGAGGATTTAGACATTCAGGGAAGTCATCTGAATTCTTGAGGTTGCAGGAATAACTCTCCACACTCACTGAGATTTGGTGATATATTTGCAGGTGCAGGGCAGTAGTCCATTCGCAGAGCAGAGACGTGATGAAAAATTGCTTATCTGTCCAACCTTGATTTGGGTTGGGGAAGCAGGTACTGGTTTTCTAAAATATGTCAGTTGGAGAGTTACCCTTTTCCTTGAAACAAAGCTGCTTGAAGTGAGCAATCTGATTGCAGATTTAGCTGAGGAGACACTTAACTGTGACACTACCTTGCCAGCATGGTTAAGAGATACCATGGGACCAGGTGGTATTTTCTTCCCTGTTGTATTTCCATGTTCTGTAGCCCTTCTTTTTCAAAGGAGCACCGGGAACCACTGTTTAGCTGTCTGGAGTAAGGCAGAGAACCAGCACAGGCAGATCCTCTGTGCCATCTAAAGTATCACCCAGATATCCTGCTGCAACCGTGGTCCTCTCCTGAAAAGCAGTTACCCATTCCTTCCCCACCACTGGCCTCTGGTTTCTGCTGCTTCCCTGAGAGAGGATCCACAGTCATGCAGTGGAGAGTGTGATTGGTTTGCTAATCTGCTGAATAGCTGATGGCAGCTAGCTTGGATTAAACATACGTGACACATCTGCAGCACACTGTTCCTTAGCTGTGACTCATTTCAATTCTGGTCCCAGAGAAGGAACTTAGCTGTCTTTGCCTGACAGAGGAGTAATCTCCTTCATGTGGGACATGCTTCTGCCACCCTGGGTGCCCGCTGGATTAACGGAGGACTCGATTTGGTAGTATTTTGAGACATTATTTTCATGCTGATTTGTTGAAAGCTAGGTGTCTTATGGAATTTTTTTTTTTTTTCCCCAAGAATGTTTGACTGTGAGTGCTAAGCAGAAAATAGTCACTTGGAATGTTGCAAAGCTGGAAAGAACACAACCAGGGTAGGTGCTAAAGGACAAAACTGGACCAAAAAATTGAGCCTGAGCTTTTCTCTTAGTTGCTGGCTTTGTTGCTGAGGATGTATCCATCCTGGTGACTTCTTCCTTTGTTCTCCACCCTTACCCCCTTCTCCCCAGGAATTCTCAGAGGTAGTTTAATTCCTAATATGGAATGCAAACAGATGTTGGGACCCTGATGTCTCTCGAAGCACAGTTCTCTAATCAACCCCAGAGAGCGTGAATGGATTGAAAGCATTTGTTGGGATGCTTTTGTGCCAGTAACGTTTAAATTTTTTTTTTTTTTTTCTGAGTGGAGAATAATGTAGATTTCAGGAGCAGAAATCAGTGCTTTTTAAAATCTGAAAGGTATGTTTCAGGCTGGTAAGTAGATGTGGCCCTGGGCCTTATTAATGTTGCGTAACTTTAAAGCTTTGGATGTATCCAACAGGAAGCCTCTTTGCAGGTTGCCTGAGGGCTTCTTACCAAGTGTGCATGCATTCAGCACTGAGAGACTGTGTTTGTTCATAGGGGTAGAGCAAAAGTTGGCCATTACTGGATGTGATGATAGCATGGGGATGAGTGAGTGCTTCCTGTGTATAACAGTAAGATAAGGCTATAATTTTCTTTCATCCTTTCCTAAAAAAGGGGGGCTTGAACTTCTTTTCCATAAAGTTCTTAAATACATTAAAAAAAACCCAAAAAGGCCAGCTGCTTTATTTTACAGAACACTTTTTGGTGGCCTGGAATGATAGAGTGTGTATTGGAAGATAACTTGTTCTTCCCTTGCTTTAAATATCTAGGAAGGGCAAGATTAGATATCTAGTGCAAGTTTGCACCAGGAAGTTGAAGGAGACATGCCTTTAAATGGTTAGTTAGGTGCAAGTGTGAGTGCAGGCATCTCTTCTTAGATTTTTTTTTACTGGTGCAAGATTAGCTCATGGAGGCTTAACCCAGTGCAAAAGGCATTTCCTGAGTGATTACATCCGACTTAAATTAAAAAAAGTGTACTCATGAACTCAACATCTCTTTATTTTAACAAACTACCATAAAATTCAGCAGATGTTTCCAGAACTACCTAGATTAAGAGTTTGCCTTTGGGAGGATTCAGGAGGAATTGCTCTTCTGCCCATGAGAGTAGAGTCAAAATCCAACATCCTTTTCTATTACCACAGTGTGTTATAGATCAAATGAAGATCAAGCTCCAAATGTGCAGATGAAATACAGAACCTCTTATTACTGTGATCCTCTTCAAGGTGCTTTTATGATCAACCCACACCAAGAAAGAGTGTTGATTTTATCAGACACTGTCCCAGACACACAGGCATGTCAGTCCTGCTCTCTGGAGTTACAGAAATGCCTTTGTAGTGTGGAGAGTGGGTGTCAGGTTAGGGTCACATACCCCTCTGAATCCAGGAACGGGTTTGTACAAAGATGAAGGATATGAGATGGTTATATCCTTTGTATATATCACCCCCAGATTTCCTTTCTGTAGGCATTTTACCCACTCTTCCAATTCAGAAGCTAATCTGTAATGAAATAGCCACAATGGAGAAAGTGTTACTGCATTTTGGGATAGAGACCCTGTATCATGTTGGTGGGCATGTGCAGGGTTGGCATGGCCAAGTCACTGTTTAGAGGTGTCTGGCGTGTTGGAAAGCCATCACTTCATCGTTCTATATATCTACATCACTTTGTCTCGTGTTTGAGTATCTTCATGGCCCTAAAGAGCGAAAGCACAGTTTAAAAAACCCCAGCGTAGGTTCTGTGTGCAGTGAGAGCCACCAGTGTAGGTTGGAATTTATCTCTGGCGTAATGAATGTCCCAGCCTGTGTTTTTTTTCTGCACGGGGTAATCCTGCAGTTCCTGGTGCTCGTGGGGAGCATGGTTGGCAATGCTTTGTATCCATTCCCATTTAAGAAGAAAGCGTTTGTTGATACATTTATTACCAGCGAGCAAATTGTGGGATTGCCTGTGGAGAGGGTTAATGCATGCTGGAGACTGTGGCTCCCTGGCAGCCTGAGCTCATCCAAGTGCTGGTGCCCATAGCCCTTCCCTCCCCAGCTTCTCCACCCCCTGTCCTTTCTGGCTCTGGTTCACCTCCAGCTCCTTGCCAAGCTGTTTCAGCTCTCTTAACTGGGAACAAAACTAACCTGGCAATAAAAAGTGAGTAATTTTTTTTTCCTGGGTTATGTGCTGAAAGGGCTCAGTGGTGAGCAGACTGGCAGGGGAGAGAGGACACAGGAGTGCACAGCTGTGGGTGGGACGGTGGCAGATCCAGCCAGAGGCCCTCTGAAGCTGCAGCTGAGAACTGGGGAGACTCTTTTGGAAGGGGCTGGGAAAGAGACCCTGCTAGAGCAGGTTTTTTTGTTGATCTGTGAGAAGAGGGGGAAAACGCAGCCCACAATTAATTAATTAATCGTAATTAATTAATTATTCTCCTGCTCCTAAGCAGCAGCCTCGTATGGTAAGCCCTTTCTCTCTTATCTGTGTACTGCCAGGGAGCAGCGCTTTGCATGTGTGATGTTTGCATCCCTGACAGGAGGCTGTGACCTGGGTTCTAGGAGGGACAGCACGGTCCCCGCATTCCCTCACTCAGAAGGATCCCTTTCTTACAGACAGCTGAGGGTGGGCAGTGGCTCCAGGTTCCTGCCAGGCTCTTCAGATCCCAGCTCTAAACATTTTTGCTGTTTACAGAAGGGATTAGGTTAGTGCAGAGAGCAAACAGTTGTAGCCTGGAACTCTTGGTCTTCACAAACAGGTTAATTGCCTCCGTTAGCTGCAAGTCAGTTGCTTCAAGGATTCATAAAATTGGTTCAGTGAAGACATATGTATTAGAATCCCCATTCCACTAATAGGCTTATACTCACATCTATCCCAGTGATTTGGGGGTTAGCAGAGTTCAAAGGCATTTTTAAGAGATTGATGTTTATATGCCATACCATTTCCCTGAGTATTTCTATGTTGCTGATGACTCACAGTAGGGTTATGGATAGCACAGACCAGTTACCTTGTGGCAGTTTGCCACAACTATACAGAAATTGTACTGGTTTTGCTTTACCTGGAGTATAATTTTTATTTGGCTGGTTAGGCTTTACTATCTATGCATGTTATGGCATAGCAATACAGAAGAGATCTGAAGCTGCATTACTGTAAGGCTCTTTTCATATCCCTCTACTTACACCCATTTCTCTAATGAGGAAAACAAAACGACTCCTTCACAGAACAGACTGATCTTTGACAGTTTTATGGAAGCAGGAGGCCTTTGTGTGCATTTCTGGTGTTTGCTCTTGGCGCTCCAGTGCCGTGATCTTGGATCACCACCTGCTGTCTGCTGAAAGAATTCGTCCTGTGTCACATCTGCTGAACCACGTTGCTCCTTGTTGAGTTGTTGTCCCCAGCACCCTCCCTTCTGCAAGGTACCACCACGTGCAGTTACTCATCAGTTACTCATCGTTTCTCCGCTTAGCTTGGAGCTGCAAAGTTCATTAATTAACTTAAAGCTGCATAAGCTCTTAGAAAAGTGTCCCCATGAGGGATTTTTCACTGCTTTAGCTAATTTTTTTTTTAAACAAAATGTGGGATGGGTTTGTGCTGATCAGTGTAGGCAAAGCCCTGACTTAAGGAAGAAAATTGGCACCTGCAAGGACATGACTGGACCTTTGTAGGGCTGAGAATAGGGGCGTGAAAGCAGAGCCCAGATGGGTAACCATATCCTTCTTGTGCCCTGAGGGCTTGGGTGCTCATGAATCAGATGCCAACATTTTGCAAGGGGGCAGCTGCTTTGAATTCCTACCTGCTGTGAATAAATTATTTCTGTGGGAACAGAGCAACAGAAGGAATAGAAAACACAGGAATTATTGCTTTTCTTTGAGCTATAGGTTAACGTAAATTGTACTGAAGTGTTTTTTTTGTGGTTTTGTTTTGTGGGTTTTTTTGGTTCTCTTTTTTAAGTAGTGTGTGTTTATTACACTGTTTCACTTGCACTGAACAGCCTTTCCCAGTTTGAGCATGGGATGGCAGCTATCATGGTTGGTGCATGGCAGCAGAAACTAGCAGAACTGATCAGTTAATCTGGAACTGCCAAAATTATTCCTGCAACCAAATGTCCCTCACACTCACCTCCTGGAGACTGCCAGCCTGATGCATTGTGGCCAAGAGAGGTGTCTGTCTTCATCTGAACATTGATTAAAATTTACTTCATACCATCACAGAAGTTTAAGGTGGTAGTGGTTTTTGTGGGGAGCTGCACCCAGGTTTTCCTAGTCCTGTGGTGGCATCCTTGTGTAAGTTTGGGAGTGGTGACTGCTCTTGGACATGCCTATCTGGATTTCTTGTTGCATCTGAGTAAATTTTAAAGATATTTTGGTGAGCTAAAACAGGCAGTACTGGCAATGCAGTGAGGTATGTCAAGACTGAATAGACAAAGGCTTCCCTTTACCCAGAAATCTGTGGGTTTCTTCATGCTCTCTGTACCTCCTGAGACATGCGAGAAGCAACACCCCGACTGCAGAATTTTACGTGGTGGTTTAGAAGTAAGGAAGGGAGTTCAGGTTCTATGTTTGAAGATTAACAGGATTTTTGTGTGTGTGCGTGTGTGTTCTGTGTTAGCTCTTGAAAATATGAAGTGTTGTGTAAATGTTGAAATTTGGTAGAATAACAGAAGAGGTAGAGTCTCCTCTGGGTTTGGAGGATATCAGTATGCTGTGAAACCTGCAGAGATCTCATCAGGAGTCCTTTTCTGTTGACGCTAGTGGAAACAGGGAAAAAAGTAATTCTAAAGCATCAAAGGAAATTAAAATTACCAAAAAAAATCAGACGGGAAATATGTCCATAATCATATCAAGAGAGAAATAATTTGAGATACAGATACTTCATGGGATGATGAAACTTGGACAAATATAATAATGATAGATCTCCAGATAACCCGAGACATTAAATAAAGGATGCATTTGTAATAAAAGATACGATTTTTGCATGTTAGTGTGATTTGAGGAGTGGGGGAGTGACAATGGTATTAAAAACATTTTATTCTGCACCAGAAATCCTTCTTTGAAAAATCTTAGTAAGGTCAGAGAGAAGTAATAAATAAAGTTACCAAGATGTTTTGGCTTGAGAGGTGTGATTAAACTGAAAACAAATATGTATTATCAAAATGCCACAAGCAGCAGAGGAGAGAGTAAGCATTTTTCATCCTTCAAACATTTGTAGATAATTGAAGAAGGGAGAGAAATTTTTTAAAAGGTTGAAATGCATTTAAACTGGAAGGAGCAGTATTAACTGAGGGGTAAAAACATTGAAAATAAGATTATATAAGGTTCATGGGCTGGCATTTTAAACAGTCTAAGAGTGAGGTTGAACAGAATGCTGGACTATGTCCTGTGGGGAGCAGCCCTGCACTGTTGACAGGATGGCAGAATAGGTTTTGTTTGGGGTTTAATCAGCATTCACTTCCTCTGACCTGGGATGCTGCTGGCTTGGAAATCTAGCTTGTGGTAAGAAGACTGGAAATAGTTTCTGTTCCTCCATTTTTCCTGTGGAAAAATTTTTCATTGCAAAGAAAAAGTCAGTTTCCTATTTAGCTCCTATTTGAAATGTAAGAAGGGGCGGGGGGGAACAGACAATGTGGGCTGTACAGAAGAACGCAGACCGTCAAATACAATGAAATTCTGTAAACAGAAGAGCTTGGCAAGGAAAACAGCATGTGGACAGAATGGAGCTGTCATGTCAGGGGATAAACAGTCTGAGCAGGTGAGCAGTAGGATTGCTGATACCTGGTTTGCAGTGGGAATGGCCATCGTTCCGCCTGTCCTGCCTCCTTTAGAACTCCCTCTGCAGATCTTGGTGATGGGTTAGGTCGAGCCAGAAGTGGCTTGCTTTGAAGCTGAGAATAGCAAAGGAATGAGCAGAACTAGAGGGCTGGTGGAGCTGCCCTCCTTTTCTGAGGGGGAAACAAGAATCCTGTCCTGCTTTCAGAAAATGTGCTTGGTGCGTGAAAAGCCTCCGCAGAGCTGCGAGCACACGACGCAGGGCTGCAACTGCTTGGGGGAGTGCGTGCAAGGAGCTGAGCCATGGCTGGCATGCCCGCCTGAATTTTTCTTTCTCAGATAAGGCTGCGGAGTTCCTGCAGGCAGCAAGGCTGGACTTGAAACCGTCCGTTCTTCAGCACGGGCCAAGGCTGCAGCTCGGCTCTGCTAAGTGGTATTGAATGCCCTTCCCTCTCCTTCTCCCCAGCTGCGGGAGCGCATGGCCACGTGGCCCCCAGGGGAGGCAGGCCAGATAGACTAATGTCAGAGCAAATTTGGGATTCAGCCAGTGTCTGAATGACCCGGTGCTGGCTGGAGGTGCACTGCGTTTATCATTGTTTCCTCTGCCCGGAAGGGAAAGCTGCAGGTAGGCTGATAAAGGGACTGAAAGGTTTGTCCAGCTTCTTTGGAGGTCCGTCGGCCCCTGCATGCTCTCTGCTGAAAGGCTGCTTGGTAATTCCCACTCTGCCTTTCCTATCCACGGGATAAGGTCTGTTTCGCTTTTACTCCATTGATTTAAGCATGCTGGTGTCAGAATAGCCTCGAGCACCTCTAGGCTTTGTGGGGGAGGACCCAGGGCTGGAACAGCAGCCAAAATTTAAAATCAGGATTAGTCTGTTGACACGCACATAAATCAAACAGCCCTCCTATCATAAATCTTTTCTGTGGATTTTTTTTTCTGCTGCGGCGGTGAAAGCAGTAGGAGCAGTGCAGCAGCCTGGGCTTCCCAGGGCTGGGCTTCAATGTCAAGGCTGTTCTCCTTCACCCCGGGTGGCTGAATGCAGCTCCCCCCTTGGTGAGATCCCTGCAGAGGCTGCAGGGCTGCATGCTATTTTGTTTCCTTCTTGTGGCTTTCTGACATGGTGGGGTAGCATTTTTTATTGTATTCTGGGGGTATCTTTTGCATGGTCAGTTCTTTTTTTCCGAGTCATCTGATTGGTGTTAGCTACATCTAAGACAGTGCTAAAAGCTTCTAAAAAGTCCACTATGCAAGAGGTCTCTATGGGATACCCTAAGCTGAGGGAGGAGTGGGTAATTAATGCCTTGTGTGATTGTAGAGATGCTCAGGATTGGGAAAGTGACTGTGCGGCTGGCTTGGGATCTCAGCTTGTTTCTCTATAGCTCTTTGGTGTCTTGTGCATGACTAGCAAGAAACAAATGGGATATTCTAGCAACAGATATCTGTACTCTGTATGCAGTGCTGCCAGGGCAAAGGAGGGAGCTTCTGCACGGGTGGATTTTAAAAATCGTACTTTTTATCACTGTAACATAACAGAGAGGTGTGCTCCGAACCACACGATGTGCTTGCCTGTGAGCAGTGAGGGTCAGGCTGGGGGAGATGGACCCAGTTATGGTACTTTCAGGGATGTTGAGAAACCCTGTTCTTCTGTGTTTCCTTCTCTGTTCCAATCTGTGAGTGCCTCTTCCCTCTTCTGCAATAACACCTTACTGTGTGTAAAGCTTTGTGTGAGATCACAGGGGTATGCAGTCTGCAAACCCTGTAATTTGTTTGCTATATGCCACCCAGTAGCAAGAAAATTGCCCTGAAAAGATTAAGAAAACAGTGTCATGGCTCAGAGGAGCAAGGCATGCGCTTTTTGATAGGAGAGATAATAGAAGTCTGTGTAATACTATGGTGACGGTGGGTGGGATATTCACATGAACGTGTGCGTTGTTTCTCAGGCTGATGTTTTGATCTATCTTCTGTAGTATAAAGCTGTTTTCTCCCTTTTCCTTTCTTAAGGGTAACCAGGAGCCATCTGCAACTCCTGATGCAATGGTGCAGCCATTCACCACAATCCCATTTCCACCACCCCCACAGAATGGGATTCCCACAGAGTATGGGGTGCCACACACTCAGGACTATGCAGGCCAGACCAGCGAGCACAATCTGACGCTCTACGGAAGCACGCAGCCGCATGGAGAGCAGAGCACGAACACGGCCAGCACGCAGAACGGATCTCTTGCAGTAAGTGCGCAAGGGTGCCCAGCCAGAACGGCACAATGCTTTGGGGAAGAGCAGCCACTGATTAGATTGCTGTTTCTCAAATGTGCAGCAAACCAGCAGTAGACTTGAAAGGAGACAACTCTAAACAAAGCGTGGCTTCTGACCTTCCATTACTGGATTTCCCCTTTTGCATGTTCCCCTTGTAAATTGGTGCCTGCAGAGAGCAGTAGTACTTGAAATCATGATCATGGTGGTTTTACCATGGTGGCGTTGTCCAAAGACAGTCTCTTACAAAAGTGTTAATTACTTTGTGTTAATTGACGAATGGTTCAAATAGATGTGATGGAGGCAAAATCTGGAGGGTTGATAGTACAAAGAATTAGGGTGAGCAAATGCATTTTAGGTGTAATCCCAATGTGGTTTTGTTTTCAGAAAGCTAACAGAGTAGAAAATTACTTTTCTTTGACTTTCTGAAGACAGCAGGGAGCTTCAGGAAGCAATGATAGGAGATGAGCTCTCAGCTACTGGTCGTCCATTTGCCAAACCAAGATTTTCATCATCTTATGTATTTTCTTTCTTCTTTCCATGGCCTGGAAGTGGCACTGGGCAACATGCTGGCAGATTATCCCAGGAAAAGCTTTATCCACCCCTTAAGCCACTTGTTAAGACTTAACTTCCTAATAAAGAGCCTTATGGTGAGAGCCTTCAGCGCTCAGGGGCGGATTTAATCTGTTAATGCTTTCAGTTTTACTTGTAGTTGGTGTTTGGCTTGTAGAGATTATTTTTTTCCCCTGGTAAGTACTAAATGAATTCATTGCCAACAGTTGGAAGAACTGATAGTTAGTGCCAGCTCAAGTGTTCATGGTTCCTGATGTGTGCTTCTGCGGTGGGGAGTGGCTGCATGGTTGGCGCCATTGGTCATGACTTCGATAAGATATCTGTGATTTCTTCCTGGGAATGCCACCACTTCGGCATCTTAATGAAGAAAAAGAGTACAAACTCCACAAGGCACATTGGTAGTGTGTAAAAGGAACTTAGGGTGCCTTGCTTGGCAAAAAGAAGTAGGTAAGGAAAGACCAGGCAGGAAATAAAACTTAGAGCTGATGCAGTGTGCAGAAATGCAAGTCATTGTTTTAGCACCAGATTGTCCAATAGCATTCCAACACATAAGACTTGGGTTGCTCATCTCCAGCAAACAACTGTCTCAGGCACTGGATGAGGAAGCTGGAAATAGGGAATAAAAGACAGGGCAGTGGCTTTCCCTGTGTGTTTTTGCTGTTCCCATCCTTGTCCAGAGCTTAAGAACATTTCTTTCTAATGGAAGTGATGTGAGCCTTGACCTTGGATGTAAGCTCTTGCCAGCCTTCCTGCTCTTCTTCCATATTAGGAGCCATCTCTGTTGCTCTGCAGGGCCAAGCTCTGTGTTTCATCAACTAAAGCTGGCTCCAAGGAGCCCACAGCCTGTGGCTAGCCTGCGAGGAGGGACTGGGAGCCCATCTGTGCAGGAGGCAGTGTTGCTGGGAGACTGCTGGTAGGCAGTGGTTGTTGCCAGGAGTCTGTGGGGGGAGCCTGGCTGGCAGGGGGATATCCAAGAAGCAGACTGAATAACACACAGTGCTTGTACTGGCTGTTGGAAACAGGTGTGCATGTCTGGAGTGACCGTTTGATGTGGTTAAAGACGTACAAGCTGAGCATACAGAGTCAGGCTTGTGGCCATAGCTGGCTGGGAAAGGGTAAGGGCATGCACAATGGCCTTGCTGAGGCTGCTATGCCTGGGACTGATCAAACCCAGAGGATCCCAGATGGTGGCACATGAAGAAACCTGTGGGAGCAGGGGTAAAAGTGCCTCAATGAGGGGCTTTTCACATGCCGGTTTTCACATCCGCTGCATCCTGGATCTTCCAAGTCTCTTTATCTTCCTATCTAGGACTCCTCTATGAATTTATTTTGATTCTGTGTGCTGCCTTAGGATGTAATTCCTCGTAACTTTTCTTCTCCTCAGTATACTGATTAATGATGTAGGACCTAGGGGGAGCAAGAAGGCTCAGTAGTTACTCAGGTTAAAGAATGCTATTAAAATACAGCAGAACAGGTTGGTTATTTAATCTCAAACATCTACAGCTAATATTAAACATTTTATCCATCCCATATGCTGGCCATTGCTTGTTTGACACACAAGTTCAGTCCATGTGGACTAGACTGTTACGCTTTAAGGCAACTTCTCCTTTAACCATTTTGCCGTCTTGCTCAAACAGCATTGCTAACTTTAATCTTGCAAAAAGCCATCATGGGTGAGATATGAGCCTTCCCTCCGGTTTTTGTGACTGACAAGCACAGCTGCTGTCACATGTGTGAAGGCGATACCCCAGACTCAACAGCCAGTGGATTTTTTAGCTACTGACTTGAAGCCTGTGCTCCCATGGGATGATTCAGACATTCCTTCAGCTGGACAGATAAGTTCCCTGCTTGGTTTTAAGAACAAGGCCTGTGATTGGTCATATTGGCAGGACAGAGGGAGACAGCAAAAGGTGTGGTCAGATGGTGGGGATTTCCTGCTTTTCAGGCTGATAGCCTTTAGGATAATTGCAAAAGTAACAAAGAACGTGGGGGTAGCTTAAAGGTTGCTCAAGGAAAGGGGGCTTGATCTCCTTGGTAGGATGTTACACAGCAATGTAATGTGGTCTGTAACAGGGTCCTTAAGATGCAGGGTGGGAGCACCTTTTCATAGAAACTTGGCTAGTTAGCTAGAATGATTTGAGATTAGTGGTGGTGTCTGAGTTAATAGACAGTGGTCTGGGAGCCTGAGGTCAAAGATCAGTAGTGAACTTATGTAAAATAAACTTTGGGAGTCGAAGTCCAGGCCTTCCTACGAAATCTAAAACCCTGAACAAAGGGGAATGACTGGTTGGTGTCATGAGCTGAGGATGGGTTTGGTTATGGAGGTCTGAATGTAGTGGAAGGCATTCAGAGGTCTCCGGATTGGGGTATGGAAAAGAAATTGGCACAGTAGTTTGTGTAATACAAACAGCTTCATATTTTGGAATCTCTATTTTGGGATCAAGTCTCATCTGTGGGGCTTTGTTTCTTGCCTGGCATGTGCCAGGAAGATCTCTTGGTCTTCATATCCAAGCATCTGTCCTTTCTCTTGATACTGTCCCAAAGCACAGCTGAAAGACCTGGATTAAAAATAGGCTGAGGTTTAGGACCATATTTGGCCTACTTGGTCTGCCTGTTGCAGCCCTTCTCTTAAACAGTTGACGCTCAGCATTTCAATTGCAGTGCTGGGTTGCCTGGTTTCTTCTGCCTTCCCCCTTCTTGGTTTACCTTAGTGCTCTTATCCCTAATGGAAACACCCAGCACAGTTAGCTGCAAGGGGAGATGCTAATTAGGCTGCAGTACTCCTGGCAGCTGAGCTGATCTAAGAGATTCACTGCTGTCAGAAAGGAGAGATCTGACTTAAGTGCAAACTCCCACTCCTTTTTACTGTCTCTGGCATTCCTTACGTGAGCCACTTTAATTCACTGACCTGGCAGAAAGCTGTCCAATTCTTTTGCTGGGTTAATGAATTAGAGCAGCTCTTGGAGGGATCCAGCAAATGCTGTTGTTGCAAGGTAAGCGTGTGGAGAGCATGGCCAGAAGCCGAGAGCAATTGTCAGCTCTCTGCATCTCCTGGTACTCTACCCGCAGAGGGAAGATTAATCATCTGCTGAACTAAAAAGGCTTGCTTGATAGTAAATGCAATGCACTTAATACTGCAAGCTGATTATTCAACTTGTTTCTCTTGTTAATGTCAGAGGGAAGAATTTGTATGTCTGTATAAATTATGGAATGCAGCTGGAGGTATAGAAGTAGAGGAATAAGTTTATGTAAATTACTTCGCATGAAAATGGCAGGTGCTGTCGCCTTGGTGTTACGTTGCCATGAACCAGTATAAAGCATTATTTAATTACAGAGCATCGTGTCTCTGCTTCTTGATGCGCTGTACTGAAACGTATTTAACTCATCCGCTATACCATAAAGGGGTATTGACTTTCAGATTCTCAGAGAAGGCACATTTGTGGTGGGGGGCCCATATGTGTTGTGTTCAGAGGCAGGACAGGGAAGGTGCCTGGTCATCTGGCTGTGCCATGTACATCTAGCAAGGGCTTAGAAAGAAGAGATATAACGGCATCAAGGATTCCTCAACTGACTTTTGCAACACATGGACAATGTTATAATGATGACTTCCCCATGGGTATTTCTTGCCTAGACTGAATTTGCAGAATTTTCCTCTGTAATTACTTTTCATCCCCTTAATAATTAAAGCAATTGCTCATGTGAGATATTTCAGGTGAAGAATATGTTTAATGAATGTCGTCAGTTATTTTCTGATACTGCTGAGCAGGTAGACATGAGGAAGAGGTAGCTTCAAATAAGTAGTTTGCTGCTGATTGTTTGGCTACCTCAGCTTAGAAATTGCTGTCTTGAGGTTGCAAACCCCAACATTTAACATCAAGAGTTTGCTTTGAATATGAGGCAAATAGTCAGCACTTGCAGACTTGTGTTTAGTGAGGCAGATTTAAAAATGAGACATGGGAAATAAATCAGCAAGTATCGTTACATTAGAGTATATAGCTGTGGTACTTCTGTATATCTCGAAGGTTTTAGCAGATCTAGCAGAAGTACAGGGAAAGATAAAAGTGATGATGAAAGGGATGTAGCAGGTTCTTTATGCAAAGAAATGAAATCTTCACTTACAGAAAGAGCTGTCAGGAATAAAGATATATGACAACTACACAGAAGATTGGATGGTACGGCAACTAAAATATGTAGCTTTCCCATTTTCACTTACTAGGATGCATGTGGGAAATAAATGGGTGCCATGTATAAAAAAAAAGAGCAGGGTTTACTACTTATTTTTTCCATATAATGAAGAAACTAGCATTGCAGCTCTTGTGCATGGGATGTTTAGCAAGTTGAGACATCAGCTAGCCTTAGTTTGCTGGAGAAAAGTCAGCGAGCATTTGCCTTGTTCTTGCGTTCTTCCACAGATGCCACATACTTGGCTGATATTAGAAAGAAGATAATGGGCTGGATGGATCTTAAGTCTGTCACTGTGTGGCAGTTCTTTTGCCACTGTCAATGGAGTGGTCCAGAGGTGACCACTAGCTTGGGAAATTTTGCTGTCTCCTTCACCTTGTCAGGACACCCCTGTTTTGTGAGGAATGGGCTGGAGCTGCTCACAGAAGGTTTGACAATCTGACCAGCAGAGCAGGCCTTTCAGGGGGCTCCATTTCACCACTTCATTGAGAGGGAAAAGAAAAAGAAAAAAGCACTAAAGAGTACTGTTAGAAATAGCCATCTTTGGTTTGACAGTGATACTTGACACATCAGTGATGTTGTGAGCAAAGCTCCCTTTGTGCTTTCCTGTTAGGTTTGTGTTCTGTGAGGTATGTCTTTAATGAGGAAAGTGAATAAAATTACTTAAGCTTCAGTATAGATAAGTAACAAAAAATACCTATCAGAAAAAATATACCCTAAATCCACCTGCCTGTACATAAAATAGTAAAAAACCTTGTAGCAGTTAATTGGTATGTTCTTAGAATTTTTTGGTCTGTTTTTTTAGCATACAGAATATTTTGGATAATACTTCATTGTACTTGTAAGTAGCCTCCAATGTTTTTTAAATGTAACACTGCTGGCCTATCTGGAAAACCACATACATGTATATAATTGTAAAATTATATTTACTGCTGTTGAAAAGTGATAATTAGCTCTAAGGTCTTCTGTCTGCTGAACAAGTCTTTAAGGAGCTGAAGTTGCCATGGTGTTTGCTATTGGATGTGTGGGACCTCAAAGCTACTTTAGTAGATTGTGGTGGGGAAAGAGATGGATTTTGTGTCTAGGGCCTAATTTTCACTTGTTTTTCCATGCAGCCTCCTCAGTGGGTATCTGTTCATAGGTGGGTGACTGGTTGTTTTGACAAACGTTCTTTACTACAAGTTGTAGAGATTTTTCTACATTATCTGTGCTCTGCTTCATGGTGGGAAGATTGCCTTCTCTCAGTTGTAGCTTTTGGTCCTTGCTCTTCAGGCTCTTGATCCAAACAAGGTTGGATGTTTGGTTTTGGCTTTTTTTGGAATCAAGACTGATTGAGGAGCAGTGGAGTGAGCACAGCCTGTCTCCTAGATTTTGTAAGCCACCCAAATCCCCTTTTAAATATAGTTATTAGTTACAGTTTGTATTTTGTAAATATTTTCTTTGCAGTGATTTATGGCTCTTAACGTCCTCAGTGTGATTCACAACATTTTGGACTGCCTGCTTCCTGGGGGAGAAAATGGGGGGTTGTTTTTTGTTTGTCTGGAACTTGGTTCTGAAGTGGTTCCAGTTCTAGAAGCAAGTGGGAGATGGAAACAGAATGTGCTGGGTATTAATAATCTCTGTGTTGGTCTGTTGCACTGGTGCTTGTCTGGCTCAATGGGGAGGCATCCCTCAGTCTAGCCATTCAGATGGAGATCTGCTCAGAGCTCAGGTGGTGCTGGAGCCCCTGCCTCCCTGCTGCTGAGGGGAAATGCTCAGCAACTGGTTGTTCATCACCTGCATTAGGATAGAGGCCACCAGCTGAGAGGTGGGAAGGTGGTTGTAGAGTTGCCCCCAAACGTTTTGGAACACCCTTTTGTTGCCAGGTGTCCTCTTCCTTTTACGTGTGTAAGTACAGGAGTATAAGCCGTGCTTCTCTTTGCAGCTGCCTCTTGCTTAGGGTTTCCTTGCTGCTGGCAGATGTAAGGGAGGAGCTGACCTGGGGGCACAGGCAGCAAGGAGTTAAAAGTGAAGCACATGCTTTGCTGTCCTGAGCTCTGATGTGTTTCAAGTGACCTTGAGCAGAGCTCAGAGCTTGCATGTGCAAACATGAATGGCATTATCACCTGCAGCAGTATCTGTTACACAGGCTGTGCTGAGGAGGTGCAGTGAATCCAGTACTGTTCCTAAACGTGAGGCCTTTGCTGCAGCATGTCTGTATTGCCTGATGGTAGGCATTGGGACACAGGGAATGTGTATTGGTGCCCTTCCGAGCTGATTCTCTAGAGAAGGGAGAGGTCTCTTTTTTCGTTGGGAAGTGCTGACACAAGGCCAGAAGGAGCTTCAACACCTTGTGGGGAAAGAGTCAAGGTGGGGAGTGGGTGCTTGGTGAAATGAGGGCTTTCATCATCTGGCTTGGTCAGGGTAGCACTGCTGCCAGGCTGTGTTATGTGCTGCCTGAGAATAAGCTTCAGGCCCTTCCTTTCATCTCCTTCCTAATGAATTAAGCCAAGGAATAACTTTAAAAGGAAAAAAAAAAGATCTGAAGAGACTTTTTTTTTTTTTTTCATTTATGTTGTAGCTGAATGTGTGGCAGTGGACAAATGTACTGAGCTAATGTTACAGTGGTGAAAAGTTCAAGTCGTACCTTAGGGCCATGGATGATAGAGATGAGGGAGCTACAGCATGCAGAAGAAGGTATTTAATGTTAAACTACTACTGAAAAATCAGGCTGTGTGAAAGCATGAAAAGCATTTGGAGTCTCTCAGTGCAGTTAAAAAACGTAAGAGTGGACCAAGATCCCTTTTTCCTTCTATCATTTCTTCCCTTTGAAGCATTTGTCTCACTGTATACATCTCACGTGCTGCAGAATGACTCCTGTGTAGCAGCAGCTCTCTGCCATATGCAGGAACAGCTGTGAATGCTTTTGAGCAGGCCACTGTACATGATACATTGCACCCTTGGTAAGAAACGAGTTCTGCCCTCTGCCTGGCAGCAAATGGATGGGAGAGGAGTGCAAACAACATTCTGGCTTCCTCCCCTGTGGAAACAGCAGATCCAGTCCTGTGCAACCTATATTTTAGTGTAGCTGTCCCTTTTAGCAGGAGTATTGGTGATTTTTGGGAGTTACTTTTCAGTACTCACTTGCAGGTGATGGATGCAGTGGTGACAGATAAGCTACTTCTGTGTTTTGTCCTTCTTGGACAGATTTTCCCTGAGGAGCAGAGGACTCTGACAGAGGCATAAAAATTAAACCACTAAGTAGCGTGGTGTGATTTAATTGCAAGCCAGATGCATTGATTCTTCCCCTAGGGTGTATTCTCTGTAAGTTTGGAGAGCGCTTTTGTCACAGAGGTGAGGGAAGGAGAAGAGGGGGAACATGCAGGGGACAACTTTTGGCTTGGATCAAAAGGAAGTTTCTGGAGTTTTTCTCAAAAATTGATGTTTGGGTCTTAGACAAATGAGTCTTAGACAAATAAAAATGCTTCATTCTACAAGGCTTCTCCTGAGACTTTCACAGCTATGGGAAGTAGACATACTTGTGAGGGCAGTATTGTCATTCTTCCTATCATAGATAATTTATCTTAACAGATCAAAGATGTTTGGTGCTGCATGCACAGCTCTACTGAAATGAAATGGAAAGCTGTCACTGCTCTGCTTAGCATGGCAAGACCCCAGTGATTACTGTTTGCTTGTTCTTGTCTTTGTATATACACTTGCATTGTAACCAACATGCAAGTTCAAGGTCATATCTTTAAGTGATATTCCTGGAAGAAGATACTTAGTGTTACCAATTGAGTTTATCTGTGAAGAGATGTTTCCAAATGTTTGTGTTGTATATTAAATGATGTGCAGAGCAGCCTAGCAAGTCCAGTCAGTGGTTAGGGAATTGGTGTGGCCACCATCCCACAATCCCCTCAGATTTCTTTCATCTTTGGTACACAAATTACATATTTAAAACAGAATGAAAAAAGGACCCAAACTAGCAAAAACCTCATCCCTACTCATACATCTTTAAGGCCCACATGATTTTTTGAAAGTGCCTTAAAAAGACTGACTCTTAGCAATTACAGTCCTTGCCTTATTGTAGGACTTCTTTTACTTGATGGGTTAAGGAGGAAGTCAGGTTGGCATCTAAAGAGTTGAAATGACACTTGAAAGTGTATCACACGGATAGTCAAAGCTTGACTCCTGGGAGTCTGAGGCAAGCAGCAGGAGACGGAATGAGTGGGTGGGTGCTCTTTGAATACCTTGGCCTGTCACTGATGCACTTAGAAAGGGATAAGAGCAATAAAACGGACCAAATTGTAGTCTGCTTTGTTCTGTGGCTCTGAGGTTTTGAGGTCATCTTTCTGACTAAAGTGCGAAAAATGCTATTTTCTCATCAAGCCATTTTGCAAAGGGGCCTTGCCTTTATGTTTAATGCTGTGCTCAAATTTTAGCACTTTTCAGTCTAAGCTTACACAAGCAGCTGAGGTTCTATTCCTTACTTTTCTCCTGCCAGTAATCTCTGTGCCGGCATTAGGACTCTCATCTGGCACACAGATTTCCCTTATTCCTCTGTCTGCTTCTTGTACTTTTTCTGTGAACAAATACCCCTGGTGTACCCCTTGACCTCTCTTTGCCATGCCAGTCGGCGCTTGAGAACAGTGGAACAAATTGCCTTTCTTAGCTGTGGAATTGGTAGCAAAAAGCAGCACTTGGACTTTTTATAAATCTTGCAGTGGTGATGGCTGTTTCCTGTTCCTGGGCTCACTTAAATGTATGCGAAAAATTATCAGAGACATCCGTAAGCTGTTCCTATATGGATTTTACCATTTAATTATAGATCTTTTGGGGTAATGTTTTTCTGAAGGGAGCTTGACAGAGCAGATGCCGTTTTGCCTCGGGATGCACTTCTGGTATTGGCCCGGTGAAGAGCTGCCACTTCAGCTGTGGGATTTTGATGATTGCATGAACATCCTGCCACATGAGATTAGAGTGGCGGTACTACCTCCCAGCTCCAGGATATGAAAGATCTGTCTCTTCATTAGAGCTTTCACATGGTGGCAGCTGACGTGAGGAAGAATGGGCTAAAAGAGAGAAGCAATTTAAGAAAACCAAAGACAAATCTAGTAAGCTGGAAGGTGATAGGAGGGGTGGGAGGCTGAAATCTCGTTAGTGTTTACACATGGAAAGGGAGGGGAAGAATAACAGATCAGTTGTTAAGTGCTACTGGCTTTATCAAAATAATTGTTAAGTGCTAGATAGCTCCATTGCAAGTGCAGTGCTAATACCTAAGAAGGGGTGGACAAGGCACGTGAAAGGAATTTGTGTGATTACTACTCAAGCGCACCCTTTTGTCTTTTCTGATTTCAGCAGACAGAAGGAGGGGCACAGACAGATGGACAGCAATCACAGACACAGAGCAGTGAAAATACTGAGAGCAAATCCACTCCAAAACGACTTCACGTGTCTAACATTCCCTTCCGCTTTCGAGATCCTGACCTTCGGCAGATGTTTGGGGTAAGTTATGATCATCTTTTCAGGCATGGCGGATTCTCCTTCTCCAGGTGCTGTGTATTTGTGTGAATGAAAAGCCCTTCCCTCTCAGTTTAGTCAGCACACTGTAATATATTTGCAGGATTAGGACAATTGGTTATGTTTAACTTAGAGATAAATACACATCAGAACTATAACAGTGTTCTTCCTATTAAGATGTTCATAGAATCATAAAACGGTTTGGGTAGGAAGGGACCTTAAAGATCATCCAGTTCAAACACCCCTACCATGGGCTGGTACATCTTTCACTGGGTGTGCTTAGAGCTACATCCAGCCTGGCTATGAACACCTCCAGGGATGGGGCATGCCCAGCTGCTTGGGGCAACCTACAGCTTCTCTGAGCAGCAATGTTCAGTGTAATCTAACAATTGGTTTGTGAAAAAAACCAAAACAAAATGAAAC
Source organism: Poecile atricapillus (assembly GCF_030490865.1). NCBI lineage: Eukaryota > Metazoa > Chordata > Aves > Passeriformes > Paridae > Poecile > Poecile atricapillus. The sequence goes on along the minus strand of NC_081289.1, from coordinate 24,877,806 downwards.
CTCACCCTATTTCTGAGTAAAGGCCAGGATTAAACACTGACTTAATATATCCCTTGCAAAGCACTGTTTTTCAGTTGCATAGAAACATATTGAAGTATTTCTTTCCTCGTGATCCATTTCTGTGATGAAGGATGGCTGGAAACAATCTGCCAACTAGCGATTGCATGTGGAAAAGCTAGTGCAAGTCAGATGGTATTTTACATTGTGTATGATATACCTTCTGTTTCTTTTAACCACATAGTTTGTCTTCCCTAATCCTTGGATGCTATTCATGATTCTTGATTTATAAGCTCTTGGAGGAAGAGTTTGTTTATGTGGGTACACATGGTGACTCATTCCATGTGAACACAGATAAACGAGCTAGATATCTCATGACCTAACCTTCAGGTGAAGTTATCTTTCTGTCATATCATCATCAGGGATATTTGATTTGTTGATATAATTATAACATGATCCTTGGTTGATGGAATGTTTTGAAGTCTTCAGAATTATTTATTATTATTTCTGAAGTTAACAGCTGCTGCCTTTTTAAGGTGCAGCCCAAAGAATCGATGTCAGGGAAGCCCAAAGCTCTTGTTGCCTTAGACTTGGAATGTATACCTTGGTCCTCATTTATAGCAGCTGCTCCTCCAAATTCTGCAGTATTTCTGTTTCAGTTGTTGCAGCTCCTGAGCCATCAGTCTGGCTGTGTGTGCATGCACAAAGGCACATGCTTGCATGCAGAGTAGTGTTGCAGTATTGTAAATGTGTCTAATTCATGGACTTCAATGCTGCAAATGAGAGAAGAATTTGGCTTATCTGTCTGTAGCTTGGACAGTACAAAAGGGACAAAACAGTGGTCAAAGTGCAGAAAGGCAAGGCTGCTATTCAGAGGGACCTGGTCAGGCTGAGGGAAGTGTTAATATATTCAACAAGAGTGAATTCCGGGCCTCTCATCATACTCAACTTTCTGTCAACCAGGCCCCCCATCCTCTCTGCAGCCCTGTTCTGCAGCATCTCATTCCCCAATCTGTCCACACATCCAGGTGGGTTGCCTCACCCCAGGTGCAGAATCTAGCACTTTTCTTTGTTAAACTTCATATGGTTGGTGATTATCCAGCCCTCTAATTTGTCTAGGTCTCTTTGCAGGGCCTCTCTGGCTTTGATTTATCAATTAGATACTGGGAAAATTTTAGATTTTTGGTGAGGATGCTTAAATAGTGGAACACGTTGCTCAGATGGGTTGTGGAACCTCTGTCCTTGAAGGTACCTGACTTGACTGGCCACAGCCTGGCCAAAAAGATCTCATTATACCTTCTGTGAGTAGGGGATGCACTACTATGACATTTGGAGTCAGTTCCTGTGATTCTGTTGCAAGAGGCCTGGGTTTGGTTCCATGTTGTTCATACCTTAGATTGTTGTACTCTTGATGTCTGTGGGAATGTTTTCAGAATTAAGCATATCTCCTGGCAATCTGAGGTTGCCGAATCTTCTGCTTTGCTTTTGTGGTTTTTCTAGCTTGCTTTTTGCTGTTGCAGGGTGTGCAGTAGGCAGTTCCGTCCGGTTTGGACAAATGGTTGCTGAAATCACAGCCAGTTCTTGGACCACCTGCCACAATCTGTATTTATCATGTCCTGCTTTGTGCTACGGCTGCTCCTCTCTCCTGGGAGCTGCATCGCTTACATAAATTGTTCCCCATTGCTGTCCCTTCTCCCAGGACTGGTGCTTAATTGACAACTAGTTCTTTTTACACTTGTTCACCTTGATGCTTTTCTGCCATTGTCTATCATTTCTCCTGGTGTGGGAGACATGGATGAGATGGAAATGACAAGGACATCCCTGTCCTCTTGCCTATTGTCCAGGTTCGGACACCCAGGCAGTTTAAACAAACTGCTGTCCTAAGATGTGACTTGCAGAAAATGCAGCCTAATTACTTGCTTTAAGATTTCCTGTCCTTTTTTGGGCCCATAGGGCACCCTTTTTATGCATAGGAGGAATGGAGAATAATGCTATATAAACTGGTTTCTGGTGTTCCTCTGGTGTTTATTTTTTTGTCTAAACATCATCTCAAGTTTCAGCACATTGATGTGATTTTAACTGGGTGAATTATATATTCCTTGTAAAACCTTTTGGTAGTTCACATGGCCCTGTGGTTGCTGAGAGTTATGCCTGCCAGAAGAGTGTTCATCTTCTGGGGCACAAAACACCCCATGTGCCATTTTCCTGTAATAGAGAACTTCACTACTTTGCCAGGGAAATAATGAATGATTCTCGCACATCTTCCTTTTTCTTTTACTGCTGCTTCTCTCAGCATGCTCATAGCCTCGAGCAGGAGAGCATGCTCTCTGAATGCTGCTTGCTCCTATTTCTTTTTCAGGATCAAGATGCTTTCCTTTGGGTGACTCACTGAAACCTACCCTTTCTCCTAAAGGGGACTCATGATTGTCTGAGTCTTCAGCTGTGACTAGCCTGTAACCCCCATCTTCTCCCTCTCCCTTCTGTGTGTCAGGTCACATCTCCTCAACATCATATCTGAGAGACTCAAAATCCTTGCCTGGAGTGATTTTTCCCAAGCTACTGTACAAAGAGAGAAATTGGGTAGACAGTAAAGCCGTGGAGGAAGAAATAAATGTGATGGTAGGGAGGGAGTAAAGAAGATCCCTCAAGGATGGAACAGCATGCAAGAGGTCAGCCCAGTCCTGGGGCACAGAAAATATCTAATGCTTTTGTCCAGACTCAAGCAGAGGTGGACTTGAGACATGTTGTCCCATGTGTGATTAAATACATATTACATAACACTTTCTAAAGCTGTAACATTTGGCAGAACTGCAAACGTAAGGCTTTCTTAACAAATTCAAATTATTTGAGTTCCAACCATCAACTGTAATGTGTTTCTAACAGGTCCTTGAAATATCCTCAGGAATAGACCAAACATTTCCTTATATATATGCATCTTACAGGGAGGCAAATAATATGGCCTGCTTAAAACAGGTAATATTTACTTTACATTTCATGAGGCCAATGAAAAGACTTCCAGAAAGCTTCTAGAATGAGTACGTAGTTTTTTAATGCACACAGTTCTGTACCCACCATGGAATAAATCAATAGCTGACCTTGTTCTTGCAGATAAAGAAGAGTTAATAGCTGACCTGAAATCCCACTGTTGCCTAGGTACCGGTGATTGTTATTTGTCTGTATTTGCTTTGTGCAAACAGAATATGGCATCAGGCAGCACTGTAAGGAGCTTTAGAAGAGTCTGATTCTTAGAGTTTAAACAATTGGCAGGATAACTGTCCAGGAAGGTATCTTTGAAAGGGAAGTATTAATGGAAACCATAAAGTATTCAGCAGCATCATACTGGTGGCCAAGAAGGCATGATTCCACAGTCGTTGAAACTGTGGTAATAAAACTCAAAGCATTCCTTTCTTTAGGCAAGGAGGAGGAAGTAAATGCCAGTGAATATAGGTGCAAACTTCAGCAAAGAAGCAGGTGAAAAAGGAAATGTGCTAGTCATGGAGATACTGGTGACCAAAGTTTAGAGAACTCATCATTTTTTTTATATGCAAAGATAAAAGGTCTGTGTATGGGTACAGTATGAAATCAGGAGGTAGTTGGGTGTTTTTGGGGAAAAACCCCACAAACAAGAGCAAAACAAAAAATCAAACAGGGAGAAAACAACCCCCAATGGATTGTGTTTAGAATTTAAGTGGGATTTTTAAATCATTTTTACGGGATTTTATATTTTTAAAAATCAGATTTTTACCTAATTTGATTTTTTACATAATTAATAACAGAGGAGGATGAGACAGTGCTCACTAATATTTAAAAACCAGCAGATCTAGATAAGGTATGTCAAATGAAAATAGCCAAAGCAAGGAGCTCCATTATTCATTAATACTAATTTTTAGCCAATTCTTGTAAGCTAAGGGAGTTGCAGAAGGGAGGAACACTGCCCACCAAGATTCACTATTGAAAAAACCTGAAAGGGATGAGCCAAAGAGCTAAGAACTACCTACCTACTAGTATGTTGATCCAAGATAAAAATAATTTTGGAACATTTTAAGGAAGCTCATTAGAATCTGAAAAAACATGTTAGTATCTATTTAGCAGAACTTTGTAATACACATCTTTGCAGACAAATGCTGTCTTGTTTGTTTTGACAAGATTGTACAAAGCAATACTGATAGACTGAAACATTGCTCAACCAATTGAATTTGTCCAAGTGACCAATTCTTAAGAAAAATAATACTTATCTCAAGCACAACACACATTAGAGGGATTAAGAACTTCTTTAATGATAGATAATAAAAAGTAGTAGTTACTTGAGAGATAGCTGTGATCAAGACTGTTTCTTTGTCAGTTTTCCCAGGGATCTGTTTCCTTCACTGTCCTGTTTAGTATGGAGACGGTGCTATTGAAACCTTGCCAGTAAGGTTTGCAGTTTAGAAACTATTTGAGGAGGAGGAAAGAGACAGATAAGGTTACTGTTAGAGAATGAGTAGAAATGCCTGGTTGACTGATGATAACTCAAACAAAAACGTGTTTGATGCAGCTCATTGCAGAGTACCGGGTATGTGGGAATCTGTCTGTGCTCTTAAGATGGAAAGCTTTCTTTGGAAAACACTGATTTGGGAGAGTACTAGTGATTGTTGAAGATAGTTGCGTCAATAATTCAAAGGGGTTATCAGGTTGAAGGAGGGATGTGATCTTGCTCATGTTCCAAATTGAAAAGACTTTGACTGCATAATTTTATTCAGTTCTGAGATCAGTTTAAGACCAAAAGAAATGAACTAGGACTTGGAAGGTGAGTGAATTTTTTAACTTGGTAAGGTATTAGGTACATTATTTACTCAGCTTATTAAAAAGAGATGTTAGGAGATCATAAGTCATTTCTAATGCCTATCACAAATGCTTATATATGGGTGATACATACTAACAAGGAGTTTAGGTCTTGTTTACAGTCATAAGATTTTCCAGTTGGAAGCTGAGATTTAACACAGTTACTCTTGAAATAAGAAAAAAACTCATAGTCATTGAGGCTTATTTGAGCAACGGAACAGCTTACCAAGGAGAAGAGTTGCTATCAGTGTTAAAAACAAATTAGCAACTCCTTTTTCAAAATCTTGCTATCCATTTTCTGAGGGACATTCTTTGGCTAATGCATACAAGGACTCTAACATGATGGTAGTCATGTTCTCCTGCACTGGTGGTAGGATGTTCCCTTCTTTCTGGACTGTGTATGCAGAAGAAAAGTTGCTATTTCTCCTCAATATTTCTAGTCCTTTCAGTTTTGTGCTGTGATAGTGTCTGTGCTTGCACCTCATGGTTGGTAGCTTCAGCCCTTCCCCCTTGTGCTTTAAGAAGCAGTTCTCCTTCCAGTATAAAATTGGCTGGGATAGTCTGGTCATTTCTGGACTTTTGAGTTATATGGACTTTGGAGTCTCCTGGTGAAGATAGAGGGTGGACATCCTGCAAGAGGAAGATCCTTCTGTTCCCAAGCTGAGTCTTGAATTTTCTCCACAAAAACAAGCAAGTGGATTGTTTTGGTAGTTCCTATGGATGTTCTTGCACAAAATCTTTCTTACCTGTTGTGAGAGCAACAATGTGAGGAGTCAGAATTGAGGTTTCTCAGAGTTTACTGTGGTGAAATGTTCTTTGGTTGAGTGTAAGATAAAAATAAGGACTATCTTGATGGTTGCAGATGAAGGTGGGTTAGCACAAGGCTATGAGTTGCAGACTCTGGCTTCAGATGGAGACCCTGCTTTTTTAAAAACTTGCTCAATCCATAGCTACCGCTTGTAGACTCTTAGCTCTTTCTGCTGGGGAGCATAATCAGCCCAATTGATAATGGGGTTTTGTGTGTTATCAGCTACAGCAGTAATAACCCATAGATGTTTTCTATAAAGGTGACTATTAAGTCCCATTTAATTAATTCCAGTTAATGAAGTTACTAATAATGTCATTTATTACAGGTGACAGAATGGTAGCCACTTTTTTTTTTTTTTACATTGGAAAAGGATGACATTAAGTCAGGTATTGTTATCCTTTTCTTTCTCTAACTGTAATTCATATCTATACTGCAAGGTTCTTTATGATATATGTTCATGGTAGACCACTGCTTTGTATGACCCAAGCAACAAAGTTTTGCAAGCTCAGATTCTTTTGAAAGCTCTTTCAGCACTCAAATCTTGGCCTCTGAGGAAACATTTTGTCACTTGGCACTTCCTAAAATATCCTGGTGGATATAATTTCTCATCCAAATTAATTCTGGTGTCAAGAGTGCCAAACACCTCCATAAGCCTATAGTTTGTGGCTAAAGCAATAACAAATTAGACTACAGCTCTTTGTCAGCAGGAATTTGCTAGCATTTAAAGTCTGCATTTGCCAGTAAATAAATTTAAGCACAGAAGTAATTAGCGATACGCAAGTACTGGCAATGGAAGAAGTACTAGTTTAAATGTTAAAAGTATATAGGCAATAATATGATAGAACAAGAAGCTCTGACCTGCAGGTGTTGATGCACTGGGGCCCAAAGTACAGCAATAGCACACTTGCTTAAAGAGACTCTGCTTTCTGAGTGGCTTGGACACCCAAAGGAGGAGATTCTGTCTTCTGGATATCAAGATGCATTTTAGGTTTTTCATCTCCTGGTACTACTGGCCACCAGTTGCATTTAACAGGTCCCATGTGCCAGTATTAGAGAACAAATATTCTGACACAAAGTGGTCTCTTTGTAGCTTTTCTTGTTTCCAAGCTCCCCCTGTGTTGACAGTGTGTCCCAGCCCTATTACAGGGCGGGACTTTGTTCTTGTTGGTGTTAGTTAGAGTTGTAAGACCTGCTGCTGATTATATTGATGTGTTTCACCTGAACATTTTCTGTAACCACCTTTCAGAAAGGACTTTTGTGCTCAGTGCTGCTTGAACATGGTGCTTTGTCTGCATGGCCGTGGTGTGCAGGGGCGCTTGTGCCCCTGCAGCTGCCAGCAGCTCTTGTACTGCCTGTCTTGCTCTGAGAAAGCTCTCTGCTATCAACTTCTGTACTGACCCTCTGCTGGAAGGCAGCAATGACTGCATCATACATTTATCTAAGATATTTTAGATTTTCTTATGAGTTACTAGGGGTGTCTGTAGCAAGACTGTCCTGAACGTCATTTAGTAAAGAGTGTTGTGCTCTAGCTAGATTTAATTGGATAAAAGGCCTGGGTAAAATTACATGGCGTTGTCTTTTGTTGACCCAGTTTCATATGGATTCAGTCTACATGCTAAGTACTCTCAAATTGATTTTGGAATGTATGCTGCTCTTGTGGGCATGAGCCCAAGTACCTTTCCTGCAGCATCAGTACCAGGTTACACTGCAGTCACACCTCTGGGGAATGGCACAAAGCAGGAACAAGGAGCTGGAAGTGTAGACCTGGAAGCTAGACTGGTGTTAAGATCTCTCTCTGGATGGTGCCCTGTGGTAGTGTTCATCTCCATCTCACTGTTTCATGTGAATATTTTTTATTTGGGATTTAGAGAACAACAGATGACTGAGAACTGTGTCTGTCATCATGTTTTGGGTTTTTTTTGTTGTTTTGTTTTTTTTTTCCTGTGATGCCTGTGGTCTGTAAATCCTGTTAGAAATCTGTGCTCTTTGTGTGGCTTCCTGTTAAAGTCTGGTTTCTGAGAAAATGTGTGTTTTGTTGGCTAACAGCTCAATCCTAGTAAGGGCTGCTTGGTGCTTGTTCATTATCTGCTCACTTGGTAAGTGGTAGGGCTTTGGTTCATAAATCCTTGATGCTTCCACCTTCCTGTCAGCAAAGCATAGTGGTGTAGCTTGGCTGACCAGGGTTGGCTTCATTGCTTGAAGAAATGTGACTCAGCTTTGGGTGAGAAAGTTGGTGTGCTGATAGTGTAGTTCTGGCAGACCCCACACTGCCATAACTTAAGTGCTGACTAATATACACTATGATGGAGCCAGTTGTGCTCAGCTGAAAGTATATCCATGGAGCTGGGACCTAGGAAAAGGTCTGTAGCATGGATCTAGCCAGCTGGTAGAATGCTCTTGCTCATGTGCCTCATGGATTCCCTCACAGGATGCCAGTTTCTTGTCTGTTTTGAATGTTGACCGTCTTTAAGAATGGACTGTTTGACACTTTTGAAGTTTAAACAGCTCACTGGACTCATCTCTAAGTGAATTTTGTAGGGCTAACAAAACTGCTTGGACATACAGAGTTCTCTTGTAGGGATGAGGTTGTCACATGATGTCTCTTATTATCCTTTGTTGTTCCATGTTTTCTAGAGAATTTGCCTAGTACTCCCTGTTGTTTGCATCTTTAGGATTAAGTTATTTGTCTGGCACATTTTGGAGCTGATTTTGGAAGCTCTAGACAGGGACAGGAGTCAGGGCCAACTGGAACAGAGCATGTAGGAGGGGCCCTACCAAATTGTCAGTGCCTTGGAAGACAAAAGCTTTCTGGTGCCAGATCTCTCAAATTTATGATGTTTAATGTAGCTATGGCCTCAGCTGGAAAAATCTGTTGCCTTCACAACATCTGTGTGAAAAGAAACACACAGCATGCATATCTTTCCTTGCACAGTGCCCTTGCATCTATGCTAAGGTAGGTCATCTTCAAGCAAGATTTGTTTCTGGTCATAACTTCTGTGTGTTCATATGTTTTTGCCTCTTAAAAACTGTTACTTCCAACACTCCCTGCTACCATTGTAGAGGGTCTGATTCTCATTTGCTGAAAATAACTGAAAGCTCGTCAAGTTCACTCCAAGGAAGAGACCATTAAGATAAAACATGGATTCTATAGCTCCTTTGCCATGGCATGACCAGAATAACATGCGTGTGTATGTCTTCCCGTCATATGGCATGTGTGTGAGCAGTTCATGGAGGTGGCTTTTTGCATGACCTGACATGGTATGGAATGCTGGCCTCTTGGTCACATAGTAAGCTTTCTAAATCATGATGGGGAGCATTGGAGATGGGCAGTCCTGCAATACCTTCTCCAGAGGCTGTGCAGACCTCTTAGTAGACGTCCTTAGTAATCACTGAGTGAGCCAATCAAGTTTGTGATTCATGTCTTCAGGGTTAGAGGTTACAGGGTTAGTCTTCATGGATGACCTAAGCATGGGACTGGTTTTATTTGGCCAGTCCCTATGTCTTTTGAAAAATACAAACATGCCTGTATATACATGATTTATAAAAATTATTATGAAAGCATTTGATGCTGGCCCTTGTATTTAGATGGCCTAACATTTCCCATACAAAAATTGTGACCTTTTGCTAAGGAGCTCTTAAAACTTTGATTGTTTACAATATACTGTTAACATTTGGTAGGCGAAGCACCATTGGAGAACAAAGTGCCTTTTTATGTTCCACTAAATTAGATTCAGCTTTGAAGGAGTTATAAACTGTTAAAATGAACTAGTTATTTTTTTTTTTTCCCTGCTTTCATTCTTCAGGAAAATTCTGGCATGCTACCAAAAAAAAAAAAGTGCCTTCCAGTGCTGGGACCTGCTGTAACCGTTGCAGCAGTGGGGACAGGAGACGTTGTGTTAGGAGCTGTGGCAATGGCTGCAGCAGAGCCTTGAAGAGCCCAGCCCACATCCTTCTGCCTCACAGCCCTGCTTTCTTTCATGGAGCAGAAAATTCCCTCCCCAGCAAACCTCCCTTCAGCAGTCAGCCCCCATTGTCCGTGCCCTTCTCTCCCAAGGAGGTCCTTCTCTCTTGCCTTTTCAAACACCTGCAACTCTTGCCTAGAAAAGAGTTTGGGGCAGTTTGCATGGGTGGATGTAGCCCATTGCAGTAGATGTCAAGCCTGTGTTTGCTGCAACCACAGGCTCTTAATTCTGTCATCTAGGAAACGATGTACCTCCATCACCTCGTAGGCAAGGGAGGGCCATGCCACCTCTTGTACAGCTAGTTCAGCCCTCTCGCATTCAGTGTCACTGCCGGCGTCCTGTCAGCCACGAGAAGTTAAACGCACAGGACAGGGTTTCCCATTGGTGTGGAAGCCCTGCACAGGGAGCTCAGCCCAGCAGGGCTGGCAGGCAGCGCTGGCAGCAATGCCTGAGGATCCAGGCCCAGCCACGTGTACAGAAAGGGGAGGATGGCACAGCGTAATTGTGCACCAGAAGCGGCACAGTTTGTTCTCTTTCAAGATGATTCTAATGAGGTAGAAAATGGTGATTTTTTTGATGGCTTTGAAGATTCTGAAAATAATTTTGGCATTTACATTTAGTGAGAGCCTGGCTGTTTCAGTGTGTGGCAAGGCTAGGCAGCTGAGCTGATCTGGCAGGGGACAGATCCTGCTCTCAGGCAGGGTGTGCTGCTTTCCGCTCCCTTTTGCTTCTTTGAGCTGTAATGCTCACTGACCCTTCAAGCCACTTCAGATCAGTAAATTGTCAGAATCTTTGTATGTATTCCTTTTCTTGTGCTAGGTTTTCGCGGGATTGCTGAGCTGTATCAGTTTATCTGCAGGTGAGAATGAAAACTGAGGCCACCTCTGGAAGGCTGGTGAGACCAGACAAGGAAAGACAAAGGAGCGGGGACAGCCCTTCAGCAGCCACCAGCTGCTAAATTGGTTCAGGCCGTCATGTAATGATGCTGAGATAGTCCACCAAGAAAGCAATCATGACAATCATGACTGATTCCTTTCATGGTGGTACCAAAGCCGTATGCAACAAAGACAACAAAAAGCAATCAACGGTTAATCTCCTTTATTGACAAGCCCACACCAAGTGTGGGATAGAAATAGAAAATGTATTTTGGCTGTGATTGGCAGAGAAGCAGTCAAAAGAGGATCTAGCATGGATCAAGCCTAAGCTGTTGAGATGTTGAGGTTTCAAGGAAGATGCATGTTTACATTAGCATTATTCAAACTTGTGTAATGTAGGATGTTGTGAATTCAATTGTTCTTGGGATGAATAGAGGATCAAGTATTGTCCTTAAACAATAGAACAGTAAAAACAACATCTGTGAACCAAGATCTCCTTTTTAAGAATGGAGAAAGCAAGCAGACAGAAACTATAGCTAAAATTATTGGAAGTGTTTTGTTTGCTTGCAGACAGTTGTGGAATACTTGTTTGAGGGACTCAGCAACTTTTTATTGCTTAACATATTCAGAGCCTTTCCTCAGCCATCATGGCTCTCTGCTGTAAATGTTCCAGGTTTTCAAATCTGGCCACAAGCCTTTCAAGAAGGGCACCCACAAAATGAGCATTACACCCATTTGACTCTGAATGCAACTGTTAAATAAAAAAAAAAAAAAAAAGGCAAATACTATTTTAAGAATGCTGGGCAAAGGGGAGAGTGTCCCAGTGCCTGTAGTCATCATCTTTTTAACTCTGAAACCGTCCCTTATTTTCTTGTTGATCCTTCATTTGCTATCAAATTAATACCATGTTGATAGAAACTTTCCTAAATGATGGGATAGGAAAAGCTGTTGTAGCATTTGTCTGAATGCATTATGTGAGTATGTCTCTAGAATGAAGGTTACTCCATATATACGCTCCTAAAAACAACATCTAGACTTGTCTTTCTAGAGAGCAGACCTCCAGTTTGGAAATAGAGCACTGACACTTCTGGAGGACAGAGCACTGTGACCCTCTGTTGAAGTGGTGATACTTTTGCCTCTAGGTTACTGTTTTGAGTCTGGCTGCTTCAGTAAAATATTTTAATATGTTCCTAGCAAGGTGAAAGATGTGACCCATACATGGTTCCACAGAGGTGATAAATCTCCTTCTGTGCTAAATAGACAGCCCTTTGGAACGCTTTCAGTGCAGAGCTCTCCTTGGGGTCTCCAGATGGAGGCAGAGGTCAGAATTCTGTTACATGTGATAAGCTTGCATAGATATTGTTGACCACTTACTGTATATCACAGGTTGAAGTTGAATGATCTTTTTCTGAAAAACAAACTGTTGGAAATTTTCCATTTTCATGGTTTCTGAATCTGCCATCAATTCTTTTGAAGGCTTGGAGTTTTGGAAAATAAAGGGAAGGAAAGAAGCTTTAGTGTTTGAAACCCCTGGGGCTGGGAGTCTTATGTTACTATCCCTTTCGGAGAAACATGACTTAAGTTTCTGTTTGTGATAGCCACTTCAGGAGGAAGCTGGAATGCTGAATTATATGTGAGAAATGTTGTTGGATATCTGAGATGAAATCACAGAACCATGTCTTAGATGAAATAGTAGCATGAGGGAAGGAAGAGATGTTTAGATTAGCAGGGGAAAGATGACCTTCCTCGAATCCCTAAAACTCTTCTGGAGATTGTTTTCCTTCCTTTAGACTTTTTTGAGAAAATCTGGAGTTTGTGACCAAGATGACCTGCATGTCTGAACCCAGGAGAATTGGGTCACATCAATGGAATTTTATGCCTTTGCCTGTATGTTAGAAATGGAAATATTCTCACCTACCTTCTTGCGCTAAGCCAGCCCCTGCAAAAGGTAGGAAAAACGGACCGCCAGAAATAAATTTTTTTTTTCTTTTCCCTTGTCTCTCTGCAGCAATTCGGCAAAATCCTTGATGTAGAGATAATCTTTAATGAGCGTGGCTCGAAGGTAAGTCCTGTTTCTGTACCCGCTTCTCTTGTTTTGATTGCAGAGTAAAAGGCAGTTCATTGCCTAGAGAACATATTCTGTAGAGATCAGCAGGAATTAGTGTGATGGGGGAAGGGAAAAGCTATTCTGGGGACTGTCTCCGTTCCCTCTGACTCAAGACTCGGAGCATGATCATTTCTGGGCAGCATGTACAAATGCTCAGAGACACTCCTGTCTCTGTGTGGGATCAGGTTCCCCAGTCTTTTGAACAAACAGGGACTCAGTCAGCTGAGCCTTCGTACCAACCTGTTCCCATTGCATTGGCAATGGCTGCCCTGTGAGGAAGGCAGAATAAGGTAAAACAGCTTTATGTGATGGGAGACTGTAAGAACAAAAGCTAAACTCACCCCCATCCCTGCCATTTTCATTGCATTAAAATACTTCTGTAGAAAAACTGTCATATCTCATATGTGAAAGGATTTTATTTACTCTGTTTTGCAGCCTTGCTTGGCACTTCTGAGATACTGACCTTTCATGTTTGAGATATTTGATGCTTTAATATAAGCATCCTCATTCCACTTGCCCTGCCCCACGTGGACATCCCCCACAGAATTTGCATTCACACTCCTATTTTCTTCTTACAGATATATTAAGAGGCAAGTTTTGTTGAGGGTTAATGGCAATTTATATCTCTGGAGATGAGATTTCAAATGTTGCTCAGGTCAGCTGCAGAGAGATTCAGTGATCTCTGTCCTAATTGGCAATTGGTTCTCATCACGTAACCAGTATCACCACAATGACAAATTGCTGTGATTCTCTCTCTGCCCAGGAGGTTCAGCACTGGAATAGCAGGGAGTTTTGCAGGTCAGGAGCGAGGTGCATTGCCAAAGCTCTATGGGGGAAGCTTGCACAGTGCATGTCTATACTCTGCTTGACTTAATCAATGCTAAGATTCCCATTTTCAATTAAAACAAAATTTCCCTCCTCCTCACACACACGTGTGTGCACATGTGTGCATGCACACAAAAGATTTTGAAGTTGCAATTCAGCTAAGCAGTTTTGGTTTAGAGTCTATGCCTTTTGCTTGGATTTGAGGTCCACAGTTTTTATGGTGGCCTCTTTGCTTCAACACGTGTTCTGGGGTATGTTCATGTTCAGAGCCCTCTGCAAATTTCCACCTATGTTGCCCAAGATGCATTCTGAAGTTCTTCAGTCCTGTATTATCTGGAAACCAGAAAGCCATTGATCTGTATACAAAAGACATGAGTTTCAGCTCTTTCCCCTCATCCTCCGTTTCTACTTAATACCACGGTTTTCTTTTGTTTTGTTTTTCACCAAGACAGTCTGAACAAGTAAATGTCTATATGGTTTAGTTAGAGTTTTGCTTTGCTGCATGGTTAAAAATCTATATGCTTTACCAAAACAATCAGCTGTGCTGAATTTGTAAATATTAATTCTGCTCTCTGCTGTTCTTTTGATATTTATAGGCCAAAGCTACCTGTGAATTACTCTTGATTCTAGTCATTATTGTTTGGTTTTGAGAATAGCCTCTGGCCTCTATCAAATCCCTCCTTGTTCAGATATAATTGCAAAAGAAAGAGCAAAAATAACTGGCCTGGCAAAATGTTCTTCATATCCCACTGCCTGTGCTTTCCAGAGCAGTGTTTACCTCTTCACACATGAACTTCAGTCTCTCTCTCCCATCCATACAGCCCTGTGTATTAAACGCCCACGGCTGCCCTTTCCCTTCTAGGCAACACTGACATTGAAGGCTTTTCTGTGAAGACTTGATTTATGACTATGAAAAGTACCTTCTTGTGCTGTTGCTAAAGCCCAAGGCTTCTGGTTTTCAGTTAAAACAAAAATTACTGCTGAAGAGTTCCTTGATTAATGTTATTCTGAACCCTTAAAAAATATTTGAAAAAAAAGAAACAAAACAGAGATGTTCTTCTAGTCTTTATTAACCATGCAGTTTTCTACTGCTTTTTTGTCATCTTGCAGCAAAAAGCAGTTGCAAAACTGGTAGCTTGTATTGAGGGATGTCCAGAATCTGAACAGAATGAGAAAACAGCCAAAGAGTTGTTTCATGGTATATTTGCATCCTTCTCACCCAAAATAATTCCCGTTTTAAAAAGAATGCAAGATTCTTCCTGCTTAGCATGAAAATGGGAGGCCCCAGTGTTTGAGTGGGGTGTAGCTGCACGAAGCACCTGGTATTCACATAATAATGGAAAAACAACAGTTTGGTGATCTGATGGTGAAGCAAAGGAAATGGATCTTTCTGGAGGCCACTCACTCACTCTTGGGTTCTTCCTCCACCTTAGGAAAAAAATCTGAATGCATTTTCCTGCCCTTTGGTTTCCATTCTAATCTAATGATATGAAACCTCTCTCTCTTCTTCTCCTCCTCTCTCTTGGGAATCCGAAAGCAGATGCTCCTGCTGCCTGCCTTGTGCTGTGTTCTCAATGCTCCCTTCCCTTCCCTGGGTTCCTAAGGGTTGTAGTGTTTTGTGTATATGTTTTGTAAATATTTTAAAGGTACAGTGGTAAATCCCAAACTGCCCTGGGTTTGCCCCCACCCAGCGTACGATGGGGTTGAGCAGCGCTTTGTCCCCGCCGAGCTGTGGCGGGAGAATTCTACTGGGATTGCTCCAGTGCTGGTCAGTAGGAGGGACTGGAGGAAACGTTCAGGTAGCATTCTTCATTTTGAATCCACCTGAGATGACCAGGCAGTTTTCTTCGACAGCTGGGGAAGCTCTATCAAACTGGCTGCATCTTCAGGATCTCTGTGTACTTAAAAGGTTTGGTGACCAAAGAGAGAGCTGGCTGTATCCATCACAGCCACCTCTCACACCAGGTTCTTTCAGAAGTGGTATTTGTTGACTTTCTCTATCACAGCAGCGTAGGAGGCAGTTAATGAGTTTTGCTGATCCTTCTCTCAAAGCAACGTGAATTCTTGTTTTGTAACTCACTTTTTTCTCAGATTCAGTCTGTTTAGTAGGAATATATGGGCCCTGGTAGACCTCACACTAATAGTGCTTTGCTGCGTGTGAGAAACAAGATAAAAACTTTAAACATTCCTTCAATTACATTTTGTTTTCTTCTTGTTTAATAGAATTACGTCAGTCTTCCCTTGATGTGTTTGGCTTTTTTTGCTTGCTTCCAGGAAATTAGCTGTTTGTTTCATTTATCCTGTTTACCATTACATTTCTAGCTCTGACTGGTATAAGTGCCTTTAAATAGCATTCTGCCCATGGTTGCAGTTTACCATGCACTTCACTGAACCGTGAATAAAACACCTCCAGAGGAAGTCGAGAGGATTCCTGCTCCTTTTGTTAGTGGAGATGCATCCTCTAGATGCGTATTTTGCCACCATTGTGCTGAGTTGAACAAGTGGACATATTTGCAGAATTAATGCAGTCTGCCTGTGTAATGAGTACCCTGTGGCATTTGTAGAACTGCAGGGGAAGGGAATCCAAGCTCTTTGCTCACCAGCTGTGTACCGTGTGGCATTCCAAGATGTGCCCTCAATGACATTCAGAGACCAGTACGTAAGCACACAGCAAAATCTTGGCTGAATAGGGAATGGGTTTTGTTTGTTTTTTTGGTTTGGTTTTTTTTTTTGTTTTGTTTTTGGTTTTTTTTTTGTTTTTGTTTTTTGGTTTTTTTTTTTTTTGGTAGCTTTTTTAATGGTTGGAGTTCATATTAGCGCAGAGTAGCTTCTGGTTTCAGGATACTGCAAGTTTATGTCCCTCACTGACTTCCACTTGGGAGACCCAAATCTACAAGTTCTTGTATAGAACTGTAGTGTCTAGAAGTGCTTCATATTTATTTTAAAAATTAGTCATATTGTGGGTCATGAGAGAAATTGCATCTGTTGGTGTTTGGATTTATGTAAGTAAACCTATGCTAACTAAAAACTCATGTGAAAGCTGTGTGGATTTTTAAGTTTGCAGTTAACTGTAGGTTAAGATAAGAATGTGAATATAGGTTTTGATAATGGTGCCTTAAAGATTTTAAGTTTGCATGTGCATTTATTTCTTCTTTAAATGGAGTTGAGCCACTCTGGTTCTGGACCTAGTTTCCACTCAGTGGAAAGCCCCTTATTACATAAATTAATTAGAAGTCTTGTTTTCATTTTAATTCTATTTTTATAATTTTTGTTCAGATGTCATCAGTTGAGCCAGAAATACAGTGTTATTAATACAATGAGGTTTAAAAACAAAGTACTGGTGACCAGCATCGCTTTCTCAGGTCACCAAATCCCTTTAGATTTTTTTTAGTTTCATGCCTTGAAGTCTGCAATACTGAACTAAAGGGATCAATTAGTCCATACACTGAACTGATTTATTTAAACTTGAATTTCAGGTTGAAGTTTGTGGTTTCATAGTATAAGCTGATCTACTGCTCCTGTGGGAGTGCTTTTCCTTCCAGCAGTGCTCATTTCACTAAGCATGGAACTGGATCTAGGTGCTAAATTAGCAAGACACTGATGCAGCAGGGAGAGAAAATGAGCTTGTCTTCAGCCAGTTCAGCCTGTTGAACTCAGACCATGCAGTGAGATCCAGCATCAGCTGAAGGGAAGAGGAGCAACACACACCTGGGGGATGTCTGGGGCTGTGAAGCCCCTGTCCTGAGCTGGCTGGAGCTGCTCTGAAGTCCCAGGCGCTCGCTGCCCAGCAGGGCAGGCTGGGCTCCCGCTCCTTGCTGCTGGCCTTTGCCCCCTTTACTGTTTCTCAGCAGGGATTGGCAGTGGAGCAGCTCAAGCTAGATTGTGGGTCTGACAGAGCTTAAAAATAACCCTGCAGGTTTTTTTGAAGATACACGTAGATTTTTTTTTTAAGTCAGGTTAATTCCTGCATCTGACTCACCAGATTGCACAGGTACACTGACAGGTTCCACACGTGCATGTTCCTTAATGCAAAGTGCGGCACTGGGGCCGGGAGGAGTTGGAAGAGCTACTGAAATGGTGGTGGCTTGGTTTACACAGATGTTTTCACCAACTTGAAGGGTGCATTTGTGTGTGTATCTTCAAAAGTTGTTTCTGGGTTTTGTGCTGTGTTGCTGTCGGTGCATTCAGTCCTGCTCATCTCCGGTGGATTATAGCTGAAACCCTCCTACTCTTTCCAAATGCCTTGGAAACAGGTAGCCTAAACTGCTGCCTTTTTGGCCATTTTTTTCAGGCTTCTAAAAGTTTATTACAGAACTAAGGAGAAAAAAAACAAAGAAAGAAAAAACTTGGTTAGAAACAAGCACGGCAACAGATGACAGCAAGGCTGGTTGCTGGCTGTGCTCCAGTGGTACAAGGCAAAGATGCTGCTGCTGATGTGACTGGTCTAAACTCCATGATGAACAAAGGGTTAACAATGCATGGATTTCAAGGGGCTCTGTTTAGTTTTCTTTGGTTTTATTTTTTTTTATTTTACTTTATTTTATTTTTGTTGTTGTTTTTTGTTTAATTTCTGTGTTCTGGCCACACCCAGGAGAACCGTCTGGTTTTGATTTCTCCCTTTACGGTTACATGGTAAATTTTCTTTCTCATTCTTCAGAGATGGAAACGTTCAAATACTATATATATATATATATACATTTATTTTATTTTTTTTCACTGCTCATCATGTTGCTTGTTATTTATTGCAGAATCTGAGGCCAGACTAAAAAGGTGACAGTTACTCGGTCTCTTCAGGTCCTTTCAATAAATTTTTGGGTAAAAAGGAGTTAGTCTGGTACTGCAAATTACTCACCGGTCCTAAAAATGTTTATTAGAATTTAGTGTTTGCTGGGTTAAACTTATTTTCTGCATGGGAGAAGTTCATGGCAGTTGCTGGTGGGGAGGAATTGTTGAAAATTTTAGCCTTGTTATCATAACAGCATAATTAAACTCAAACTATGTGTATAATCTAAATTTTAGAAAACCTAAGTATGTTTTTAGTCCAGGATCTTCCCTTCCTCTGGCTCCAAACGTATTACTATGGGTATGTATCCAGTACCTGCTATAAAGCTAAGCTAGTAAATATTGGATACCTGCCCCATCTTTATTTTTTTCTTGCTTTGTTCCTTTTTTTTCTTTCAAGGTCAAGACAACCTTGCTGAGGGAAAACTGAGAATTGTTTATTGCATATGTATTTAGGTACAAATTAATCCCTATTCTTTACAGGTCATCTGTGAGAAGGAATAAAAAATACATGTATGTTGTTTTTTCTCTCCCACTTCAGAAACGTGTGTGTATATATATATCTAATTGCTAGTTTTTAAACTTAGAAATAACAAAAATGTCAAGTGTGGCTCACCTGTTTTTCCTGATGAAAATTTAAATGTCTAAGAGATGCATTAGTATGACAAACCAAGAGGACACAAATACTGACTGCCATAGTCAACTATGTAAAGCATTAATTCAGCATTGATATTAAATGGTGCTCAACAAAGAGTTGCACAAGCTGAGGGCTGATCTGTCAATAAAATATGGTTAATTAGTTCTGTTGTTCTGAATCAGATTAATTCTGGTTTAATTCACATTGTTAATTATATTCATATAGTCTGCATGTGGATCGTATGCTGCCTTGAGTTAACTTAATAAAAATACTGAGAATTCCTACTCAGTTTAAAGATATTTAATGATAATGTAGTTTTTTAAAATCCCATACGGACTTCACTAATTGCAAACAGATGTGAATTAAAATAGTCTTAGTTTGGTTCTAGCTTGCACAGATTAATGTCTAAAAAATTGCTTTCCATCTGCACTCCAGTTTTCAGTTCACATCATCACTGAAGACATAAATTTCATTTGGTCTCCACAGGCTTGTCTAGAACAAACAGAAATTTTAATGCAAAAAGTGAAGAGGGAAATAGAGATTCCTGTTGCAGTCCTTACCTCCCCTCCTCCCCCCAGCCTTTAAAGGATGTTTTTTCCCCATTATACAGAACCAGAGGGAAAGGTGTTGCTCTATTTCTCAGGCTTGCCTTTTTCTGTAGGGGCTCTTTAAAGCAGGCACAACACCCTATTCCTTCATATTCTGCTTTGCTATTACACCCTCCTCAGTTCTCTGCAACATATTTGAGAGTTATATGCAGTTGAGCTGTTTTATTAGCCACTGTGTCTTGTAGCTCTGATTTTAATTCATTTAAACAAGGGAACTTCTATGCTGTTCTGAAAAAGGCATCATTTTGTTATTTATATAGCTCTTTATTTATAGCTGGAGAAATGAAATTATCTGAAGCTTTAGATTATTGGGTTGGAGCCCAAAGGAGCGTTTTCGTTGATCTCAGCATTGCAGTACTGGCTAAGATCCTTTATTATTTCTGTTCAGGGGGGAGGAAAAAAAAAAAGTCAACCTCCCCCCTCCAAAAACCAACAACCACCACCCTGCATTTAACAAATTTGTAGCAGTTTTGTGCTGGAAACCTAGCTGTGGATGATAAAAGACCAGCTTGTCACTTAAATAGCTTGGGCTGTTTAATATTGAAAAGACCTTTAAAAAGCACTTGAAGAATAATGGCTTGCTTGTGTCTCATTGCTAACAATGATTAGAAATCAACATGCTATCTGTTTTTTGGGATGCCCAGTCCAAATATATACTGACCCCAAGGTGCATGAAGGAGGTTGCCTGGCTAGCATGCCGCTTCCCTGAAAGGCATAGCTGTAGATCACTCTCATCACCTCACTCTTCCATTAATATTGGGAGGGAGTTTCCATTGCATCAAATGTAAGCTTTGTTGTTATGCTCCTGAGGGTACTGGAGCCAGTGGAGACTACTCTCTGTACATTAAAGCAGTATTTGCTTTATACCAAGCCACAGGAGCCAGTTATTGCTGCTTTTAAAATATCCTGAAAGCAGAATGTAACAATGCTTTTTGTTTGGGTCCGCTCTCTCTAATGGCATGAAGAGTGTCTCATCACAGTTGTCTGTATTAAGATGCCATTTGCTCCTAGTTAAAATCCTAATTCACTTTGTCATGTTGGCTCTCTCTTAATGTCAGTGCACTCATCTCTGTGGAAGGAATCATGGTCTCTTACCCTGTCCTGTCCCACCACTGCATGAGTTGGCAGCAGCATGAGCATGTGTAGGACAGGTGCCTTCATGGATGTGGTTAACCTGAATTTGTCTAACTAAAGTGATGTTTTGGCAATCCTTGAGCCTTTGTGGTTGCTCCAAGCAGGGCATGTCAATTTTTCTGGAAATTTCATGGTCTAACTAGGCAGAAATCTGTTGCTATCCACAGTGCAGAGGTTGCCATCTCAGAACAAAGCTGAGTAAGATAGGTAGCAGGGTGGGAGGGAGAGGTAGCAGAGGGTGAGCAGTGTCATACAAAACCTACCTTGACCAATGAATCAGTATTTAAGTGTTTAGATTTACAGTCAAGTCCACCAGAGTACTCAGAGATAAGAATATTTTGGATCTACAGTATGTGATACTCTAAATCTTCACATTAAATATGCTTATTTTATGGTGCCACCTAGAAGCCCTCCTTACTTCCAGGGACCCATGTATCATTGGGGAAGTTACAGGCTTAGGAATAGACATGATCTGTGCCCTGAAGAGCTTACAAGGGATGCTTTTCAAAGAGCCCTTCCTCTCAACGGTGTTCTAAGGTAGGTAATTATTATTGTCTCCATACTACAGGTGGGAAGAACAAGGTTCAGTGTTTGACTTGTCCCAAAGCTTCGCAGAATTCCTGGTACCAGGCATGAACTCAGATTGCTGCTCACTCTTTTAGCAGTTCTCAAGAAAACAAAGTGCTGCCCAGTGTTGATGGTCCCGTACTGTGTCTGGGTTGGGCTGGGGACCTACAAAATCTGTGTTCATTGAGAGGGGAGAGAAGCCCCAATTGGGCTTGCCCAGCTTGCCATGTCAGAACAGGGTTTAGTGTTTTTAAGCAAAAAACCAAAACAAAGCAAAATGAAAAATTGTCTCGAGTAACTTTGTATTCTTTTTTGGTCTGGCCTCAATTGCTTTTATGTTTTCTTTTTTTTTAATTATTCTTATTATTCTTATTATGATTACAGTTCCTTTTTTATTGATTTTAATTTCTTTCATTTATGAAACATGCATGAACCAACAATGTGACTCTAGGAGGTTATTGCTGAGTTGTGCTGATGTCGATTTCATACTGTGATATTTTTTCTCTATTTACCTAGAGATCAGTATTTCAATATATAACGATGTGCATGTTTTCCCCCCTTCTCCCGCTGCATGCAGGGATTCGGGTTCGTAACTTTCGAGAATAGTGCTGATGCAGACAGGGCCAGGGAGAAATTACACGGCACCGTGGTAGAGGGCCGTAAAATCGAGGTGCATGTCTTCAGTAATTCAATTTCTTCTTTATATTTATTCTTTTGATTTCTTTTTGTGTCTTGCCTCACTTATTTCACATTTGGATCCCAGTCTCGTGTGTGCGTGTGTTTGTGTCTGTGTCCTTCACCTCCCTGCACTGAAATGTATAGAAGTTTACACCCTTTACAGAATATTTTTATTGTTGCTTTGGGTATTTTTTTTCCTTTTCTTTCTTCTTAAGTTTTATTCCTACCCACTCCAAATTTTTGCCCTTCTGCTGTCTTGATTTTTCCTTTGCTTCAGTTTGCGAGGCTCCGATTTCCTGTTACCAGGCCTGAACAAAACTAACTGAAAGAGTACTGTCCAACTTCTAACTGTGTCCAAAAAAGAAAGCAGGGGGCCAGCCAGTATCCTCTCTTCCCTCTGAGGCCAGTTCTCCTCCATGCAAGTGTGAGATGATGCTTGTGGGAGGGGTGGGGACATGTGGGGCAGCAGCCCCGAGTGGGCTGTGCTATACACATTGCTGGTTTCTTGATCTGCCCATGGTCAAGAATAGGTTTGGTGAAAGCTAATCCTAAAAGTTTGCTAGCTCTCACCACTGGGGAGGGAAGGGTTAATGTTGGTTGGCCATCGTGGCCATATGTCGGGCATGCCTGGTGTTGACCAGTTTGGTGTTCCACTGTGTTGAAGGCTAACTGGCATCATCCCTCTCTCCTTCTTTCTTTTTAAAAAAAAAACAAACAAAAAACCACAAACCAAAAAGTACAAATATTGAAACAAAAAAGCCGCCGTTTTTGAGTAAGATGTCTGCATATTTTGCTTTTTTTTTTCTTTTTTTTTTTCTGTTTTGTTTTTTTTTTTTTATTTCCCTTTCCGATGGTTTAGCGTTTAGGGCCCTTCACTTGACTCACTCTTTCCATGGTAACTATACACAATGCTGGCGATGGTACGAGTTGGCGGTAAGTGAAACAAAAGTGCTAGAGAAGAAGCTTTTTCTTTTTTTTTTTAAATTTTTCTTAAAATTACAAAAAAATATTAAGAAAGAAAAAATCCATCTGCCATCTCACATTAACACTACGAAATGTGATTTGACTTGTTGTCCCCACCCACCTCCTTCCCCTTCTCCCCCTTTTATTTTCAATGCTGTTGAGTAATGCCGCCTGGACTTTGGATGTACATATTGTTTTGTAGCAGTCTGAGCTGTTTGATTACTGACTTCATGGTGATTTACCCTTGCACATCTTACTCAGAGTTACTGAACTCCAGTTTGGCTGGTTTTTATTAATGCACCCATTTCCTTTTCTCTCTCTCCTGCCCCTTCTGCTGCTCTTTCTATCTGAGACCTGTTTGTAGCTGTTACTGTTTGTTTTCTCTCTTTTTCTTTCTGCCCCCTCCCTAGTTTATTTCTTTACTAAGTTAAATGCAGCTGTTGGTCTCTTTGCTGACTGGTGGTTTCTGATTGGTTCTGGCAATTTTTCCTTTAAGTGCTTGTGTTGCACTTCGCTGTAGCAGCTGATTTCAGGCACTCGCTCCATCTAATGATTGTCTGTGAGACCCTACCCCTTCACTCCTCCCCTCCCCACCCTCTGAATCAATTGTGGTGTGTTTTTTTTCTTTCTTTTTTTTATCTGTGTGTGTTTAACTGCATGCTCTCAGTCTCATCATTGTTGTTTCCCATTCTTTCTTTTTTGAATGTGTAATGTTTCTATTGTTTTGGGTCTGAAACAAGAGTAAAATGTAGCTCTGGACTCCCCACCCTGTGTACACCCACCATCCATACGTCTCAAGGGCCTGAGGCAGCTTCTATTCTTGTATCCGTTTTTTTTCTTCTTCTTCACCCTGGCCTCCATTCCCATTTGGCATGGGTTTTGATAAATTATTGATGATATGTAAAGACTTCACCTTCCTTGCAGGAGCTTTGAGGCTGACACGGGGCTGCAGTAACTTGGCTTCCAAACTAGTCCATCTTTTCTTTATCAGCACCATCTCTGCAGTAACACCCCACTTGCTTGAGCAGTCAAACCGCTTGGAACTACACAGAGCTCTGTAAAGAGGGTGGAGTGCACAGTAAACCCAAAAATGATCCAGGTCTGCTGCTATGTATTCTTTTTGTCCCATGAGATTTGTGACAAGGAAAAAATAATCTGGAAAAAGACCTGAAAATGGTGGGTGTAAATCAGTAAACGTAGATCACCGAAACAGTTGGCCATGTTCCAGAGATTTCCTCAGGCCTTGGGAGTTCAAATCTAATGCTGAGGGACTCCAGGCTACCTTTTTCTACCCAAGTGTCCTGCCAGTGATCTGCTGGGCCCCAATTCCAGCAGTGAGCTTGAGAAATAAGTCAGCTTGTACGTCACCTGGTTCAATCCCCTGCCCTGGGCTGCAGAAATTATTCCTGCCTCTTGAACAGAACCTGGACAAAGCATCTAAGGTTTTGCCCTTTTGATCTCTGAGCTGTAAATAATCCCGTGCCTAGGGATGGCAGGGTGGTGGAGAATCTGCACTTTACTCTTGTTGGCCTTTTGTTTAATGCATAATTTTAAAATGCCACGTTTACCTGTAACTTTTATAATTAAATGGCATCTGTTAAAAGTAATTTAATGATTGCATTCATGTAAAATTAGCTGTTTAATTTTTTTTTGCTCAGAGAAGTATAGTGTGTGTGTGTGTGTGTGTGTGTGTGATATCTGAGAGTTTTTCACCATTTTCCCTAACATTCTGTGCTTCCTTCCCTCTCCTCCCCGTCCCCTTTCTTACTTTTAGGTTAACAATGCCACTGCGAGAGTGATGACCAATAAGAAGATGGTCACACCTTATGCAAATGGTAAGAGAGACTGTTTGTACTAATGATGAGCTGAAGAAAGACAAAAGTGAACAGTCATGACTTCTGCTCCGGACCAAAAGAAACCAATAAAACCCCACAAACTCTAATTTGTATCATTATACCATCCAGTATAACCCTAAAGTGTTTGTGGAAGAATACTATTTTCCAGATGGAGAACTAGGGACAGAGAGAAGTAGGGACATGCCCAGTGTGGCCAAGATGGGTAAAGGTGCCAAGGACCAATGGGTTGCCTGCCCTACTACTGCAAGCTGATTCTGTATGGTGTGCAGAACTCCTGTGTCTCACTGCCATCACTTAGATACCTAAATATGAATGCAGAAACATAACTTAAGGTGCATAATTAGCTTAATAACTTAAGATAGCTCCGTTTAGGTTCTATCTGTAAAAGTACAGCTGTTCCCAAGCAACCAGCTAAACAGAGCATTTGCACTGCTTGTTTGCTTGTTTTTTGTATCAGAGTGTGCCTGTGTTCAGTAATTTTCCAGTGAACCTAAACAGAGAAAGACCAAGTTGTTTGGGTAATGAAGAATCCTGTTTCATTGGGATATCTCGTTGTTTCTCTGTGCAGTCATTTTACTTCATAGGCATATATAGCATAAAAGCAGAGCTTCTTCTTTCCCAGCAGAGCTGAATTCGGCTTTGATAAGGATTTTGAATCTGAGTCTTTGTCCTGAAACAAGCAGCAAAGTTCTTTTTGGTGTGAAAATGTTCCCAAACAGTTTCATCAAGGCAGGAAGCTGCGTACAGGTAGTTGCTAGTGTGAAAATCTGTTTTGATTACCAAGTAAGACTCCAAACTGAGAAGATAAACACTTTTTATGTTGCTCTGCTGCTGGCTTACTGAGTGGCCCCCTGCAAGTAAATTTTACTATGGGTACAGAACAGGGGAAATAGGGCCAAGCAAAAGGCCTGAGATTCTGGGTCACGGTACCTGGAAGGAACTAGGAAATTGTGTAGCAAAAGGCAATGCTTCCATGGTATATTGTCCTGAAAGCAAGGGCATAATATTTCATGCATGTGACTGTTTGGTAACAAAACTTGGCTTACTTGTGAAAGTGATAATGTATTAGCATATTTTGCTTTTGCAGCCAGCAATTTAAAGCCAGCTTTAAATCTATGCAAAGGAATTTAGTATTAGACCAGGCTTAAGGCATACTGGCAAGTATGGTTACACAACTGTTATTGAATTTGAGACTTGATAGTCCACTTGTTGCCACCACTGGAATATTTTGCCATCATGGTGAGCAGTGCAGCAGCAGTGTGCCTGTACTTGCAGTGGGAACCTGCACTGCATCTGTCATTGATACTCTGCCAGCAGGTGAAGGGGTGGTGTTGATGGGCTGCGATTCACAGAGTTGTTCATAGGGCTTCTACAGTGGTTAGAGGTGTTAAAAGTTCAGCAAGTGCATCGGGGCTCCAAGACAGAGGAAGCATATAGATTTATTTAAATAAAAATGCCTGTGATTGCTAGCTGAACAGCTAAGATCTTTCCTGAAAGGAATGTTTTGTGGAAGCCAGCCCAGATCACATTATTAACTTTATACCTCATTCCTCCCCCATTAGAGAGATGGAGGGGGAAAAGACAGATAGGTTTCTAGATATGACTGGAAATATGTACCAACTCATCCCCATACTTCTTTAAGCCCTATTCTCTTGTTGCTTTTATCTTGATGATTTGCAGTTCTTGCCAATTATCCAGATTATACTGAAATCATTTCTCTGTGAAGGCTTTCACCTGAAAAGCAGCATAAAGAGGGCAAGAAATGCTAAAATAACAGTGAGGAGAAAGTGTGAGATGAATAGAATGATTTGGTTTTATGAACTATAGTTGCATAATGCAGTTAATGAGGAAATTCAGACACTGTTGCTTTTTAGCAGATACCTAGCAGACAAAACAGAAGGGTTTTTTGAGAATTCAGAGCTATAAATTGACTTGCCTGAGATGACAGTCTGGGCTGGTGGCTTTAGAGAGGGCTTGGATCTGCAGTGTTCCCAGTGAAAGTAGGGAGGAGCTGTCAGCAAGGCTCCTGCAGGGAATGTCAGGTCGCATGGTGCTCATGGCAAATATGCATATAAGGTAGTTGGCATCCCCAAAGCAGTGCCTCTGCCTGCTGTGGATCAGCTGATGTTTTGCGATTCCCTCCAATACAGCAACCTGGACCTAGAGCTTGACGTTAGGAAAAGGCAGTTGGCCTCCATCTACACCAAGGGGGATTGAGGCAAAGCAGAAATTGGAAAGAGCTGTGCATGTGAAGCTGGGGCGCATGCAAGAGACCATTCCCCCTACCCACGCTGCCCGTTCCTTCTCTTGGTGTAGATTTTGGCATTCACTGCAGTCTTTGTTGTTTCAGGTTGGAAGTTGAGTCCTGTGGTTGGAGCGGTGTACGGCCCTGAGTTATATGCAGGTAGAGCTTAAGTAGACACTTCCACTTCTGCCATTTAACTGCAATGGTGTTTGTTTATGTTCTTAATCTGCTGTTTCTTTATAACCTTTTTACAGTTTTGTTTTTGTTTTTTGTTTTTTATTCTTTTTAAAATTGAATTAGCGTCCAGCTTTCAAGCAGATGTCTCGCTGGGCAATGACGCCGCAGTGCCCCTGTCAGGAAGGGGGGGTATTAACACTTACATTCCTTTAATCAGTAAGTAGCCCCCAATGGCCCCTGTATTGTTACTGTGTTTGAGTTAATGATGACCTGTTACCCTTCTTCCCTCCAGTCTGTATAATATATACTTGAAAGGATGGGTCTCGCTGGGAATGAATTTACCATGAGCCAAAGTATAGTGTGCAGTTGCTGTATCTTGTTCATCTGCAGTGTCTTGCTGTACTGCTGAATGGATCCTTCTGAACGACAAGGAGGCTGCAGAACAAGGGGAGGGTGTGTGAGGAATAGGCTTGCTCTCCTTGCTCTCCTCTTCATTTTGAAATTGAAACCAAACGGACAAATCCCTAAAGTACATATTATACAAGCTGCTAAACCACGGGTCTGCAGGGCCCCTATGGCATGCACCTGGATGCACGCTGGGTTGGGTTTGTGCCCTGGGACTTGTTCCCTCTCAGTATCTGTTCATGATGTGTTTGCAGATGCCTCTGAGGTTTTACAAAGTTTCATCCCGAGCGATTTACTTCAGTTTAAAGCATAATAATAGAGGCATCTCTGTATGTGGTGCCAGTTATTGGTCACACTTATTAAATGAAGGTGGGCTCTCAGTAAACTGGCACTTTATGGGAAATTGCTGCTGCTGTTATATGGGCTATCTTGTCTTTCAGGCTTTAAAATGAACATACAGAGGATTGGGTGGCAAAGAGTGGGAGGGGAAAGGAGGGAAGAGACTGATGTAAGTTGGTTGACTTTAAGGGCCTCTTGACAAATTATTTTAAAGAGCCTCTGAAGTTTTGGAAGAACTGCGTGCTGTATTGATAGTAACTCCCCGCGCTTCTCAGACTCTAACCAGACTGCATGGCGGTGTCAAAAGGTGGGGGGATTTGATCCCTATTTGGGGTGGGTAAGGCATGCCAAAACATTAACCTCTTGCATGCCAAACCTCTCTGCAACCCTTCTCCCCCCAAAGGCCATGGTGTAGCAGGAAGTATGTATGGGATGCTTGCTGGGTTATAAGCATGTCCCTCTGCAGGACTGATGCCAAATGTCCCACCGCTGTGGAGCTGTTGTGTCACTTTGTTTGAAGCAGGTGCTTGTTGGGTCAGAGCTTGTATCCTTTTCACCTTCCACCTTGTCTGTCTTTACAGTTCCAGGCTTCCCCTATCCAACTGCAGCCACCACAGCCGCCGCATTTCGGGGCGCCCATCTGAGGGGCCGAGGAAGGACAGTGTATGGGGCAGTGCGGGCAGTACCTCCCACGGCCATCCCAGCCTACCCAGGGTAAGCACTGGTCACAGGAGCAGAGTGCTCTGCACAACCGTGTCAAATAGCTAATCAGTTAACCAAAAAACCCTAAAATTGTCTGGATGGTGAGAGTCAAGATCTTGCTAGTGCCAGAGCATTCTGCACATGATGGCATCCAGTGGGGGCAAATCTAAATTTTTCTGTGTTAAGTTCTTGACTGAAACAATTTTCAGTACTTGCAACAGCTTAAAGTGCTGATGGGTTCCTTCTCAGAATTTCTCAATTTGTCTGTATATGGTATTTTTCATCCATTGACCCAATATGTTACAGTGTTGCTGAGAAGGACACAAAGAGAAGATCTAAAATTCCTGAAAAGGTTCTGCTCTTTGCACTCTATTTGTTTTTCCATATTCAGGAATGAGGAATATTATCCATTACCTTCATGCCTCACCATCTGGCAGTAGGACACAGAAGAGCCAGTTACCCACAATGGATTTGCTTTCTTTGTTGGAGACGGTTTAAAAAGGTTTAAAACAAAGATTAATCAAGTCCATTAATTTAAAGCTGGGAGCATTTGGGATGTAGAGAGAATGATAATGCAATGAAGCAATGGCAAGTTTGTGGCCTTAGCGTTCTTTGCCCTCAGATTTTCACCAGTAATGCAGTACAGAAAATGCTGTTACAAAGGAGTATTCCACTGTTTAAAAGTAGAGAGAACTAGGTCTATATGTGAGTTTTGTTTTGGGCTTTTGTTGGTTTGTTTAAATGTGATGGAATGACAGATAAATCAGCAAATCCCTTCCAAACTGTCTTTTTTTTTGGTTGTTTTGTTTCTGATTTTGAGGATGCTTTAATCATATTGTCTCTGGAGTTTTATTTGCCATATTTTCCAGGCAATGTTCTCAGAAAGAACAGGAGTAGAAACGAATCCTCCAACACAGATGTGGACTGACCCTTCTTTTTCTATACACTAGGCCCAAAAGGGAAGAAAAAAAATCATAAATATTTTATTAAAAAGGAAGTGGAATCCATACACATCAGTGGAGGGAGCTGGCCTGATATATGCTGGATAAGCTCACAATACCTTCTGTAGCAGATGAAATGATGAGAGCTACTGTGACCCTTTTAGAGTCTAGTCTGATATTGAAAGTGGGACTCCAGGAAGCAAGATGCAGTGGTCATGTATCTGTCTAGCTTTCCTCTTTGGCAATTTTGGCAATGTTTGTATTTAATTCACCAGAAGACTTTAAATGAAACCTCATCTAAACATTGGTCTTCTGAACAGTGTTTCTTCTGGGATTTCAAATCCACTTTTTTGCCACCACTCCTAGTTTACATTCTTTATCCTCTAACCATAGCCTCTGACCTGCAACTTGCCTGTCTATTGCTCTAAAAATGGCCCAGTCCTGTTTTACTGGGGAGTGCTCCACAGTGAAACAAAGCAGCGAAGCTCAGCTAAGTGCTGCTATCTAGCAGAATATGAAATATTTGCACCGTGGGGGGAAGTGTGCTATTCATCCCTGGGAGTAACAGCTAGAGCATTCCTAGCCAGAGGCTGTCAGGAGTGGGGCACTGGGAGAGCCTTGTCCTTGATGTAAATCCAGCCTGAGTCCCATGTAAAAGGTTTATTTTCATTTGAAATATGGGCCAGGCTCCAATGATTAGCCCTTCCAAATACCATCTCATGTCTGTGTTTATTGGTATTACACTGAATTTTTCTGACCCTGCTGATTGATCCCATGTCTTCATGGACAGCATACTACCTACTAAACATTTACAGTGCACTAGTAAGCTAGACAGATTCACAGAGGCCCAGAACTGTCCCTAGTCCAAAGCACTGGGATGTAATTAACTACTGCTGTGGTTCTTGTCATCATAGTCTGAATCTCTACAAGATACTTTGTAGAATGGATTTGATTCCTAGTGGAATAATACAACATGTGCTATTCAATTCCATGTTGCAGTAACCTGTAGGACAGCCACCACTCCATGTGGGCACTGTTGACCTCCAAGGGGTCAGGGATGAGCACATGTTCCTGACACCTTGCCCTCCATCGGTTACTTTCTTCCTGGCCAGTGGAAAGACGACACCATAAGATCAGTCAGCAACATGAATGACCAAGACATAGTGAGTAAATGTGGAAGAAGGCAGTAAAGTAAGCTGCAGGTTAACTCAAACCTGATAGAAGGAATTGGTTTTCACAAACCTCAGTGTTGTTTAAGTTACAAACTTTATGGTATCACAGCATTTGAGAGCTTAGCAGAAATAAAAAAATACAGATGTAGATTAATAAAAGCTCGTTGGTATTGCCATACTGGATCAGACCCGAGCGCCATCCAGGTTAGAGTAAGTTTTGACAGTGTCAAGTACTAAACCAGAGGAAGGTGCAAGAAATCATAATTCTCAATAGTTTTAATATTTATTTCGACAACTCAGGATTTGCTAATGCTTATGTGGAATGCCCATACTTATGTATGGCCATGGTTGTTTATCCAGAGAATGTTTTTGATATCTCAGAAAGCAATTTTTTAGACTGTTGGAGGTGATGTTAGATAGTCACCTATACCTGACTTTGAATACTAATGCAACTTTCAGTTTTATCTGAGGTGCCACTTGGTAGAAATAAGGAGACATTATAAACTCTGATATATAACATGAGTAAAAACTGTACTGGAATATTGTCCTGATTTATAGCAGCCATGCTTTTTAAATGTGAATGATAACAAATAACACTTCAGACCAAAAGCTGTAAGAATCTAAACAGTCTGAAAAAAACCTACTGTAAAACTCTCAAAGCTAAATAAGCTTGATAAATATTATTTCTCAAACTATAGGTTAGTCATTGACATGTTCATGGTCGTTAGGTACCTGTGTGAGGAGTAGACTTGCCATAGTAAAGAACAATTCAGTCTAGTAGTCTAAATATATACGAGATTCACTGATTGAAGCCAAAGTAGATGGCAGACTAGATACAGGGCAGCAAATAGCTTTGAGGGTTTGAAGTGGTTTTTTGTTCCTTTTACAACACAGTCAGCTGTTGGTACACCTAAATGATATGCTGGCTTCTTTAGAAAAACAGCCTATTTCTTTGTCCCTTGGATGTGTATTAGCTCAGCTAGTAGGCTTTTTACAGATTGCACCAAGATTTGACTGGCTGCCAGACTGTTTTTTACATCTGGTCAAGCTGCATAACCAGAATGTGGCTCTCAGATGAAGGAATTCTCTCAGTTTTTGCTAGCATTAAGAATCACAAATACGGATATTTTACCATATCAATAAACTTTGCTAAATTTCAGCCCTGGAAGTTGATGTCAGTCAAATCCTAACTAAAAGAGAGATGGAGGATTCACATGTGTTCAGGTGTTTGGATCCAGGAAGCCTTACTCTTACCTGTTATTAGTGTTCCTTGCAGTTTTCTCTGGAGAGCTGATGCTAGCATCTCTTGCTGACAGAAATAGTGGCCTGATCCAATGTGGTAATGCTTATGTTCATCCAAGTGATTGTGTTTGGAATAACTGTTAAAACTGCTAACCTGTTCATAAACCAAGTCACTTCCTCTGTCGTGCGTTTGCCTTTCCTGCAGGAGCAGGTGGAGTATCACTGCTAAAACACTCCTGGTCCTAGATAGAGAACCCAGCAATGTAAGTCACTGCCCCAGGAGCCAAACTCTTTGTTATGTGGTTGTAAAAAATTAGCTTCAACAAACATGATCTTATGGCCTGCTTCTCCCTGCTGAAGTGGCTCCCCTCTTCCTCTAACAAGGGTCTCTATCTTCATACCTGCTCCCAGCGCTCTTGGAGACTACAGTAACTTTGTCCATTGGGAATGGAGTGTACTTCTGGGGAAGGCAGCAAGACTAAATTATTCAAGCAGTAGCTAACACTGCAAGATTTTTCTTTTTATTTTTTTTTTATTTTTTTAGTAATAGCATGCAGAATTTTGGCAAGATCTGCTGGGCTTTTTTTGTGTGTGTGTGCCTTACAATAGGTGGGTGTCTGAGGGTGGCAGGCTCTTGGCAGCATTTCACATTCCATCTGATGGGTAAAAAATGGTAGTCAAAAGAATAGCTAGTGTTCCATACCTTCTTTTTCCTTTATGCTATGGGTAAGTCATGCACATCAGATCCATGAGCATCACAGATGGTGGGGTTAATGCTTTTTAAAGCCTTGAGCAAGTTTGTGTGGAGCTCTTCAGAGGACAAAGCTGGAGGAAATTCCTCAGTATGTGAAGCACATGCTGAACTCAAATGGGTGGGGGGCATCCCCTCTCTTCCTTCCTCGTCCTTCCCCAACCCCTGTCCCCAGAGTGAGCTGTGTAGTTGTTAGCTAGTGAATGCTCTGGTAAGAGCACCTGTTTGAAAACCCCAGGCTCTGTTTAACAGTTCTTGTGCTTGAAGTTCTGAGAGAAACAAAACTATGGCTTAAAGCAGAAAAAGCACCATCCCATGGAAACCCTTCCAGTTGCTCCTCTCTGCTATGGAATAAGTCATTACTACCAGGGACTCCCACTGCACCTTTCAATTTTCGGATCTTGGACCAGTCACCTAACCTTTTTAGCTCATTATCTCTGCTTGTGAAAGCAATGCATTGTGGGTATTTTTGGTTTTTTCTTTTCAATTACATTTCTCTGTGTTTACTTTGATCAGAATTGATTGACTTGTTTTCCTGAGGTGTTGCATCGGTTCTTTAAGATGCTGAATAATAATACTTTGCATGCTTGTGTGATCAGCCAAATCTTATCGCATGTCTAATGTGCAGGGTAAAAGCAGGTGATGTATGGATGTCAGAAACAAAATTCATGCAGCCTTGTGAAGCCTGAGAAATGTAATCAGGCACAAGTCTCTGAACCACACTTCCTGACATAGGTGACTCCAGCCCCTGTGGGATGCCTTCTGTTAGGGGCTCCTCAATTCCACAAGCCCACTTCACGAAGCCAACGTTTCCATGTGTTTTAGGGGGTAACTAAAATCATTCCAGGAGAATAATCACAGTGGAGGTTTCTAAACCCTCGTGTCTCTCTTCAGGACGTCAGATCTTTTTGAGACAATATTTACTGTACGAGATGGTGGTTCCCCTCCCTCTCTCCTTCGCATACTGTCTCCCCCTCTGCCCACCCCTTCCCCCTTTGCATGCCATGGAAGATGACTTGGAGCCGTGCGTGCGCACACACGTTCTCTCGCTGATTTGCTCCTGCCAAAAGCCCAGGTTGTGGATTCATACATCACCTGCCTGTGTAAAACGCATGTGCATGCTGCCGTCCTCAATAACCGGAATGTGTTTTCTGTTCTTTTGTTTTTTGTTTGTTTGTTTTTTTTGTTTTGTTTTTTTGTTTTTGTGTGGATTTTCTGCAGTGTGGTTTACCAGGACGGATTTTACGGTGCTGACCTATATGTAAGTACACACACCGGAGCCTTCTTGTCCCCAACCCCTGACAAGCCAGCCTTTTTTTTGTTTCCTTTTCTTTTTCTTTTGGTTTGTTCGTTTGGTTTGGTTTGGTTTTTTAAATATCATTTACTTTAATTTTCTTCTTCCTTGTGGATATATATATTTATATATTTAGGAATGCAAGCATGCTTCTCTGTCACTGCGCTTGCCCCTGGGTGCAAAACCTAAGCCTTTGGGTTTCCTGATCATTGCCAGGGTCAGTTTATTGGGTGTCCTGTCCCCCACATGCACACTGCTACTAATCAACCTGAGAGATGATTAGCAAATTAAAATTTCTCTCAACACTTCTCTCATTTACATAATTTGGATATAAAAATAACAGGACTGGTTTAGCCTCAGACCTTCCCTTTCCTTCTCCCCATCTTCCCTCCCCTTTCTCTTCCCTCTTGGGGCCCTTTCAGGTTTGATTTGTGCAGCCCACACTACATTGAACAAGTTGTATGTTTTAAAATGTTCATGTGCCACTGGGATGTGGAGATTATCCCTTTGGGGAAGACACTGGGGCTAATTAAAAATGGAGGCTGAAATGCTAGACTGAAAACTGACATCTCATTTTGCTGGTAGGAATGGCACCTAAATAGGCTAGATTCTCTCACCTCTTCAGGGAATTGTAAAGTACAAATACGTGGAGATGTTCGGTTACGAGAGTCAGCAGCCTTCTCCTGTTTGGGAATTAGCTGTGATCCTACTGGAGACTTTGTCCTGTCATTGTCTTTGTCCTCCCCAGTCAGTCTGTATTGCAAATCTCCAGGGTGTCTGTGTGTACATAGGTGGGTTGTGGATGGAGGTGTTTGAACTGGCCAGTGAGAAAAGTGCTTTCCTCTCCAAGGGAGAGCTGTTGCAGAGCAGGAAAATTGCCTATCAAAATAAAAATGTTCAGGGCCACAACTGCCACTGCAACTCGTGGCCTGCCTGGCTTCATCAGAGTTCCCAGTTGGGGCATTGTAGGTCATAGCTCTCTGGAGCTGGGAAGTTTTGTATAGTTTGGGTAGTGGCACAGTTGTCAGCACGAATTTCACATTCCCGTTCCTTTGAAGGTGCTATTCCTGGCATTTATAAAGAGGACCCTGGGCTTAGACTCAGGATAATGGATGGAACTAGCTTTTGGATTGTGTTGGCTTATATGGAGGATCAAGTTCTGGACAGGTGCTTTTTCCAGCCTAGGTTCAGCAGTTGGAAGATGTGCTGTCTGAGATAGAGAGAACTGCGTGCATTTCTTCACTCTTCCATATACTATCGTGTGTGCAGTCCTTTAAAGATTGATCTGCCTAGTCAAGTGTTTCTTTATAAAGCTGTGTCAAGGACTACAGAAGATTCTGCATTTTCCTGCCTCACTCCTAAAACACTGCCTTTACATACACTGACTTTGGTAATGGCAAGTAACCAAGAAAATGAGTGGTGCTTCGTATCTCTTCCCACAGTGTGGCATATAAAAGGCTGCCATGTTGAAAGGGAAGACCAGGGTTACTCCTTATTTCTTTTGAGAAAGCTCCTTCAGAGCTTTTGTTGGAGAGGAGAGGCTTATTTAACATGTAAGGACAGAAACTTTAGCAGTGATGAACGCCTGTAACCACTTGGTGCTGCAGAGCAGTACCACCATGTAACACAAAGCCAAGCTCCCAGGTCAGGTTATAGAACCATTAGGTGGATTTCTGATGACTTTGCTGTTGGTTGCAGTGGTGTCACTGTCAGAAAGCAGGATGATAGAAGAGAGGACTGCATCTAAGTAGATAGTGGTGCTTTTTCCTATGTTATTGCTGGCCAGAGCCCTCCAATGGAGCTCAGGAAAAAGTTCTTATCCAAACTTGAAATTGCCCTTCCAAACAATTTGCTTGGCACAGGTGGAGTGACTTCAGTGTCCCTGTGTCTCGCTGATTTGTTGTGCTTTTCACTGCAGTGCTTCCATCCCTCTGGTTGCTGTGATAGGTTTATCCAGATTCTGGAAGGTATGGCAGAGGATACTTCAGTTAGGACTGGGGGGAAGTTAAACTGAGGTTCTCTTAAGATTTCTGAGTCCATAGGATTGTAGAAAGAAGCTGAGCTGGCAGGGCATGGTTAATGATAGGCAAGATGAAAGGGAAGTGTCCCAAGTTTGGGCTGCTTTTTCTGCATATATGCTATGCACCGATTTCTCATTTTCCTCCTCCTCCTTTTCCTCACTCCTTTTTTCTTTCCTGGGGCAACCATCCTGCTAGCCATTTCTTCTGTGAAGAAGGCATTCCATCTGTTGTTGGATGCGTCCCACTCTGGCAAGACACCTGAATTGATAAAACAACCTGCCCCAGGATGCAGAGGGCTTCATTTCGGATCATAAGAAAGGTTATCTTTCTTCTACAATGGGGTCAATCTGGGTGGTGGGGGGGAAACCCAAACAAACCCACCGGTGCGAAGACTGCTCCTGCCTGTGAAAAGCGTGCTTGCATCCACTGGAAAGAAAAGGCTGGTGAGCCCCGCTGTGGGCTGTTTGTATGATTGTTTCTTTCCACAGCTGTGTTTTTTTGAACTGCTCTTCCTGTGTTCTGTTATAGAATAGTCTTACAGGAACCAATCATTAGCGCTAAAATACCTCAGGTAGGAGTGCCAGTGTGACCTGCCAACCAATCAGATTGTGGATTGCAGTGGAAAAAACTGAATTATACTAACCATTCCAGCACCACATTAGAGATGGGAACAGAGGCTTTTTTAGAGCAGCGCAGACTCACGTGTGAGCCAAGCCCCCGCTGTAGCAGGGTGGCGTGTGTCCAGATTTCATACCAAGTGGCATTTCACTCAAAATAAAAAAAACAAACAAAAACCAACCAAAAAATGAAAACCAACAAAACTTTAATTCAGTGGAAGGGTTAACAAGGTCATGCTTGTCCCATTACCATGTAGAAGCACCTGCTGCAATGGACACCGTTGTCCTGTCACCTCTTCTAATTCATTCATGCTCATTCCTGGTGCACGTATGCCACCCTTCTAATACAGAAATACCCAGAAGCATTTCTAGCCCTTTCTGCTTCTTAGCTTCTGTTATATGGAAGTATGGGGGTGGAGAAGATACATCTGAGAGATAAAAAATAAAAGATCCTAGAATTGGCCTCACTGCCTAAACCTGGCAAGCACTAAAATGTACCTAACTGGTATCATGAGTTACACATTTCTCCATGGTTATGGACGCACTTGTGTCCTAGGGGCAGAAAGGCTCTTTGGAGTAAAGAGGGCAGTGACGTACTTTGTGTGCCCTTCTAAGGCAGGAAGGGAAAAAGAAAAGGGAGGTTTATACCACACTGGCATAGTAAGCTGTAGTTTTGGATTTCCTCTTGCTCTCGTTGGATTGATCACCTGATACGGACTTGAAGAGTGGAGGAGAAGATGTACTTGAGCTGAACTGCATAAAATGTTAATTTATTTTCATCAACACACTCAGTAATTGGAATGCTGCTTTAGTTGGGATTGCAGCTTCCTGTATATATGTTGTTTTTCCATGTTTGTCTTATTTGAGAAAACATAATACTGAAAAAGCTGCCATCTAATGTTAAAGAAGGAATTTGAAAGAAAATATTGCTTTGTTGATGAGCCAAGGACAATAACATCACAGAAGAGTCATTTTAAATTTGGGCATTTGTTCATACCCAAGCAATACAGCTATTTGACAGCTCAGGTCTGTAGGCTCAAGCACTGCATGGAGGAAGGGATCCAGCATAGCCCCAGCAAGACTGGAAGGCCAGATAGAGAAAAAGAACGTGAATCAAGATAAGCAGCATTTAGCCTGGTGTTCATTTCTCTCACATGCTCCCAAGACAATCCAAAAGCCTGTACCAAAAAGGGCTAATCTTGATTTACACAGTCCTTTTGGTTGTTTTTATTGCCCATTAAAAATGCATAAGCATTCTCACTAGTTCCCATTTCCTTATGGAGGCAGTAATTAAACTGTCCAATTGATAGAAACGTCTCTGACATAACATCTTCGCAAGAAGCTCAGCCACACTTACTACTTTTGAGATGAGACTAGAGATTTTAAAAAACTGAACCTGTATGGGT
This sequence comes from Poecile atricapillus, assembly GCF_030490865.1. NCBI lineage: Eukaryota > Metazoa > Chordata > Aves > Passeriformes > Paridae > Poecile > Poecile atricapillus. The sequence goes on along the minus strand of NC_081289.1, from coordinate 24,839,874 downwards.
AACCTGTCCCTGTGGAATCAAATAGATGGAGTGGGAGTTTGCATGGCTGTCCTGAGTTTCAGGCACTATGCCACTCAGTGTTTTTTTCTGTTGCAGTTTGGCTGTGGCACTGAAGGAATGTGTTGAAGCTGGCAAGGGCTGTTTTTCTTTTTTTTTTTTTTTTTCTTTTTTTTTTCTTTTTTCTTTTTTCTTTTTTCTTTTTTTTATAATTATCTCTTTCATTTGGAAACACATTTTTTCGTCTTTGTTGCTGTGGTTGCAGATGCTCTATGCTGTTATAATTTATATTTACTGGAGTACCTGAAGTGGGTGGCACCAGAAATCACTAAGGGTCGTAGGATCCTGCAGCTGAGCTTGCAGATGAGCTCTGCATATCAGTTACAAGTTTTATGTAAACAGGAAGAGCAGGAGAAAATATCTGGTGCATTGGACAAGCTGAACAGGCTTTAGATGCATTTATTGAATTATATAAGTTGATCCTGGGTTATGGAGAACAGGAACATCAGCTGGGTAAGGCAACCTGTACAGTGTCTGCTCTGTATTGTCCCAGAGCTTGATGAAAGGATTTATGAGAAAACAAAGTGTAGTTGCAACAGTTCTTCCTCTTTGCTTCACCCTATTTTGGTGTGTTTGGACCTGCCAATCATGCTAAATACATCCCCGTCTCAGAAATCTCCCAGCTGTCCACACTCATTGCTCCTATGACAAGAATGCACCATGGCCATTATGATCCCCATTTTTGGTTTTATTTGAAGTACACATAAGTAGACTTTGCAGATTGCTTTGAAATGAGCAGCTCTGCCTGTACGTGTGTACCTCTATCCTGAGATTTATTTTTTTTTTTCCTTTTTAAAATACCAGTAGCTTCAATTTTGCATCAGTGCATGGTTAAAAAGCAATACACGTCAGCTATTTCTTAACTTCATTTCTCCAATGAATTATTTCTCCTGTTTTTTTTGTTTTGTTTTCTTTTCTTTTTTGTTTTGTTTTTTTTTTTTTTTTGTTTTGTTTGTTGTGCAGTTGACTGAAGAAATGTTAACATCCCGCTCTAAATCTCTCAGTGGAGTCTCTGTTCCCTTCTCTGATATAACAGATGGGTTATTGCTTGTTATAATTATTAACATTGTGGTGTGGGACAGGGCTAGGGTGGGAGCCATTCTGGGGGGCGAGGGCGGGGTGCTGCGGGAGTCGTTAAGGTTGGAATGTTAACTCCAGTGGTGACTGACTGTTTCCGTAATAGCAGGTTGTTGTGGCTGCACGCTCTAGTACTTGAGGCTGTGTACTTCACTGAGCTTGTGGTAGAGCCTAGGGCGAACTGCTGTCCCAAGAGAATGCTGGGATGGATAGAACTAGCCAATATGAGTCTGAACGTGGTGACTTTGCTGGTTGTTCTAGCTCCAGATGTCAGCATGCTTAGTTTTTAATTTTAATTAATAAATGTTACTCCATTCCCCCTCCCACACCTGATTCCAACCCTTCTTTTCTTCTTCTTTATTTTTGTTTTTTTGGTTTGGTTTGGTTCGGTTCTGTTTCATTTTCCTTTATGAGAGACATGAGTTAAAAGATAATTCTATGATAAGCCTTTTTGGTTTCAAACTGCATCTTGCTGTCATGTTCAGAGTATGTGCCAGGCACGTTTGAAGCAGCTTCTGGTCTGAAATGTGACTGGCAAGTGTGGAAGTGTGGGGCAGAGTGGGCATCAAGGGTGCATGCTGAGGCCAGCTGCCCCTGCAGAGGGTAGTGCCTGGAGAAAATGCCTCCTACACTGTGCCCAAGTGACAGACCAAGGGGTCAGGAAGCTCATAGCCTGAGGGGAATACTACAGTGGCATTCATACAAAGTTTTGTCTTAATTTGGTGAGGTTAATGAAGGTTGGATTTGGATTAAGGCTGCACCTCATTCCTCTTGCCTCTGTCATGTTTTAAATGGTGGTGCAATGATAGCATGGCAAAACCAAGCTAACATCCCCAAAGCATCAATCCAAAATGCAGGATTTGAAACACCTAGGTGAGATTAAAAGACCTAAACTGTAACATGACATTTTTCCAGGCCACGCAGTGATGTTTCACAGGTGGAGATCTGTGTTGCTTTTTCTCCTGTTAAGTAGAAGATTGAAGAGGCTGCAAATCCCTTTTCTCTGGAGTAGAAAAGGGTCTGCAAACATGTTTTGGATAGCACGTTAGCCTTCAGGGCTAATGCAGCCGTACAAAAGAAGCCAATATTAATTTAAAATCATTATTTCTAATTTAAAAGCTACCCAGGTCCAGATTGAGCACTATTTAGCAAAGACACAGTTCTGTAGTGGAGCTGATCTTGTACTCTTAGTTACATGTATGTAAAAGATACATAGGGAAGAAGTAGTTAGAGGTATGTTGAGCTGATTTTGGAGGTGAAGAGCATATAACTCTGCCTTCCAGTCCTTCAGTCCCTAAAATGTCAGTTGGAAGAAAAAAGGAAAGAAAAGAAAAAACAACCAGAAACAATCTGGAATTTTCCGATGTCTTTTTATGGCTCATTGTGTTTCTAGAAAGTCAGAACCATGGTTCATTTACCAAGCCTTCACCCCCAAGTTAAAAAAAAAAAGTGTTCAGAAATACAATAAAAATCTAACCAGGGCTTCAGAGCCCCCTTTGCTGCCTGCTGTGTCACTTTTATCCCTCATCTGAAAGGTGGCTGGCCTTGGTCATCCAGTACTTCAGGCCTTGCTCTGTCCCAATAACTCCTTGTAGTAGTTCCAAGAGGAGATTCACAGGTCTTCTCTGAGTCAGAATTCACATTTTGACAACACAGCTGTTAAGTACATTTTTAGTAACTACCTCTGATCACCTTTGCTACAGGTGTGTAGCATGGGCAGAAATACAGCAGCAGAACAGACTGTTCTGGCATAATTTCCCTTGACCTGTTTCCTTCTTATATGAAGAGGGAGGGGAGAACAGTCTGGTTGGCCTCAATATTGGTTTGCTTGTTGACAGCCCTTAATCCACCAGGGACTGTCTTCTCTGACCATCTTTTCCTGATTGCTTTTCACCTTCTCTGGCTATTGATACTTCTGCACACGTGGACCCAATTAAATTCTAGCCCTTTGGGTTTTCCTGGCTGTAGAAAAGAGAGGGTAAGAAAAACAAAAAGAAAAAGTAGGAATCTCTCTATTTAATATACTTCACAGAAAGTGTCCACCTCTGATTTCCCCTCCTTTAAGAGGAAGGAGCTGTAAAAATTACCTTGCATGCAATATTCTGGGTCTTTCCATTTCCTCCACGCCAAATTGCATTTTCTGTAGGATTGTAACAATGCTCAGACTTCCTTTAGTGCATTCCCTTTGCTAAAGAGGATAATAGAAGGGCCTCCCTGGTCCCTCTGAGAAAAGGAATATACATGAGTTAATGGGTGATGCTTGCAAGAGACATGACATGGGAGCTGATGCAGTTTGAAACACTTCCTCTCCTTGTGATGTGTGTGACTCTTTTTTTTTAGTTTTTTTTTATGCTCTGCACGGGTGGACAGGTATCTGTAAAGTCAGTTCTCTTCTCTCCTGCAGGGTGGATACGCAGCCTACAGATATGCACAGCCTGCTACTGCAACAGCAGCCACAGCCGCTGCAGCCGCTGCAGCAGCTTACAGCGATGGGTATGTAAGGGAGAAGTATCCATGGGGGCTAATTGCTGTGCTCAGGGATTCAAGGAGCATTGATCCATCACAGAACTTCTGCTTCTTTCCCCCGTTTCTTTGTCTTACCTGCACTCGCATGCGCGCACATGCATGCACCACCCAACACGGAAGACTTGAATGCACGGTTTGTCTCTGCTCCTGGACAGTATTGCCCTCAGTGTATGTGAGCTGGCACAAATCCTGGCCTCTTCCCTATCCTTGTGATTCTTCTCTGCACAAAGCAGGCAGTGTGGTTGCAGCCTCAGAGTCAGAGATCTGGCTTTGGGCAGGTTACTTAATCACTGGGTGCGTTTCTCTCCCCATCATAAAGTAAAAACGACTCAGCTCATGCAGTGCTCTAGGATGTTTTAACATGCAGCTCTGAATAGATACAAAGGAATGTCTTCATCAGAGTGCTTGCCTTAAGATTTTTCATTGCCTGTGCAGTGAGGCCATGTTTAAATCCTAGCACATTAAAGTTTATACTCCTCTCATAGTGGAGAATCCCTCACTGCTTTCCATGTAGCAGCTGTTATTGTGCCAGTAGCACCAGTGCCAGCAGTCACTCTCCTCCCTCATTGCATCGCACAGTTACCCAAAGATAAGGGATGCTCTAGCTGACATTTCAAAGGTGCTGACCTCTTTCTTGCGGGTCAGGCTCATGGCCTGTGCCACATTCCTCCTGGCAGGCCGTTCTCCAGCCCATCTCATACAATGCATGGCAGCATGCCCATAGGATCTCTCTGCAGAGGAGCTGCCTGCGTGCCTGCGTGTGCATGGATGCATACATGCGTGTGCAAGGGCATGCTGCTGCTTCCATTACCTGTGGTCAGGCAGCTATTACTCTGCCCCTCCCAAGTGACTTTTTTTTTTCTTCTTATATCTTTTCTCCCTCTCTTCAGTTATGGCAGGGTGTACACAGCAGATCCTTACCATGCCCTTGCCCCTGCCGCTAGCTACGGAGTTGGCGCTGTGGTAAGTGGGATTTTCTTTCTTGTGCTGTTTCTGATTTCCAGCATGGGGAACAGCCACTGGGTATCGTGCAATGAAACCTCACCCAGAAAAACTTTTGTTGAGGGAGGAGGTCCTTAGCAGCAGTGCTGGGTTCCCAGTTGTTCCCCATTCATATCTGTGTGTGCACTAAGAAAGGAACCAGGCTATAGGAGACCAGTTATTACTTGGTCTTGCACATCATGTAGTACAATGAAAAATGAAAATGAAAAGCAAACAGAGCTGCCAGGAGCCAGAACACAGTTGGCAAATCAGTAGAACTGTATCGAGGTGATACATAGAGCAAAAACCAGCAATAGTTAGAGATTCAGGATACCCTTTCTTGCCATTTTCAGTTCTAGGAAGCAAGGGAATAAGTTGTTCTTGTGACATCTTGCATCAAAGCTGCTTCACTCAGTTCCCTCTTGCACTAGTGGAAGGATGCGGTGTCCTGCCTGCCAGCAGTAGTTACGCAAGGGCAGGATGAGGTATGCTGGCATCGGAGGGGAGTGGAGCAGCTTGCTGAAAACACATGCTTGCCCATCTGCTAGCCACCGCAGTATCTGTGTTGTTGCAAAGGCTGGAATACAAATGTGCTCAGAGAAAAAGACACCTAAAAATAGATATCTGCAGTGTAGCACCTCCATTTCAGCCTCAGCTCATCATGTGGATTCTCTTTAGGGTCAATGAGGGAAAAACAGGTAATTCTAGGATACCCAGTCATCATATCTATTTTAGACCTTTACCTTGAGGTGAGGTGAAGAGCATCCTAGAAGTCCTGGTCTCCGCAGTCTATAAAGGCAGCCTGGACAACTGGCTTGAGATTAGGACTGGTGAGTCCCCTCTCTGGTACTGAATTCCCTTCCACCAAGACTTGCCAAACTTCACCTCCAGCTGGCTGGCCATGAGCATGCCCTCCTGAGCCACATCTTTGGTTTTGCAGGCAGAGTTCTCTCTTGCTTCTTAGAGGTGCTGATGGTGGTGGGTCAGTGCCAGGACAGGTCCTTCGAGAAGTGTTTGGGTACTGTCCTGGGTATCTATTCACAGTTCTCCTCCTAACAACCTTTTCTTCTACCATTTCATTTCCACAGGCGAGTTTATACCGAGGTGGCTACAGCCGATTTGCCCCCTACTGAAGTGACGTGAGCCCCCTGCAAGTGGGAGAGCCCCCCCAGTTCATGAGGCCTGGCTATTGCAATATTTACTAGTAGAGGAACTCTATAGCAAGTCGAGGAGGAAAAAAAAAAAAAAACAAAAGAGAAAATACTTTTTTATACCTCACTATGTTCTTTGAATATGTATTTTTTTTTCCTTTAAATTTCTGCCTTTAATTCTTTTGTTCCAAAGATTGTGCTTTTTTCTTTTTTTTGTTTGTTTGGTTTTTGTTTTCTTTTTTGGGTTTTTTTTAACTGTGGTAAAAATAATGCATTTCCGTGTCTGTATGTTGGTGCATAGCTTATCCTACCAATCACGGAAAAGGCGATTAGCGATAAGGAAAGCTGTTAGAAACTGATATCATGCAATTAATCAGGAACACGCAGACAGAGTTACTTCCCTGGGTCTGGTGCTTGGTGCCTGTGAGACAGGAGGACATGAGGGAGAAGTCTCCACCTGCTGTGTTTCTGGTCTGCAGAAGGAAGCACTCTGGCTGTGGCTGGGACCTGAATGCTGGTGGGAAATAGTCATTTACATTTGGAAATGGGGGAAATGCAGAGACTTTCCTTGTTTCTATCACCATCTGACGTGCACAGGTTTGGGACAGTTTCAGCAGTGTCAGAACTTTAGACTTCACAAGAGGAGAGTCCCTCAACCTGCCCAAAGACTTCAGCTGTTACCTGCTCTATAGGGGACAAGACTTGGAAAGGAGTTTTTGACGAGGATGATCTTTTCCCCACACACAGAACTTTTACTCGCTGATTTTTGTCCGCTGCAGGTGGCTGTAACTGTCATAGTTTTCATTTCTCCTTTTGAAGATCTTTCTTGCTGTCCCTTTCCTCCCCTTCGTTCCTCGAGGAGTGGCAGATGCAGTGCAGGATCATGCAGAGAGTACCTCTGTTGTGGACAGCAAGTGACTAAACTTGGGGAGGTGAAGCACCTGCAGCCTTGCAGAGGAAGAAAGCGAGCAGAAGAGTCGAGCATGGCGCACGCTCCGAGGCCCAGTGGGCAAGGGCTCTGCTCCTGTTCATCCTGGGCTGCTTAGGTGCTTCTGCAAGTAATCTGTTTCAAATAATATGAGTGAGGAAAAGCCAATCACACACAAGCTGCTCGAGTTGAGGGACAAGCATGTGGGTTTGTGTGGGGGAAGAAGATCTTTTATATCTAAATGTGATCCTGAAGTAGTTTTGTATCTGGCAGAAGCAGTTTTTGCAAGCAATGAATTCATAGGAACTTCCTATCACAAGCTATTTCAGGCCCTTCCATAGCTGCATTGGAGCCCCTGGGTTTGTTTTTCCCAGCTTCTCACAGAAAGTTGTGCACCTGGTCTGCTGAGTCCATATAGACACTACATATTAGAAGACTTGGAAGGATAGAAACTACTTAGCTGAGGGCTCCACGACTCCCAAGACCGTCTCCCTTCTGCTCTCACAGACAAAGAATTTGCTGTGTTTCAAAGAAAGGACACTTAGATGACTGTGAGCTGTATCCTGATGTGGAGTTGCTGCTCTCCAGACCTCCCTGTTCAGCTGCTGGCTCCCAGAGTGCTCCCAGTAATCCCAGGGGTCAGAGGCAGGCTCTAACCGCATGCTGGAGAGATGCAAGAAGTGTAATTGTACCAGGCTGCCTCGACTCCGTGGATTGGTGCTGGGGTGAGCCACTGCCTTCAGAAGGGCAGCTTAGAGTATGGATTTGTTGGGGGAGCCTCTCCAGCTCCTGTTGAACACCTGCTTTTCCATCCACCACTGATACAGAATAGGAAAATTCCTACATTTAACACTAAGCAATGTCAGCAAGCAGAGGTCCTGCTCCTGGGGAGGTGTCCTGGTCCAACCACACACAGCCACACACTTTTTGCTCTTCCCCAGTGATACATGGAGCCTCTCTGTGCACAGCAGAGTGGAGGTACGTCAAATGGGAAGAATGGGGACACCATTAGTTAAGCTAGAGACCCTGAAGCTATTGATTTTCTGGAGGAATAGCTCGATAAAGGGGACACCAAACTGCCAGCCTGTTGGGCACCTTTTTTTTTTGTTTGTTTGTTTTTTCTGGTTTTATTGTTGTTTTTTTACTTTTTTTTTTTCCAAGCCAAAGTTTGGTTTGTTGCTGTTATGACAATTTTTTTGTTGTTTGTATATAAATATTTTAGCTTGAAGATAAGGAGGGGGGAGAACAGGGCGTTGGGGCTTTCACAAAATCTAGGAAATGAGGGAGACTCGGGATGTTTGGGGGTTTTTACTGCCTGAGTTGGGGTAAAAGAGGGAGGACTTGTGGTAGCGATAGTCATATTCAAGTGGAGTTATTTCCACTGCAGAGCAGCCAGGGGACTTGCAGAGCTGGGATGCAGCATGTTCTCCCCGCTGTGGATGGAGGGCCTGAGCGAGGCCATCCCTTCCATTCCCGCAGGCAGTTCCTCAGGCTGTGAGCCCAGGAGCATCTGCAGAGCCCTGCTGGGGCAGCTGCTCCCCCACTGCCCCTCTCCCACATTCAGTTCAGCTGGTTCTGACTGCGGCTCCCCAAAAGCCGGGTTTTTCCTTCCTGAGTGCCCTCCCCTGCCCTGGCAGTGCCACCTGCAATCCCCCCCTGCCACGTGGCCTCTCTGGGAGTAGGGAGGTAGCCCCATTTCTGCCGCCTGGCAGAGTCTATGCATGGCAGCTTCAGCCCGCCCAAGTATATTAGGAATGTGAGGGGTTTAGTGCAGAAGCACCCAACCTTTGGGGGGCTGTGGTCCCCCGATCTCCGAGTAATACCTGTTCTAAGACCATTCAAGCCTGATTCCTCCTGTATCCGAGCCTGACCTGCTCTAGTCCCTCCCTGCCAGGCTCTTCTGGTGCATTAAGCAGCCAGTGTCTCTGTGGCTCCATAGTTAATGCTGCAAGATCCCCTGAGGGAGCTTGCTGATAGCCTGGCTTCCTGCTCTCAGCACTGAGCTGCAGAGGGGACACCAGGACACTTGCATGGCTGGTGGCCAGAGGTAGCTCACTGGTTCCAGGTGTCCAAAGCACCAGACCTCCCAAAAACTTGCATGGCAAGGTTTCCTGAGTGAGTGTTGTGCTGTGACAGGAGAGCTCTTCAGCCTTTCTTCCCTGTTGGCAAACAGGGAGCTCCAGTTTCACTCTGATCTGTTATTGAGCTGAATAAAGAAGCTTTCAGAGTAGCCAAGGTGTGGCTATATCCATCCTCTGAAGAAGTGAGGACAAAGCCTATATCTCCCTATGCAAAATTAATTACGTTTAATAAATTGAACTGGGCCCTGGCTTATTAGAATGATGGCAGCTAGTGCTTGTCCGTGTGATGGGTCTGCAGTCACAGGTCCCTTGCAAAGCAGGATTTGGCTTTCTGAGGGAAACCGCACAGGCAGCCTGGCAAATAGCTTGCTGTTTGTCACCATCTAGTCTGGTGGCATCTGGGACTCCTTTTGATGCAGAGAAAAAAAATGTATCTTTAAGTGTAGCTGTTTGTACTGTCTTGCAATAGGTTCAGCCAGCACATGATGATGAAATTTTGGTTTGAAGAGTTGGTTTATTTAACATGCTGGTCTGTATTTCCTTGCAGTTACAGTTGCGCTGGTATAATGTAACTTCTACTGGTATAGCATATTCTCTACTGGGAATAAGTTATATTGATGCCCAGCAAGTTAGCAAACTTGTCCTGGTCCCCACGTGTGGGAGGCTGCACTGTTGTAGGTGGGTTAGCTTTTCCAAGAAAAGCTATGACAGGACCTGGAGGCAATGGGAGCTCGGTATGAGCCTAATATAGACAGCTTCTCCTGGGTTAAGCAGTGAGGTGGATCCTGTGTCATGAATTCGGATAGACAAAGCCATGTTTAAAGATAGCTGTGGCTTGGCTGTTCCAGTGCCTGAGAGGGAGCAGACTTGCCCAGCAAGGAGCACTGGCTCTGGAGTCTAAGACCTGTGTTTTGGACAGGGCTCTGCCAGTGACCTCTCAAGGGTCCCTGTGGGGCAGTCGTGTTGCTACTTTAGACTTCGCTTCCCCGTCCCTAAAGTGAAGTTGAAGTTTATCCCCTGTTCTTACCTGTTTTGAGATCCATGGATGTGAAGTGTACAGCAAGAGCTGAGGAGGGTTTTCTGAGTAGCTAGCTCGAGTGCTGGTTGTGGAACGGTTAATGAAGCCATTTCCCTGCCTGAAAAGAGACACTGGCTGCTGGGCTTTCAATTCCAGCACCAGAGCTCCATCAGTGGGGAATACAAAGCAGAGCCTCCCAGTTCTACCCATGGTTTTTCCCCAGCCCATCCCTATCTGTATCTTCCCATCCTAGCCACGAAGATGGAGGCAAGTGGAAAACAGGTTTGGGGAGCACTTAGGAATTTAATAAAGGGAAACCCAAAAGACAGCTCTGGGGAATGCTTTTGCTCAGTCTAGCTCCAAAGGGAAAGCACACAGGCAGCCTGGCAGAGGGCCGGCTGCCTGTGACCCTCCAGCCTGGCAGGGTGGGGGAATGCTGTCCTTGGTGTAGAGGGGTGATTTTTAAAGTGTTTTACCTGTTTGCACTGTTTTAAAATAGGAGGGGGGGGAACCAACCTAGTGAACAAGATGAACATCCAATGTAAACTTCTTTGTGTTTTTATTTTTGACATGCTCTTGGATAATGTCAAACATTTTGTAGTATACACCAGTGAGACTTGATTCTTTGTTGCATAAAACACTATTTTTGGTGATGTTAATGTCTGAAAAGCCCATTCCCTCCATCCCCACCTTACTGATTGCCCTCTCCACACTCCAACCCCAGTAAACTTCTCTTCTACAATGAAAACTCCAGTCAACAAGGCAAGCAGGAGTCTGATAGCCAGAGCGTGAAATGGGGCCCTTTGCAAGCAGGCTGTGGGGTTTCTGCCTGGTATGCTTTGCTCCAGCCAGGACTTGTCAGGAGAGCCCCTGTCCCTCTGCATTGCCTGCAGCAATGGCAGTCTAAACGGGACTTGGGATGGCCAAGTCCCGTCTCTGTTGCCACTGCTGACCCTGGAAGACAGCTTCTTGCTGGGGCTGCCAGTGCTGCCCATGATTGTCCTCCTGGGGCCGTGGGCTGCAGCTGGCCCAGGCTTGTGCAGGAGACTGGCTTCCCGTGCTGCCTCTCGACTCGTGGTAGAGCAGGAACGCATCAGCCAAAAACCTTGCCTGATTTCACCAGGAGATTGCTGGTATATAAAGCCGTCCACCAAGATACTCATTTGGCTGGCAGTCAGAGTCAGCAAAATGCCCATTAATCTTAGGAATGTTTCTTCTTTTTAAAAATTTTTGATGTCCTGAAGTGGGTCAATAAATCTCTTGCCAGATTCCCAGTTCTCTGCTGGTGGAAGGGCTTGTTGCTTCCCTGAGGAGTAAATTTCTTACAGAAATCAGGCCTCCCACATTAATAGTCTCAGTTCTGGTCATGTTTTTCTATTTTTTTTCTGTTCACAGTATTTTGTGTGTGCGAGTGTTGTAGTTTTGGCAGCTCAGTTTGGCTGCATTATCAAGTGACAAAATCATCCTCTTTTACCCCAGGGGATACGATTTGGTTTTGTTTTCTTTCCTTAATTTTTTTTTGTTTGTTTGTTTGGGGGTTTTTGTTAGGCTTTGTTTGGTTTTTGGGTTTTTTTTTGGTTTTTTTTTTTTTTTTTAGTTTTTTTTTTTTTAATATGGTAAATCCTGCTTGTAAATAGCTGGAGCTAAAACCTGGGGCTGATAGCAAATGAGAACCAGGGCTGTAGATCAATATGGAGCTGGTGGAGTATTTTACTGACCTCACAGGCCGATCTCTTTGAGACTTGGAGATTTTCAGTGCGAGGCTGAGATGCCGCAGCACCTCCAATGGCAGCGACAGACTTGCTCCTTCTCGCAGTCTCCCCAGCACCTCCCATTGCCAGGTACCGCCGGGGAGCAGGACGTGTCCGAGTGGGACACGTTCCCTTCCCCTGGATCATTTCCTAGGACGCCCGAGCCGCTTGCCCAGGGTCCCATTTCCCTGCTGACTCTGGAGAAGCAGTATCTGCATCCCAGGGCTTTGTGACAGCCTTTAACTTCCCGCCCTCCCTCGTTAAGTATCATATTGTATAGTAGCTTTCAGACCATACAGTATTCATTGGGTTATTCCTATTATTATCAAGTAGCTGGAATTGTGAAGGTTGGAGTAGTTAGATCTTTAGCTTTTATTCCTTTTTTTTGTATTACTATCCATGTGTATAAATTATTGATCATGTTGCTGGCTTTTATAAACTCTAAGCAAGGGGGGAAACCCTTCCTAACCCTTTGCAAATGGTAATGAAGCACTGTTTTTAAATAAAAGAGAGAAACACCAGTCTGCTGTCTCCTCTGTGTTGTCTGTTTTTCAGCACATCTGGAAGAATTTCGCTGGTGCATCGCCCTGGCAGGTAAAATGCAAAGAAGGGAAGCTGGTATGAGCTGGGAGATTGGATCTTCTTAACAGTGATAAAAAGTGAAGCCTTGGCAAGTCACACTGGCAAAATCTCAGCCCCATCTGTTCCTATACCAGCCTCTCAGAAAATCCACGCCTTTACCTGCCATTCTATCCCACTGCTGCTTATTGGCAGAAAAGGGCCAATTGTTTGGTATTTGATAAGAAGCTCTTTTTTTTCCTTTTCCTTTTTTTTTATTTTTTTTTTAAGCCTAGTTGGTGTTTGAGTCTGTGGAAGGAGAGAACCATTTCAAATTACGGTATCAGCATCTCCTTTAGCGCCTGTGTAGCCAACCTTGCTCCCTCTGTGATAGCACAGGATTAATAGTTAACACACACAACTGGAAGCCGGGGTTCCTGTGTCAGTGTAAATTTCCTCTGGGAGTTTGGACACATCTTTTAATCACTGTTGTCCTGCCTGTAAAAGGAGTATTGCTGCAGACAAGCAGAAATTCATTCACATTCTGTGTAGTACTTACAAATCCTCCAGTGAAAGATGACATGCAAATATAGATCTGTGTAATCAGGTGCCTTTTAAACTGAAATGATCCTAAAAATAGCAAATAATAAATCCCTGTGACTAATTGGAAGTGATTATTGAAACAATAACTGAGCAAAATGATGATACAGTCAAATATGTCTAATGCAGTTGAGACTGGTGTTTTAATTGCTTTTGGAAGTGCAAGGTACCAGGAACAAAAAGGGTGGGATAAGGTATTTCCCTGGGCAGTAGGATTGTTGATTACAATGCAGGAAGGTGTGCAAGCTCCTTAAGCATTCCTTCCCAGTATTTACCAATGATATGTTCCTGTCAGATGATCCTCATTTCATTCTAACAATAACTCAAGAGGATGTTCAACAGTGACTGCTAAAATTAGATGCTTGGAAATCAGGGCTGAATAATTGTTGAAGAAAAGCTAGTTAAGGGATTCTGCATCAGTGGAACTGGGAAAGGTCTTGAAGCTCTGCCGTGCTGGGATAAAGGTGTTGCAGAGGGAGGCTCCAGAGGCATGGCAAAGGAGCTGTAGGTATTCCAGCTGACCCTCATTTCAAGGCAAAGCTGTAAAATGGCTGATCCTGGAATTTACTAATTAGTCAGTAAAATTGTTGTAATATTCAGCATTGCTCAATGTGCTTTATCCAGAGTAGAGCTCACCAAAGGAAGCAGAGGTTCTTTTCACTGCAAGCTGGCTGAGGAAGCAAACACGGCTGATTTAATACATCCCCCCCCTTTCTATAAGGTGTAGATAATTGTAATAAGTAATAGACAAATCACACTAGTCACAGCTGATCACAAGCCATGGTGCTTGTTTCTATGAGTGTAGGTAGCATCTCCTGAGAGTGACAGTGCCACTGGCATCAGGAAGGACCTGGGGAGAGGGTTTGGCAATAACAGGCGTGGGCTCTGTGCCACGGGGCTTGGTGTCAGCCCAGGGTCCACCAGCGTGGCTGCCGAGCAAGAACCTCGGTGCCACATGGCTGTGCCTGCCTGCTGCAGGGTGGGATGGACCCAATAAATGGCAACATTTGCTGGAAAGCATTTGGATCACATTGAAATGATTTATGAATTCAAACTGAATTTGCAGAAGAGCTCAAGGGTGAGGTTAGTGTGACTGCTAAGGCTGCATCTTAGACTGGCACTGACAAGCTGCATCAGGAGATTTGACTCAAAAGCTCAGGAAGAAGTCCTGATCCCTGTGCCTGTAGCAAAGCTGACTTGTCAGGATTTTGCTGGACTTCTATTGACTGTACTGGCTCAGAGGTGGCAGTCTGAGTATCCCTTTGATAGGAGAGTTTAGCTTAGCAGCTGGTGTGGGAGGAAGAGTTATTTGCATGCCCTCTTTCTGTCTTTATGCAGAAAATTGCAAAGAATAATTCGGGTTGGAAGAGATCTGTGGAGGCCATCTAGTGCTGTCTTGCTCAAAGGTCAGTCAAGTTCATGTAACTGTAACATCTTCAGTGTGAGCTCAGAGGGGAAATGCATTCTGCAATGCCAACAACTTCAGCATGTCCTGGGAGGTGAGAGGTGACCCCCACTCCGCTCCGTGTGCCCTCAGCTGTTTCCTTCCCTGTGCAGACAAAGTTGGTTGTTGCTTGCAGCTGTTTCACTGGGGTGTGGAGAAGAAAAACTGCAATGTGCTTAACTTTGATTCAGACAAGATGTGTTTTTTGTGATTGCTCTCAGTTTGCCTGAAACGTGATCATTTCTGGCATAGCATGTCCGGTGCTGGCTCCAGCTGCTTCCAGCATGGTTCAAGGGCTGGAACTGGGTGGGAGAAGAGGAGGGAAACAGGAAAACAACTGTGAGAGCTCATCTGTTATTTGTCAGGAAGGATAATTGATTGCTCTCTAGAAGCACCTCCCAAGGAACAGAGAGCTGACTTCTCTGTGTCTTTCCTGCCAATTGGTGTAACATTCCCCAGCACACGGCAGGTGAAGCCAAGGCAACTCCAGCCTTAACTGTAGGTTAAGGAACTTGCTGCAATTAGTGATTTCTAAAGCATTTCTAAGTGCCAAATACTAATCCAAGAGCTTGCTGTGACTTGCACCATCCAGTTCTATTGCTGACCTCAATGGAAATGGACAAGGAGGAGATGCTCTGTCCTGGGTACTCTCTGTTCACCTTGAGCTTGCACTGACTCTTCGGCCCGCACCTGGAACCCTTGGCTGCTGCTCCTCTTCCCTTTGCTGGTTGGTGGAGGCAGCCCCACAAAGCAAGTCCTTGCTCACAGGGCCAGCCCGAGTGGGCCAAGCCCAGAATTTCCCCAGTGTCACCTCTGGCAGAGGAAGAAAGCTGCTGGCTTCTGTGAGCCCCATAATAAGCAATGAGAATACTGGAACTGAAATGAGGATTTCAGTTTCTGGCAAGAGGCAGTCGTCTCCTGCAGGTCTCTGACAGTTCAGCAGGGACTATTTGGCTCCTGAGGTGCAGTGGCCACCAGCCCATGACCAGACTCTAGAAGTCAGCCATCCCACTTGGAGAAGCCTTGCTGCGTTTGGCCCCTTGCTGCAGCACACCGATGCTGGAGTGCCAAGGAGGAGATGCACAGAGCTGGCACTGGGAGCAGCTGTCCCAGTTTGTGGAAACTTTCTTGCCTTTTTAAGGACATGCAGAGTGCTGTGCTCTAACTTTAGCACAAAGGTATGGTTGACTTGGCTTCTTTTATTAATGGATGAGTATAAATATATCTGCTCTTGGTGCCTGTCTTGTTCTTCCATGTGTAAACACTGAGCTCTGTCCCAGCTCCTTTTGATGATAAATTCCTTGTCTTTTGAATCACAAATCACCTTTTTGTGTGTCAGGAGGAAGCGTCAAAGCCCAAAGTCACTTTGTTTTTTATAGCACCAGCGCTCTCCAGCTGAACTCCGCTCAGATATCACCGATTTCACGGAGCTCTGCAACAACAGCAGGTCTGGCGTGTTTACGGTCTTACTGAAGTAGCCTTTGAGCTCCTCTGGAGCCCTGCTGCCACAGAGCGCTGCAATCTTCTCTTGTTTTTGCTAGGATGTCGCCCGTCCTTCCCGGCGGGAGGCTGGGAAACCTCGCTTCCCGTTGAAAACACCAGGGTTTTTCTTTTTCGGTCAGTGCTTCTGAGTTCTGCCGCTTCTGCTCCACGAGAAGCGGCTCTCCAGAAATAGCTCCTTGCTCCTGGTCGAGCGTGGCTCACGTGGGCGCGATGCCGCCGGCTGTCCCCGCACTCACCCCCAGTGCAGGGCAGCCGCAGATGCCTGTGCCCGCAGCACAAGGGGCTGGGGAGGGATTTTGGCTCACCCCAGTGTGAATGGGGGTGAGCTGCCTGCTCTGCTGGTCTCCCACTCGGCTGCAGGGCTTGAAGGTGAGAAAGGAAAAGGAAGACTCAGTGCCATCCATGCAAAGCTTTGCACAGGTAGTGGAAAGATTCTGTGTTGTGGGGGGCTGATCGAAAAGTTTGGGGAGAAAAGGTTAAAGCTGGGGAAAAACAGGTGTGTGCTGAACTTTCACAGTGGCCTCGAGGGTGAGGGCTGAGCTGACTGCAGAGCTGTGACCCAGGGATAACACTCTTGTTTCTTCTCTGGGGACCCGCAATGGGCTTTGTGGTGAAGGAACAGGAATGACCTGCCTTGCTCCTCACTAACGGTGTGATGTGACCAGCACTGAGCTGGGAGGCAGTGCTTCCAGAGAGGCGAGTCTGACACACTTCATGGGGTCAGATCGGGTGAGACAGCCTTGAAGCACTGGAGATGACAGCTGTGGTGAAGCCCTCTCATCCCTGGTTGAGATCCAGGTGCTGCTGTGGTTGAGAGGGTCATTAGCTGTGGTGGGGAGGCCAGGCAGAGCCCAGCGCGGCAATTTGGGTCACTGAGCGGCTGTGCAAAATATCTCCTCAGCCCTCAGCTTGCAGATGGCTTTGACTTGAAAACAGCAAATACCTGGAATTACTGCAGGGTTGAGGGGAAAACCCCATTCCCACAGGCTCATTAGTTACACCAAATACCTCTTGCACTATAGATTTGGTACCTGTCAACAGCAGCACAAGTTCTGGGATCTGTGCTGGCAAGTGGCTGGTCCCCCCAGCATTATCCATGAGCTGTGGGAGACCATGAAAGGCCTCCTCACCATCAGCCAGTGTCCTCATACCAAAACTGGAAAAAAATCCCATGTGCAGAGCTAAGGGGGCTTGCTCTGGTTGTCCCCGCAAAGACCAGGATGCAGGCAGCAGCTGTAAGGCATCCCTAGTAGCAAGGAGGGTCAGAAATAACTCCAAGGATGGGATGCCAGACCTCCTGATTTTCCTGTGGCTGATCCTGGAGCCTCCAAGCTTTCAAGTATGTTGCATTCCACTGAAGAATGATGTCCTCAAAACAAAAAAATTGAAACTGAAGGCAGATTTCCCTCCAGGGGCTGAATACATTTGTGCCTGGCCAGAGCTGTTCAGATTGTGGGAGCGGTGACCATCAGTGGCTCCCAGCAATGGTGTGGGGTGCTTAGAGCCACGACAGCCCCTTGGGAGGTGTCTCAGGTGGGACATCCCAGCAGCTGCACAAAACTCGCTGTGATTTGCAGGCCAGGTGTGACTTGGCACTGCAGGGGGAAGTGAGGAGTTCTGTGCATTTAGAAAATCAAATATTCTGGAGCCTTGCCTATCTCTGGCATGCCCTCATCCTGCTTGCAAGTCCCTGGCAGCTGCCTTTCCCCAAGGCCTCCACTAGAAATGAAACATCTTGACAAAAACAAAGGGCCCCTTTGAGAAACACCTTGGCTGAGCATCCCTCTCCCTGCTGGTGACTGATGGCACCAGGGACATGTACTGTGTGGCCATGGTGCAGAGCCAGGAGCCACTTTGTCCCTGTGATGTAGCAGTGTCCAGCTCTACTTGGAGCTGCACAGATGCATGGTGGATTTTAACTCTGGTTTCCTTTGGGAAAATGTGAAATATTGATCATCCTGTGCCTTTTTATGACTTCCTGTCCCCTTGCAGGGGATCCTCACAGCTGAGAGGCCCAAGAGGAACAGAAGCATCCTTATGGGCACTGCCAAGGCTGAGACCTCAGCAATCCTGCGTGTGCAGGAAATGTGTCCTGAAAAAGAGCTGGGTCTGGGTACAGCACATCTCTGATGTGACCCCTGGAGATTTTGCTCACCACGTGTATCCACGTCATTCCCTCCCTGCCACTGCAGCTCCGTTGGCCTCCTGGGGCCACATGTTTCTAGAACAGTTACCAGCACTGAGTCTGAGCATCTGTGCCCAAAATACAGTGTGAGTTGCCAGGAGGAGAGAAGAGGCAGTGGATGAATCTTGTCTTTTCTGCTTTGCAAACAATCAGGTCCCAAGCTTTGTGCTCTGCTCTGTTGCCCTGACTGATTGGCCTGGTGGTAGGTGGCTGCTCAGGGAGTGCTGCAGAGCAGAAATCTTTTTCCAAATCCTTGGCCTCTGCTCTGTGGCAGCCAAGAAGTCCACATGGAACAAAATCCTAACATGCTCAGAGGCATGTTTCATGGCCAGAAATCTTTCTGGCCTCAGTTTCACTCCAGGCATTGGGGAAAATACGAATGCTTTTAAAAGCTGCCATCTCATCGTCTAAGTCAGAGAAACCAAGAGCCATGAATGTGCCCAAAGGAATGGCCCACAGGAACAACAAGGCTTGAGCACACAGGATAATGCAAGGCAGAAAAAGCAGAAAGGCACATTTTGAACAGTACTTTAGTAGTCTGGTCATCTGGATAAAATGAAAAGGAGAACCAGGCAGGACCGATAAAGCCAGGTCTAGCCAGACCGCCAGGACTTACTGCAGGACTCAGCAGGGCTGTGAACACCCACAGCTGTCTTAACCACTGGGACAGTCAAGGCCATGACATTTCTGAGATTCCTCTACCCAGGACAGTATTTATTCCACTTCATCTTAGAATTTATTTTTTAACACCTCTTTTCTTTCACTAGTGTTTCTACAAACAACTTGGAGAGGCTTCAGAGCTTGGGAGTTACCAGCCCTCACCTCCCAAAGCCACAGTGAGGTGCCTGGGTCTGTGGCATCCCCTGGCTCTGCATGTGCAGGAAGGCTGTTTCCAGAGCCAGAGCTGTGCTGTAGTGCTGAGGGTCTGTGGCCACACCAGGGACAGTACTGGCCTCTCTTACACTTTGCAAGTGTAGAATTAAACCAGTGAAGAGCAGGAAACCCAGTCTCAGACCTGGCCTGCTGGTGGTCTGATTTTACCACTGCTTCCTGCAAAAAAACCAAGACCCTGGGTGGGAAGTCTGGAGGACCAAAGGATTGTCAGCATGGTGCTAATGCTAAAAACTGGGTCAAACGGTTGAACAAAAGGTGAAGGGACCACACAGCCTGGCAAGGGTGGTGGGGTAGTCCTGGCACTGGGGCCTCCTGGAGGGAACAGGAGGAAGGGGTTCTGTGAAGTTTCATCCCAAACCTCAGGCACAGGATGGCAGGGATGGCTGTTTGCCTTAGTGACAGCCAAGGGGAAGAGGCTGCAGGCTGCTGTGAAAGGGCTGATGGGCTGTGTCCTCTGGGCAGGGGCATCACCTCATTCTGCCCACAAGACCACTTGGTGCCTTCTGCTCAGCCCTCAGTTTGAAGAACCAGACCAGTACCTCATGCTTGAAGCCGTCCTCATTAGCATCTGTGTGCTGGAGAACGATTCTGCCAGGAGCCACACGATGTCCATGTTTCCATTGCCATCGCTGCAGCTGCTTGTGTTCCTGATTTCAAGAATGTCTGGGTCATTAGACACCAGGATGACCTGGTGGAGACCCTGCCTTCCTTAGCTAATGCATTCCCCAGGATGTGGGCACAGTGATTCAGGGATACTGTGTGATTTCCTCACTTATGTTTTTCCTGTCCTAGAGCTACTGCTACTTACCTCTGCATCTAACCCCAGAAATGCCCTGCTGGTTTCCCACATGTGAAGTCTCTCATACCTCTCCCCTCTAGGCTGTTTACTCAAGAAGTTTCTTACTTCACTGGGGCACTCAAAAAGCATCTGCTGATGTAAATTTAATTCCAAGATGCCAGGTCCTGCCTGTAGCTGCATTTCCCATGTGGAGCCACACCCACTTCTGGTCATATCCCTTCACTCCTGTAAGGACCCAGCACAGGCTCTGGCCATTCAGAGGTGATTTTTCCATTGTGTGAGTGGTGTGTAGCTCTAGAGCTCCTGTTTCCCAATCCTGCTCACCAAAGTTGGACTCATGTCTCCATCCACTTCTGCTGCAAGCTCAGGGCTGCTTCAGGAGCACCAGGGTGGAGACAAAGCTTTGGGAAAAGGTTGATCTCCAAGCATGCTCTGTGGGCTTGGAGCTGGAGATGCTAAGCAGGTGCCGCTCCTCCTGCACATCTCTGCTTCTCAGCATGTCTGGTGTGTGAATTCTTGGATATGAGCTCCTCAGCATTTCAGGGTGAAAAGGTTATTTTTCCCACATTACCTCGCTCCCACCTGCCAGCTGAATGTCACAATAATTTAG
Source organism: Poecile atricapillus (assembly GCF_030490865.1). Lineage (NCBI taxonomy): Eukaryota > Metazoa > Chordata > Aves > Passeriformes > Paridae > Poecile > Poecile atricapillus. Next base: position 24,819,711 of record NC_081289.1, on the reverse strand, counting down.
ATGTGGCAAAGGCAGCAAGAGTCATTTAGGTTCCACCCAGCATAGCAAGAGCTGGAAGTTAGCTCACATGCATAAGGGGAGAGGAATTTCCCTTAGGTCTTCAGGAAATGTATGGGCTCATGCTGGGGTCCCAAAACTGGAGCAGCTGGACAATCCCCGCTGGGGCAAGGTTTGTGGGTTGCTTCAGTGCTGTTCACGTAAGGTTTACCATGGCAGCACCCTCAGAGGTGGGTGATGCTGTTCCAGTGCCGCTGGGTTCAGCTGCCATGAAATCACCCGTGGCGTTTTACAGGAGACATTTGCCTGTGTGGGGATGCTTGTGCTTAGGGTCATGTCTGCTTTTGCTTCTATGCCTTGTATTTTTAAATTGGGTTTGATCGGCACTCAATGCCTGCAGCATAGCTCCTTTCAGATCATCTGTCATGTCAGAAAATGGCTTTGAATATCTGTCTGCTCATTTCAAGCTAAATATTTACTCTGTAATTAGGCAGTTTTGTTTCAAATGCTTTTTTTAAAAAAGTATTAATGAAAAGTCAGTTTTAAGTTGCCTAGGTTGATGGGAATAAGCAGGTGGAAAGCAAAAGACTTCTGGTGTGGTTGCTTAGATTTCACAAAATGTCCCCTCTGTTTGTCTCTTCCCCTGGGTTCATCACTGTGAAAATCTGCTCTATTGGTTTCTGTGCCAGGACATGCTTGGGATATTGCACCAGTGTGTGTGGAGGTGAGGGAAAAGTCTTCAGTCCATGCTGTCCCCACTTGACAGGGCTCCTTGATGGTGTCCCTAGCTGGGCTCTCGTCCCCGGAGCCATCGGTGCCCTGCCCCAGATGCTGGTGTGGGTGCAATGCAGGTGTGGTGTGGCAGTGCTGGAGGCATCTCTGTCACAGCCCTCCAGTCCAAGGCACACCCTGTGTGTGCTGTGCAGGGATGAAAAACGATGGAGAACTGGGGCAAATGTGGTTTCACGTTTTCCTGCTGCCAGAGCAGTAGAAGTCGTGCTCTCGCAGAGACAGAGGGCTCATGAAGTCACACGTGGGCGAAGACAGAAAGGAAGAAGCAAGTTTCTTACTTTACTGGGACACTCGAAAAGCATCTGCTGATGTTGTAAATTTATTTTCAAGGTGTCCAAACCTGTGGCTTCTGGTTCACCTGTGAACTCAGAGGGAAGAAAAAAGAAAATATGTCAACCTCACTCAGGCTAAAAATATTTCATTTAGGTTCCTGGCAAGACAAAAGCCTCCTGACACCCTGGCATGTTCATTTCATCAGGGGTCTACATGGTGTGTTTTTTCCTTCAGACGAAAACATTTTCAAGCTCCACTCCCAAGGCAGATCTCCTACCTATCCGTAGTTTACCTCTAAGCTCCTGCATGAGGGCAGGGAGCAAGATGCTGGCCAGTGACACGGCTGCCTCCTGGCCAGGGGAGTGTGGGATCCTGTCCCCCTGCACTAGGGAGAAATTAAAGGTAAGAAAGGAAGATAAAGATTGAAATTGAAATTTAAACCTAAAATATAACTTCAAAGGACACAACAGTTAAGCTACTTGGGGAAATGTCTGAAGTTTAAGGATTTGATTTTGTGAGTGGCTGCAAGTGCGAGCTTCCCACTAGACCTGAATTCAGTGGCAGGGGAACTCTGCCTCAGAGCACAACCTTACTTTTAATTACTTCTAGCTAAATCTGTATGAAGTAATTGTGTACTATTAAATGATCTCACTCAACATAAGATAACTCTACTTTAATTCTTCTTATCCTCTGTAAATAAGACATATATACACTAGCTGTTGTGTAAATAACCTCACTGCCTCACCTCTGCCAAGGAGTGGCCCTTCTCTTGCTGCTTCTGATGCCTTTTGGCTATGTTATCTCCTGTCAGCATGCCTAAAGCCAAGTAAAAACATGCTGCTTGCAGTAGTCAGTCATATTTTCTAAGCCACTGTTTACACTGCTGTCTTATTGTATCTATTCAGGTAACCCTCCTCAAGCAGGGAATGCTGAACAAGATGCTCTGATCCACCACAGGAGCTAGGATTAGGTGCTGGTTCTTCACACTGCATTTCTGCATATTCTGGATCATCATAAGCTGCTCTGAAATGTTAACTGGGAACATGAGCTCATGAGCCCAGTCCTACAGCTGTAATTTGGAAGTGAGTGATTAAATTTTCTACTTAAAATAAAGCTGGCTTAGAATTATAAAGTCATGGAATGGTTTGGGTTGGAAAGGAACTTAAAGATCATCCCGTTCCAGCTCCCCTGCCACGGGCACAGATACCTTCCACTAGACCAGGTTACTCAGAGCTTCATCCAATCTGGCCTTGAACACTTCCAGGGATGTGGCATCCACAGATTCTCTGGGCAATATGTTCCAGTGCCTCACTCCCTCACAGTAAGCAATTTTTTCCTAATATCTAATCTAAACCTACTCTTTCAGTTTGAATCTATTCCTGCCATGTCACTATGAGCCCTTACAAAAAGTTTTTCCCCATCTTTCATGTAGGCTCCCTTCAGGTACTGGAAGGATGCAATTAGGTCACCCTAGGCCTTCTCTATTCCAGCCTGACCAAAGCCTGTTCTCAGCCTTTCCTCACAGGAGAGATGTTCCATTCCTTGGATCATTTGGGGGCATCTCTCTTTCCTTTTTGCACTTCCTTCCTCCCTGTCAATGTGCACCATCTTGTACAGCAGTGTGGATGTGCTGCAAGGCAGATCCTGTGGGCATGCTGATAAATTTCCCTGGCCTCTCTGCCCAGCACCCTCAGCTGGGATATGCTCACCGTGCTCACCACTGTGGTGAGCTTCTTGGCCACTGATCAGGCCTAGGGGCTCCTGTGTTTTCATGTCAGGGCGGCTTTCCAGGGCAACTGTGTGCAATACCTGCCATGTTAATACCAGCAGGCACAATGTACTTCAGAGGAAGTGTCCATGACCTTTTCCCTCAGGCAGAAAATCCCTCTCTGCAAAGGGAACGAGTTACCCTGCTTTGTTCTGGCAGCTGGAGGCTAATGGTGGCCAAGATGTGCCATACTTGGGGGTCTTGTGGTGATTTTGGTGATGTGGTTCGTGTGGATCTCCTCTGAAGGCATTTCTGTGAGGTTTCAGGTTAGGAAACTGTCCTAGGAATGGTATGAGGTGTGTTACAGCTCCTGCTAAATCACCAGCCAAAATAATCAAAATGTTTCTTGAAAGTTTCTGGACTTGGGAGCATAGGGATGCTCTTTGTGGAGCTGGTGGGATGATCCCACAAGAAAAGTCCTGCTGGTGCCCATGCTGCTCCAGCACCATGGAGCACTTCCAGCCATACAGGCTTGCAGAGTGGCTATTCCCACATCACCAGTGTTTTCTGGTACTTCCTCACATTAAGCTTTGCCCTGCAGAAGCTCAGAGACTTCTAGGATCCTGTTGCTGGTAGCCATCAACTGTTTTTGGAAATCCCATGCCCCAGTGGAGCCTGTTTTAGGTTTGGAGTGTTGAGGCTGAGCAGAGCCCAGCAGAAATGGTATTTTCCACGTGTGCCAATGGAGGCTAGCGGCCAGGGTGCCACCTCCGAGTGATGAGCTGGGCAAGAGGGGGGGCTGACTGTGCTGAGGCTGGTGCAGGGGAGCCCTCCCAGCACAGTACAATGTGACTGGGGGGAAAAGGGAGCAGAGCAGCAGCGAGAGCAGAGAAATCGTCTCAGTCACAGTGCGTTCCACCAGCACCACGTCTGGCACCCACACAGTGGGGCCTTTGGGTTTGCCCCACGCAAAGAAGATGAAATACCAGTCATATGGAGAAAGAGGAGGAGGGGAAATACTGTGGAAAAGGGAATCTCCAGGAGAGGGAAACGTTTCTGTTGGGAGAAATGGAGCAAGGGGAATGGCTCTTAGAGTTGCCAGGCAGGGAAGCACCGTTTGCACAGAATCACTGTGGAGACTGGCACCAACTCTCCCTCTTGTGGGCATTTCCCTCTGCTTTGTTTAGAGTCTGGTAGCTGCTGGTCCTGCCAGCAGCCCTGAACGCTGCTGGCTTCATCCTAATGAGATGGTTCATAACTCCTCTATTAAATACCCATATGAATTAGGCCAAGAGGGTGGCCTGAGCTGCAGAGCCAGCACCTGGAGTGCCTGACATGGTGCTTATCACTCACCAGGTGAGAGGCACAACTCTCTCTGCAAAATGAAACGCCTGAAAGCAGGACCCATGAAAAGGCAGCAGCTGATATGGAATCAATGACTTTCCAAACTCACTCCTTGCAGGTCAGACTGGCCAGGGCTTCACTTTCCTGCTTTCCTCTCACTTTGCTCAAGTCAGTCTTTCCAGTTTGTTTAAAAAACCAAGCAAGTCAAAACTTACCATGTTCCCATCTGAACTTCTGTCTGAATTCTTCCCCCTGCCCCAAAGATTCTCTCTCAGCCCAGACTGTACTCATGGATGAGACATTTGTATTACACGTTTTTTGACACAAAAAGTCTGCCTGTTTTGACTGGTCTATCTGAAGTCACATTTCTTTTCCTGACTTTTTGATCTGTGGTTCCAGTGTCTGTTTTTTGTTTGTGATTTGGACCCTCTCTACACCAATAAGGGTGAGACCCTGTCCTGTGAGAGCCAGTGTCCCTCTCTCAGCTCCATGAGCTGCAGGTCTATAAGAGCAGCAGATAAATGCTGATTTTTGCTCAGGAGGAGAACAAATCCAGTGTCATTTGGCCCTTGCTGTAAACTCATAGAAAAGTCACAAAATTAACACTGAAACACGAAGGAGCATGAATTCATTTAGGGCAGAGTGAAATTCACCACGTGGAGTGAAATCTCAGCTGCAGCTGATGGGGAAGGAAATAAAAGGACCGCAGGCTAAGATAAGCAATTTCCAGACAGATGCTGCCACAGACCAGCTGGATCCAACCAGCTGCGCCACCAACACTGGAGCACTTAGCAGGAGGAGGAAGATCAAAAAATAAAACCGTGGTGTTTGAGGAACTCACAATTAAAAAAAGAGATGGGAGCCCTGCATGTGCAAGGATCTTTGAGGATAATGGAGCTTTATTTTTATTGTTGGTTTGGTTTTATTTTAAGAATGAGCACGCCTTAAAGCTGTTTGTGAATGGTTAGAAGGTGATTATTGGATTTTTGTCTTTGTGTATTGGCTGATCTTCTGCAAAGTCACCAAGTCAGCAGGTTGTCTTAAACAGTTTGACCTAGTAAGGCTGCAGCCATGTCTGAAGTATATTCTGGGGAGCACGTATAAGAGGATTAACAAAAATTATGAACTCATGAAGAATTCTGCCTATGGCTGTTAAACACAAGCATGCAAATATAACCTTGGGAAGTCCCTTAGCCTCAGGCTGACGTGATGGAATAGAGCTGTTCCTGCTTCTTAGACTTTCCCTGGGCACCTGCCACTAGTGTTGTTGGGGGAAGAGGCTAGATGAGCTAGCTGTCCGTGAATCCTGTGTGTAAGATGCATACAGGTGAGCTTTCCAAGGGCACCCAGCCTGGGATATGTGTATATGCAACAACAGGCCCCAAAGAGCTGGAAGGGCTGGCCAGGCTGAGCATTTGGCAGGAATGCTGTGGCACACTTGTGCCACTACCTAGGGAACCACTGGACCAGGATTCTCAGCAGAGGTGAAATCTTCCAGTATTTGTAATTTTTGTGCCAGTGTCTTGCAGCCAGCAAGCAGCAAGCCCCACCACTGGGATTGTCTTGCCAGCAGGACCCTGAAGTGGACAGGGCAAAAGATCTGTTTGCAAGCACAGCAAAGGAAACAACAGGAAAGAGATGGAGAACAGAGACCCCACCCTAACTGAGTGATAAATGTTCTGCTTAGGTAGCCAGGCCACAGGTGCTATGTTTAGAGTGCTCACTGCTGCCCAGTGCTGATCTGCATGACAAAAACTGATTATTTTGCCAAGCATTTTTTTCAGAGGGATCAGTTTTCCTGCAGGAGTTCCCAGTAAGACCAGCAGTGCACAGAAACACTACTGGATTAGGGACTGCTTAAATGGGTGCTGCTTCTCAGGAGAGAAGTCCTGGTTGTTCCTATCCTCCCTAAGGGTGCACTTGGTGTTGGAACGATAATGCAAAATGAGACCTTGAACTTTGAAAAGGGCCAACTGCAGCTGGAAGCGAGAACCTGCTGGAGCTCATTAAAAGGCAAGTGTAAACATCAATAAAAATGATGGGGCAGATCTTGGCTTCCCCACAGGCTCTTATCTTGCAGAAGCTGTGTGCTTTGTGGATGAGAGGCTGTTTTGCAGGCAAAGGGAATGAAAATGTGTCTTTTTTCTCTCTTTTCACCCCATGAAACTCAGGCAAAGGGAAACCCTAATCTGTATGTGCTGTTCCACTAGTTAGACAGTGCTGCCTGGGGTTTTGGAGGAAGGCTCTGTGGGTGTTTCTTCCACAAAGGATGCTTGAGTAAGTAGCTCTGCCTCCCTGTCCCCCCCACCAGCAGACGTCAGTCCAGCTGTGTGACAAACCAGACCACAGAACTTATCTGGCTTCAAAATACACTCTCCAAAAGATAAACACAGTTACTTCAAATTCAGACCAGTTCCTTAATCCAGCTCATCTGAAGCCCTCAAAAAGAACTGCACGGGCATCATGGGGTGGGGGAGGATCTGCTGTCATTGCCTCCAAATCCAATTCAAAAACATGCACAGCCTCATATTAAGTGCTGGTAGCTTGAGGACCATTGCCTGCCCAGTGGGCTGAGACGGAAATTTGTAGATGCTGTCACCCAACTGAACCATGTAGTCATGGGCTGTCCCACTCTTTTTGGGAGGCTGAGAGCCCACAGCTAAGCTGTGCACTGTGTGCTGAGGCCCAGTGCCTCCTCTTCCTCGAGGAGCAGCTCAGACAGGAGGAATTATTTATTGTTGCTGGCTCCCTTCAGGCTCTGGGCGTGGCTGATGGTGTGTCCCAAGGCAGGGAGGGCTGCACACAGGGCACTTGTTTGCACAGTGGCTCAGCTCTGTCACTGCTGAGGCTGCTCTTGCCCTGATCTTGGCTATGCTGCAGTTGCTGCTGCCTTTGCAGGCACATGAGCACCTTTCCAGCAGCCCTGGGAACCTTGCAAGGCACTCATATGCCTAAGGCACCCATATGCCTCTGAAGAGGAGATTTAGGACATTCTCTGGCATAAGGCATAGAGAGGGGAGCAGCCACCCCTTCTGCCTGGATTTCATCCAACTTGATCACTAAATCCCAGCCTCAGCCACGTTGTAAATGTCTCTGTTGCAGTTTCCTGTGGGTAGCTCTGAGCTGAAGAGCTCAGGGTGACAGGCAGACACCCAATACTGAATGCAGGCTGATTGCTTGACCTTTTTTGCCCATATGTGTTTTTGTGGCCCTGCCTTTCTCAGCTGCCCTCCAGCAGGCTTTAGTTAAAATATTTTATTGATGATGAGGGAGGAATTCCTCTCTTGCTTTAGTGTTTCAAAGGGTAGTACACAAATCCTTGAGTGCCAGTACGGTGTTACAAAGCCTAATCCACCTGAAGACACTGCTGTGTGCCACATTTCCTACTAACTCCTGGAGATCTCCAGGGTTGCACTGGCACAACCTGTGTTCTTACCTCTAAATAATAATTTTCTCCTTCTGCTCTTGGGAGGGTGAAGCTTTAAAATCTGCCAGTTGTTCCCTAATCAGACTCTTCCTTTCTTAAACTGCACTCACAATTTCCCACACAAAATCCTCAGTCCTTTTGTGCTCTGCATTCCCAGTCCTTCAGAGAAAGTTTGCATCCCCAGAGAGAGCTGCTGCAGCCTCAGAGACAGCCTCAGTTTCTGTACTGTAGCCTAAATATTCTTGTCCTGGATTGCCCTTCTGCTTTTCCTGCAAGTTCTGCCACTGAATGCAAGCACTGATCTCCAAGAAGTGTCTTGTTTAGCCGAGATAAACGTTTCTCCCAGGTGCTGCGCAGAGTAACACACATTGTGAGATGCCTCAATAATTGCACAGGAGCTGTGGGCTGTGCCTGTGTTATGTCTGATAGTCACCAAAGGCTGGATCCTGTGAGCACTGAAGCGAAGGTAAAGCTACCTCTGACTTTACAGCACAGGGCATGATCCCTGAGAGAATCCATGCCAAGGTACTGGTAAGTACATAGCACAGTTCTGCAAATTCACAGCCTAAATCTTGTCCTGATGCTGAAATCTTCTGCTCCTAGTCTTTCCTCTTCCTTTTAAGCAAGCAGGTCAGGTCACCTCTCAGCTGCTGAAATCCATCAGTGTGCAGGAGCCCTGCCTGGAGGCATTGCTAAGAATAGTGTCTAAGAACAAGGGGAGGAGAGGAGTGAGCCTGGAAGGGATTTGGCCACTGCCATCATCAGTTAGACTCCATCTCATTTCCTGCAAGCAGTGGAGGCTACACAACACTCAGTTTCAGGTGGTGCTCTTATGTGACAGTCTTCTGCTTCTCAGAGTACTTGAAGTCAATGGCAGGGCTGCCCAAAAGCCAGTGTGCTTGCTCTGCTATAAGGTCCCATTACTGTATTCCTCACCTCTCCAGCTCACAGCCCTGCTGTGGGTGCAGGACTCTCACCTGTCTGTCTGCACAGACTGAGCTGCAGGCTCCTGAAACAAAGCACAAATTAATCTCTTAGAAGAAGCTGCATTTCAGCACAACGCCATAGAAACCACAGCTGTGTTATGGAGGGCCTTTTCCCTGGCATTATGCAAGAGGTAATTATGTAAGTTGTTGTTATATAATATTCCTGGCTTTTTCAGAGTGCCAGCCTCCCCCTGACCACAGCAGTGTGTATTATTTACGTCACATCGTGCTTTATACAACCCAGGCTCGCAGCAGAGCTGGGGCTGCTGTCATCACTGCTCCAAGCCATGGGACCCAAAGCTGCTCTCTGGGCTTTTTAAAAATTGTGTTGTGGGGAAAAAAAACCTCAATGAAAATAATAAAAAATTATTTGATCAAAATATGTCTTTGTTCCTCTGAGACATTTTGCTGTGTAAGCACACAAGATGGTTTGGGTTGTTTCTTGAGGAAGGACTGGATTTTGGAACATCTCTGTCTCTTTCTTTCTGGAAAATTCATTTCACAAACTTACTTCAAATGAAAAAGAAGTCTGTTATTTCTTCCAGTGCCTTTCTCTTGGGTTTCCATTTTCTACTTGAACCAGGTCTGGCTGCAGAGGAAACAGAACTAGAAATTTGTTCTCTTAACCACCAAGGCAGTGTTGGGCTCTCCAACATTCACTTTCCAGCCCAGGGTTGGATTTTCTCTCTTCACAACAGTGATACTCTAGGAAAAAAAAAATTAATGTGGCCAAACAAACTTGGTTCTGGTGCATCCCTGTGGCTGGTGTGTGTCCTTCTGTGTCTCCCAGCTCTACCTGGGCAACTGAGCCTCTTTTGTGGTAATAACCACAAAACAGCTGGTGTTTCTGAATCTATTCCCAAGAGCTAATCCCTGCTCTTTCCTGGTGTATCTGTGGGCTCAAGCAAGTCATAGAACTTCTTTCAACCCTCATCCATGGGGAGGACAAGTGGCTTTTCTGTCCATGGAATTGTGGCATGGTCTAAATTAATTAATACCCGTAGAAAGGTTTCCCAGCTGTGAAGAGTGGAGTAAGGCAGAGGTGGGACTGCACCCACTGTTTTGTGGGAGATGGCTCTTCACCTGCCTGCTGATCCTGTTAGGTGGGGGGACCTTTCTAAGCACCTTTTGGTAGCATTTTTGGGTAGAAACAATGCTCATGAAGTCTCTAGAACAGTATTTCTCCTCGTGGCAGTGCCATGAATCTCAGCTGCGGCTCTACTGCTTTCCCATGGGATCTTCCTCTGTCCCCATCCCACCACTCCAGCCCTCCGCAGTATCAAGGCTGGGGGATAGGGGGGAAGTCACAGCAACCCAAGCGACCGAGGAATAGCGGTGTCTCTACATCCCGCACTGAAAATGAGTTCTGCACCCAAGGCCGCAGCCCTGCCTGCCCTGGGCTCACCGTGCCACCTCCGCAAGGAGAGGACTGCCTGCCGGCCGGGGCTGGCAGCTCTGGGCTCGGTGGCCCGTGGCCACCAGGTGGCAGCACGGCAGGACCCGCGGGCCGCGACCGAGCGCGGCTCCGGAGCAGCCCCGGGGCACCCAGGGCACCCCACCCTGTCCCGGGGCACCCAGGGCACCCCACCCTGCCCCGGGGCACCCAGGGCACCCCACCCTGTCCCGGGGCACCCAGGGCACCCCACCCTGTCCCGGGGCACCCAGGGCACCCCACCCTGTCCCGGGGCACCCAGGGCACCCCACGCTGCCCGGCCAGGGGCTGCGAGAGCACGTCCACCCGAGGAGCTTTGCAGTGGGGTGAAAGCGGCCGCTTTTGCCGGCGATGCAGCCCAAAGCCTGGGCAAAAGCATCCGCGGTCCGTTCCTGCTGGCGATGGGAGAGAGCTTCAGGTGTGGGTGCAGACACAGCCGCGTGTGCCAGCACGGCTCCGGTGTGCTGAAATAAATAGCCTGAAACCGGCTATTCAGTCACCCGGCGCATTTTAAAGGAGGCAGCCAATATACTGGCTCTTTGTGGTTTGTGTTTATCCGGATGATTATGCAAGTGATAGATTTTGCCCCAAGGGTAAGACAGGAGGCCTGTAGATACTAAAATGTTATGTCCTTTTGGTGGCTGCGGGGTTGAGGGGTGGTCTGGTGCACTAAAAAACTTTTAGTATTTCTGTGGATTATTTATTTAAGCTCAAGGGAGAAGGGCTTATATTTTCATTTCATTACTACTTTGCTTGCAGAAAAAAAGCAATATGGAATCTCATACTCGTTTGAAGTCTTCTGACCATTTAATGTTAATGCCCGTACTAGGACTTTCGGTTTCACAGCCCTGGGGAAAGCTACAGAGAGCGAAAAGTCAACCAGTTTCAAATGGAGTTATTACAGCAACTGCGTAGTTCCAGCTTGGGGAATATACAGGGCTCGGTGCGTAAGCAGCAGCCTCTCGCGTACCAGGAGCACGTTTGTGTTCCTGTTGTGTCTGAAAGGTGTGTAAACCAGTAAGGTCAGTGTTCAGGATCCTGCCCAAGCCTGGAAGGGCACAAATGCTTCATTAGTGCTGTCAGGATGTGGGGAGTGAGGTTGCAGATATGTGATCTCCCCTGTCTCAGCCCTGTGGAGAACTGCACAAGGAATGAGTTGGAGGAGTACTATCCTCTATTCCACCAGTTGAGCTTAGTTTGGGTAATTGGGTAAAAAAAACCCTGATGTTTGCACAGGTAAATCAGGATGAAATCTTGAAGTACTGGAAGTAGATTTTTGGATGTTAAGCAAGCTGGTGCATAGAGGAGATGGAACGGGAGGATTTCAGAGTCTCAAGCTGACTTGACTGACAAAGGCTTGCAACATGTAATGGCCAAAGTGTCCTTACCTCAAGGCTTGGATGCCAGCTGACACCTCCACTGGGCTTTTGCCACCCTTCTTACCCACAGCATTCCTTTTAATCCTCTGTGTTTCAAAGGGATGTGAGGCTCTGTGCCTCCATCATCCTTGCTGCCCAATTACCACTGTATGTGGGCACTCCTTTCCCCTTGCAAGGCTGGAGCAGGGAACCTGTAGGGATTGGAAGGGTACAAAGGCACTGATGCAGCTCGGGTCCTGCAGCACTGTGGTAGAGACTGTGGAGTTGAATGCTCTTCTCCTGAATTTCAAGGCAGGTGTCTTCAGCCTATGGTTGATATTTTTTGCATGCATTTTCTGTGGAAGCATCCAGAGGCAGGTGCATGGTTCGGGAATAGCAGTACTGGCTGGGCTTTGTTATCCGGCTGTGCTCTGACTGCAGCTGCCCCTGGAAGGGACCGATCACTCCACTGGTGTGCCAGGCTTTTACTTGTCCTGACAAGGAGATAGGAGAAAGTGTGGGAGTCCTCCCAAAGCATATCCACATGGTTTGTCAGCACAGTGGCTTTTCCTTCCAAGACTGAAATTTGTTTGGCTTGACAGAAGTATCCAGAGACCAGAACTGCTGACTGGGTGGGTGTTGAATGTAGCTTTGCTATGTCCTTGTGTCTCTGGTCTGCTGCAAATTATCTTTCTGGCTCAGTTGTACATCTCTTGGCTCCAATATCCAGACTCAGCCATCAGGTAATCCTAGGTGTTTCCCAGAAGAGCAGGCAGCAGTATCATGGCAAGCAGGTGTGGCAGAACTGCTCCCATACAGCTTTCATCCCTTCATTCCTCCTGCAGCAGGTGGGGAAATGACTGGACTGCTTTGACTATGGTTATCTCCTAAGGATATGTCACAAGGGGTGTGTTACCCCAGGAGAAAAGGATGGTGAGACCATTATGGGAAAGGAAAGGCCTTTGGAGTGATGGAGTCAATGCCACTGGCTGCCCCGGCCTTTTCTCCTGCCTGCCCTTGGCAGGCCAGGGGAGAGGGAAGCAGGGTGGTCTTGTAGATGACTATACTCTTCAGGAATCTCCTGGCATAAAGCTTGACACTGTCTCTGGGTCCTTGGGAACCTGGGACAGGCTCCTGGCACAGCATTCTGGCAGTGCCCTTTCTGTCTAGAGTGGGACATGTGCCAGTCCAATACGAAAAGCAGAAATTATGCCATCAGTGGCACCCACAATAGTACCTGACCCAAAATAGCTTCCTAGGAAAAAACAGGGAGGCTGATTAGGTTAGACAAGCCTGAAAGAGAGCAAGAAGTCCTGCTGATGATTGACAGGTGTAGGTTTGTGGGCAGGGGCTATAAATCCCACGGGTGAGCTCTCCAGCTACCCTTTGGGGACAGACAAACGGCTGCAGGAAGCACTCAGGACCTGTCTTTGGTGAACCATGGGGCTCAGTGACCAGGAATGGCAGCAAGTCCTGACCATCTGGGGAAAGGTGGAGTCCGACCTTGCTGGCCATGGCCATGAAGTTTTAATGAGGTAGGCAAGGAACTTCAGTTCTAAGAGTAAAGCTAAGAACTTTTGATGAGAGACATGCTTGTCAGGGTTTATTTCAACAAGGTGTTTTCTTTCTTGCAGGGTGGTAGCTTTTCTATTGCTATTTTCTGTGTTAGAAGTTACTCAATGTGTAAAGTGGCTTTGCTTGTGTCTTTGCATCTCTCTATGGGTGCAGGAGCAGATCAGTGCTGCTTTTAACACATGGCTGTGCTTTGTGTCTCTGCCTCTGGTGGCCAAACTCTATTGGGATCCTCATTTCCCAGGCACTACAGTGAGAAATGCTGGAGCAAAGTGCGTGTCATGGGGCTTCAGATGCTCTGCAGAAACAATATGGGGAGGCAGAGAAGGAATGAAAGGAGAGGAACATACCCTCTGTGGCAATTTTCTTGGAATCTATTTCAGTAAAATTAAAGTACCTGAGTGTTTTCCTCTCCCCACTTTAGTCTCACCTGGCAGAGCCCTGCCCATCCTGCTTTTTGGCCAGAAATGTGTGTGATAACGCTTGTCCACTACCTCATGATGAATTTCATGTCTGAGTATAAAATGAGGCACATCCTTCCCCTTACTTCCCTCCTCCATTATCCCGGTGTTAGAAGTGCTTATGAGGTGTCCAGCTGAGAGGACCCCATCCTCCATGTTGTCCTTGTGATCCTGACACTCAGAGTGGTGAACACCCCAGATACTGCAAAGTGGGAAAGAAAATTAGGTGGACACTGGAGCCTAGGTTGTCCCATAAGATCAGAGAGGATGCAGACTTTGAGGAGATTCTCTTCAGCTTTTCTCTTAGACTGTGCACACCCAAATGTGCTGGAAGGGTACAGACACTGAGGACAGCGGTGGGGATCTGGCACCTGCGTGGGGGATTTTCTACCCTAAGCATGGCTAAGGCAAGGAGCCCATCCCTCCATGTATATCTACTGCAAAACTTTGGCAAATGTTTTTCAAAGACGAGCCAGAGCAGGGGGCTCTTTTCTGTACCTGCTTTATCATGTCCCAGATCAGCTGCCATTTGAAGGGAAGGGAATGGAGTGGGAATGAAGTGGGTGGAAATATGATGGCTTTCCCCTCTTGTGATCCAGAGCAGGCATGCTGAAGGGGTAGCAGGAACCTGAGCCATCCTCACCCATCCATCTCTGAAGTGGCTTCTTTGGCTCTGAATTTGCCACATGCTAATAAAAGCAGTTCCAAATGGAAAAATTGACTTTTCTTACAAGTATCACAGAGTAGAGCATGGCATTAAATAAATAGATGTCACCCTATGACTTTGTGCTCCTCTGGCAACCCAGGTCTCCTCCAAGGAGTTTCTGAGGGAGGAGAGAGGCAGGGGAAAGCGGGTGAGAAAGATCAGGAACCAAATTCTTCTGTGTCTGCAATCATAGGGTTTGAGGGCACAATAAACTCTCCATCCAGATGACATTCAAGAAAACACAATCTCCAAATACAAGGGACTTAAGGCTGGGGGCTGCTTTTTATTTTTTCTTTTTTTTTTCCCCCTTTTTCCCTTTTGTTTTTGCTACGAGAAGCTTGTAGAGCTCTCATTTCCTGGCCAACAAATCATGGGCTGATAAGAGACTTCATGTGAGAGGCAGGGGTCTATAGGCTGGCTCTCTAACAACAGTAAATTGGCGAAGACAGGCAGTTTTGTTTGCTTTTGGTCTTTCTTCACATGAATACAAGAACTCACGTCTCAGTATCGTGACTAGCCTAGGCTCTTGTCTCTGTCTTTAAACTGTTGACATAATCCAGGGGATAGGTGCCAAAGAATTATCAGAACTACATGGAAAAAATACAGACACTTCCTCTGTTGCTTTAGTTGGGGGCACTGTCTCTGTCATGACCAGAGGGAAGGGAAATAGAGAGTGGTGATCGTCTTCAGAAATGGGTAAGAAGACAGGGTTAAAGTAGATTGAGTACTCAAAGGGAGGTATGTCAGGAGCTTCTTCTCTCCAAAGTCCCTCTGCTTTTGTCCACAGACTGTTTCAGGACCATCCTGAGACCCTTGATCGCTTTGAAAAGTTCAAAGGCCTGAAGACCCCTGATGCGATGAAGGGCTCTGAAGATCTGAAGAAACATGGAGTTACTGTTCTTACCCAACTGGGCAAAATCCTGAAGGCGAAGGGTAATCATGAGGCCGAGTTGAAGCCCCTGGCTCAGACCCATGCAACCAAGCACAAAATCCCTGTCAAATATCTGGAGGTATGGAAAAGGGCAGGGAGTCTCAGTGTCTGATGTGTAGTGAATGTGTGCAAGACAGCTATGTGAGAGTTGGGCTTTCATTTACTGATGACTAGTTGGACTTCAGTGAGCTCTCCCTCAAGTCCAAGGTCTGTGTGTACAAGCAGGAGGAGACACAGAAAAAGCTCACAGTATGCAAATGGTATGTGAATATCCAAGTTTAGATTTCCCATTCCAAATACCACACACAGTCTGACCAACCCTTGGCAACAATAAACCAGCCCATGCAGCCTATGCATGCCTGGGAAACTGCATTACATAAGGACTGTCAGTGACTGGACACAGGGGACATACAGTTTTAGAGTAAGCCTTGGGGAATCCATTGCAGACCAAGACCCATAAAACTAAGTGTTATACAAACACAGGACATGAATTTGCCGTCTTAATGGATGAAGCAGACAAAAAGTGGATAGGGCCATGGTCTGCTCAAGGTTATGAAGCAGATAAGCATCAGAGCTAGGAATAGAGCCCAGTGCTTCTGCCTAGCCCAGGCTCCTTGCATAGTAGACCTCACTGTCTCTCCAGAGGCTGCAGGAAGGCCTACTGAATTAGCTCGGAGATATTTCCAGGCTCTGCAACCTATTTCTTAGTCTGGCTTTTCTGAAAATAAACCTTGAGTGTCCCTTCAGTTTTTCTTTCTCTCTTTCCTTCCTCTCAGTTCATTTCTGAAGTCATTATCAAGGTCATTGCTGAAAAACATGCTGCAGACTTTGGGGCTGATTCCCAGGCTGCAATGAAGAAGGCTCTGGAGCTGTTCCGAAATGATATGGCCAGCAAGTACAAGGAGTTCGGTTTCCAGGGTTAGCACATACGCACAAAGGAGCACCACGATGGAGAGCCTGGCCACGCATCTTTCCCCAGCGCTATTTTGGACATCTCACAACTGGCCATCTCTGATGTGTGGGAAAGCTTTGATGAGAGGCCAAGAGTCACTCCAGGCAGCATAGGGGCACTCAGAGTGATATCCGTGATAAACTGTCATTTCCTGGCTTCATGTATACAAAAGAAATATTCTGCTTTCTTAGGAAAAATAACATTAGGGGTTATCTGTGAGCTTCAGCCTATCTTATCCCCTTTCTCTCTCTCTCCCTGAAACTCAGTCTCATCTGAGAGGCAAATGGCATGGCCAAAGATGAAGGGATGTGGAGGATCAAGGGAAGTGTTGAGTGTGGTGAATGAGTGAAGGAATGACTCAAATGAGAGATGTGAGAATGGGAAGCAGGGACACAGCATCCCATTCCTCCCACAGGTGAAACAGTTAGCAGCTTACTATGGAGAGCTTCCAGCACAGTGTTACCTTGCTTTGTGGGGGTGAATGCAGCCAGTCAGTCTCCAGTGCCTGCCAGCCCTGGAGGGTTTAGTTGTTAAACTTGCATTAGCAAAACTATAAAGAGTAGTACTCCCTGTGATCTGTAGGCTTCTAGCAGCCACCACTATGTGTCTGAATGTCTGTTGCACTGAGAAGTGAAGTTCGTGTTTCTCAGAAAATAAAAATCCCTGCACCAGAATCGTGTGTTTGCTCCTGGCTGTACAAACACCCCAGTGAGAACTAGGGAGAAGGAGAAAATGGAAAGGTGTTTTGCATACATATCTGGCTGCAGAGCAACCTGCACTGTCAGTCTATGACCTGAGCAACATGTGGCATCTGTCATAGCCAGGGATTTGGGGCATTCAGATGTCACCATGGGGACATGACCTGATGACCAGACCTCACAGCACAAGATGGCAGCCTCAGCTCAGTGCCTTGGAGCTGAGAGAAGTGCTCCCTGACTAAAGGCCGTGGCCACTGCTGTGCTGGGGGAAGGTCCCATGTTCATTTATGGGGAGGTGGCATGTGGAAGCAGCCTTTGGTCCCAGCAGCAATGCAGTGCATTGCTCTCTCCAGACACTGGAAAGGAGGGATGATCAGCTCAGGTGGAAGGCTGCAATGGCAGCATGTGTTCTAAAGACCCAAACTCTGGTCTTTGCAGCCTTTTGAATTTTTGCTGAGGTGCCTCTGCAGTGCATGCCACACTGTTTCCAGATGTACACCTGCATCCTGTGGAGGACCTTAAGGGACAGACGTAATGGCAAGATGCCTCCCTCTGCCTGTCAGCCTCTCCCCATCCCAATACCACAAGGTTGTGGCTAGGGGAAATGCATGGAAGTGACACAGCCGCTCTTTTTCACGTGGAGAAAGTAATGTACCTTATCTCACAGAGACATTGTGAGGGCAAGCACAAGGAAGAGAAATGAGGTGCTCAGTTACAGGAGCTACTAGCAGGACCCAGTTCAAGGTACTCCCTGCTATGCTGTGTGCAGTGGAGACAGTGAAGGAGCCACCACCTCCCTTAAAAATCAATCCTGAATCAGCATGATCTGCTGTGTCTTTGGTCAGGGCAAAGGCCAAAAGAATTCAGTCTCTGAAAGGAGAAGGAACAATAAATTCCTTCCCAGCATGGTGCATATCTGATTTCTTGCTGTTTACAAATCCTCACTTTACCTCTGGGAGCTTGCTTGGTGTTTCAACCTTTCAGAGGGGGTCACAAAGGCATATGCTATCACCTAGATGAAGTTACAGCCAGGTGGTCCCTGGCTTAAGCAGTGTGCTTCATCTGACTCCAATCTAGTCTGCCTGGTTTTGTGGGGAGGGCAGTATATTTAATTAAGGTCTAGGATTGCTTGTCCAACACAATAAGATTTCCTGCCAGTGACAACAGACTCTGCTTCAGGATTAAAAGCTCTGCTACAGCAGCTGCCTCCATCAGTCTGAGTGGGACTGGAGTTGTCTAGATATTTTTATGTAGAGGAGTGTGGTGGAGGAGGGAGAGTTTGCATGTGTGTTGTGCCTAGTTACCGGTTATTAGGTACCTGGACTAAATGTCAGTCCCTTGGGAGCACTGACCTTCTCTCTGCTTGCCTCACCCCACTGTGTCAGTGCACTAGGGACCATCCTTAAATCTGCTGGTCAGATGTAGGGCCTGACAGAGGTTTTCTGGTTGTGCCTATGGCTCAGTGAAGATGTGCAAGCCGAGATGAACCAGCACGTTTGGGTACCAACAACAGTGAAGGTAACTCCAGCAGGCTCAGTGATTTGGGATGTTTGTGGTGAAATCCACACCTCTGCACCTTTGCTACTCTAGGCACAGAGTATGCCCTTGGCCAAGTCCTGACAAAACTGCAGGGATGTATGTAATTCCCACAGAGCCTATAAAACTACTGCAACGGCCCCTGCTTTAAGGGCAGGGGAAGTGTCCTAGAGCAAAGGGGATGGCAGGGAAAGGATTTTTTAGCTCCGTGCTGTATTGATTCAGAGTCTTTGTTGGACCCTTTCACTCTGCTGCTAGCACGTAAAGCTTTTCTGGTTCATATATGGGACAAAGTTCTTTTGTGGAGATAAACAATATCAGCGCAAGCCCAAACATTTTCCTCCTTCCTTTCCAGGAATAGCTTTACATCAGGTGGATGGGTCCCAGGGACTTGTCTCCAACCCCCTCCCTGCTGGGACCATGTGGTGTCAGTCACACGATGGGATGTGGATTGTGTGGCTGCCAGCCTCCTTGCTCCAGCACGTACGCACCGACTGCAGCCAGGTCGGGCCTGTGGCCCCTCACCCTGCTGCGGTTTCCATTGCATGGCAGAACTCCCCATGGCACCGAGCCAGTGACCTGTCTGAGCTCTCTTGGGCTTCAGTGTCAGACACCAGCCACTCATCAGAATCCCAGACGAGGGGAGCAGGCCCTTGCTGTGCAAATGAGCTGTCAGCCCCAGCCAGGGTGCAACAACACTGCAGGCTGTGGTGCCTGTCCGCCTTGTCTTTCCCTCTGCCTGCTGATCCTGCCTGACTCCAATACACCTGCCAGCGTCAAGTGGCATCACAGAACAAGTGCTGGGACCATACTATTAATCCTGTGACCTGTCTCTTGGTCACCTCAGTGGGAGAAAGGGATAGGGCTCCGATGACTAATTATTTTAAATATTTAGCACATTAACGTGAAGCTTGTGACATTCTTCATATTTGCATCTCCCTGCAGGGCTAATGGGAGGAAAGGGCAGGGATGTTTCTAATCCTTGTAATAGTCACTGAACAGATAAGTCTGGTTTCTGAGAATTGAAGCACAGACAGTGCCTGAAGGATGTAATGCTTATATGATATTAACTTAATAAAGAGACAAATGCTCACCTATACTACATACTTTCAGATGAGGATTATTTTTGTCATGACCCCTATTGTTTCTACCACCTGGCCAAAACCTGTCCTGTGTGTTATGCCACTTAGAAAAAGAGGTAGTGGAACCAGGTGGTTTTTTTTGATGTAGACATGCTTGCCCATAATATTTTTTCTAGAAGGTTCATGGCATCAGAGCATGTCCTCCTTCCTGGACTCATTCATCTCAGGTTTGCTCAAGGCTGCTTTTCTAGGCTGTGCAGGGCTTAACAATCAGAGTCTGTATTGCTTCTCAGACTGAGCACACACACACACACACACGGACACAAACATATATCTGTACACAAGCACCAGCTTCAAAACACACATCATAGCAAAGCCCATCTGTCTAAGTCCTTCAGATTCCAGCATTCTTCACCTGAGAGGATGATATATATGAGTTCTCACATTGTGTTCAAATGAAGTGCAGCCTTGAAATAGCTAAGGTCTAACCAAGTGAGAAGACAGAGTACATGAGGACAGGACAGCTGGGGAATACTGGTGGGTAGCAGGGCTGTTAAATTTCACAAAGTTGTGCCAACAGAGTCAAGGAAGTCACCTGGAACTAAGTAAGTGAGAAGAAAAAGCCCAATCAGCCTCTTTTATCCAACAGCCTAATAAATGAGAATTCATGAACATAAAAGAGTCACAACAATACAGCATTCTTAACCAGAACATAAATCCCTCCCTCTCCTGTGATCATAGGCACAACAAGTCCATCTCCCAGTCCTGTGACTTCTATAAAATCCTTATCCAAATGCCAGTAAAGGTGACCTTGTGGCTTTTTAAAGCAGTACTTTATAGTCACTTGACTGCACTTTACCAAAGTCCTTTCCCAGTTTGGCTTTCATCTCCTGAAAATAAACAAACAGAACAGGCTGCCTCCACCTTTCTCTCCAGCCCTGTAGTGACCACCCGTGATAAGCCATGTCAGACAGGCAGGTCTGGGGCTCTCCTAGGCAAGGCAAGGCAAGCCCTGGCATGGGGCATGCCAGCATAGCTGGTAGTTGCATGGACAAGGCAATGTGTATTTAGGATGGGGACAGATACATACTGGTGTGTATCTTAGCTGCACCTTATGTCTGGAGGACAGCTTAAAGGAAATTATGCCTGTTTCCCACTTCCCTTCTCTAAGGAAAGCTAAGTATGAATGCAGCTGCTGGTTGCCTGATCTTATTTTAGATTGTCCTTAAAGCAGGTTCAAATGTTCAAGTGTTAGAATAGATTTGGGTGGAATACCTTCTGGATTATTAGAACTTAACTCTCTATGTCTCCATGCTTAGCTTGTGGATCTTCTGTTACTTCCCAGTATATATCATTAATGGTGCTTTTATTAAGTTTTTATATCTTCTGTCCTCCCTTAACATGTTTCCTTATTCAAGATAAATTCCAGCATCCAAGCTCCCACCAGAGGGGTGGAAAATTCCTGGAGCTAATACCCTCACAAAGATCTGGGATTGCTTTGCTCAGGGCTTTCATGACATCAGGCTTGTCCTCTTGGCAAGCTTTGGGGTTATCTGGAGAGTTAGCTGATACAGTGTCAAAGCGAGTCTGTGTTTTTTCACTCAGCTGGATGAATAGTCTGGTGCCCTTTGAGGGATGCCATGGATTAACTGTGAGTTGGTTGGGTATAAAGGAGTAAAAATACCACAGAGTTTTGTGTAAAGCAGCCATATGGTGTCCCTGCAGAGTCTGTGGCTGAGCAAAGCATTTGCACCAGTCACGCTCAGACAAGCTGTCCAGAGATGGTGGAAAAGGAGGCAGAGCACACCAAGAGCCACACTTGCAGCCCTCAGCTCCCCCTCTGAGGGCAAATGAATCTGTGGGGTTTGTAAAGAAGAAAGAAAAATTAAATACAGGTGGGAAATAGAGGCACAACTGTTTCCCCCCCCCACGGCTATTTACTCTATTAGTGCCTTCTGAAGAGCAATAGCATCATTCTGACAACACTTCTGCTGTAATGCAATGGAGGGAGTTTCCTATCTCAAGCTGCTAATTGGTGTGCTTTTGTATGGGAAGAAAGATGGAGTATTCTCATGGTGCTACGATTATGGATGTGATGCTTTCAAAAAGCTGACCCATAAATCATGAGAAAGAAACTTTTTGCACATTTTGTTTTTGCCTTGATAATAGCATGTTTTGCTAACTCAACTAATTTCCCAGCTAATTTTAGCATCTCACATTTAAGCTGGTGTCCCTATGTCTTTTGCTATGTTCCCTCTACAGATGAGAAATGATTACTCAGTGCATAAAGTCGTCAATTATTTTCCTTTTCAGTCAAAATCCTCTGTCCTGAGATAGAGTTCTTCATAACAGTCAAAAATTGCTAGCTCATAACAAGAAGAGTAATTAGAAAAGAATTCTTAACATATTCCCTACTATGTTTTTTCTAGTTGAGCAGAGTCATAGCTTCCTTATCTGTTTTATATCAGAAACTTGTTGACTGTAGGTGTCATCTGGGACAAACTCTGTTCTAATTTCTAATGGTAATTAAGAACTCTGTTTCATCCAGTTTAAAGTTCTCAGTCTGTAAAATACTGAAACAGCACACCTCTTACAATATGCCTGAGTAATTTGTTCTACTGTTCTTATCACAGACCTTAGTTAGAGATCTGTCTGTGTTTTCCATCTACAGTACCGTGCAATTAAGCCCATTTTAGAGGGTAAACTGAGGCAGAGAGGCACGAGCACATTGTTTTCAGGCTTTTTTCATTCAGCTGTCCGCTAGGCCAGGCTGCTGACTGCAGGGCAGTGGATGTTTGTGATCTTTTTGTGTAGGAAAACATGTGAAGTTGTGCCATCTGCCAGTGAGCAGTTCTTGCTTTGAAGTGGTTGTGTTTTAGCAGTTGTCAAAGGACATCCTGTATATAGACGTGCAGTCACAATGCGGGTGCAGTGTAAATTACAGGCAGATTACAGATGCTGCATGCAAAATGGAGCAGTCTAAGGACTTTGGGGCTGAACTTGACATGAAGTTGTCTGGGGATGAACTATGAACTATGGTAGCACTTGGGAGATTGCTAATCTTCTCACTTCCAAAGAGAAGAAGACTCCCAGACTGAAATAATAAAGGACATGGATATCTAAATATGTCACCAGAAGAAGAGAGGTCCCTAAATCCTCGTGCATGAACTTCAGATTTTCCTGTGTAATTATGCACATGCTTGCAATTTAATCTGTAATCCCCTCCTTGATTTCTAACATTTTGCCACCATCTTGGGTGGGACTAAGCCATCCAGGGTTTCTTTGCCTAATTTAATTTCTAATCCACAGAAGTGACCATCTTCTGCCTATCTTGGCAGATCCAGTCATATTTTGCCTAATCTGGCCTCCAAAAAATGCTGTTCCAGTTACCTCTGTCCAATAGCGTGATTAGTGAACAAGGTTCAGGTGCATGCCTGTTACACATAAATAACTCAGCTCATAAGCCTTTTAAAAATGAGCTGTGCCTTTCCATTTTGAAAAGGGCTTGCCTTCAGGAGACCAGGTTTCGGTGATGGATCCCTGCCTGATTGGATTGTGTGCCTAGTCTCTAAAGGAATAGGCTTTAAAAAAGAAACAAAAAACCCACTGCTGGTTTTCATACTGCAACATATGACTGGATGAATCCTTTTAAACCACCAGACTCTCTATAGGTGTGCCAGAGTCCTGGGCAAGTGGCTCAGCCTGGAGTATTTCTACTCCAGCAACCAGGGCTGTCTAAAAACCTTCATACACCTTTGAGGATGTTACTGTCTTAATGGGACCACTCCTTCCCAAGGGGGTCCTCTTTGAGAAGAAAAATGGAGAGTGGAGGGAGAAGATACTTCTGTGCCTAGCATTAAATGACATATTGTAAAGCATGAGATATCTGCTTGGGAACAGCCTCTGTGACAGCCTGCTGTGTGGTGTTCAGAGAGCCTGGGGTTGTTTTTCCTGCAAGCTATGCTTCCAACCTCTCCTCCCACCTCATTGACAGTAACATCTGGATTTACCCTCACTCACAGCTCTCTCTGAAAGAGTGTGAGTGCAACAAGAGAAAGAGGGTTTTCTTTCCTTATTGCTCTGATTTGAGGATAGCTTGCAGCTGTGCCTGGCTGGTAGGAATGTACAGATTTCATGGAGGACAGTTGAGAAATATTTCCTTTCCTGACTGCATCACATCCCTGTTCATACACACACTGGCTCATAACTGGGAGGTCTTCAGTTCCAATTCTTCTGGCAACATACAGTAGGGAAAAAAACAAATGGAGGAAATGCTTTTTCTTTCTGTCTATGGTCAGGTTGGAGATGGACAACACTGCATCACCATCAGTAAGGGGGTTAATTAAGGAGAAAAGTGTGTTAGAGCCTCTCAGCATTGGAAATAGACCAAAACAGAGTACGTGCTGCAGAGTACAGCATCCTTTCAAGTACTGGTGTTGGTGAGATAGGAGATAGTACACACTAGAGAGTGTCTATTGAGAGAGAGGAGAGACAGATCACTTGTATCTTGAGGGCAGAGCATCTTAGAAATAAATTTAGAGAATAACCTTTCTTTGGGCATTTAATTTCCCTCCCGTTGGAAGTGCTTACCCGCAGTTACCTACAATTAGTTCTGTGATGAAAGCCCATGTGTGTGGGTGTGTGTATGTACAGCACAAAGGCTATAGTTAACACACAGAACTAAATGTTTTGTTCCAGAGCCCCAAACGTACACAGCCTCTCAATACTCATCAATTTCAGTGGGTGTGAGACCTTTCAAAGACCTGGATTCATACAGAAAATTCTTTGCCACAGGCTTAGGATTAGTGATTTCTTTCTGCTCACGATGCAGTACAAACTTGGAAATCAGCTCTGCATCTATTCATCAGCTGAAGTATGAGCCCCTTTTATTAGTGCCTTTTGTGGCAATAACTGTAATCTATTTAAAGCCTTCAAACTGCAATTCCCCACAGCAGATGTAGTGGAAGCAGATATCCATGGAAATCAAAATGAGCTTGTGTTGCTGTGCAAAGGGTGGGCTCTATTCTGCTCAGCAACAGTTACCCAGTTCCTGCCACATGGGCTTTGGCTCCTTCTTTGGTGTTTTGGGCTTGGTGCTAGGTTTCCTGGGGAAATGTTGCTGCCATTTACAGTCCCTGCTGCATATTCAGTCTCTTTGATTTCTCCCCCTTACAGGGGAGAATTCAAAGAGGAGACACTGCTCTTCTTGTAGCCAAGCTCTGCATCCTCAAAGATGTAATGGCTAAATCCATGTGATATGACTGTCAGCCATGGTCCCCTGTTAACAGCAGCAAACTCATTCTCATCTCAGCAAGTGGTCCTTAAACAAGAACTATGAAGCTGCTATAGGTGGGTAAGTGTGGCAGGAAACAGCCAGATACTTTTATTTGGGAAGCTGTTGATATGCTTTGGTTTGTTTGGGTTTTTGTTTTTTTTTTCTTAATGAACCATTTTATTTAACTAACAAGTTATTTAACAAGTGCATCCTCTGCACTTGGCTGATTGGTGTCAGAGCTGGCCAAGTGCAGGGTTTCTCTGCCTGGTAGGATACCATAGATGGCTACTAAGAATTCTGGATAGGAAATTTTTTAGTACAAATTACTGTGTAAACCAAGGCTCATACTTACAAGAGTTGTTCCCTGTTAGGCTGTTCTTATTGGAGTGGAACTGGAGCAAACTGAGAAAAGAGCAAAAGATGCACTAGGTATGCCTGAGAAGGCAGAGTGGTGTCCTTGCAGTGCGTATTGACCCTTGCAGGAGTGGTCAAAAGTCCATACAAAACCCTGGAAAATCCACACAGGTACCAAAACTATTCAATATTAGTACAATTTAATAGTAATGGCACAGGTAGTGGGATGAAGTCTTCCTCAGCAGTTCTGCAGATGACACCAAGCCGAGTGGTGCAGCTGACATACTAGTGGCAAGGGATGATACCAAGTTCTGCTCCACTCTTAAGCTGTATGCTGTTGTGCCCTCAGAAGACTGTTCTATGGAGGAATTCATGCAACTCCCCAGTACAGTCTAAACTAGTTGTCATTAAATGCCTTGTTCATTTGCTTACTTTTCCCTGAGTAATTGGGATTTGGCCTGCAAGAAAGACAGAGATGGGAAGCAAATTTACCCACCCACACTGAAGAGAGACTGTAAATGATGACATTAGTCAAGTAGCAGTTTGAGTCATGTTTGGTACCACAGCACAGCTGGGTCAAGAAGAAATCCCCTGGGAAACTGAGCAAAGAAATATGGGAAAAGAAAAAAAAAAAAAGCACTTTAACTAGCACTGACTAGTTCTTCTTTCTTGTCATTATTTCCTTGGGATGTTGTCACATGCATTACTGGAGGAGATATTGTTTGGTGCAAGTAGGAGGGATTTCTTCCTTCCAACTCTTCATTAAATCCTAAAGTTCTTTTCAAACAAAGATTGCTATAAAGCTGTGATTCCTGGTTCAGACTCTTTCTTCCATTCAGTTAATTGTTACTGTCCAATGTCCCAGATGTGAAACAGCTGCTCACACAGAAGCATCTAGCCAGATGTTGGAGATCTGATCAGACACTGAAATGAGAACTGGAACTGGGGAAAGGACATTTATATCTTCAGATTCAACCTGCTTCTTTATTAGAGACATAGTAGTTGGCTATGTCATTCCACATTCAGATGACTGGCTTCAGAGTTTCATGTAGAGCATTTTCCCCAGCCCTCAACAAGACATCATTTATCCAAAAAGAAAAAAATCCTTCCTCAGTGAAAACCTTTTGATCCATTTGAGGAATTAACTTTATTATAATTGATGGATGAATGACTGAGTATTAGGACAAAGCACAAGAGACCAAAGATAAATAGTCTGTGCTCTGTAGACAACCTTGCTGAGCTGACATTTGCTGCCAGCAAGAGTTGCACTAATAAGATAAAATTATCTTATCCAATAAGATAAAATGAATCTGTTTCACTCCCCATGAATGTAAAAAAAATAAGATCATGACTACCATTCCTTAAGTCACCTGTCTTCTGCTGGAGGTTCACCTTTGCATTGATGTAACTATTACAGAAGACCACATCCAGCTTTGTAGTGCAGCTTCTAAAGTTCCTCTAGAAAAGCTGTGTGTAAGCACAGCCTGCCTGATATGCAGCTGTTGACTCCTGCTGTTTTTCTTGTAGGCTTAACCCGCTTCAGAAAGGGACAGTCACTTCAATCAAGGACAGACTTTGCTCATTTGCTTCCAGATGCTCCATCCTGTTGCACAAGGTAATGTGACATGATTTCATTACATTGGTCTCATACTCAACACAGCTTTAAACTGTACAGAAGCAACCAGTCAGACACAAAATACAGTCAAATGGATCTACTTGTTCTTCACATAACTGCTTCGGGTAATTGTGCAAGCCAGTGTGCTCTATCTGTAGGACTAGGCACCATGACACAAAGGACTTCAAAGAGTGATTCTAGCAAGTAAAAGGTTTCAATATAGGAGGTAGCTTGTCTTACAGGACAGCCAGAGAAAGGAGATAAGCACTGCAACAAAAATGGATTCAGTTGCAGAAAATTACCCCAAATGACACACTTGAGATGAGCTTCATTGTGAGCTTAACTTGAAGTTTATGGAAGGGAAATTCTTCAGCCATGCTGTATTGAAGAGCAGAAAAAATGACCTCAGATGATCACTACTACTTTCTATAGAAAAAAAAAATCTATTTTTCTAATATAATCTGAGGAGCACTTAGTTATACATAAGATGTAGTGGTTGATACTGTCACAAAAGACTTCCCGCATTTTGGTAGATATAATGGGTTGGATTGTCACATTTCCAGTCAAGCCAAACAGCATCAAACCATTCCCTGGGAAAAGTTCAAATGCAAATGGTCATAATCTGTCAGCTATGACTCATTGCATCAAGTCCAGTGACTAAGAAGGTCAAGAACAATTAATTCAGAAATGAAGGTACCAGAGCTTTCAGTTCTGCTGCTGCACTTCAGGACCATGCCTGGAATAAAACTTGAGAACTCATTTCACAGTTGTGTCTTCCTGAGCTTGGGGATCATCATTGTTTCTCAAAATGTGAACCAAGCACCCTGAGGTGAGCTACAGAGGACAGTAGCTGCCTGCCAGCTGCTCACAAGGACTTTTATTTTGCCTTCCCTCTTCCTTTGACCAGAATTTCCATGATTGGTCATGGAAACCTTCCTGCAATTCTGCCAAGGCAAGCTGCCCATAGATGAAGACCTTAGCGCTATCCAATTTCCCAGCTGAGAATTTTCCCACCTGGCATATGCAGCAAAGGAATGGTTACTCAGGCTTTTCGTTACCAGCACACCACCTGACTTCACAGCAGTTAAAGCAGGGGATTTAACAAACTGACATTTGTTGATTTGAAGTGTGTTTTGTCAGAAAACTCCTCCCTGGCCCGCTGGCAGAGCTGAGCCGCCGGGAGCCGCACAAGCATTCTCAGCCTTGCGGCCGAGGGGCTGCAGTGCCCTGCCTCGGGGTGTGTGAGGGGTGGGAGCCGCGTTTCAGGGCCGCTCAATCCCGCTGCTCGGGGGTCATCACTGCCGCCCAACTCCCCCACCCTTCAAATAATCCAGTTCCTCAGAATTCTGCGTTTTACTCAGGAATTTGCATTTTGGTGGCAGCACCCCGGGGCGGGATGGAGCGGGCTCTGGGCACAGGCGGAGGCCCCGGTGCGGGCATGGCGCAGGCCGTCACTGAGGGGAAGCGCCACGAGATGGCGCCATGGTGCCTCGGCCCCCGCCGAGGGGGGCGGGTGAGTGTTTCGATTGTTTCTTCTTTTTTTTTTTTTTTTTTCTTTTCCCCTTTTTTTGTTGTTGTAATTGGTTTGTTTTCTGTTTGGCTTCTTCCCCCCTTCCCCCCCACTTCTCCCCCATCGTCTCCCACAGACAGTCAGGGGAGCTGTGCAGAGCTGTGGGTGAGGATGGATGGCGGGGGCTGTGCAGCGCAGAGCAGCGGTGGGATCCCGACTGCCTGCCATGGTGGAGGAGTGTGAGGGATGCTCCTTGGATAGCCCCCGCCAAGGAAAACATGCTCTCCCATCCTTTTGCTGCTCCCACACATATCCCTAGCCCCTCTCCTCACCCGCAAGAGAGGGCCAGTGTGCTGACACACAGTGTGTCTCAATTCTATATTGAGCGTGGTGAAGGAGAATTCAGTCTCCCCTCTCCTCCTTCCATGCTCTGGCACCCACTTGCACCTCCATCTGCCCCACTGGCCTCTCCTGAGTTTTTGGTTGCCCTGTACCAAAGGCTCAGGCATTTGCAGGTGAAGGACAACGAAATGCAAGAGGGTGGAAATCCTGATGAAACCCAGTGCCAAACCAGCTGGACAACTCCAGCCCAACACTCTGGCAAAACATGCTCTTCCAGGAGGCTTTTCAGTTTCTGGAGGCCTGAGAAGGATGGGGAGCCTCCTCTCCATCAAACCCCAGCATTTAGTGAAGAGTAGTAGTCCTGAGCCATTGAACATGCATAAGCCGAGAAGAAAGATGTGGCACCAAAACAGACCAAGAAATCACACCTGCTGACATGAACCTGCTCCAAATGGCTTTCTCTTCCTCCATGTGTCCCGTTGTCTTCATCAACTCTGAGGAATGATTTTCCATGAAGCTGTAGGGATCTCTGCTGGGCAGAACAATCTGTTTTGTGAACTGATTATTTTTTCCCCATTACAGGTAATTTGTTTGACTGTTGGATGAACTTCAGCAGGGGTATAAACTATTTCATTGCACTAACCTCTCATCTGAAAACCTTTCACTTCTCTTTTTCTTCTCTTCTTTATTTCTCTGTCCTTAAGAGCACTGAAAAACTCATAGGGCCTGCTTAGTGTTGGATCTTCTGAGCTCTGCAGCTTCCCTTATAAACAGATCTTAAGTCTATTGAATTACAATGGCATGAAAGGCTTTGAGACAAAAGATGGAGTGGAAAATGTGATAGCTGTTCTGCAATTAAAAAGAAATAAAAAATAAATAGCAGATTCTGTTCTTTCTGTATTGGGGGCTTAGTGTGTAGGAATTTACAAACTCAGTTAAAAATAAACCAACCCCAAACTACTTTGCATGAAATGTCAATTAAAAAAAAAAAAAAGGAAATCTTCTAAACTGTAGGAAACAAAATGATTTTTGGAAGCATCTTTTCCCTTAATTGGACATCTATTTCTAGTTGAAGTCATTTGTGCATGGAATCCAGCTGTATGGCTTTTGTTTGGCAGTGAAATGATCAGTTCCTGAAAGTGCGAACATCATGTGGAGAACCCCATCCATGCCTTGAAAAGGACTCCTGCCAGAACAGGGCTTTGTTGGCAGTGTCAGAGGGTGCAGAGTCAAGGTATGTTGTAATCCCTAATTGTATGTATTCACAAAATGGCCTCTTAACGGTAGTGCTGGCTTTGTGGGTTGGAGTTAGTGCCCCAAGAAGGGCGTGGAAGTCCATGTACCAGCCTAGCCCAGGATCTGCTGCTTTTAAGAGAGGCCAGAGGAGGTGGGTCTGGGTGTAGGCAGGACAGGCACAGGGCACAGCTCCCCTTGCCTCTGCCAGGGCTGTTGAAGCTGGCTGGGGCTCCTGACAGGCTTTGGCTGGGGGCTGATGACTAATGCTGGGATGAGCAGCTACTGCTCCAAGTACTCTCTTTCCCCTGAATGACTGCAGGAGCATCTGTGCCTACCCCTAAGAGCTCTCTCCCAGTCCTCCATCGCCTTTTATGTTCTCTCCCCTTAAGGTTTCCTTTCTCGCATCAAAATTCAACTGTCCAGGCTCCTTATCCTACAGATGTGAAAGCTCATGACACTCCAGTGATATGGCTCTTTTAAAAGTCCAGTCCAACCCCATTGCAAGCCTCCCCTATTCCCTTCCTCCACTCAGATATCACTGCCATCAGTGGAAGTGGTGAGGGCTCACTGTTGTTTGACTTTGGGGTGTTAGGGCTCCCCTGGACCCTTCTGCAAGCGCTCCTAAGCCTCACAGTGCCTATTTCAGCAATATTATCAGCCAAGTTTGGCAGAAGGTGGAACCCATGCCATACAGGTAAGTCTCTGTCTCACTCCAGACAAGTCCTGCCTCCAAATGCACTGAATAACCACTGGGCAACACAGATATTTCTGTCACATCCCTGTCTGAGGTATAATTCCTGTTCTTCATTCGCAACCAGGTAAGATTTAGGACCTTCCAACCCCCCTTTTAACTCCATAATATCCAATTTAACCCTTCACAGCATGTTAACACAGCTCCAATTCCCAGACATGCTCAAGCTTTGGAGAGATTCCAGTTAAATTCTTTGCAGTTCCACACCATTTCTAGCTACCGCATGTCACCTCTTCTTAGGCCAACATTTAGCAGAAGACTTCTCCATCGAGCTTCCAAGATGTTGGCTGTCAACATGCAGACATGGAAACCGGCCTCCCACTTCTCTCCTTCTTCCTTCCCTTCCTCTCTACCATGCTGCAGAGTCCCCTGGGCTCCTGCCATGTGGAAATAATTCCATAAAAACAATCTAGCTGTCTCTGGCAGATGGATATGGATGACCTGCTTTCACAGAGACCCTCCACAACTAGTGCAGTTTCCTGGTATAACCCTCACCCCTTCACCCTGTGGTGTTTCACTACCAAGGCACCACATAGTGGTTCTAAAAACCAGCCTACCTTTTCTCTTCCCCTCCTTAAACTAGACAATTTCTTTTTCATAAGAAGTAAAAGCAGCCATGAAGCCATGAGTCCTTCAAGGAAAAGATGTTTTCCTCTCCTCCTCCTTCCACCTACATGGCATTAATCTTAGGCTGTATTTCTCAAGTTTGATTTGAAGTAAGCTTCTTGCTGCTGGCAGAATCTGCCTCCGCGCCCTCTCTGCTCATTCAGTGAGTGACACTAATCAGTGGTGTGGGAGGTAGGGACAATATCAAGTACCAAGGCGATTGACAAGCCTCACTCAGAAAGTACATGTACCCCAAAAAGTACATGAGGGTGAAATAGGGTGGATCAGTCAATCTCTTTGTATCATTGCCCATTGCTGGGACAGTTTTTCATTTAAATTAATAGTTCACTGAGAAGAGAAGAAGAAAAAAAGCAGGTTTTCCACCCAAAAGGCCCTATTTGTTGAAATTGTTGAAGATTTTAGAGTGTTTTTGGGTTTTTTTTCTCCTGTTAAATGAGAAAATGCCTCCATGTTAATCACAATATGGAATCTACATGAAAAATCAGATCCTGCTGGGCAGGAAAAGATCCTCTGAATTATCTCAGTGGGAGAGCTGACACTAATTTACTGCTGTTGTGCACCAAGTACTTCTGATGCAAAAGATGAATGGAGCTGAAAGTTTGTAACTTGACTTGCATGTACATTTAGGCTTTTTCAATAGCATCAGCTGTGCAATGTAAATTGGCATGAGATCCTTGACTCATGGTTAGAGTCAGCAACCTAGCCCTGCCCTCACACCTCATTTCTTTTTGAGCAGTCTTCTTTTTCTCCTCCCCATTACATATACTTTTTGCTACTCCAGAGCCCTAGACTTAGAAATGTGCTGCTATTTCTCTGCTGTACTTTCCAAAAATGTGAGTTTTATGCCTGTTGTGGTTTATTCCCATGAGTTTGCCAATGAGCAATTTAATAAACAGAGACAGAGATGGAGGAAGCAGCCACAGCTCTCCTTGTCACAGAGATGTGAAGGATGATGATGTTTTACACTATAAGCAGGTTGCATGAGAGATATTTCCAAACCCTGTAGTCTTTTCTACTCTGATCCTTGAACAATACTGTAGGCTGCAGCTGTACTAGAAAACTAAATGTAGGATCTTTCTCTGGCACTGAAACGAACTGGAATGGAAAGGTCTGCATTAAACCTCACTACCCTCCAGAAGAGGGTGGCTGTCTGCAAACTCTTTATGAAGAATTGTTCCTGGCCTGGCCTAAATCACAGACTGTTTAAAGGCATTGTCTGGTAGGACCCCTCTTTGGTCTGGGTCAAAAAGCGACAGGGAGTGCACTACAATTTAAGAGTGGTCGATTCTGTTCTGAAGTGTGGGAACACAACCTGGCACCAGTTAATTTTTAATGAAGTCATGACCAAGATGTTTCTTGCTTCTGAGCATTTGTTTTTATAAGTTCCATAACACAGCTTCCACCTTAAAGCCCTTTTCTTCTGTGTCAGGGTGGGAGGTGACAGTGGACCAGAGAAGAAGGGAAGATGAAGGCGGAATAAATCCTGATACAGCGGAGCAAAAAAGAACACCAAGTGAAATCTCCCTCACAGTATTTTCCTCTCTGCAGAGCAGAGGCTTGTGCCACTCCACCTTCTAGCAGAACACTGGAGACTGTAATTGTCCAGGTGGGAAACTATCCCAACTTTCTTAGTGGCTTCTGTTTTGTAGTGTCCCTTTGCCTGAATGTGCAATTTGCTGTTTCTGTGATGCGGCATGAACTCTGAAGATGTGGTCCCCAGGCTGGGGAAAGTAGTCAAGGCTTCTGGCCAAAGATGAACTTGGCTATACTTCCAACAGGAAAGTTGTCTCTTTAACCACAGTTCAGCTTCTCAAGTTTTATGGTCATATATAAATGACCAAATCATTGGGGTATTAGTTTCCAGTGTTTTTGTTTGACTTTCAGGATCAACACCTCCAGCTTTTTGGGCTTGCATCAGATTACATGCTAGTATGGGCTCACCCTGGCAACATATTCTCACAGCCTAATTGGAGGTGCAGACTTTGGGAATACCTTGCATGGGCTTGTGCTTTCACATCAATCCTGCAAGTCATAGGCCATTGGTGCCCAGCTACTACTGCTGGCCTGATGTCAAGTCCCAGATCCCAGGAATAGCACTACTACTCAGTTAAAGGGGACATCTGACATACACACACCCTTAGATATTTTTTTGCTCATCTGAGTTTGCTTCCCGAAGTTTCCTGTTTCCCTCTGAATTATTTCTGTTTGAGTAAAATGAAAGGTTTGGCTTTGGGGTTTTTTAATTTCTTTTTGTGTCTCTTCCTGAGAAAGAGAGTGAAGCCTACAGACAGCCAGAACCCAAACTCAGGAGCACAGTGCTGGAATGCTTCTCCTGGGTCAGGGTGTCCATTTCCTGACTGCAACATCCTATCATGTCACACAAGGTCCTTCATAATGCGTCAAACTTATCTTTAAAAATAGTCACTCTCTTGCCTCTGGCCTCTGGAACACAGGCAGAAAATGAAACTTTTAAAACTGTCCCAAAGAGACGTTTCCTGTCCACTGGACAGACTTTATCCTGTGACAGCCCTGTCTGCTTAATTTTTCCCATGTTTTGCCCACCTTTTTGTGTTTTCTCTTCTCTGACCCTTCCAGGCTTCAGGAAGTAAATTGTCTTTAACTGTGTTGGGGTAACCTGAAGATTGACTCTTGTCACCCTTGGCCTGACCTTTCTTGACATACTCAGCTCCTGGCAAAGAGACAGACAGTACATCCTACCACAGAGCAGTTTCTGGCTTAATGCCCATATTCAGCTGGAGTCATGTCAAGGCATGAGCTTCTGACGTTTCCCATCACAGCAGACAACTGGGGGACCAGTTATCATGTTTCAGGCCTTTGTGAGGTTGCTGCTTTGCTGGCATGGTCTCAAAGACCAGTTTGTCCCTAAACTTTCCCTGCAAGCTTGTTAGTGTTGTGCCAACATAATCTGGTCCCTCTGAGGCTACTGACCCTAAACTCTGGGCTCAGCTGTGCTTTTCTCTAAGTACTCCAGAATCAAACTTTGAACACAGCACTGTTTATCAAGTGAGTCTTGCATAATTGCTGTGGTGTAGCACTGCGAGGCTTCCAAAGTGCTCTCACTTGACTTCTCACTTCTGAAATTAAAGCCATTTTGGCTGGCTGTACACTTATTTGTGGTATGGTCTGGGGCTGTGCCCCACAATGGACTTGTTGGAAGACACCATGCATCTGTTGGAGTATATCACAAGTCCCTTTTCAGGGTATTATCACAAGTTTAATTTCTCTGCAGACCAAAACAATTCTGTCTGGTATGGGACACAGATAAGATAAGCACTGTGGCCTGGAAATTCAGAAAGATTCCCATAATCTAGGCTTTACCATACAGTTTCTAATGCTTTGCCTAGCACCAATGTTGACTTGTGTGAAGCAGGACAGGATAGGGGAAAGCCCTCAGTTCTGGCAGTAATTTCTCTCTCTGTGTGACATGGCATGAAATTACATCTGATGGCTTTCTGAGATGGAACACAACATATTGCAGAGAAGAGTCACTGTACCACATATACAAAAAGCCTTTGTCTCCTCAGCTGCCTCCCTAGACACGCCAAAAGGGAAAAGGCTGTGGAAACTGTGTCTGTATCTGTGGAGACTCTGGTTGCAGGCTTGAGCATACATCAAGGGCACGGACTAAAAGCCATCTAGAAGGCACAAATATGGCTCTGCAGTAAGCAACAACATGCAGGTGATGAGGAAAGTCAGAGGACAAGTCTGATGTGCAAAATGGGGACGTATCTGGCAATATCAGCACAGCTCAGCAGAGCCATTTGATTTCCTCTTGATTCTGGCTAAGCAGAAAAAAGAGGAAGATTTCACCTGAAGTTTACCAGGGCTAGAAATAATAGGTACTCTCCTTCCCTTCTGGCCTTTTAGTAAAAAGTTGGAGTGGAATAGAAGAGGACAGGACTTTTCTAGTTAAGAACAGTGGCAGACACAAAACACAGAACTAATTTAGAGATAGTTCTATCACTCACTTGCTAATGATGTTCTGCTGTATTGGGGTCCTGGAGCATCCCACATACATCTAGTCAAAACACAGCTGGCTGCATTATATGTTCTTGCTTCATATTCTCCTATAGCCATTGAGGTCAAAGATAGAGGTAGGGAGTATAGAGCCAGGCAAATGCAGGTGGGGGCACAGATTATGTTTGGAGTTCCACCCTCTGTTTTCCTTTAATTCCTGGTTGACAAAAAGATACCATGGGAAAAAATGCAAACCAAACATTTTACTTTGGAATACACTAATTTTCTCAGTTCTTTTAAGAAACAGAAAGCTTCTTTCTTTTTTTTTTTTTCTTTTTTTTTTTTTTTTTCTTCCCCAATGTAAATGAATGGGAAAGCAGAAGGGCCTCTCAGACAGTTCTTATTTTACTAAGAAAATCTTCCCTACTAAAGCACCTCTCAGGCAAGGTCACCTATTTTTTCAGTTTTCTTTTTAGTAGAAATTTGTTTCAGAATGATATTTCCTTCTCATAAATTTCAGTCCTTAAATGTTCCTTCTTCACTCAGCCAATTTGGATGAAGTTGAAAAAGTGTTCTAGTGACCCTAAGCTAATTTTGTTTTCAAAAGTCAATTCAGTGTCTGAAGTTTCATGGAAAATCATCAAAATTCAAGGCTCATTAATGAATGAGGTGCTTTCAGACATTTTCCTCTTTGGCAAAATTCTTGTCTAAAATGAGAAAATTCATTGGGGAAGATGTGAAGTCCCAAGGAGGGATAGAAGACATCCGTAAGCTCTCACTTGAACTAAGGGTGTTTGTTTCTTACACATCTGCTCATTCTCTAGCAGAGCAGTGTCTTGCTGCTACCTGGGTTCTCTCCATCATCTGGGTTCTTTTTCATCTGTGAGGGTTTTACCGCACAAGGGCAGCCCTTTCTTCAATGATCATCCTATGGAGGGAGGAAACAAAGTTTTACTACGAACTGCTTTGTCAAAGCCTGTGCTGGAGGTATTCCTCTCTGGGAGATCAAGGTGAAATAACAGCTCTTGCATGTGCTACACCTCTACAAAGGGGTCAATGAGGAGTCTTTGTGCTTTTTCACTGCTTTCAGATTTAAATTCTGTAGGTGACTAAAAATGTCTGTTTCATCAACTTGTGTTTCAAAAGTGAGTACATGCCCTGCTCATAGCAGTGTATGATGCATTTCCTTCTCCTGAGATCTGTGGGAGGTCCCAGATCACAGTCAGGAGAGGGGAAGACATTCCTTGAGATATCATCTGGTGACCAAAGGAAAGGCCAGTCAGCAGGCCTTTGCCATGACTTCGCAATGCCAACGTGGCTGCCTCACTTCCTCGCCCTGCCCTGATTCAGATTTCACGATAGCCTGGTGTAAGGGATTTTCTCTGCCTATCTCAGGAGACAGTCCAGAGCTGGGTCTGAACACCCGTGTGCCACAACTGGCTTGGGGCTGGCCCAACAACTGGACTACAGCATGCCACAAAGATGCTCTGTTTGCCTAAGAGAAGTCTCCTTGGCAATGATAGCTGGGAAACACTGTAAGGAACCAGTGCCAGAATAATAAAGAATTTACCCATCCCACGAGCTTTTTGGAAGCAGTGTATAATCCTTACACCTGCTTTGTCT
This sequence comes from Poecile atricapillus, assembly GCF_030490865.1. NCBI lineage: Eukaryota > Metazoa > Chordata > Aves > Passeriformes > Paridae > Poecile > Poecile atricapillus. Next base: position 24,783,145 of record NC_081289.1, on the reverse strand, counting down.
GTTCCAGTAAGACCACCTGAAGGAAGAGCATTACTAAATTATATTAGGTCTTGGCGCTGCTACTGCCACAATGTAGTAGTTCCAAGGTCTCTACTGAAATAAGTAGCTTTGAGATGTTAACCAGGAAGGTGGTGGGTTAATATCGCATACAGCAGCTTCTTCTCATTTTAGGTTGCAGATAAGATACTGGTAGGAAACAGGTAGAAGCCATCATAGGATATAAGAGAGATGCTGTGGAGTACAGGAGATAATCAGTAGAATTCTGCCCTTGTGTTTGCATACATTGGGATTTCCAATTTGCTGTGCATTTGTGTATTGTCTGGAATAACAGGGTCCTGGTCTGTTGGCAGGACTCTGTAATACAAATAAATACCACTATGGCTGATGGCAGACCTTGTGTAACTGCCCCAAAGTTGACAAAAGTTGCAAGCAGTCTGAGTCAGTGCCATTGTGTAAGGAGCTAATTTCTGCCCTGACAGTGTTGTGGCCAGCTGGAATTGTTCTCACTGATAATTGGCAATCTGGATTTCTCCCAGATGGCAGCATCTCATAAAGAGTATCTGAGAAGAGCTCTGCTCCTCTCTTTAATAAGGCTCCACAAGAGAGCTGTTCATCCCTGTCACCCCTTATCCATTGCCTCAGGCAAGTCTCCTGTCAATTTGCAGAACAAGTAGTTGCTCTGTGTTTATTTTTCCTTTTTATTTTATTTCTTTTTAGAAACTTCTATTTATTACCTTGGCAATGAGCCACCCAGCAAGGAACAAACTGTTTTGTGACCGAAAAGATGACACATTCTGCCCTGGACCAGCCAAAAGCACTGCCACTGATCTTACCCATGCCATCATCTAACCCCTCAAGTTGTGTTTAACGAGGCTGTATTTTCCTGAGGCATTCATTTTTCCAGCAGAGAGAGGGTGAGAGAAGATGGTATGCTGTGCATCCACCCAAGGGTCCCTGAGCTAAAGCCTTTCTGCAGCACACTCCAGCTTTGCACACAGATATGTAGCGGCTGAGGGACAGGGGCTTGCCAGTGTGTCCTTTTAATCCTGTAGCTTTTAGGACTTCCCAGCTCAGCAGATGCTGAAGAGAACAAGCCTGTAGGTAGAGCGGAAATCAGGGATTATGCAGAGTGTAATTGCTCTCCTGTGTAGCTGGCACTGCAGCAGCTCAGCTCCTGATTGAAGTGATACTTGTTTCCGGTCTGCCTCTTCACCTTTAAACATGTTTATCCATCACTGTGGTACCCAAGTGCCTCACAATCCAGAAGATGTTTATCCTCTCTCAGCCAACCCATGACTGCTATTTGCCCTGTTTCAGGGATGGGAGACCAAGACACTGATTCATGTAAAGGGTGTGGAAACTGGTAGAACTCTTCCTAGGGGCAGTTAGATCTCTGACCTGAAGAACAAGACAGAAACCCATGTTACCTAACACACAGTTATGTTACCAGTTTGAGCTTACTCTAACTCTGAAACTCCTGAAAACTTTGCGAAGACATTAAAGAACTAGTTGGGACCTGCCACAGTCCTGATGCTAGTAGGTTTTGAAATGCAAGCTGGGAATTTGTTTCTTGTGGTTTTGTGTGGCTCTAGTTCCCAGTGGAACCACAGAAAGACCACAAGTTCCACTGTAATAGAGTTGTCCATTTTTTCCAGATAAGGTCCCAATGTGTGAAGGAATTGTTTCTTGCAGCTAGAATTATCCATCACTACCCCTTCATCCATCACAACTCTGGAAACTGTAGGGGTCTTTTGTTTTACTTCTTTTTAACCTCAAAATACGGGCTCAAGACATATTTTTAAGAAAAAGTGTAAAATATTCAATGTTTTTATGTGTGAATTCTATACTAACTACTGAGAGCCAAATACTTGTGAGAGGACGCTCTTGAATAAATATGGTCCATCTGAAACACCTCTAGGTCAGAGTAACGTGATCACACATACCCAAGTTGGATTTTTTTTCCTTTACGTTGTTTTACTTTGCTACATGATGTCCCTGAAGCACAGTGATCTCATTTGTCCTTGTTTTCATGCTTAATCTGAACTGATAATCTTAGTTAACCACCCCAGTTAAAGCACAGGACCCATTGGCATTAATCAGTCATCAAATACTTCTGAACAGTAAACAAATACACAAAAAGCCGTTAATGGACTATTTGCCAGAGGAGCTGTTTGCTCCAAGCAGTCCAGGGACCTTTGTGGAAATGCTCTGAAAAGCAGGATCTGATGTAAGAAGTCTTGTCTCTATTGTTAGTGGTTTGCTGGGAGGGAACTAGTGAACTACCAACCCTCCACTTGTGGGACTGGGAGTCTGCAGTGAGGACAGTCTGAAGAAATTTCTTTGGCACAGACTTGGGTTCAGGGTCCACCGCAGAAACAAGTGTGTGGCATCAAGATAATCTGCTAGCTCAGTCAGCCTTGCCCACTGCCAACAGCAGGTTACCCCTGATGGCCATACAGGTTTCAGGTTTTCTCCCAGTGTTTTCCTAGTGGGACTTTCCTGACATCTCTTAGAAAATTTTCCAGTAGATTCCACTGCCCTAAAATCTCCTCTGCTGTCTTGCTTACATTTTCCTGCGTAATACTCCTGTTCCCACTGAACTATCCCCCTGCCCAGATCTAAAAAAAGAGAGGTCTCAGTTGTTCTCTCCACCTCTCAAACATACTGAGGGGTTTTCAGACAGGCTCTCTCAGAGTTTGTTTGCCTGCATAGCACAGAATTATCCCTCTTAGAGTTTTCTTAAGGCTTACTCAAGTCAATCCCCTTAGGCTCATAAAATGTTTTTCTTGCTGGTTCTTGGTCTCCTTCCAAGCTGTCAAGAACTTTCTAGGAACATGATGCCTGGGACTTAGTGTGGTTCTGCTCACTGTGGATGACCAATGATGGCAGAGGTAAGGAAAGGTCTTTGGCTGATGTTGTTATGATGCAAAAGGAAATGTTTCTCTGGGAAATCTCAGGCTCAGACTGCGCCTGACAGGCACAGGGGAGAGTGGAGATGGTCAAGGCTCACAGTTAGGTCTAGCCAAACCTGAGTGCAGCAGCTGGTTCGTAGCACTTTGCCATGTGTATTCCCTGTATCAGGCACCATTCCAGGAGAATTGCCCCAGTTTACAATCACGTCAAGGAAATGGAAATCATGCAAAAAAACATTTTTATCTGTGGTAAATATCCATCCCACAGCTTTACAAGACATATAGTCTGCAAAGGAGATCTGGCTGGTGGTCTTGGTTTCTCTACATAACAGAAACTGAAGGGAGGAAAATTTCCCATGAGGACTCAGAAGTGAAAGATCTGAGCTGGGCAGAGCCACTGCTACTCATCTCCCCCCTGCAAATTCCCTGCTCTTTCTGAGTGCAGAGAAAAGGCTGTTGCTATAGAAACCAGTGGGGAAAATGTACATTATATCATGTTTTATATACTTCTTCCAGGAGATCCTTTAATCTGAGCCTGCCACCCTGTAATTTTACAGAAACAATAATGCTGATAAAGCCCCTGAATGTAACAGTGATTTCAAATCAAATCAAATAATCATCAGTTACTTCAAAAACACTTTTTCTTGTAACCTTCTACCCTAGCCAAGACACTAGGACAGGGCTAGCAAAGCAGCCCATAATAAGGTGGATGACAGGAGAGTAAATCTAAGGCAGAAAAAGGTGTAATGAGAGATAGGAGGTGGGTTTTACACAGCAGTAAGCAGTGCTAGCATTTGAGAAAGGACAAAAAGGCTAAATAAAATATCTTGGTTTTGACTTCTATGTAGAGAAGTATGAAATAAAGATGAAAGGTACATTTTATAGCTTGCATTCAAACCTAACTTTTCAATTATTTACCTGGACAACCTTCTGTTGCCACCCTACCTTTGGGAGCCCCCTTTTGAAGCTCTCCTCTGCTGCCCTTTAGAAAATTATCCCACCATTTTCTACTTGCCTTTGTAAAAGGCCTTTGACCTCTCAGACAATCAGAAATATTGGACCCCAGTGTCACAGGGAGGCAATGCCCTTTGTGAGGCTGCTCCATGAATGCCTCTCTCTAGCATCAGGCTGGCCTGGTGGCAGCAGCTCTCCTGGGGATCCTTCTGAACAGAAGCCTAATTTAATCCTTGGGATGTCAAAACAGGCCTTCATTCTGTCCTGTCCACCCTCGGTTTGTTTTTTACTTAATTCACTATGATCACTATTTCCTTCCTGATTTGTACTGACCCTGTGACTTGATTAGATTTTTGCCAATATTTATAGTAGCTCCTATGTGTTGATTGGTAATTTTTTCAAGACAAAGACTATCTTGCTGTGCTGAGCAATACGAAAAATAAATCTCAGTCTTGTCTTGTTCCAGGGCTGTGACTGATCCTTAGCTGGGTCCCTGCTTGTTGTCCTGAAAGTAAATACACAAAAACTGTAGGTGAGGCTTTGCATCACTAGTGATGGGGTTTATGTACTGCAATGTAGGATGAGGTAGCTGTGGGAATAAAGCAACTTAATTGCACCAGGTAAGACCAAGTAAGGCTACTCTTAGCATCTCTTCAGACAGAGTCCTTGCCCCAGACCTGCCCTTAGTCCTGTGCATTTTCATGACTTCTTGGGATGCAGGTAAGTTCCATGCTGGTCTCTTGAATCTCAAAGGGAAGAAGAAAAATAAAAGAGGTGGTTTCTCTTTTTTCTCTTTCCAGTGCCTCTGAGACCTGGCTGTAGGTCTCTTCTTTGCTCCTTTCGGAGTCTCACAGTTTCTGAGCACACATAATAATAGTTTCCCATAAAGCTCTTCCCTTTTCTGTTCTATGGCCAGATGCATTCAGTGGTTAGCAGGGAAGAAACAATTCCTCTTTCCTCTTCCTGCTTTTCCTTATGTGCCCTATGCAGGAAGGTAGCCTTGCTCTCTGCTTCCCAGTCTCAGACCTTTCCACAGAACATAATGGCTGCTAACTGTGAATAAACAACTGATACACATACTGTCTGCCTTAGGGGCTCTATGCACTTTTAGAGCCCAAATAATATATAGATATTAATAGAATGGCTGTAATGATACAAAAAAAGAAAAAAAAAAAGTCCTCAGGAGCATGAAAATCTAACTTCAAAAGCAATTACCATCAGTAAGAAAATGTATTGAAGAGACTAGGATTACTTTAATAAGATTACCTGCTTACTGCCATTTGTTTTTGCGGGCAACTGTAATGCTACTTCACCTTCATTTCCACCCAGTTTCTCAGATACTTCTCACCTTGAGCACCGCCTGGCCAAGCTGGACTGTGCAGCTGGGGCTCACTGGCATTCCTGTGGTATCCAGCATATGCGTGAGCATCTGCTCTTTGGTCTTCAGCCGCCCTACACTTGTGCCTCTGTTGTCACTGAAATTTTGCTTTTCCATGCTGGGTGGCTTTGTGTCCATGGTGGAAGAGGCAGGAATAGGAGAACATGAAAGGGCATGGAAATCTGGTGTCTTTGTGGAGATGGAAAGAGTGTGTTTGTGGAGATGTGGATAAGTAGGGAAAATAATGGTAAGGTCAATGTGGTAAGACAAAGACAGAGACTTGATTTTGAAGGCTTTTTAAAAATTCAGCTTTACCCTGCAGGCCAGGGAGAGCAGATGCAGAGTCAGTAAGGCCATAATTTATAGTGCAAGGAGTTCTCATTTAGTATCCCAGGGTCCCTTAGCCCAACCAATATCCATTACTTATGCCTTTCTCACTCCACCTTCAAACCCCCTCCAAAACCTTGTGTTACATGAGTCCCAGAGCCTGATCATACACATACATATATATATGTATCATAGTCACACACTTGGGTGGGGAGTCTGTGGAGTGGTGAGGATGTGCTCAGAGGGACCAGGACTCACACAACTGGGAGGTACCGATGGTAACCTGGAGATATTGTGGACATAAACAGTGATGTCTCTGCAGAGACCACGTTAAATTGCACCAGGGATCAACATGTCAGCTCTGTGAAGGGAAGAGAGAGTTGTTCTCTCATTTTGGAGGCAGCATAAGGAAAAGTAACTGTCTGCTCTGCAGATATCTGTATATATAAGTTAGTGGTCAAAAAGATGATTGATAGATAGATCTGGATATAGACACAGTTCTGTTCCAAACATGCAAATATGTAGCCCCTGGTGTCTGGAGGACATAAAAGGCTCTTCCAGAACTTACAGGAGATCTTATCAGGACTCTCAACCCAGAACTCACTTACCTAGATATATCTGCACAACATAAATACAGAGCCTTCCTCATTATTCTTGGAGAAATTAAAACTAAAAAGAAACCAAAACCAAACCAGGACACAGCTAATAAATAAATCAGGTTTAATCATAAACCATGTACATATTTATAGATAGGGAGGGAGACATGGTCAGAAAGGTGCTGCCCTGGCAACAGGAATAAAAGAACAGTGTATTTTTACCAATACAGTACCAATGAAGGGTGGAGTTGATAAATGAATATGGGATTTTGAATCCCAGAGGCTAATTTTTACAGACAATCATCATTCTTGGTTTCCTGTCAAATTATAGCACAAACTAGCTCACAGCTCTGCCTAGGACACAGCAAGGCAGATGTACCCAAACACAGAACTTGAGGGTGAGGGAAGGACAATATATCCAAAGGTCTTTCTGAGGTATATATAACATATATATTCTACTGTTGTTTCCTGTCTTGGGGCCATGCTTTGCCCACAGATATGTGTGTACACAGCTCATTCCAGTCAGCAAGAGTGGCAAGCTCACATTTGAGAGAATACATTGGACTCTGAGGGCGTACAGGGGCTCATCAAACAACAGAGCTAGAAGCAGCACTGGGAGAGAGGTGAAGATAAGGATGCCTGTACTGGGCTGAGAAAGGAAAGAAGTGAATGGACAGCCCCAGATTTATCTGACCAGTCAGTTCAATCCTGTTTGAACAACCAGGACAAAGCTTCTGTTCTGAAGGACTTCTGCAGAGCAAATGTTTCCATCAAGACAACCTTTACTGGACAGTGAGGGAAACTATGAACAAAATTACTAGAAGCATGTCAGCAGAAGAAATATAAAGGAGCTGGCCCTATAACCATTCAGTTCTTATATTTGAAAAATAATCCAATCCTGGCTCTGAAGTGGTCTCATTCTACATATAAGTGTGGCCACTCTCAGCTGATACAGGCAGAGGAAGGAATCATTAGTCCAGTGGCCAGCAAGGAAAGGAGTGGCATTTGTATTATGATACTCAGAACTGGTGTGGCTGCTTTGAGAAACAACATCACATCAAGCTTGCAAAGCAGCCAAATGCATTGGCTTTTTGCAGAATAATTTCACTTTCAATCAATGTACATCTTAGAAAGTGTTACAGAGGAAAACCACCTTTCACTGGTAGAAAGCAGACACTGTTTAATATCAAATGCACTTGCCATCTGATTTTGCTAAAAACCCACCCCCAAATAATAAAAAAACCCAACAAATCCCAAATAAAATCTTTAATACAAACCAACATTCATGTCAATGTCAAATGGTAACTGTCCCAACAAACATAAAATCAATTCTTAATGCAGGTGCCCTCAGAAGTGAGTGAAAGTCATGCATCCACATATAGAGTCCACTCCCAATCTGGGAATGCTCAGTTAAGACTGCTGCCCTTTGAAATGCAAGTCCCAGTTTTTAAAAGGAGAGCTCCACACATGCGTGCACACGTGCACATGGGCACACAGAGATATACACACACACACATAACCTCCTCTCTCTTAGCAAGAGCTGCATGCTGGGTGACTGTCAATGCCTTCTGTGCATTTTTGATCGATTTTCTTTCTAACGATAAGTTTGAAATGTCTTTACTTCTCAGGACTGTATTTTTCAAACAAAAAGGGGAATGAAGAGGAGCTACATTACAAAGACAAAAGAATGCAAATGTATCTCAGGTGTATGATCATTCCCAGTCATCTTCAAGGATGATGTTATTTACATTTGTGACTCAGCAGAATCCACAGGAAGTTATCCTTTCTCCATGTTGGGTTTTCTTAATAAACCCCACTAGCCCGTTCTTTGCTTCCACAGACCGTTTTTTCTTTAAGGCACTGCGTGTGGATGTTTTCTTCAGACAGAAGTGCAAGCCTCCTTCACTGGACTGTGCATTTCTCTCTCTCTCTGGACTGACCTTCCCTGAGAACTTTTGATTTGATATACTTCAGGTCACTGTTGACACTTGGCCGGCGAGCGAAGGGAGAGATCATGCCGTAGGCATCCATGTCTTTGACTCGGCGCATCCGGAAGGATTTCTGTTGGAAAGTGTCACCATACTGGATGGAGATTTTCCTGTGCAGGGAAGGGCTCATCTCATGAGGTAGCTTGGCCATGCTGAAGAGGACATAAAACATCTCATCCACATTGGTGTTCTTCTTGGCTGACACTTCGAAGTAAGCACAGTTTTCATCACTGGAGACAAGATTCTCACCTTCATCAGTGCGTACCTTGCGGAAAATTTCACTGTGGTCGTTTTTGTTGCCACAGATCACCATGGGGAGGTCAGCTGATTCCTTGGTCTTGTTCTTCAGGCAGGATTTGACCTCAAGGATCTGTTTCTGGAGTCGCTTGACCTCATCAAAAGATTCTCTGTTATCTAGGCTGAACACCAGGATGAAAACATCCCCTGCAATTAAAAAAAAAAAAGCTACTGTAAGGGCTTGTGGGTCACACCAGTTTCAGAGGAGGGACTTTTAAAAAAGCAATTCTTTTATTTCCATCTCCTCCCCATATATTTTTGCTTCGTCCTTTGGCACCTATTCACTCAACTGTACTTTAGTTCTTCTGATTCAACTCCCCACATTTTTCTGTAGTGCTATGGAAAAGACTTTTGGCTATGATGTCACTCCAGTCCTACCCAGTTGCATTCCTAGTTTGCACTGGGATTGAAAGTTATTGCCTGTTTTTATCTCTTTCATAAATATGTTTCTATCTCAGCTCCGCTGCATTGCTCTTCTTTTTACTTCCTTTCATTTGTATCTCTGTGTAAAACACATCCTGTTCTGACACCAGAAAGAGTGGAGAGCTGGTAGACACTCATCCTTAACCCCTTGATTACACAACACATGAAGCAACACCTGAACTGAAGGTTTACAGCTAATCAGTCCTGAACACCCAAGTCAGGAACAAGAGGTTTCTCTGCTTTGCTGTCATTGCATTTGCTCAAGAGAAGCAGACCATGAAAAAAACCTGATATATAAATGACACACATTCCCTGGCATCTCCTTTTGACATTTCCCAACTTACAGTTCCTTTTGCAAGTAGAAAATAAGGCAAATCATTGTCTGTTGAATCACATTCATGTGGCACATGCTAAGTGAGCTTTCAGGGACTAAAGCTCACATTTGCATACTAGAAAATGGTCCTAGGACCTCAGTGAATATGGATTGTAGCCTTGTCAGATGTGAATGTCATGTTTCACTGGCCAGGTAGAAAAGTGGATAGTGAATCCAGAAAGAAGGTTTGTTGTGAGCTGTGGCTGAATGTACATCTACTGTCACTTTTATAATTATATATTTTAGCCCACAACAGGAACAGCTTGACAGTGAGAAGATGCAAAATAATCTCACCATTTCCCTTTCTTTTGTGTTTAAATACATTTGATTAGATGCAGACTAAGGAGAAAGGGTGTAAAGCTGTCCCTCTACTGGAATATTAAATCAAGGAAATCAGGCTGGAAATTTCAGGAATAAAAACATCCTTGGGACATTATTGGTTAGAATTCCCTTTTTGTGCATTTTATATTTATTTTTCACTGTGTGTGTGCCTAATTTTCCCTCTTCTGCTCTTTATCCCCACAGAATTGCATTCAGACATTTATTTGTGACCTCAATAAAAATATAAAGCAGGAGGGAAAGGTAAATGGATAAGGGAATATCTCAATTTCAGACCTTCACCCACTGGACTTCTCCACTGTGGCTAATGCATTCCTTATAGTGCTGTGGACACACCAGCCAGGAAATATCTCTCTATAGAAATGCATCTTGCAGCAAATCAAGCAGTCACTTTAGCTATCTCCCAAAAACCAGTCATCTCCAGGCAACACTTTTCAAGTTAACATCTATCCTTATGACCTTCCCCCTGACTTTCTCACCTGTTAGGATGGAAAGCCTCCTCATGGCAGGGAAAGGGTGATTCCCAGAGGTGTCCAGGATGTCCAGCTGATACATGTCCCCCCGTATATTGTAGACCTTGCGATGAAAATCCTCGATGGTGGGAGTGTACTGATCCTCAAAGCGGCCATTGAGGAAGCGTGAGACGATGGAGCTTTTCCCCACCCTGGAGGCTCCCAGAACCACCATGCGGTATGAGTTCTTGGCCGGCACGTTCAGGTTGCAGTTTCCACCAGACATAGTCTTCATCATTGCTTGGTCCTGAAAGAGGAAATAGCAGAGCTGGAGGAAAGATCAGAAACCAAATGGAGGGTAAAATAAGGCAGATTCTCACCACAAGCTTGCCAAAGAGCATAGTCCTGCATAGCTGAGCAGAGTAATCAAGGTCCATACAGAATTTTTTTCACTGGAAATGCTTAAACTTTTTCAACCTCATTTTTAGGGAGTGGGTTTTGTTTTATTGTTGTTGTTGTTCTTTCTTTTCTTTTAAAGTAATATAAAAACGAGGGCATTTACACTGAACATAACATGCTTTTGAATTGTAATTTGCTGTTACATTTAAACATTAAGGGCTGAATTTATCAGCTGCACTTCAGCTGAGACACCAGGTTCCTTCCCACCATCTGTGTCACTTACAAATTACCAGATTTTTCACTAGAACTTGGTTCTCATTTAGATATATAAACACAGAGGTCACATTCCCCAATATATTACAGCCACTGCAGCTGCCATTAGAACCTAGATCACTCTGTTTGGCTGCCTAAATAGGAGCTGCCCATAATACTAATTTTCTGAGATCAGCCAAAAGTCAGACAGAAACAGGAATCATGCTTAACATCAGCAAGCTAGATATCTCAGTAACTTTAAATAGCTGGTCCCATGCAATATTCTTTGCTGATGCAGGGAGCGTGAGCCACAAAATAGCACTGGCTGGTGATAAATTCAAAGATCTGTGCCTCCAGTGACCTTTTAGAAACCAGATTTTAATTCTGCTGTTTGGACTGGTAGCGTGGGAACTCCCTATAAGCAAACTATCATTGTTGCAGCAGGATGGCTGTCAATGGGTGGAACTGCAGGAACAGATTTTTTTAGGAATTCCAGTCTTTATATATACAGATGTTGTGGGTGCCACTGGCTTTACTAAGCACCAGTGCTGCGTACAAGGAGGAGAAAAGATGAAAGACAGCCATCTTAAATAGTTATTAGACAAGATTTCCAACCCATGACATCTAAAATGATTCTAGAGGCCCTGGAGACTGCATTTTGATATAGTGCTCAGATGCAGGAAACTTTGGTCGGAAAGAAAAAGTGCTGCTCAGACCTTTTTCATATACCTGTTCAAATGAACTGTGTGCTGAAAGAAAAATACAGTGTCTGTGTAGGGAAAACTGACTGTTACGGAAAAGGAGGCACACTTTGGACAGAGTTTATTTTGGTTACTAGGTTCTTATTAAAGAATAATCAAGTTCCCACTGTGCCATTTATTTAACTTAAGTGTTGTTTATTTATATTGCAATGCAAGTACTTTATGTACACTGACAGATCATTTCTGGGTCCAGATCTGGATTTCTATCTTTCCCTTGAGTGACTTTTAACTCCCAAGCTTTTATGTAGCTGACAATTATCTCAGGGAAGAGCTTAAAATACTTTACTTTGTTTAATGTGTGCTGAGCACCAAAGCAGCAGTGACGATACAGTCACTGCTAAATAAAGAAGTCTCTGGAATTCTGATCCAGCATCATTACAAGCTCTGTGCTATAGCCCAAGGAAACAAAAAGCAAAACATGACTATTTATTGTTATTGCTATAATTTGCAGCACAACAAGGGCATATTCAGACCTACCTAATGAACAAAAGAAAATGCAATGTTCTCCTCAGAGTAGCTTACACTCTGAATCACATTCAGAGGGTAGGACAGACTAATATTAGAGGCAGATTAATGCCAGAACACAACTTTGGATGGACACACACATGCAGAATTACAGTACTGTTGGGATTACTGTGGCAAAAATGACAGCAAGGAGCACAGCTGGTATTTGAACTGGATTCTGTTTTGTTTACCGCAGGACCTATCTCCAATACTGCAGAAGTACCATATTCAGTCTCTGAAACACTGCCATGTACTCTATCCCACACAGCCAGTCCAGTACTGTTTTGCATCCATGGGTAGACAAAAAAATGCTTCCTTTCACCCTCTCAGGCTTATTTATTTGGCAGAGAAGAGCAGGGAAATATATGAGTTGTAAAAACTACAAACTTTACTGTCTAGAACCAGCACCTAGAGGTGAGGCAGCTCTTCGGGCCATGATGGACCAGTGTAGTTGCATGAGGGCAAGTGGCCTGTGTGACTTACATCTGCTAGAGAGCAGTTCTCTACAACTCGGTGCAAAAGCATCTGGGAGAGAGCACGGTTACCCATTTTGGGTGAATGCCTTTTATGTCCTGTACAGAACATGCGTGCTGACTGACCTGATCACTTTATACTGTCCTTGTTCCACCTGTCAAGGCATTCAGTCAAGACTCCTGTGCTTTCTTAATTGCATTTCATTTCACTCAAAGTCAAAATATGTTTTTCAGCATTTTGATTTGTGGAGTTGCTACTCATCACCTCTGCTGCAAACCTTAGTCAGAATGTGCCTTTGAACTGGGAGCTTACATTTGAGCTTTCTGATCCCCTCAGTCCAGTTTTTCTCTAGTTCAACACAGTCTGCCTTCTTTCCTCCTCAGAAAAGGAATGAAACTTCAGCCTTGACACCCAGGAGAGGCAAGGGGAAGCACAGGGGCTCATACAGTGAAAAAGATTAAAGACAGAAGAAAGGAAACAGGGAGAGACCACATGTTCATGTACTAAGTAAAGCAAAATCAATCAGAAGAGAATGAGGAGACAAACAACCTCCAGCTGGCTTTAATCTACATATTTTCCTTCTAGTTTATTAAATACTTAAGCATAGATTAATTCCCAGTGGTACCTTCTGCTTTATGTACTGGCTTGATGCTAGAAAGTTTATATTAGTATATTATATTGGTACAGTGAAGGGATTTCAAAATGTTGAAATTTTTGAAATACAGGCAATTAATGTTATCTCTAAATAACACTAAATAAAGGGAAAAGCTCATTTGCTCAGAAAGAGCTGAAACCACAATCCAAAATCAACATTAAACCCCATTTCTCTTGACTCCCTGTGTTATTCTCTATCTGCTAACCACTACTTCTCTTTTTATAGGCAGGCATAGGAATGAATGACAATGAACCTGTTTTTGTATGCTCTGGAGAGTGCCTGTCTGAATGCCGGTAAGGTACTGCAAATTTGAGCCTGAGCACCAATAGGGAGATACCTAAGGAAGACATTCTTTATTCAACCTGCCCAGAGCTATTGCACCTTAGTTTTCCATCCTCCCATCAGGGTGTATGCTCTCCCTACCACTCCCCATTCATGAACAGACTTCCGAACTACCTCCCTTGCACTCCTCTGTCTTCAGCTGCTGTGTCTCTGTTGCCACCACAGTGTTAATCACTGCACCCAGTTAAAAAGAGCATAGGCAGACACAAACTGTATCATGCATAACAGACCTGTCACTTCTTAATCACTACTAGTGTCCCTGTAATTTTCATGCACTCCAAAATCACTCCTATGGGATGTTTGTTTCCTACTCTCACCGCAAACTCCGTGCTGATTTCTTACCTTTCTTTCCTAGGAGTAGCAGTCCTGGGTCTCGGTGCAGTCTGCTGAAGCTGATAATTTTAATCAGAGGTGGCTGCTGTTGTAAAAGGCTATTGTTCTGTGGATCCCACGTTGCTTGTTCTGGGCTCAGTTCTTCTCCAGTATTTCCCAAGAACTTAGCAGGATTGGGAAGGACTGCAGGACTCCAGAGGGCATTCCCCCATAGGCATATGTACGGGATCAGGCAACCGACATAAGCTAAAGAAGAATCTCAGAACTGGTGACAGTTTTTCCCTTTGGGCAGATGAGCTCTTTCCTCGAGGCTCAGTTCAAGAAAATGGGAAACAGTCTCTTCAACTCACACTGTTTTTTCTTGCAAGCTGTACTTTGTAGGCTCTTCTATGGGGAAAGAATTTCAGGAGCAGCACCTACTCGTGCAGGCTAGTGGGTGCATGCAGCTGGCCCACCCTGCCTCTCTGACACCTCAGATCCTCTGCAGAAAGATCAGGGTAGGCATGGAAGTTGTCTGCGGTGACTCTATGCTTCCCCAGATCTTATCTGGCTCATCCCTCCCCACGAGCTTCTTTTCTTCTGGTCTGAGATTCGCTTTAAAATATTCTCTCTCTAGGATAGAAGGGGCTTTTCTTTATATTTGCCAGTTAAATATTTTTCCTTCCCTCCCTGCCTTTCTCCCTCTCTCTCTCACAACTACTGGCAAATTGCAGATTTTCCTTCTGTAGGACTCACAGATAATTGGCTCAACTCCTCCCTTGAAGTCAGTGTCAGACACAGGGGAAGGAGGGGTGCTGAGGGGGTGGGATTTTGTGCCTGTTGGAAAAATCTTTTCTTTTCTCCTCTAAACAGAAAGTTCATGTGCATTGCAGACTACACATTCCCTGTCTTCCACCAGAGACCTGTATGTATGCATGTGTGGGGAACGAATTAGTGTGTGTGTATGAGAGACACAGACAATTCATCTACTTTGCAAATAAGCTGTTTCTAAAAGCTCTATACTTCCGTGCTGTTTTTTGCTGCTAGACAGCAGCAGACTGACTCATTCCCCAAGTAGGTGCTTTCTGTCCATAATTTCTGTAAATCTTTTGCTCTATGGGATGCTCTCCCTGTTTGCTCAATCTCAAGACATTTACATTAGAATGGCTGGTTGGTTTGATTAAGAAATAAGAATAATATGTAACGGTTGTTCTTCTATTAATATTTAAATAAATTAAAAACTAAACTAGGGATGAGTAATAGAAATGCTAAAAAAGGTCAAACAAACTGAAAGTGTGTGGAACTGGAACTCAGGAAAAAGAGAGAAACAAACTAAAAATAGGGAGAATTCAAGGCATTTGTTCAACCCCAAGTGAACCATTGTGTTTGCAGTTTATTTCATTGCTGATCTACTTGAATTTTTTCTCCTTATTTATTCTCTGAATAGTTTCGATCTATGAGTTTATTTTAAAATATATCAAAAAGCTTGATTTTCAAAGATTTAAAATTAAATACTTCAGCATTTCCCACTTTAAATTCCTAATTGGGGGTGGGGCAGGAAAAGAACAAAACCACAGATTTTTCAAGACATTTTGACAGTAAGAAAATGGAAGGGAGGCACAGTCTTACAGTCTTCTAAATGCGAACATTTAGAGTTTCAGGTCTTCCACAGTTCTCCCTTTTCTTTATTTTTTTTTTTTTTAATTTTTGTGTGTTTTTTTTGTTTCCTCTGAGAAATTTACTCATTGTTGAATGCAAAGAATCTTTCAATTACAGTGTATGTATCATCTCAAAGCCTCCTCCCCTCACCAATTTCTGCACCTTCTGAGGAATTTCCAAGATGCTTCACTTTCTCTCCTCCTTTTCCTCAGAGCACAGGGATGTTTCTGTTGCCACCCTTGGAATAAAGTGTCCCTGTTTTGCCCATGGTCCTGGTGCTGCACAGAACCCATCCACAGCAACCACTGAGGAGGATTCCATGGCTGTTGCAGGCACAGCTTGACACGCCTGTGAGTGTCTCTGTGCCCCCAGACCTCAAAGGATACAGCACAGGCTGTGGGATGAGTCCAGCTGGAACTGTCTGTGAGAGGAAGCAGCTCTCACTGAAGTCAGGGTCACGGTCATCCTAAGCAGGATGTGCATCTGGGGACTCAGACTAACACAAAGGCAAAACAACATTGATCAAATTTGGGAAGCAGCAGATCCTGCAAACAACTTCAGATTTGGGAAGAAAGGGCAGGATGTGGCAGAGCACCACTGAAGAGCTGCAGCAGTACCGAGCTGATACTGGGTTACGAGCAGAACTGAACTCTTTTTGGACCACAGTACGAGGTCTCCTTTGTCGGCTCCTTAGCCTTTTGGCAAAAGGTGGGGGAGTACTTTCATGGCTCAGACAAATTTTTGACATAAAATATGATGCTTCCCATTTCTAATTCATTAGTTCAGATCAAACCTGGACTGTTTCTGGTGTCTTGTCAGCTCTTGTGTAGCTTTGATCCAAAAAGAGTGACCAGCAACCTGGCATCATTGCCATAGGAACAGGAATGCCCACAAAACCCAGCAAAGCGAAATCCTGTAGTGCTACAGAAAATAAACTCCTCTTTCATCCCTATGGCTCACATGCCAAGTGTACCGAGTTCTCTACTAAGAGAGAAGTGTAGTCATAGTGGAGACCATCTCATCCGCCTGGAATTTCAGCCTACTCAAGCTCTTTTGTAAACCAAATGCAAAACTCTTGGCTAGCTGGCTTCACCCAGCCCAAACTCCTACTCAGCTGTTCTCTGCAGCATTTCAAGTAACCAGATAAGTTCCCAAAACGCTAATGAAATAAAATAACATTCTTAACTAGGCACCTTAGCTTTATTTGATCTCTTATTGAACACCTAGTAAAATAATACATTACTTTTGAAGTAATAACTTTTGAAAGATAATTGCTAGCTCTGAGGCTTCAGAGGCCTGAAAGACACTGTTGTAGCTTTTTGGGCTGGTGTTTTTTGTTTCATTTTTTTCTGGTGTGCTACCAGTTAAGGAGTTGACAAAAAGGTAGGTTTCATGCTTTGCCTCAGGGCTCAGGAGACCTGAGGTCAAAAAATCCCTACCTTTTTAGAGACATCCCATGAGTGGCTCTGGTGGAGAAGTCACATTACATCTGCCCTCATCTGAGGAGTCAGGATGGCAGCACCTCTTTGTTTTGAGGGTTATAAAGGAAATAAGTAAATCAGAGAGACAAAGTCTCTGCCAAAGCAAGAGAAGTTCCCAGGCTCAGCAGCTTCCTCTGGTTAGTCAGAGACCATCAGCCTTTCTTAAATCTTACATATATTTATCAATTTAAAAGCCAGGGTAGTAATGTGTTATTCTCTAGAGGCATTTCTCCCTCCCACACCTCCAGTCTTTAAAGAAAGCCTAAATGAGGTTTTTATCCAGCGAAGGCTGTTTAGGAGGATGACAGGCAGTGGCTACAGAGAACCACCACTGTTATGAAGGTCTGTGTCTGCTTTGCTGAGTGACAGGCTGGAGGGATGGGATGCCATCCAGAGGAACCTTGACAGAGTTGAGAGGTGAGCCCATGTGAACCTCAGGAAATTCAAGAAGGCCAAGTGCATGGTCATACACATGAGGTAGTCCCAAGAAGAAATACAGGCAGGGCAGGGAATGAATTGAGAGCAGCCCTGGGGAGAAGGACTTGGAGGCGTTGGTGGATGAGAAGCTTGACATGACTCAGCAATGTGCACTCACAGCTCTGTATCCTGGGCTGCATCAAAAGAAATGTGGCCAGTAGGTCAAGGGAAGGGATACTGTCCCTGTACTCAACTCTCATGAGACTCCACCCAGAGCACTGCATCCAGCTCTGTACATACCAGGGACATAGGTATGTGGGCCTAGAGGGTCACAAAGATGATGAGAGGGTCACAAAAGACGATGAGAGGGATGGAACACCTCTTCTATGAAGTCAGCCTGAGAGACTGTTTCTCCTTTCCTGGAAAGAAGGGATTCCTTCCTTATAGCACCTTCTAGTACCTAAGCAGAGTCTACAAGAAAGGAGAGGGGATAGGACAACTGGTAATGATTTCAAAATGGAAAAGGAGAAATTTGTATTATATTTAAGGAAAACAATACTTACTATGAGAGTAGTAAGGCACTGGAGCAGGTTTTCCAAAGAAGTTGTGGATGCCCCATCCCTGGAAATGTTCAAGGCCAGGTTGGCTGGAAATTTGAGCAAAGTGGTCTAGTGGAAGGAGTCCTGGCACTAGGGTTGAAACTAGATAATCTTTAAGGTCCCTTCCAAGCAAAATTTTTCTGTCATTCTATGGTTTGTTGATGCAATGGCCATTGGCACACACAGCTGTTGTCTCTGATGCCGGCATGCAGGTCCTGCCAGCTCCTCTGTGGGGCTGCCTCAGCTGTGGAAGGTGCCACAAATTGTGCAGTTGTGACTGGTAGACAAGGCACCTGTATGGCTTTTGGCCCTGCCTTGACCGTGGGTGAGCAGAGAGGGAGGACTACAGAGAGCAAGTCAAGGGAAGTAAAAGAATGTGGCAGAAGGAGGCTGGGTAGAAAGACATACAGAGGAATGGGGAGAGAGAAGAGGAAATTAGAGCTGATGTGTGTTGCACTAGCCACCTGGTTTCAAATGGTGAAGACCTAAATGAAGTGACTTACTATATGGGGAGGCACAACTGCTCCTCAGACCTCTCCAAGGAGTTTCCTTCTCCAAAGAAGGGTGCAGCTCTCAGGCACCACACATGCTGACCATGCTGGCACCAGGATGCAGGGCAATGTGGGCTCATAAAGCCAAGTTTCACTGTCATGAGTAATTCCTTCTGCAGCTTCAGGCACTGGCTGCAGCTGGAGACAGAGACTGATGTGCTGGGCTGATGCAGCAGGACCAATCTGTTTCTCTCCACCTTAAGGCAAGTGACAGAAGTGACAATCACATGCTATTCATCTCTGGTCAGAATTAGTTCAAGACAAAAGATGTTCCAAGCCTTTTGTCTCCTCTTCAAAAGCAAATGCAATGGAGATTAAATATTTAAACCAGTTTTTCTCTCTCTTTTCCCATTCCTTTTCACTCTCCTCATTATTCAGTAAAGCAGACTCATTTTTCCACCCCCTCACCTTCCCTCCCTCCCACATTCATCCCTCCTGCTTAGTGCTCCTCACATCCAGCAGTGCTGAAAAGTTAGTGCTCAGGAGCCAGTAAACTGCAGGTACCAAGTCATATTCTGAACAGCAAATAGAGAAGCAGCTGATCTGTTACTGCCTCTGAATTATCTGTAGCTCCCCCCCAGCGTTTAAACTCAGTGAAGGGCTCTCCAGGGTATTACAGTGACTGGGAAAATAACTAATGATCGTTAGTTATGAGTGAGAACAATAATACTTGAGAGAATGTAGCTGTGGAAGGCATACAATTTAGAAAGTGGTGGTTTGACTTCTATTCTTGGTCCTGTCACAGAATTTGTGCATGGATGTAATTTCTCAGTGTCCTACAGTGTAAAACGTATTAATAGTATTTACTGAGATCCCTGCAAAATGGAAAAACATTGCTGTGAAAATTGAATTCAAGTCACCTCTTTTTTGCTGCATGTCTGTGAATCAGTTTTTTATTACATTTTAATTAAATATTTTTGAGAAAGACTGCATTCCTAGTCCCCCTCCTTTCCATTTGCCACTGGCACAGCATGCCCAGATTTCCTTACAGACATGCATGCATCCTTACATTTTTATTTCACTCTTGAACTTTTTAAAACTCTCCCCATTTTGAAAAAACTGCTCAAAAGCAAAGTTAAAACTTAATTTCCCTTCCCGTATTTGGAAAAGCTTCAGGCTAGAACATGGGGGAAAAAGCCAGCAAAAGTGTACAATTAATTTCCTTGCCCTTGGTATTCACCGAGTTCAACAAGTAGGGTTTTTCAACAAATAGGTATTCAACAAATAGGGTTGCTTATGGTCTTTCAGGCTCTGATGGAGTAAAAGGAAACCCCAACACATCTCTCTGTGTAGCTTATGATCCGTCTGGAGCAGATGGACAAGTCAAGCACTCACCTGATGGCGTCTACAGAGTGCTTCAGGAAGGAGTAGCTGTAGGTAGACTTCACAATTTCCAGTTTCTGTTTAGCATCCTATTTCCCTAGCTGCTTCCAGACTGTGTCTACACTGCACACCTGTGAAGGAGACAACAAATGTCTCTCCTGCTGAATGATGCTGGTAGGAAGGGGTTCATTCAAAAAGCTCACAAAAGCTCTCCTCTGACTGATACCTTCCAAAAGACAGAGAGGAAAACAGTACATTTTGGGCTATTTCTACAGCTGTGTTCCCACTGATGTTGCTTGTATCCCAAAGATATGTATTTACTTGTCCTCTTTTACCATCCATTCTGACTCCCTACCAGGGCTAATGATCATCTCTTAAACATTTTTACCTGCAATGGGAACATGGACAACTAAGGAGAGAAGAGGGGAAGGAAGACTTGTGAGAAGATGATGAGGACTGGAGATGAGAGCCCTGTAAGACTTCACAGAAAAATAGCTAACCAAAAGCACAATTAAGCCTCATTAGATGCAGCGAAAATCAAAGACAGAACAAATGGGACAAGAAGAGGTGCATGAAAAATGCATGAAAGAGAGACTGACAAGTCCTAGCCCTCTGCATCCCATGTGGTGCTGCCTGTGACCAGCTCTTCTATTGGTGTCTCCATTAAGAAGTGGCAATTGCAAATCTGGGTCTGGCCGCTATATTTGGTATTGGCTGGTTCCATATAAACATTCCCAGTCAGAAGCTCTTCTTGCCTAGTGAGCTGTCCAGGTCAGAAAATTGTTTCTCTAAGGATCTGGTTCTTCACATTCCTTCATACTCCACCAACACCTTCAATCTATGCCTGTGCCTCCAGAAAACAGAGTTAACTCACCTGTGAAACCTCTCAGTCTTTATAGGTCCGTCCTTCTAGCACAGCTCTTCTGATATCCATGTCTTTTTATGCCTGGCTGTTAAGCTTCTCTAAATCCTGTGCTTCTCCCTGAAGCTGTATGGGTGGACTCCATGATGACAAGCTGATCTCTCAGAAAATTCCCCTAGTTGCCTTCCTGGAGCTGGAGCACTAAAGCTGTCTAATATTAAGTGATCTTCTTGGGTGACCATCCTGGAGCTCCATGGTGGGTCTGGCTCTATATCTGCATGATTCTGCACAGGTTTTATTTGGGACTTGGTTTCACTGCAGTTATTAACAAGATATTGTGAATTAGAGCTCTGTGTCTTCACACAGGGTTAATTGTTTTGGTGCCCTCCTCTATCTAAAGGATCAGTTCCATGTTAGAACCTGGGCATTTAGAGTTCCTTTATTAAGAAAATAAGAATGTGTCAGGGATTGAAAGATGCCTCATCCCTTTGATTCGAGAGATATTATACGCCTTTATTTTTCATGAAAGGAAACCAGTGAATGGGAATATCACTCTGAGGGAAGAACAAGTGATAATGACAGGTTGTTCTTTTATATTTCTTTTTTGTTCTTGTTCTGCTTCCCCCTCTCAGAGGACTGCAGTCATGTACTCAAGAACCAAAGTAAAATCCATTATAATAATAATAAGGTTATACTACATACTCTAAGTGTTACTTTTTCGCTAGTGTCTCCATACGTTCTGCAAATATCTAGGAAGTGAAGCTTAGTGTCTCAGGAACATAAATATTTTAGCAGTTTGCAGATGGAAAAACTGAATGTGCATACAGTTTTTAAACAGTTACTCCTAGGTTACTCAGAGTAAGCATCTCCATACTTAAGCTCCCCCTGCCCACGCTGCAAACTAACTGCAAACTGAGCAGCCATTACTAATGAGCCAGCTGCTGAGCATGAGTTAATTGGTCCTGGTGAGAGACTATATAGCTTTTGGCTAGTTCAGAGCATGAGCAGAGTGAGTTTTATCTGCCTGCAAAGGGCTACACAATAATAGCCTTCAGGCTGCAAGACTGGAAACACTCCCCAGTATCATCTGTACAGCCAGGAGGTGACACAGCGCACAGAGATGTGTGTATAACAACCTCATTGCAGAGCACCAAAACCTTCCTGGGAAGTACACTAATGGACATGTCATAACCTCATCCACATCCTTGAAAAGAACCAGAGCACAAAACCACTTTGGCCCAGTTTTTAAAAGGTAATGTTGCCTGCTACAATCTCTCCACAAATATATGTCAGGTCCTCAAAATCATAGAACAGGCTTAGAAACTGTAAGATTAAAACCAACTAGATAAGAGGAAGGAGACCCTTAGGGTGCTGCAAGGTCAGGTTTTTCTCTGCAGTGAAAATAACTAGCTTTTTTTTTTTTAAAGTAAAAAATCAGAACTCTGATGAAAGCTTCTGTGTTTGCACATATTTACTGACGGGGGTCAAATTTGGGTCCCAAAATGGGCCCCTTTCGTTAATGTGAAATTTCCTGAACCTACCTGGTTCCTCTGCCTACAGATCTCTCTGAAGGTCTGTAATCAGGAAAATTCAGGATTTTAGCAACAGTTACAATCAAAATTGTTTGTATGAAGCCAGCAGTGCTATTGCCTGCCTCCTCAGGGGTCAGATTTTAAGGCTGGGGCAATCCCCCCATGAGCCCTGCCCAGCAGAAGCAGGAAGGCAGCATCAGCCTTTCCTTGCTACGAGTCTGTGTCCTCTGCCCAGACTACAGGCTGTGCTGGCCTGACACCCCACTTTTAGCAGTGTGAAGTGTTATTCTGATGTGAAAGTCTATCAAAGTGCCTTTTTCTCTGGTGTAAATGACAAAGTGAGCTGCTGAGTCAAAGGAAATAAGATCTAAGGTATCTTCTATGCCCTGGCTGAAGGCTTAGAGGATGTGTACAGGAGAATAAATTTACCTATTACCTTTCCCATCACAATGCACTCTCCCAGCCTTCCTCTGTCCAGAGGAGCTTGTTCCTCTTAGATAATTACAAAACAGTCCAATTAACAAGAAAATTTTCCATCTTCAGTGTCCTGTCAGACTACCAGATTATTAAAATCTCCCATTGGCACTGACCTGTACTTTGCTTCAAATCAGAGGGCAACTGCATTTGTGAAACGAACAGAAGGGACAAATTTAATTACTGGCAAACTAACTCATCAGGATTTCCATTCCTGTTTATTGCTGGAGTGTGGAGAAAAGAGTTTGTGGTTTATGTGGGAGGTCAAACAAATACGGGAAAGGGGCTAACCATAAGAATTTGTGCTGGAAATCACTGCTAATTAAGATAAAATGCAAAAAGAGAGAACTGCTTTATCTGCCAGCCTCTTCTATGCAGCATAGACCTAAGTCACGCTGCTTTTTTGTTCTCTTTCAAGGATTTGACCCTTTTCCTATACAATCTAGGTCCATATAGAGTCCTTCTTAAGGGAAGGGGTAGGTGAAGAGCCTAAGGAGTTCAAGATTTTCCACTTTTGCACTTGAAGACCATTTATGTAAGTTCCTGGAAATAGCGATTCCTTCCCAGTGCCTTTGAAAGGCACTTTATTTTAATGCTACAGAAGGGAAAGCAGGCACACAGACTCATGCTGAACTTGTGATTCCTTTGATGGGTAACAGCACAGACTCTGTGCTGTCAATGAGGACTTGAAACCAAATTCAGCAGCAAAGGTAAAGCACTCAGGACATTGAAGCAGAAGTGCTGCAAACCAGTTGCTCGGATGCAGTGTCTCATCAGTGGCACAAGGGCCATGGGTACACACAGCTCGCGGAGTCCTTCAGTCTGCTCCACTGATGGAGCAGAGCCTCTGCTGCCAGTTGATCCGATCGTTAGCTGTTTCAGGATGGACTCCTGCTCCTTCAGGCCCACGGCATTGCTCAGACGGGGAGGTGGATGGGAGGAACTATGCAAGTTGGCATAGCAACCTCAGGCTCTGCGCTTTGAGGCTTATGCAACCACGAGCAGGTTGAGAAGGTGGGAAAGGGCACTTCCCTTCTCTCGCAGGCTCGTCAACAATTGCCTCACATCCTTGGCAATTAAGCAGGAATAAACGATCTGACAGAGCTTTGAGCTTCCTGCAAAGCCTCCCCCTTGCCTTTCTTTTCCTTCTGGAGGCTTTAGAAGCTATTGGGTAACAGCAGGAACCTGCAAAGTGCCCTTCACCCCATCCATCACCCATGAGAGCATGCCCTGAGAAAGGTTACTGGCTTTCTGGGTTTTACTCACCACCAGCAGCCAACCAAGGGTGCTTCAGGTACAGAGTGCATGACTAAAAATAGGATGGATGACCCACTGACTGCTGTGCTTTAGCCCTTACACACTCAGCCTTTACCAAACCATGTGCTCCAGGTCTGCAGACATAGATGCAATGCTGCACTCCAAGGAGAAGATGAAGAGGGTGTATGGTTTATACTCTCACTGCCAATACAAAGCATGGAGGTTTTAGGTTCTAGATGTTTTCAGGTGAACAGCTAGGTAGCTCTTCTCCCCATTTAAGTGAATGAAAAGGTGAAGAAAAGCCAGGGCTCTGTTAGCAGAATGAATCTCCAAGATTCATTCTTCAGCATATAGTAGTTCATGGGGTTGATTGGAGATTTGCTTTCATCTTGGCTTATTGCATCCTTGGTTATGAGTTTTTTAGGCACCACTAGCAACTGCATCTATTGCGCTGAACAAATTTTATTTGTGAATACTGGAAAGGGCAAATATGGAATAAATGTGATGTCTTTGCTGTAGCTGAGCTAATGTAAACTCTTGCCAGCAGGGAGAGCTTTAAAGTGGACAGATAGGCAGCTTGGTCAGAAGTGCAAAAGGGCACTGCACTGAGCTGAGCATATGGCTGGTCAACAACCACTGCAAATCCTTGTGGTTTTACAGTAAATCTCCTAACAGCTGATGAGTCCTTCAGGATTTGGATCTGTGTGATGAGAAGAAAAAAACTCCTCAGTTTTATTTTTATTTTAAAGCAGGGAAAGCAACACAAAGACAACAAAACAAAGTTTTTGTGAATGCAGAGAAAATTCTGTAAGCATCATTGGAATTAATTCTACAGATTCAAATGTTTGGAAGTAAAGGCAGATCATTCCTATTTTCAGTCAGAAAATAAATATTAATAACTTGTAGGCCAGTCTCATGATTAAGGAAGAGGTGACTCATGCTTCAAGATGCTTGTCAGGCCAGCATTGACATTGACATACAAACACCTTCAGTGCCCCATTAGCACCCAGTCAGAGGTGCTGGGACTTCCCACATGGCAACCACAGAAGCAAAAAGCCTTGGCTGTCCAGGTTAGAATCCCTCAGTGCCTTGGCCTGCCAAACATGCCCTGATGTGTTTCTCAGTGAACCTGGCCTCTTTAGCATCATCAAAGGTGGTGAGGAGCTCAGACACTTCTCAGCTGCTCTGTGGCTGGATGGTTTTTTCTATATGGAAATTGTCTCTAGCCAGGGTGCAGTTTTCCAGCACTTCCAACTCTGAGCTTCAGGGAATTTATTAAATGGCTTGATGGACCAAAGCCAGCCCATACACATTCTTTTGTGGTGATTCCATTTTTTACCATTCTCTGAGATGAAAGCAGAGGAAGGTGGCAGGAGCTGGCAGGCTCATCCCAGCTAATTCTGAAGAAGGATGTACTTACAGAAAGGGAACAGCTACTCAAGCTGCCTTTAACAATCTTTTTGGCTCTCTTCCCCAACTCCTGTCTCACAATTGTCCTCTTTGTGGCACATGAGCATCATGAAAATACGAAGGGAACGGAGAAAGGGACGTTCACACCTCGTGCCAGTATCTCTAGAGGGAAACACTGCTCCTGATAGAGCCTGCCCCAAGCAAGCACAGATTTGTTGAGTTCACAGTGAGGAAGAAGGTTATAGTCTGTTCACCAGCACCTGAGCAAACTAACACTTACATGCAAGTCAGCCTGCACTGAAAGGTCCTCACATTTAGTGGCTTGGGTCTGTAAACTTCCTTCAAGCTTCCTTTTTGATCAACCCCAGCTATAAAATGAATATGAAAATTGCAGATAGCCCTAAGAATGACATGACAGGTACTGTCACCTCCCCTGTGGTTATTGGTGAAGGAAGATACACAGACCTAAGGCTGCAGCATGCCAGTTCCAACTACAATGAGATCACACAAAGTCATAAATGGCCAAGAAAAATGTTACAGAACAATTTTAAACTCTTCCTTAAGCTAAAGGTTTTGCATTCCCTAGTTGTCCCATAGCTGCAGTGCAGAGAGGTCCTGGAATATCACCAATATCTGTGTGTGGGAATGGAGATGTCCCTCAGCTTCCCTCAGACTGTCAGATCTTGCTACTGACCTCACGCAGACAGCATCTCCCTTCCTCACTGACCACTGTCTATCCCAAGAGAGTCTGACACAACAGGCCAGAGTTATGTAGGCACACCATTGCCTTTTGAGGCTGTGACAGCACCCGGTGCAAAACGCAGGCCAAGCACACATGGACTGCACAGCCACGCATGGTTTGCTGCCTGTTTCTCTCCAGTCAGTGCCTCTGTAGCTTTGCATTTCTCCCTTGCCATAGCAGCAAGAGCAACCCAGCATACAGACACAGTTAGGAAGTCAAATCCCAGGTGTTCAAGGGAGTTGTGGGAGACATGGTGAGTGCCTTTCGCAGTGCTTCATTGCTGTTGAAGGAAGTTGACAGGCACCACATTTAAAATGGGCTGAGTGGCTCTTGGAGGGGGTGTCTTGCAGGGGGTGGCAGAGGGATGACACAGAGCTGCTCATTGTTCTCCTGTCTAGCTGCTACCCCCTCAGTCTTCCTGCTCACAAAGGGATTTACCATCCATATCAGCCATTTTCTTGGCCTGACAACCAAAGCTGCCCTCAGATGAGAGGACAGACAGATTCCTTCACATCTCTGCTGCTTTCTATAGCCTGCCATTGTCAGGGAGAGTAAAAGAGGATCACGAATACAGTGTCCAAGCATGATGGAGTTGAAGTCAGTGGCTGTGGAGAAAGGCTAGGAGTCTTGCCATCAGACCTTTAAGGAGCCCTGTAAGACAAGCAGATGGCAATCTGTGCTCAATGCAGCGCTTGTTTTCTGCAAAACCTCCCTTTGCAGTCCTTTGTCCAGTAAGATAGAAGTGAGCATGCACTTAACAGAGCCCTGTTAGATACTGCACCCCAAGTGTGGCACCATACCACTGGAGGCTTTGCCTCCAGTGGCATTTGGGGGTGGGAAGGGGGAATACTACAAATACTTCCCTTTCCTCTGCCACCTTCCTGCACCCAAAACTTCCCTCTTACTCTCTAGTACTGACTCTTACCAGCCCCATGCAAAGTTAGGCACTGGTCCACTTGCTGTTAAGCTCTTCCCTTCTTCCAACACTTGTTCCACGTTGGGTACTGCAAACAGCAAGTGTCAGAAGGAAAATAACCATGTTAACAGAAATAGATTTTTGTCTCCACACAGATGGACAACGAATATTTTTAAACACAATCTCAGCAAGATGTGTTAATTTGAACCTCTGTAACCCCACGAGCCTTTCTCATAAGAAAGCAAAAAACCAGATGGATAATATTATGAAACTCTAGGGAGATGGATGGCTGCATAGTGTACACATTTGATCCTTCTCCAGTTCTCAGACAGGAGTCCAGCAAAGCACTTAATTTTTGAAGCCTAGCCTGCAGTCACAACTAACCCTGAGATTTGCAGACCAGTCCAGGTTCAAAAGCATCAACCACAGTTACATCAGCAGTTTAAAGAGAGAGGAGATATGTAGACAAGTCAGTAAGAGCAAGTTGTGTCAAATGCTAACTGCTGGAAACAGCAAAAAGGCACATTGCTCCCTGGGAGGTAGAAACACAAAGCAACAGTGTCCAATGAGACATGAGAGAGGAATAGTGGGCAGCAAATTGGTCTTGGCTCCACAGGTCATGTATGTCAGCCAGGAAACTAAACACAAGCAGTTTGGTTGGCACTGCTTTCTGTCATAGCCTTGGAAGGCAGCACTTACTATTTAGGTGACTGTGACCAGCAGTCTTATGGAATAGTGATGCTGAGTGTGGGCACTTACCAGAAGGACACTGGGGAAACTCATTGCTTAGAGTCCAGCTCAGATCACTCTCATCTCCCAGAGAGTCACATCCCCCTCTCCTCAGTCACACCCTGCCAGAGGAATTCCACCACAGGAATCTGTAAAAGAAGAAACCTGTTTCTTACATACCTACATTGCCTTATTTAGAGCAGGGACAAACCCAAACTGCTGGAAGTGTGACCTGACCATCACACTCCTGAAGACTCAAGAGTTTAGGACTGCAAATCTTTCTGCAAGTACTCCTCTTTGAAAGTGGGGATGATTGTGACAGACCCTGAAACACTTCTTTCCTCTGCTCTCTTGAGTTTGCTCATGTTGATACAATGATACCTTTGCAAATAAAGGAATTATGAAACTTTGTGCATGAGATACCCATAAAGAGACACCCATAAAGCCTTTCCTATAAAGTAACTCCTCTGTGAAATGAGTAACTAAAATAAGAGCATCTTCTACCTCAAATATGGATAGGTTTTTCTACCCAAATTAAAGGCAGATGAAGGGCTTTTACCTATTACTGTTCCTGTGAAGAGCAGGCGGCAACATTTGGAAAAGGAAATGCCTGGAAGAATGGCCCTGGAAGAGGCTCTGAAGAGAGCCTGGAGAAAGACTGGCATGCTTTATGCTCTTTAAAAGATTTTAGGACCCAAGAGGAAAGAAGCTGCATGGAAGCAGGATTTGATACCTCCTTGTTAAACATACATGTCAAAAATCTCCAACTGCACTAACAATTTCTTTGCTTGGTGGAAATTATGCTTTGTTTGAAAGACACAGCAGCTGTAGATCCATCCCTCCATAGGTATTAAGGCCTTTGCATATGGGAAACACCTAAAATGGGGAAAATAATAGAGGATATAGCCATAGTCCACAAAAGCTCGACAGATGCAGACATCAAGGAAAAGAGAACTGCTTGACATGGTTTGTGGAGCAGACATTCTGTTCAGTGCCATGACAGTCTCTGAATGCTGGGATCCATCTGGTTTTGTACTAATCTCCAGGGAAAATGGTGAAACCCAGTTTGCTTTTTGTTGCTTGTATAAAGTTTGACAGACTCAGACTCTGGGAAGTACCCTGTAGTGAGCAGTCCTCTTCTGGCAAGGAGTTACCATCACGATAAACACCAGCCTTTCTTACCCCTAAATAGACCAAGCAGATGCACAGCCCTGTCTTTCACAAACAAGAGTCTCAGGAGTCCTCCAGGGCAGGCTGCAACACATTTCAGCCTTTAGACACAGCAGGGCAGGGAACTCCCACAGTCAGAAATCCAGGTCTAGTCTGCCATTATCAAAACTGCTTGGAGGCAGTGCACATAAATAAATATGGAGTGCATAAAATGGGAAACTGTCCATCTGACTGGATCCTTGAATAATTTTCTTTGCTTTCACTCAGACCCTGGGCAGCTCCTTCCCTGCTCTGAGGTCTGGAGCTATTCTTGGTAGTGCCACTGGAAAAATTGCAGGAAAAAGAGAGGTGACGTATGGTGCTGTCAGACATGGACAAAGGAGAGCATGCCCTTCTCCTCGGGAAGGAGAAAACAGCACAATGAGTGTGGGAAGGTGTCAGTCAACATTTGCATCCCTCCACAAGGCTGGACTCCAGCTCTACCAGCAGCAGGAATGTTAATCATCTGGGTGAGCTGCTTGTTCCACTGCTCCAAGGCTGACTGATATCAGCAATTAAAACTGCATTTCTTTATGGTGCAATTTGGTGTGGTTGCCACATCTTAGGAGCTCAGGCACTTTGGAGGCAGAGTTCAGAGTGGGCTTTGTCATCTGGAAGGGGCTGTAAAGGCCACACCGGCAATGAAGTGAACACTCAAGTCATACAGACCCTCTCACCATGTTAACTCAATTAGCATGTGCTTTGTGTTTGGTTTTTTTTGCTGGTTTTTTTTTTTTTTCCTGTGTTTTGTGTTTTCATGCTGCAGATCAACTAATTTTCTTGGTCCAATTAGAGATACAGCTGCTAAAGCCTAAGGCATGACTGGCTGATTGGGTTTTGAAGAATGTGACATTTGCAGCTAAAAGCTTTATCAAGGGTAAGCAGTATTAACCTCTTTTCTTGCTTCCTTTTTTCTCTTTAAGCAATAGAGATTTGCTGTCTCCAGCTGGACACACTGCTCACACCAGAGTCTGGGCAGCTCATGATAAATGATTGCTTCACCACAGCTTTGCATCCCAGTTCTCCCAGGTCAGCCAGTGAGTGCCCCAGCCTACTGCCAGGGTGGTAGATCCCTCTCATTAAACCATACACCTGGTGTGAAACAGTCCCAGTGCACAGGTGTGGCAGAAACTGCCCTAAATGTCCCGGGGATCTGGGGCTCTCATTTGCTTTTGGTAGGAGTGTCCTCCTCATCCCACCTCCCCAGACTGAGTTACTGTCACACAGGGATATAACATAGGGATATAACATTCCCTGCTTCTCTTCTCATAATCTTGCTGCACTGCATCTGCACACACACACACACCTGTCTGCACACTCACAGGAAACTCAGTGCACTGGGAGTTAAGGGGACATTACCTTAATAAACA
This sequence comes from Poecile atricapillus, assembly GCF_030490865.1. Classification (NCBI taxonomy): domain Eukaryota; kingdom Metazoa; phylum Chordata; class Aves; order Passeriformes; family Paridae; genus Poecile; species Poecile atricapillus. The sequence goes on along the minus strand of NC_081289.1, from coordinate 24,752,876 downwards.
GGCAGATTTAACCCAAGCCAGCAGTGCTGCCAGAATGGCCCCAAGCCCAGCTTCAACGTGACTCTGGAAAGGCCACCAGCACATGGATGAACGAGCCTTGGCTTCTCTGGCTTCTTGAAAGCGAAATGTCACAGTGCAGAGAAACAAACGTCCTTGTCACAGAGCTAATCTAGGCTGGGCAAGAGACACCTTGTCCTAAGCCTCCCTCTGTGTGATTTATCTGAAAAATACTGGCTTGCAAAGATCTGATTAGGAGTCTTCCAAAATGGCAACATCCCTTCACACTCTGTTCCCCACTGAAGGGATTTCCTCCTCTCATCTCACCCAGATTTCCTCATTCTAAAAAGGGTCTTAAGACAGAGGCTGCCAGAGCTGTTCTGGGTCTTGGTACTCCCCAAGCCAAAGGAAGAACCAGGGAACCCCACAAATAGTATTTTTCTACAGATACAGGCTCACAGCAAGAAGGGAAAGGAAATCAAATCCTTCAAAATGTGTCTACTTTGAGGATTAAATCATATTCATTGCAGCCTATTTGTATATTTAGCACATTTTCTTGGCATAGATATAGATGCAATTCTCATTTCGTTTACACAGCTGCAAATCCCTGTCTGAGTTAAAAGAAGAGGGTAAAGTCAGAGCCTGTAAATCCACTCTGGAAAAGATATTCAATCTTGTAAATCACAGTTTACACTAGACCTTAGCCACGAGAAACTGAGAGGTTGTCTATTTACTGTTACAGCGAGGATGCAGGACTTACAGACAGTTTACTTCTAGAAGTTCTGCCCCCATCTGTAACTGCAAAGCATCTCAGCACATTATGGGTAATTAGCTGCTCAGTGGTGAAAGACTGCTGTGGTTTCCTTTGGGATAAACCATATCCATAGTCTAAGCATTGAATGATAGCCTGGCACCCCTGTCAGAGCCTGGCTCATGAGTTGTCTCTGCATCAGCATACTCAGCAATCCAGAAAAAATAATGCTTCCCTCTTCTCCCAAAGGAAGGTTTTAGCAAAAAACCTGTGAGAAGAAATATATCATGGATACCTGGAACCATTGGATACGTTGGTTGGTGTAATTTTTGGAAAACGCCTTTTCTACTTGCTCAGGGAGACTTTAGAGATGATTCAAAACCACCACTAAGACCCCAGTCCTAAATGAGGCATGAGGATCAGCCAGTTCTCTCCAGTTTTCTTCTCTTCCTTACTGATAAAGCCAGCTTGGTGCAATTTCTTCTATCTGTATTCATTCCTGGTAGATCAGATTATTCTTTCAAGATTATTAAATATGGCATTTTACTGATGCCATGTTTTTTACACTAGGTCCAAAATATGGCATCTCCGTATGGCTCCAAAACATATTAGCCAGTCTGAACATGAACATGGATGTAGAGTTAAATATTAGAGATACAGTAAAAATCTGCTATAGCTGATAATTCTGGGTTTCTTAATATGTCTTCAACATGAAAAAAAATATACATATTAATATAAATATATGTGACTTTTACTCCTTCTATTTGAAGCCTGGATCTGGACTCCAGAATTTTCCTACAAGCCTTCAGACTCAGATTTGGACAGATGAAAACAAATATGAGAGGCAGGCAGGTGGAACATCTCTGTTCAGTGCTGGCGTAGCTCAGAAGGCTGTGCATGGGTGTGGGGGAAGATGGGCCTCCACATCTCCTAAACACTGTGCCACATGCCAGCTTTGTGCAGGGGGTCCTTTAGCACACAGCTTACCTGGGAGAAGAGCAGGGAAATCATGAGCTGGGGAAACACTGTGCTGCAGTTACCACCTAGGTGGTAAGACTGATGGTCCCCCAGCCAGTGTGCACTGGTGTGAGTGCAATCAACAATCCTGTGCTGGGAACTGACTGAGGCCCCTCCCTGACAGCTCCACAGGCAGCATCAGAGGCAGTGGGAGAAAAATCAGGTTCTAATATTAAAAGGCAGTTCAAGAGACTCCAATACTTGGGCAAGGAAATAGTCTGCTGCTTTGGCCATGAACTCTGTCTGTCCTACACCCCAGCAGAAGGACAGGGCTGATCTGATCCTGGGTCAGCTTTCTCACTGCAGAGTGTGGTTATGGGAACATCCACACTACACATATGTTAGTTTACTCCTAGACTCTGCTGGAGCAGATAAACCAGCTGCTACCGAGGCAAAAGCTGTGTGTTCTTCTATGGACATTCAGCTTTACCCTTCAGGGAGAATAGTGGAGTCCTCATCAGACTTGTCTTCCTCAGCCCTATTCAGCCTTTCAGTTGTTGTACCCACAGGCACTGACTGCTTATATCTTCTGCCAGGGGTGCTTTTCTGGCTCTTTCTCTGGCCCAGTGCTGACTATCTGGTGTAAGCCTTGGAGTAATCCCTGGGCACTCTGCCCAGCAACCACAGGAGTTTCATGCGCCTTCCAAATCTATGGGAACTGGTTTTGAGATGATGTCCTCAGCAGCTGCTAATCAGTTCTCCCCCAGGATCTGAGACTTCATGGTGAGGTGGCATCTAACTTCCACCCAAGACCTTCTGGAGCAGATTTCTTAGATGGGGAGTTTCCAAGTCTAACTTGCCCCTTTAGGAGTTTAATAAGGCCTATAAAGGCATGAAAAAGCCTTTGATTAGGAACTCCTAACTGCTACTTATTTCTCCGGAGAATTTGGCTGTTTACAGCTTTGCTCATTCCTCTGTACTCTCACTCCCAACCAACTGGAGGTTGTTATTTTGGGGCTGCATTCAAAAACACCCATATGGGAAGAACATAAGTTGTTTCCAGAACAAAAATAAGTCATGATTATGCACATGCCTTAAAAGACAGTCCCTGTCTGCTTCTTGCAGTGGTATTCAAGCACCTTGATCTTTCTACCTTGATCTATCTACCCAGCAATTCAGTCAGCAAAGCACCTGGGAAAGATGTAGCCATAACTCTCTTTTCAGATGTGTATTGTCTAGTTTTGGCACTGTCTTAGTCTACAAGGAAACCAATTGCAAACACTGATTCTCCCAATTAATTGCTTAGGCATCTAACTCAAAGTGGGCCACCTGGGCAGCCATCTCCTCCTCTCCTATACCATCTGCCTGTAGCATCTTCTGCCTTTTTCCTCTTCCCTCTCCCTATGCAAGAGGTGCCTTCTATGCCTGGCTGTACCCTACCCAGCTGCCTTCACAGACTGGGATGAGCTGGGGGACACAGATGGGACAGGCTGTGGAGGCTTCTCTTAGCCTTAAGGATCTGCATTGCTTCCTCTGGAGCATAAGAAATGTGAATGACTGAGGTTTAAAATTAACAGTTGTCAGGAGAGATTAATTGCTAGAAATTAAAAAAAAACTGGTTGAACTGGCTATTTGCCAAGAGTGAGAGTTTACTGAAGTGGATCACTTTGACAACTGAGATCCCTTTTGCAGCTGAATAACATTTTCCTTGCTTTTGTTTCCAGTTTATATCAGTCCGACTGTTAACCCACTCAAAGCTAAGAAGCAGCATAGACAATGAAAAGGGAAAGGCTGTTCTCTTCAAAATTAGGCTGATATCTACTAGTTCTACAGACCTGATGAACACCAATATGCCACTAGCATATTTTCTTTGGGTAACAAACCATATGTTTTAATGTAAAATATTTTGATAAGTGACTTCTGTCCAGCACATGTAATGTTGTTTGACTTAGCTTATAATACCAGTTAAAATGCTATTTTTCTGGATTCTAAGCTGCTTCCTAATGATATTTACATTAGGAATTTTAAAAATGTAACTATTTAAAAAGCAGTGAATGATTGTTCTACTATACTAAGATGTTTAAGTACATGGCCAAGTTGTTCTCTTGGTTTGCAAAAAAAAACCATCTTATTTATTCTTCAGTGTGTAACTAGTTGCAAATCAGACTGACAAGAAGCAAGGGGGAAAGAAAAACTACTTCTTTTTTCCAGGGAAACAATTTAAAAGAAAAAAATGAAAAGAAAAAAAAACTCACAAAAAACTCAAACTCATGAATAACAATAATAGATTAAACTTTCTTGTTTGGTAGCTTTAGGTACAGCTAAATGCAGTGATTTTAAAAACACATTCATTTCAGCCAGCTGCCCTTGCAATGATGACCTGACATTTCTGAGGGGGGCAATCAAATATGATCCTGTTATTTGTTTGTCCACCTGTTACAAAGCAGGGATAGAGAGTGTGCACAGATTCCCTGTGCTGAAATGAGATTGAGTTCCCATGTCCTCTGGCTCAGCTATCTCTAACCTTGTGTGCACCATGCTGTCTCTGTACTCTGTGGGACTGTGTTCTTGCCAGACACATTCAAATGTGCTTCATTGCTTGGACCCTGGGGTCTGCTTAAAGGAGTGAATTGTATAGCTCACGTGTGCAATCTTTATGTGTGGTCCTCTCTTCCTATGCTGAGGAGTTTGCTGTCTCTGTAAGAATCAACCAATAACCTCCCACCCAGTCTTGCTCAGGACGCTCTGGTTCAGTACACTGTGGACCTGAAATACCTTTCCAAGTACAGCAGCCTTGTGATGCAGTGCTTAATGTTCCTTGATCATGTAGCCAAGTAAGTTAGAAAGATTGATTGCCTTGTCTTTTCATGTTGCTGGAGCTCTGAGCTGGATGATGGGTGATTCCTGGCTTTCTTGGTCTAGCTCTGCTCTTGCAGCTTCTCCTTGCCAACCTCTTGTCAGCCCTTTGATGCCTCCTCCAGCTTTTGCCACTGGTGGGTCTGTCTGTATGCTCAGTTCACACAAGCTCCAGAAAAGGCTTTTGCTACAAATCCCTGGGTCTGTCCAGGACATGGATCTTTTTCAGTCTGGGAAGTCACTGCTGAGCTGACTTCTGCTGTCCCTGTGGACTTTGTAACCATGGCTCCTCATCATAGATGTGAGCAATGTTTTCTTCTAGCTCCCAGCAAATGTGTCTCAGCAGCACTGCAGCTGTGGGGACCCCATGTCTCCTCGGTAAGGATGCTTCCTTAGAGATACCTTGCAGATAAACACAGTACCCTGTACTGGAAATACACTGGGGCACCTTTAAGGAGAACTTGAAGGGTAGCACTTACACCTATTCAAGAACTCTCTACTCCTCCCTTCCTACATACACCATACAAAAAAAATAAAGTGCCCATATTTTAACTAAGATTCAGGTTCAGTTAAGTCAAACCAACATTTTAGGTGTAAGTGTACATCCAGGTGATGCTGCACTACAGACACCAGATCTCCATCATCACAGATGCAGTTTTTCTGGGACATGTCCTTCAGTTCACCCCTGTCCAGGTGACACCAGGGCTTTGCCACTCCTCGAAGGGTCAGAAGTGTTGATACCTGAAAGACACTGTGCAAGTGGAGGGAAGGAGCTCTAGGAGGAAGGTGTGGAATGGGGGGATCAGCATGTTCAAGCCTTGCAGGAACCCTGGGAGTGAAAAGCCCAGCTGTTGTGAACTCTTCAGATCCCACAGGAAGAGGAGCTGCAGAAATTCCTCAGGAAGATGGATAAGCACTCTCCCAAATTAGTCAGCATCTAAATATAGTGGCTCAACCCTTGCTGAATGACATGTAATCAGACCTCTACCTTAACGCTGTATTATATTGTTAAGTTGCATTATCAAGAATAATCACCACATATGTATGATGATCAATACCAACGCAATGTATTATAATTAATTTTTTTCCCCCAGAGGCAACAGATATGGGTGTATGTGGTAGTGAAGACATCCTTTAAAGGCAGGCTTTAAACTTTCTCGAAAATGAATCATCTTGAGATGTGTGGGTCAAAAGATCGCTGTAAATATGTCTATTACGAACTTTAGGATTACTGCAGTTCGCTGGCTCTCTGTTCAGATGGGGAGCTTTGTTCTTCCAGTTTCCTGAATTTTAGGGGAACTTGGGGGGATTTTTGGCCAAAAGTATTCAGGTTTTAGTATAGAAGTATAACTCCTAAAAATGTTAAATGGCCAGCTGAAAAATAATAAAGACTAAATGACTCAATGATCACAAGAGCCTCTTCAAAATATTCCTTGTGGAAATATCAATCAGATATTCCCACATTTATAAAATATACTATGATGCTGCAATAGCAACGAGACTTAACAAGATTTCTGTGTAATGCAGAGTTTTTTAAAAAAACTCATTGCTTTTTTCTAGAAAAATGTCTTATGAAGGACAGAAGTGTCTTCTTAGAACAAAGGCCTGGGAGGACCAATTAACTCTATTCCCTTTTCTATTGCAAAAAATCATTGCAATACCCAGTTCACAAGCTCCACTTTAAAAGCATTGCTAGTTTTTGCCTCACTACTCCTCTCAGCAGAGGTTGCTCAAAGGTTAAATGCATTTGTAGAAAACTTTTGCACATTTACCACTTTTTAACATTGTCCTGTGTCTGGAATAGCTGCTCTCCCAACTTGATAATCTTTTCCTCCTGCTGTGTTTAGCTGAAGCCAGACTCAAGAGATAGGCTGTTGCGGCCACTCTTTATACAACAGCATTTCCTTAAACTCCCCAGGAAACTCCTTTCCCTGCCTGTTGGATTCACCTTCCCTGAACATGGCTTGACGAAGATTGAATGCAGCTTGAGTTTCACTGCAGCCAATACCCACTATTCTTTAGATGTCTGAGCATCTGAACAGATGCTCAGATTTTAATCCCCTGAAAAGGTACTCACATGTATTTTCAGAAGTCCTGGACTCACTCCCTGTTCCCTTAGGAATTTCCTGTCTCTTTCCAAAGGCTTCATTCCAAAGGCTTTTAATTTCAGAGGTGAATGCAGAACAGGTGATTAACCCATGGAATTTACCTTATCACAGCTGCTGTCATTTGCTTCCCTATTCCCACCAGGAATCATTCCCACCATCTCATCATTGAGATGAGATTCTTTTGGTGTAAAGTGAATTCTCAGGGAAGGCAGCTCTGGGCAGTTTTGGCTGAAGCAAGCAGCAGATTAAAACCCTCTGTTGTATTTTTGGCTGTGATGTTGACTTGATATTAAGCATTCAGAAGGTCATTCCTTCTCTGTATCCCCTCCATCCATATTTCTATTTTGTCTGTTAACACATTTTTTAGTCAGTCCTTGTGGCATCAGCTCTTCACTATAGAGCACAGAATAAAGCCCAGCACAATGCCTCTTGGATTCAGTGACTAATTGCTGGTGTTCTAAATACTAATAATGGTAATTCAACAAAAGAAATAGTTTTTGAAGTAGGAATTCTGCTCTCATCCCAGAGGCTGATTGCTGTGATGTTATCAGTGCTCAGTTCTAGTTTAGCTTTACCATTTCAGTCCAAAGCTGTAATACTGCATCATGGGAGCTCAGGGCTTTTAGGAATAGCATCTTTCCTATTCATATCAGACCATTCAGCATGTAATCTTTTTATCTCATGCTGCAAATGCTTCTTGTGGTGAGTCCAATCTTCTACTGCAGCATTATTTGAAGTGATTAGCTTTGACAGATTCTTAAATTCTGACTCCCAAACTTGATTTTTTGAGGTATTGAGCCACGATGCTTCATGATACATTTCCCCCCAGATTATGATCAAAAATGGAGCAGTGGTTGTTGTTTGTTTGAGGTTGAATCTTATTTCCCTTTAGGCATCTGAATAAGGCAGTTTTCTGGAGCTTGATACTCACAGAGGAAACACAAGATTAAGAGCTTAATCAAACTAAGAAACAATGCCTGCCAGGAGCCAAATACCTCCCAGTCTCTTTCTCAGTATCAGCCTGTGCTTAGAATCCTCTGTAACAAAATTCCTTGTCAGGAACTTTCCAAAGAAGGTTTGGGTTTTTTTTAATGTTTTCATGCCCATCCACTGAAACTGAGGATTTTTTTTCAGGGATAAACCATCTGAGTTGAAACTTGTCCTTGGGGGAGATTGGTTGTCATTCAGAGACTTTGCTGTGTATTTTTCGCCATTGTTGAAACTGATGAGAGAGACCCATCCCCCAGTAGATTTATATCAATGCAGGAATAGAAGAATATTTGCCCTTCAAAAAACTTCTAAGGATGGAAAAATATATTTACTCTACATATTTATTCTGAAATCTATCTCCCATTGAAGACTGCAGGGTGATTTCCATCTCAAATGAATTGCAGAAACTTGTACTGGCCTGTAGGGATAATCTATATCTATGTGGTCTTCTTATCCAAAAGAACTTGCAAATATCTTTACAGCCCATAGATACATGATCCAGAGTCAATAGCAAGTTTTGCTACTGGCTTTGAAGGCTTTACATTAGTCTTCTCTATACACAGTAGGATTTACTTTAGGAAATTCACATCTGGTATGAAATGTGACATCTGTGTAACAGTCCAGAGAGAGATTTAAGGTTCTCCATAGTCAGAAAAAAAAAAACCAACCAAAAAAACATCCATCCCAAACTGCAGTTAAAGTTTGTCAGACTGCAATAGGATCAGGACATGAGCAGTGTGATCACTGCTCTTTGAGAAGGTACTTACAAATGATCATAAATGATGAGTAGCCTGGGTTTCTGTCTGATCAGAATTTAGAAGGTCTTTTTATACCTGAATGTCAGGCTCCTATTAAAGATATTATTACATTCCTGAGGAAAGAAAATGGTACAGTTATGCCAAACAGCAGGAAAAGAAATGTCTATTTTGTAAGAGTTAGGCTTACACTAACACTGTCACTAGTTTGCACTAGCACTGTAAACAGAGGTCCAGGAGGCGGCCAAACCACTGAAATAAAATGACAGGGTTCATACAAAATAAGAGGCAAGTTGTCTCTTTCAATGGGAAATGAGAATTGTGGAAAATCAATATGTATTTCTAACATTTTGAAAGTTATTCCATTCATCTTTTGGACTGCAGGAGGTGGAATAAGTCTTTATTCTCCCCTGAAATGACTGATAGTTCCTTTTGCAAAGGACAGGACAAAAGGCTACACTTTATTTTAATCATCCCTCTAACTCTAGCTGGTACTGAAAGCCACCTAATTGGCAGCCCACAAGAGTGAAATCTTCCACTTACCCACAAAAAAGCTACAGCTGTGATAGTGGGAAGGCAAGCTACTCACCACCAAGAGAGGACCATGGAGGAAAATACTTAGACCAAGTGAAAAAGGTGCTGTTCATAATACATTTGAACCATTGAATTCCATTGAAAATTACACTGGGGGGCTGTGATGTTGGCATCTGGCCATTGTGTCAAGGATCCTCTCCATTTCACCTCTATTTATGTTGCTCAATGAAAAATCCATCAGGCAGGAACCACTTCTAGTTACTAAGGACCAAGGCTGTGTTTGAATGAGTGGCTGGCAGGGGAAAGTATTAGCACTCCCTAAATTCAGTCTCTTTTGTAAGGACCCTCTTAAACCTGTAATCTCTTGCATTGTTGAGCGTTTGATTACTACTGTTTTCTGAAGAAAAAATACCCTTCAGTTTTAATATGACTATTTTTAGCAAATATCTGTAGTGAGGGAAGAAATATGTCAGTGAGGCCCAGCAGTTATAGGTGAACAGAAGATACCAGCAGTTCAGCATCGAGACAGCATCAACATCCTGGCAAGCATTCCCCATCTGCTGGACCAGTATGATCTGGAATGTGTGGTTTCAAATCCAGTGGCCACTTATCTCTGGTAGGTTTGTCCTGCCCTCTGTCCACAGCCAGGTTCCCTAATCCCTTCCCTTGTTGTAATGCAGTTAGAAAAAATGGTATGACCCAAAAAATGTACCCCCAAAAATGTAGACTTGTAAGCTCTTTCCCTTATCTTATTCTCTCCAGTTCCCCTTACTGGCTGTGTAAATCTCCCACACCCCCTTCCCCTGTCCTGAAAAAGGACTGGTTATCAATACCTCTTCCTCTTTCCCTCCTGCAACTTCACCCTGAAAGATCCCAAGAAATAAAGCTGTGACTGCCATCTCAGCAAAGGGAAAGAGCCTCGTTTTTAGAGTCTTCTTTGGAAGCTAATCTACCTCCCCGCCTCCCTGGCTGCTGCAGGACGGACAGTGGTAGCAGAGGGGCAGGGGAACTAGTAATTATAGCATTCCCTCACCCTGATGATTTTCTGTACCTGCAGTGAATCAGATAACAGGGTTAGGTTAAAGAAAAAAAAATAAATAATTAGTTCTCAAGAGGTTTTTTCTCTAAACCAGTGTGCTGAAGGAGTCGAATGAGCCCCAGTTCCATCAGGAAGGAGAGGAGGGGAAATGGTACCTGTCACACACCTTTCTCATCTGGACAGTCTGTGATGATGGCCAAAGTCTCAGCCAAAGGCTGCAATTAGGATTTGGGAGAGGATTAGGATTAAAAAAAGCCACAAAGACTGGAGCTCCAGGGCTACTGGAAGTGCAAACTCAGTACCTTTTTACAGACTAACCATTTTTATTTTGTTGTTGAACTGATTTTCCTCCAACTTCGTGAGTCAAAGCTGCAAACAACGAAGTCCAATGTGTGTCAGAAGTACCCATGAGAGGCTGCTGGGGATTGTGACTTTTCTCCTTTACTGAAAGCGATACCCTGGATCCATGGCAGTGCTGGTCTTACGTGCCTATAGCTGCTGCCATGACACAGAGTGCTTTTGTGAATTTAAACTAAGGGATTAGACAAACAATCAGCTAAACTAGAGTGCAGCACTGTTCTGTTAGAATTAAAACCTTTCTACATTTTTCACCAGATCTTTATACTTTGTCTAAAAATACATTGCTTAGATATTTCATTTTAACCTTGGCATGTTTCTTTTTTTTTTCCTGCTGTATTTCCCTGTTTGTAACTACAGAATGCAGTGCTGTCTAGTCCTTCTTCAGCTCTACATATCCAAGCAGTTGTTGGTCAGGCTGGGGCCTATACTGTGCCCTTATCCTGCTGAGGCAGTGTTGCTCTTTAATCACCCTAAGCCAAGAGCTGCTTCCTCCTGCTCAACAGATCAGCCTTGCACAGCACCAACCTCTGCACAGCCTGACTCCTCTGCTGCTTGAGCGAGCCTCCTCCCTCTGCCTCCACCACTCAGGCAGGACAGAGCCACACTTAAATACTTGTAAAATTAAGTGAAACTAAATGAAGATGTTGAGACTCTCTGACATTCCCTAGAACTGGACTTCCTGTGTTCCTAGTTGGTATTTTTACAAGGAAATCATTTTCATGGGTTAAAAGCTAGGGGAGCTTAGACGCTTTTTTTTTTAACCCCATTTTCATGGCTTAGAAGCCTGGGGAGCCTATAGCAAAGGCTTGAACATGGTGTGGCACTCACTGTGGAGTCATTCTTCCTTTCTGAGCATACCCAAGAGCTCTCTACCTGTTTTGTTGTTTTCACTGGAAAAGCATTCATAAAATGAAAGGGCACCCATGAGAAACAGGGAACTAAAGGCAGAGTATATAGTACGCAGCCAAAGCCAGAGACAGCGACTCTAAATCATCAGGGATTTAAGGATTTTGGTCTCATGTTGAACTGAGAAGGATGCTCTCAGTTTACTGACAGAGGGGAGAGCATGAGAACAACTCACTGTGTGTGCTGAGCAGCAATGCTGATTTACTCTAGCTGAGGATCTACACAACTATTACTCAATGCAGAGGAGAATCAAGAGCTTGCAATAACTCTCTCCAATTAGCTCTGGAGAGATGACTACTATTTATTCCCTCTCCTTTCTGGAAATTCCCCTATCTTCCTTGCCCAGATCTCTCAAGCATCCCCCTGTGTAATGCTACAGCAATCCTATTATGTGATGACAGACATATCTAGCATATCAGGGAGGATGGGGAAGGGGCTGCAGTGGGAAACAGTAGCTGTGGAGGCTGGTGCACTTCCTGTGGCAGTGTGGTACTGCAGTGCCTCTCCCACCCAGGTGCCATGGATCAGAAGACACAGGACAATCAGCTCTATCTGGCTCAGGAGGGCTTTGGGGAAAGAAATAGCTGGAATATTGTGTCCTACATACAAGGTATGGGACACCTGGCCTGCTGCAAGGAAGAGTAAGGCAATTTGAGTTTTGCATTTTAATCACCAGCCTCTATTGTTATTTGCCTATATTGTTATATATCGTTATTGGCTTATATTGATATGTATTATTATTATTTGCCTCCTATCACCACTGCATGCAGAAATCCAAATCTGCCAGGCTTCCTTTATACCTAGATATTTTCTGTATCCTTGAGGAATATCCAAAATATGTGGGCTTTCCCCAGCCCTGTGGGTGAGTATCCTTTCCCACTGATGTCTCTTCTTAAATATCAGAGAAAAACACAGACATGAACAGAAACAAGTCTAAAGTATTTTGCTGTGGAAGCCAGCTCAAGAAGTAAATAATAGGAGGGAGCACAGGTCCCCATGGGCCCAGAAGATCTGCTTGGCTCAAACTGCTGTGACATCTAAGTGCTGTGTACCTCTACCAGACGCTTCTGTCCCTGAGCAGCCCTAGAGGGACAGATGGCCATTTGTTCTGGTTTGAAAGTAAACTGTCAGGAGAAGTGAATCCCACTCAATTACCTTAAGAGAGATTTCAAATCTCTCAGAGTTACAAGTTAGAGAGATTATAATAAAGGCAACAATAAAGAGAAAAACTGGCTTAAACCCACCAGCTCAGAGTGGAACCTGTTGGTCAGGGTGGTGGCCACTGTCCTACCAAATGGTGGTTGCAGTCCTGTTCAAAGCAAGTGTCCTGTAAATTTCTAGTACTCCTCTGGATCTATCGAGGGGTGGTGGTGGTGTCCCAGGTCTCCAAACCCAAAGATTATATACCCTCAGGTTTGGGTGAGAATGCTCAGTACCTCCCCCAGGGCAGGGAGTTTCACAATGGAATGATGTAATCCTGTGAGTCATGGGGTACTTTGGAAGTCCTTGATGGTCCAAGTCTTTGCAGGTGTCTATTCTGGTGGTGCCATTGCATCCATCATGACCCATCAGAAGAGATGATCCTCCCAGGACCAGGTGACCGTGCTGGTGCTTTCCCCGAGGGAGTTATCACAGCTAAGTCATTTGTGAAGAGAAACAAACGCTACCCTGCCTCCAGAGTTTGCCTTCTTTTACTTATCTAATTTAACACCCAGCTTGTAGCCTGAGGCGTCAGGTGTGCACTGGGCAGTTCCTGCAAACCACCCATCATCAACAGTTCATCAGACATTACTTAGAGGGGAGTAGAATACAGAGTTTAGTTACACTCCCATAGCGCTAAACTGGCACTCTACTTCTCTAACCAGGACACCATTGAAAAAGGGGAGACGGGAAAACTGACTGCAAGTTTTAAAGATGTTGTTTCCTGAAACCCTTTCCTAGTGCTCCTGATCTTTATGTTTCAGTGTGCACCTGTCTCAGTTTTCCTTTGCTGCCTGCAGAGGCCGTCCCTGTTTTCTTTCACAGTTCAGCTCTGTTGCATGCCATGGGCCTGGCCCTGTCACCTGGCCACAGGGAGCTGAGTCAAACCCCGGGCTATGAAGAAACAGTGTTTGAACACAGAAGCTTTACCTTCAAGAAGCATGGTAAGCATCTGCACTTCACCTAAGGGCAGAAGTGAATTTGAGGGGTATCATCTGTGCTTTCAGTGAGTTATTCACATGGAACCAGAGTACACAACACATCTCCCCCTCCAGGATCTGTCTGGGCATTGAGGGGCTTGGCTTCTGTAGCCACCACAGGCATAGCAATGCAAACAGAGCCTGCTTCATTGCAAGTGAGATTAAGAGCTCACAGTCTACTGGCAGTCTAATGGGAAAAAAATTTGAGCCAGCATTTTGGACTTCACCCTCTTCCCATTCCTGTTTCGGCCAGCTTCAGACAAAGATGTTGCTCAGCTGGCTGAGCTTAACCCTCTGCATGCCCATTTGCATAGATTTGGGTCTGCTTTTAATCCCTTTTGTTGCATTCAGTTCCTTATTGAGCTATGATGAATTAGTGTGGCTTTACTGTCACCAGAAAACACATTCATGCTTTATTTTGGATGTTCCAATTAACTCTTTCTCTCTTTCCCCTCAGCTCTTCTCCTGGAGCCTTCCACACTCCAGGTTTTCCTCCCACTTCTTCCCTGAGTGGTTGTGACACCCCATTTGCTGAATTTAAGCATCTACAATGAGGACAGTGGCCAGAACCTGCTGTGCCCCTGCTCAACCATTCCCACCTCTGCCCTCTGTTCCTTCATCACGTAGCCCTTGCTGCATCCCATGTCTTCTCCTGGCCTCTCACCCCAGCACAACTAGATCATCTGGAAAATGTTTTGACAAGCACTAAATGGAACTACTTGTAAAAATCAACAAATAATTTTGGCTGGGAAAAAAAAAAGTTGTGAAGAGAAGGAGGAATTTTGAAAATGCCATGCAATGTCACTTAGACATGTGCAAAATGAGATGTTCCGTTTTGGAAAAGCCTAAATCACATGAAAGATTTTCTGACTGGCTTCAGACTTTCAAACAGCATTCCAATCACTGGATTCCAAAACAGTGGGTTTTGATAGTTGATAGCAGTTTTGTATTAAAAAAAAGAAAAAAAAAAAAGACTTGCAGAAGATTCAGAAGACAATGTTTTCTCTTGGCCTGAGCAAAAAGGCCTCAGGATGACCTGAAGTGCCCTTACTTTTGGGTTTCCACTTTTTTATTTTGAGAAAAATATATTTAAAATTTTCTACTTCACTCTGACCCAAACAATCCCCTCTACCTCTCCAGTATTCATCCCAGTGAAAAGACACATTAAGAAGGATCCTCTCACTCAGTCCAAGCCACGGCCTTGTTTTCTACCATTTTAAACAGAATTTTGTACAGCTTCTTTTATCTTTGACAACAGGGGCAGCTCCCCAGGACAGATTGGCCTTGCTGGGCTAACAGCAGCCTTTGAAAATCCACCCAGGAGGCACACCTAGAGTTTAAATACAACATGAAGAGATTTGAAGTTAATGTGATGTGTTTTTAATGCGGCCAAGCCTAGAGGTAACAGCACAATGCCTCACTTAGAAAATGAAGTGGGTGACCCACTCCACTGAAGTTTGAAATTAAAATGGAAATGAACTTCCTCACTCACCCATCATGACACCCTCACCTTAAAAAAGCTTCAGTCACCAAGAAAAAAGATGGGATGTATTTTTTAATTTTGTTTCCATTATGCTGTGAGTTAATTATCATGGAAATTCTGAGAAATCACTTGGGAGAGAGCTCAGAAAAATAAGGCAAAGGAGGATGGATTTTAAGCGGAATTTGAAAGAGAAGACTCTATGATTCATTTCTGAAGTGCAGTGCCACTTCCTCCAACCAGGGACAGTCCCAGTAGCCTCCTGGCATTCCAAGGAGTGAGGTTTCCAATTGGGACCTGCTGTGCCTGACCTGGCTTGGCCAAGGGCATTGGTGTTCAAAGCAAGGGTGACAAATGGCAGCCAGCAGCACCCCGAACCACAGCTGTACCCCGGATGCTGCATCCCCAGCCAGTGCCTGCCCACCCAGGGCTTGCAGGCTGTCACTGCTCTGCTCTGTCACAGCAGTGATTTGTGCTATCCCATCTGCATCCCATTCTGCACATCAGGGATTGCAGTGTGGGCTCATCTTCACCACACAAAGGTGTCAGCAGAAAATGTGACTTCAAAGGCTGGAATTGCCCCCCGACTAAGCCAGGAGTCTGACTGCAGGGTCTGAATCTGGCTCAGAGTTGAAATGCACAATCCTGTGAACCATTTGTGGCATTTCTTTTCCTCCAGCATCTCTTTGGTGTCTCTCATCACTGCCACTTGCTAATTAGCATGCTTATTGTGGGTTGCTTGCTTCTTTTGAAATGTGCTAAGACACGCAGTTCTGGAAAAAGCATACTGACAAACTTGAAACACCTGTAATTATCTGCACTAATAGCTACAACTTGGGTCCAATGGCAGGGAGCCACGCTATCACACTGTATCACATCCTCTGCTTATGGGCAGGCATATGTCCCCTGCCTCCCAAAGCACCTTCCCCACAACCAAATAGCACTTGGCCCTCCACAGCAAGGAGTGTTCATAACAACCAGGCAGCAGCGCCGTTTCCACACCACGCTCAGAAGTGTGTCTGTTGCTACAGGGGATGATTGAGTACAGCTGCCAAAAATCACCAGGGAATCTTTAAACTCCACAGTTAAGATAATTTCACTGCCTTCCTTGTAATTTCCTTGTTAGATCTGAATCCTTTAGGATTTACTCAGGACCCACCCCATCTTTCTCGCCTGGCCCACAGTGCTGGAATCAAACGCGAATGCTGTGAAACCTGAATCACTGTATGTCTCCTTAATCAAACTTTGGGGGATAGGCAGTATGACACAGAAAACCACTTCTGGAGAAAACAGACATCGTGTTTTAACCAGCACTAACCTCTCTGCCTGATAAGGAGGACACCAGTTTGTAGGTTCTTCCACGTTCTTCCAACCTACGCATCAGTCCCTGCATCCTTGCTCAGATCACACAGCAGCTGCATGATCTGAATCCCACAGGCAGGGTTTATTCATTGTCACATGGCTGGGGAAAACCCACACTCATCACTTGACAGATCTGCAATTTAACCCAGGACAACGGAGAGACCGACAATTTAGGCAGCAGTTGGAAGCTCCCTCTCTAGAAGCTCTCATGGGACACAGGGACCTGATGAAGCTGCTCAGGCCTCTAGGAAGCTCTGTACCAATGAGTGCACCAGCCACATCAGCACAAAATTGAGCATCCTGAAAAGTGCTTTATCTGAAACACAGAAGAGTAACAGGACAGTTGAACCCAAAGAGCAAAACATTTTCTGCCCCTCGTCAGAATGGGCAGAAACACTCTCTGATCAGTCTAGAAAAAAGAGCTCCATCTCTACCTTAAAAGAGTATCCAACCTGTCTGCTCACTCCTGGAAGTGCACCCATAAACATTCTTGCTCCTTTAGCTCCAGTTAAAGGATCCAGCTGCAATATTAACTGGGGCTAGGCTCTCAGGCTGATTCTTGTCACCTGTGTCATTCCTCTTCACTAATTTAAAAATACTGGTATACTCCATTACTTTTTGCTAGGTACAGCTTTCTGTGAGCCCACGGAGTGGTTCCAGCATGGTGATGAATTGCACAGCTCAGGCTATGTGTGGTGAAAGTGCAAGATGGAGAAGATGAAGTGGGAGTTCTACACTTGGCATTTGCAGCATTTGCCCACCCGTGAAACACAGTGATCTGGAAAGGGATGATGACATTTCTTCATCACCCCTGAGATAATGTCTGTGCCTCTGGGCTTTCCTTGCTCAGATCTGAATCACCCCATGATGGTTGCTTGCTTGATTCCCCTTCCTGTTCTCTGCCAGGTTCTCACCTGGGCTTTGGAGCAAGTGAAGACATTGTCCCGTGTGGGCACACACCAGTGACCACCTACAATACCTTTGCACATCCTTGCCAGTGCCAGTGCAGCCTTTGTCTCACAGGTGCATGACCATGAAGGAAGCAGGGTGTTTCCATCAGAGGATGACAGTCTCTCTGCTGACCAGGGCCAGCCACCATGTCAGAGGGAGGACAGTGAGGGACAGAGGCAGGAAGGGATGCTCCTCACTGCATGGATTAGGGTAGGAGGCTGGGAGGGTGGTTGGCCACACTGTACCTCCCTGTCTTGGGTCTGAAGCCATGTGGCAGCAGATGCTCTGCATGATCTGAGGGGTCCTTGAAGAGGCAAGAGGGGTCAGAGTGGTGATTGGAGGTGCCTTGGCCCTGCAGCTCATGGAGCTGGGGCTGAGCTACAAACCCAGGCTGGGACCTCCTGCCTCTCTTTGACACTGCCCTTGGTCCTGCTGGACACCAGTCCAAACCTCAGCTCTGGGTCCTTGACCATCCTTGCAGCCAAAAGCATTTTGGAACACGTATGTTTAAGAACTGGTCTAAAACCATCATGGCAACGGACCAAACCATGTCACCCATCTTCTTAATATAATTTTATATATATGGTGTGCGTACATTCAATGGTCCAAACTCAGATTCACCAAAATAAAGAGAAGCAGCTGATATTTGACAGCTGTTTCTGCAGATGACATAACTAAATTTTCTTACCCTTTAATGCTTGTTTTTAATAGCGAAAGATGATTTAATTGCATCTGTATTTGCAAGACAGCTTAAATTCATTTTATAAAATAAGTAGTGTAAAATTCCGTTACCTAAATTGTCTGATTACTTTTGATTCTTTATCTCTGTTTCTTCTCAATTACTTGTCTTCTTTTCGCCTCTCACATTATCTTAAAATGTAATTCTTCCTTTGTTCACCATACTTCTCCCTCCCTCCTTCTCCACCTTCCTCACTTCTTTACTCATTTTTTGTTTCTTTCTTTCTTTCTTTTTTTACTTCATTGAAATATTAAAAATAAAGGTGGATTTATTTACTGTTTTTCATCTGGCTGTCCTAAGGAAATAAGACATGAGACAATGCAGTCTAGGCATCACTCTCCTTAGTTTCTACAGTGAAAGCCTCAAACATAACAAATTCTTACAAGTTGCATGAAAACCAAGGGCCAAGTGAAGATATTCAAGCTAGGAATGTGCTGAGGGGGAGGCCACAGCATAAATTTAACAGTTATTTTTCCTGTTCAGTATGCAGTCAAGCCAAACTGCAAGTGGGGATCAGACACATGATCACTGTCTGTGTTGTTTGGGCTCTTGAGTGGATATAGAGACAGGGACAGTGGGTACAAATTTACAGGAACTCACACTGCATTCTTTCTGCTGTTCACTGCACATCTTGCTTTCTGAATTTCCTAGAAGACATTTTATTACAGTAAAAATAAACAAAACCTCTGCTACATCTGGTTTATGAAGGGGGGAAAAATGCTGGCACTGAGAAAGAGAAAACATAGCAATAACAGATTATAGAGAAAATGGTTTTGGGACTAAATACTGCCTCAGAGTTGTGAACAAAGAAACTGTTTCCTGCTGTTTCATTCCTGTTTTGTCCAAAGAATGAGGGTTTCATATACCTTCAGTGTAAATAAAGCAGGGCTGCAATAAGAAAATACATGGCTCCATTATTAGCTTTTTTCTCCTAAATGAAGCAGTCCTCAGGACGTTTAAAACTGGCTAAAAATACAAGTCAAAAAGGGATAATAGCTTTGTGAAGTGATAAAAAATGATCCCGACATTGCACAGGCCTGGTGTGTGTGCATTATCTTAACTCTCCACTGGTGTTTATTTTATATGTGTTGTCACGTCAGAGCTCTGACAAGGCTGGAGCTGAGTTTCCATTCCCCTGGAAACACTTAACCCTCCCAAGACCAACAACCTTGTTCAAATGAACAGAGATCAGCCTAAACTTCCTCCTGTTCTCTTCACCTTTCCCCATGCCCAGTCTCCCCTCACCCCATAGTACACCTTCTAAGCAATCCTGTTCTCCAGTGGCATCCAGATTGTAGTACTGATGGCTCCAGAACACTAAACTGGGGCCTAGGAAATTCCCAGTTGTACTTTGAGCTGTGAAATGTTAATGGCTGAGAAACCTTGGGGTCATTGTTTTTCCCTTCTGGTTTTGAATTTCCATGTTGGTCTTTTTTTGTTATAGTTTTCTCTTTTAACCTAAAAAGTTTTTTTTTTTTGGTTTTTTTTTTTTGGTTATCTAGTTCATGGCTTCTAGGGTCTGGGTTTTAGAAAAGCAGCATCCCAGGCCACAGACAAAAGTCGTGATAAAGACTGAGTGGTACTGGCATCTGTTTTAGTACACTTACTCTGCAATTCCTGCCCTTGTGGCTGTGAAAGAGCTTTTTTGACTCCAAATATCAGACTCTTTGCCCTCCTTGTGAGGAAGGGGATTTTTGATGCCAAAAAAGAAAATCATATTGATAAAGTGCTTTATGACTCAGTCCAAAAAGAAGTCACAGATTGTTTTGCTTTCCAAATTATTTCAATAACCTCATGCTAATCTTGAGCTCTGGAATCCTGATATCACCATTTCTCAGATTTTCTTTTGCCTGATTGATGCATGGGGCACTGTCCGGTGACTGAAGCATTAAGGAAGCTTCCTTTATTGAATTGAATTTTCACTCTGTCTGTCTCTACTCTTCCCCACCCCACGCCCCCTCAGGATTTTATAACCTCCATGCTCTATTTTGGCTAGTGATGTCAGAGGCAGAGCAGTTACCATGGAGAAGGGGACAGACTCCACTGAGATGGACACAAACATAGCCTAAATCTACAGCAAACTCATGATTCATCAGCCAAATTGCGTGTCATCATTAATGACTTGCAAAAGGGGTCACTGATAATTCTTCATGTTAATGTATGTGGTGGTGGACAAGTTTATTAAAAACTTAATGAAAGCCTGGCTAATGTTTACATCAGAAAAAGCCACAACACATGTTATTAATGAATAAGTGGAACAATATCAGGCACCCTCTCAAGAAGGGTTACAAGAACATGGCTATAGAAACCAAGCTGGGGGCTGGAAATTTTCACTAAAAGAAAACACAATTACTCATTGCATGCTAGGATCAATGTCACAATGATGTACAGAAAATGCAAGGAGCTCCTTAAATGGTGAAGAGAGAACAAATCCAATGGCACTAGCTTGATTAAAGAGCATCTCTATGAGGATGCACTGATGCATTTCAAAATATTTCTGCTTTTCTTTCTGTTGTTTTGCTATTCCTAGTGCTTGGCTTACTTAAGGTTTGCTTATTATGTGAAGTATTTCTCTCCTGCATAACCCTCTTTTCTCAACAGCTGTTTAAACTTTTTCCTTGTCCATCACTCTAGGAACATTTTCATAAGGTGAATGCTCCACAGTAACCTTTGCTTGCATATCAAGGGGTAAGCTCAAGTACCAGGAGAGGCTCTAGGAACACCATTTGGGTCCAGAACACTGTGGCTTGCCATGTATTCTAGAGCCAAATAAGTGTCTAAGATCACTGAAAAATCCTATATACTACCTAGATTCAGGAAAAGCGGTTCAGAAACACCAAGAAACCCTTTTTTGGTCATAGAATTCAGCACTGAGATGCTCTGCAAAAGTTTTTTTGTGAAAATAGCCTTGCACATTATTTCATAAGAATAGGAAATATTCTCATCTTATAAATAATAACAGTTTAGAGTTGTTTTCTCAATTTCCTTTATGATTGGGAGGCTTTTTTTTTGCTCATCATCAAGGTGCTGGGAGTATTTATCTCTCTAGTAATACAGAGGCTAAGCTGAAACCCCAAATTCAGCTCCAGCTCACAATCTAACATAGGCAGAACAACATTCAGTTCACTCTTGTATAATTTTATAGTGTTTTGAAAACTGTCAAGTATAAAAATGCAGTAAAATGGCAGCACTAGGAGCTCTCTGGATCTTGGCAAAAAATGCCCATTATTGCTCCAGTGGAATTTCATGATGAGGTGTTGTGGTAGCTGTAACTGGCTTCTTCAATGATTATTAAACACAGTCACCCAGAAGAATCTCCTGGCTCAGGAATTCCTGTAACTACTGATTTTCAGAAGGGTTCTTCTGAGGCAACACCACTTAATACTTACCCTGCATGCTGTACTCTTCCTTACGCAAAACTGCCTGCTGGAAGAGGCAAAGGAAAGTTGAATCTCAGGGTTATACCACCATGTTTTCTTCACCTTACATTTTCACATGAGCGCCACTGGAATGAATCACATGAACCTATCTTGGAAATTATGGAGTTGTAAGGGCTCCCACCCCTTCAGGATTCAGGATTCCAGAGAGCATTCTTCCATGAGTGGAGTGTGCACACTACCCTTGTCTCTGAATGTCCTGACTCCTCTCATCTGGGCTTGTTCTCTGCCATGGAACAGGGAGTTCTGCTCTGGAAAGGTGGGTATAACACCCTTCAGAAACACATCCCATCCTGCCAGAGCAGGGAAAGAAAAAAGGGGAAGGAAAAAAAAAAAGAAAAAGAAGAAATAACGGAAGACTCCCAACTGTGCAGCAGAGTACAAAGGAATATCTTGTTCTCTTTGAGATCCATATGGGAAACTCAAAATGAATTGGTTTGCTTTACAGATTTTGAACTCTGAAGCCAAACAACCCCATGTATTAAAAAAACTGTGGGATGGGAGATCCTGACACAGATCTGCAGTTCCAAGAGAAGAAGAAATACATCTCATTTTTCCCCATTTGTTTCCTTTCCTCATCTCCCATCTCCCAGCTAACGGAGCACCCCTGCAGAGTGCTTTTAATTAAACAAAACCCATTTGTTTAATGTCTGGAACTCAGGGAAGCAGGAGTAAACATTCCTGTGAAAGACCAATGTAAATTTATTTAAGGATCGGAGTTTGTAATGACCAAATCATATCTTGTACTCAAACTCCACTTAAATAATCAGATTGAGAGTGCCCAGAGGCTGCCTGGGAGCTGTTTTTAGAAGAAGAAATGTTTTGTTCTGTTATCTGAGCTGTCCCAGGACAATCCTGCTGAGAGGATGTTGTTACCAAAGGGTGTCCTAAGTGGGTACTCATGAAATGACCCTCTGTGCAAACTGAGAGAGACATGGAACACAGCATGACAAAACACTGTTGTGGATAATCATCTCACTTTTCCCTTAATGTGTTTAGAGATCACCTATTTTGTTCCTTTTAAGATTAATCTTCATTCAATCCATCTTTGTGAAGCCATCTTCACCAATTTCCACTCCTGGATTTGGTAGGAGATAAAGTATTGAAAATTAAAAAGTTGGGGATTTTTTTCTTCTGAAATTTTAGCATTTTTCTTTGTGAGAAAGCAAACAATACTAACATGAAGTTTTGTGAAAAAAAATCCTAATTTTTTTTATTTCACTAATATTTTCCATTTGCTGACCAGGTCTGTCTGCCAATAAAGACCCCTGCCTCCATCCCATTTCTGCTGAAATCCACCCTCCTCAGGATGAGATGTCACTGGGTGAAAGCTCTCAGGGCAGTGGTCTCCAAGAAGGGAGATTCACGGTGGCCTCAAAACAAATCATCTGAAAGTGGTCACTGCTGCGTGTCACGGCTTGCACGCTCACCACGAATTGGCTCTGGCAAATCAAGTGTGGCTGACCTTTTTCTGAGTGAGTCATTTATTTCTGTGTACCACTCAGCAGTGCTCCAGCCTGATGGCCTCAATACTCAGAGATAATGCTTCCCTCCTCCTTTCTGATTTCAGGTGGTCAGTCCTGGGTGTTAATCAACATGCTTTCATCTCTTTCTGCTGTCTTCTGCACATTCCTCTGCATGTGGAGACATGGGAGATATGCTGCCACTGTCTCTTCAAAGCAGCAGTGTCTTCAGGCTTGGGGCTGGGTGCAAACTGAGAGGAGATGCTGGCCCTCATGGTGTGAGAGATGAGAGGTCTGCTGAGGAAAGGTACTGGGAAACCCGTGTTACCACTGCATCTTGCACTGGCTGTCAGCAAATGGTCACAGGTGAAGCCCAGACCAGTGCACAGCCAAGCTAGAGGCCCCCAGGGATGCACACAAGAAGGAAGAGTGCAGCCCTGCCACTCTCAGGGCACAAGAACAACTCTGCCCTTTTTGCCAGAAGCTGGGATGTATCCAGTCCTACTGCCTCAGGGTGTCACAGTGTGCCTTGTTGGAGGACAGATAGCTTTTAGGTGGAGAGCAAATTTCAGAAGCTCCTGCTAATCTCTCCTCTTTCATCTGCCCCTTTTCCTCCTTTCTGGCACTGCCAGTGATGCCACCCTGTCTGCTCTGTCATACATGTACCAAAATCCTGTGTAACTTTCAGCTCCCTCTTCCCTCTCCTCCTTCCCTTACTTTCTAACAAATTCCTGCAGTTACAGTTCAGCAGACCAGGGCTCTGCAGGGCCTTGTTTCAGCCCTGGCAGGGCTGGTTCTGCACATCTGTACACACACTATAAATAGTGCTTTCTGCCTATTGCTGAGACTAGAAAGCAGGGATTCATTCAGCCACAAGCGCCCTTTAAAAAAAAAAAAAAAAATAAAGTATGGTGAGAAATTGGAGCCATTTTCCTATTTTGGGTTTTGGGATGTCGAAAATTGCAGGTCTCCCTGGTTATTTATGCTGGTAGTGTTTCCAGCCAGCAGTTCTCCAGGGTGTTGAGAAGGAGCTACAGTGTCTTTTGGTTGAGCAGCACAGTAATTTACAGCTTATGGATGAGTGCACACACACAAAAACTTGTGCACATATCAAACCCCAAGCACCAAAACTGCAGGCAACCATGGAGCCACACTGCAGAAACCCTCCTGACAGGTTCTGTGAGGAACTGTCAGAGGTAATGGCACGTGGTCATCTTCACCATCCTGGGAAAAATCCACATCACCAGGCACTGTCCTGCAAGGCAGATTCTGCTGTTGCTGATCAGGTCCCCTCTGGACAGAGTGAGTCAACTCTGAGCAATAAAGTATTAGCAAAGCAACCACCACGGATCCACTGGGACTTCTCTAGAAAACCAGCCTTGCTTCATTCCCACCAATTCAACTTTACTCATCCCTGCTAGTAGAAACTATAACACAAGCAAAAAATACTAACATAACATGAAACAGACCTTCACTCCTTATCTGAACACCCTACACAGATCCCACTCCTTGAAAGCCTCCACTGCTGGGGCAGGTTGACTGGCTTGGGTTGGGGTATGCACAATCTTCTTTCAAGGCCCTGTTCTCACATAGTGACTGTGATACCCTTATACCTTGCACACAGAGAGGAGACAGACCCATTCCATGCAAAATAACAAAATGTGGTGGACAGGATCATGGGCAGGGCAATACTTTAATTTTGGATAACTGCTTCTCTATGCTTTTCCTTACATAGATTGAGAAGAGATTTCTGTCTAAGTCTATAAAGTGTGTGGCTCAGAAGTATATTTAGCCCTCATGGCATAAAATAAACCTCCTAAATGGGATTGCTGTAGGCTTGAGCACTTACTCGTCTAGTAAACTGGAACAATCTCAAATGTACTAATGATTATGGATTTTATACAATTTCTTTATTCAATAATTGTGGCATTAATCTCCAGCAAAACTGCCTCAGACCTCAACAGGCTCAGATCAAGGGATCCATCTGAAGTGAGTATTTAGAGTGACCTCACGTTCTTTCCATTTATTTTCCAGATCCCATCATCATCTGCTGGGTATGTACCATACCGTTCCATCTATTGGCATGGCCCTGTACAAACAGCAGATAAGAAAGAGTAATTAGGTGGAGTGGCAGAGAGGAGTTCCATGAGGGACGAAGCTCATAGCACTGCAATGTGTCCTAAATATCATGGGCAGAGCACTGCTACAAAGAGGAACCTGTCACTGGGCATGGGACTGACTCCCTTCCTTGAGTCTGCTGCAGTTGTGGAGGCCAAGAGAAGAAAAGGCAGGTGTAGGAGTGGAGGCTGGGGAGCTGGGACTGAGCAGAGTGTGCCCTTACAGAACAGCTGACACTCTCTGCTTGCCTCCTCAGAGGCAGCTGTGTGTTTTGTCTGAAGCCAATCTCTCACTGGAGCTGCTTGAGAGCAAGCACTGAAGAGCCCCTATTGTAAAAGCCACACAAAAACACAAAGGAGAGAACCCAGAGTAAAAAAATATTTCCATAATAAAACTGTCAAGGGAAAATGAGAGACTAGAAACTTCTGTACTGCCAAGTAATTAAGAACAGTGACTCCTCTCTCCAAAGCACTTGAGATAAACTGCCTCCTTGGAGAGAAGCATTTGGGGTGAGATGCACACATGGACCAGGGGAGTAGATGACCCATGGAAGAGTGCCCAGGAGCTGCAGGGGATGGATACGTGTCTTGAGCTCCTGCCATGGAGCACAGAAATTCCCACTTCCCTGTGGGCTTCCTGATGTTTCTCCCACAGTTTCTCCAAATTAGGTCACTCCCACACAGCCTACAAGTGAGAGCAGCCAGCACTGGACCACCCAGGGCAATGGGGAGGACACTAAGGATGATAAAGCAGAACCCCAGATGATATGATGCAAGGGAGGGTTGGGCAATTAGAAACACACTCCAGGGGATAAAGGACAAAGAAAACTCCCAGATGATGGTGGAATCTGGTGATGGTGATCTCTGAGTTGTGGCCCAACATAGGTGGGAAGTCCCCATGTCATCGTGCTCTGTGCATGCACTAGACCCAAGCTGGCACATGGGGGTCCATCTGTGGCCTCGCTGCACCCGTAGTATGGTGGATCCTCAGCTGAGGTGTTTCTCTGCCAACAGAGAGGAGTTGGCTTTGTCAAAGTCATATTTGCTCTGGCCAGCTGCGAGAGCTGTCCCCATGCTTAGCTTTCCACCAACAAGGAATGAAATGAGGTGTCAGGGCCCCAGGTTGCTTCTCAGCTAAATACTGAGAATCTGCCTCCTATGAACCATCTGGGATTCAATTTTCTCAGCACTGGACCAGTGCCTGTTTCCCTGCTGCATCTCACAGTCCTTTTCCTACCCACACTGCTTTTACCAGAGGGCTGGATGCCTGTGACAGTAAAGAATCACAGCAGCAGATCACCAAAATTCATTTTCTTGCCCTCCTTCTGCTCTTACTTCCCAAGTCACAGGAAGCCCTATCAAGAAGTTGCCAAATGAGAATCAGGCCTTTCTAGGGCAAATATTGATGAACTCCAAATCTGGATGGTCTTACAGACTCTCAGAATAATTCAGTTCACATTTGGTTTTGCAAAGTGAATCTGTCTAACAGGCACAGGAATACCTTCAGGCTGATTTTTTTCTCTTCCTCACTGTAATTAGGAGAAGGCATCTAGCTGATGGAGAAAAATTATGTTTGGTTCAGCTCACAGAGCTGAATGAAAAAGTCTATGTCCCCTGAAAGCACTCATGCACCTCATGGCTCAAAAGAAAGACAGTGGGACTAGCAAGAGGTCCCATATTTTTGAACAAATCACCTGCTATTTTTAGTCCAGACACTGAGACATAGAAATGCACCAAATGAAATAACAGATGAAACACAGATGTGGAAACCAAGACAACCAAGAACTGATGGAGTTCAAATGACAGAAATAACCCTAACAGATCAATACCAGACTAGACAACCTGGAAGAACCTGGGGTCTCAAACACTCGTCTGTCAGACTGAGAGCAGAAGCTACTTTCATTTCAGAAGTGATGAAGTCATTCACATGCCAGGTATAAAACACAAATGCCAGACCGTTGGCATTGTGCAGCTACCTGACAAAGGCATTAAGTTAGTTGGACTCATTTGAAGCAGTCTTTTTATATTTTCAAAACACCAAGTTCTGTGCAAGTATCCAGGCTGCCATGGCAACGTGGTACATTTGTTCCCAAGTGTCATTTCCCATCACAATTGGTTAGGATTTTTCTTCAGAACTTTGCCTAACTTCAAAACTTTGGTTGCTGAGGCAACATCTCTCTTTAGAGGGAAGTGATTGGCTCTGCCTGTCTGTGCCAAGGCAAGGGCTCTTCTGTGAAGACCCGTGTGCTACAGCAAGGGTGGAGGTGAAAGGGAGGCTACAAAGATATCCAAGGAAGCAGAGGGAGAGGAAGCAAGTGTGCTGAGAAGTGGCTGCGGAAGGGCAACACACGCCTTCGTGTGAGGCAGGTGGGACGGGCTCTGAGTGGGAGGCTCCAGGCTTAGCACAAGGAGCTAATGTGCACATTACATCACTGAGGAGATTAAATGAGATCTCGTTGAGAAAACACTTTGCCTTTGATATATCCGGTGAGGATCTCGTGGAGATGCATAGTCCTCACAAGACCTCTGCAAGAAAGGAATTTGTCACTGGGCTTGTTTGACAAAAAAAGTGATGGAGGAAGAGAAAGCCTGAATGAACTACTGGAGGTCACACAGTAAATTAGTGGCTGATACAGAAATAAGCCCCTGGGGGTGTTATGTTTCATTTGTAAGATCATCATTCCTCTGATATTTAACTTACGCTTAAGCAGAAACCCATTTTCCTTCTGCAGAGAAGCGCTGCAATCCCTTTCTCTCTCACTAACATATTACAGTCCTCACCTCTGCTATTTGTCAGTGTATTTGGCTGAAATGCACTGAAGCAGGGATTACTTTCTTTCCAGATAGTAAGGCCCGGATCTCTTACTGACATCCTGCTGCAATAAATGTGATCACCACAAACAATCATTACAGACCTGGGCAACAGTTTGGGAACCAGTTTAGAAGTGGGATTGCCTTGGCATGGTTTACATAAGATCTCCCTCCCAGCAGCTCCCACTAGCCCTGTGTTTCCCTTGCCTCCACCAGCAGTCAGTGGTGCCCTGGGCAGCCTCTCACTGCTCCTTTCGCTCTGCTGTCACCTGCATATGAGGGAGGCCACAAAAGGGGCCAGAAAAAGCAGAGAAATTAACTAGCAGAGAAGTGAGAGTCATTTGGACTGTACAGGTTTCTCCTATCTCTTGCTGCTTGCTGTGACCCAGAACAGAACCATTTACATTCTTTTTTATGTCATATGCAGGCAGATGACATGCTTAGAACAAATTACCACTTCAATAGGAGATCTCCAAAGCCCTTGGCTATTGCAATGCCTGTGAGCCAGCATCTCTTCCAGCCTGGAGGTGCACACAGGATGTGCTGCTGAAAAGCAAAGCCAATGAGTAAATATATCAGGTTGGTACCAGCAAAGGCTTGACCAGAGGGCACAACTGATTCATTAGGCCAGCTCTTGCCAGGTCTCCACTTTTCAGCCTGAATCTCAGTGCCCCAGTTCCAGACTGATGGTGACTCTGATGCCTGTGTATGGGTCACTGGAGATTAGGCTTTGATTTCTTTCCATTTCAGCATTTCATAGCTGACTGCATAAGCAGAGTCAGATACAAACCCACTGCCTGGATCACCACCTGCCTGTTCCAAATCTGGGTCAATGTAGCATTAAAAAACATCAACAGCCAACGCAGCCCTGGCAGGCAGATGCAAAGAAGAAAAGTAAACATGAGAAGTGCTCTTGATGTCAGCAGAGAAACATACAGAGACAGAGGGCATCAGGCTTTGTCTTTCTCCTGCCTTTAATTGTCTTTGATGCTTCCTTCCCATGGGCATTCAATTTTAACTGCCTCTTCCAAGCTGATGGAGGAGATCAAAAATGGCCTATGGTGATGGCCATGTCTGGCAGAGA
The DNA here is from genome assembly GCF_030490865.1 of Poecile atricapillus. Classification (NCBI taxonomy): domain Eukaryota; kingdom Metazoa; phylum Chordata; class Aves; order Passeriformes; family Paridae; genus Poecile; species Poecile atricapillus. The sequence goes on along the minus strand of NC_081289.1, from coordinate 24,723,999 downwards.
ATCTCCTGGGAGCTGCATCCTCCACATCCTGGGACATTTTTCTTCTGTCCAAGTGACCACAAAAGCAGCCTGAGGAATGACTCCCATGGCAATTATATTTTCAGGGATTGTCTACACCCCAAGACTTCTCTTGCCTGAGCACTGACTCCAGGACTTTTCCCTCACTGGTTCTGGATGTCTTATAGCCTTGGCTATGAACCCCAGCTCATGTGTAGCAGTATTTGCTGAGGTTATGAGACCCTGAGGCAGAGCATTGCCTCTGCTCTCCCATGGGTAACACAGAACATCTCTGGAGCACACATGAACCAGGTGAAGAAGTCAAAGGAGGACCTAATAGTGCCTAAAATACTTCAGCACATGGCAGATGTTGAAGAAGACCTCAGGACCTCTTCCCTGTCTGCTGATCCCAGTGTGGGGGGAACACGTCCTCTCCCATGCTCTAGCATCTGAGAATTGCCTGGGAGTCTCCTGTTCCCAAAGGCAGGCCATTCAGCAGCTGCTGGACAGCCCAGCAAACAAACAAGCAACTTCTGCAAAACGTGTCTGGACATCAGCCATGTTAACCATGAGTGCTGCTCTCCCCTGTGGATACAACAGCTGCCCATTGGAATAAACAGGAAACCATTTTATCCTCTGAGGAGCAAGAAAGGTGAAGGGATCATGACTGTAAATTGTGGCTCTGGGTTTGGGGCATGCAGCATGAGCCACAAACAAATAGGTCTTCTGTATTTTCTCATAGAGGATGGACTTGAATGCTGAACTTCTCCTTCTGAGCTGGTTCTCTGACCTAGCTTTTCTCCAGTGCAAGAGATGCAACCGCAGAAGCTCCACCCTCTGTGCATGTGATCTATCCATTACTAGAAGTTGCATCTGTACCTGAATAGGGTACAGTAAAGCAATGTTGGTGCAGTGTGGCAGTAGTGATGTTACTGGGGAAACCATGATATTTTAATTGCCTGACTCAGGAGAAGCCAGGTAAATCAGTCATTGGAGTTCCCCCATTGCAGCAGCTATGCTGCCAAAAAATCTGGACTGAGCATCAGGTACGTAGGACTCTGGCACTGAGCAGTTTGTCAGAGCCATGTGGTGCTGGCAAAGCTGTTTTCCTCTGTGTCTTCAGTTCTCCCCAGCTCATGCCCTCACCCTTCACCTGCTGGACCCATGCGAATGGCAAACCTCCCAGACCGGTGGCAGTCTGCACTCCTGGGCAGACCACCAAACACCTCCTCATTACAAGGCACAAAGGGAAGATAACTGATAATGTAGAATGTGCACCTTATTCTGGTGCAAGGGTCTAGGACAGTGATATTACCTGTATGCTAGATGGGCTGTCAGCCATTTCTCTAAAAACTTTATAAATATCTTTAACATTATGCACTTCACTGCAGAGTCCTAGTGAAATATTGAAGTTCACCTTTTTGGTCATTCGTGTCAGGGTCTAAATAATACCAGGTGCAGTTTGAAACCTGACAGACTATCAAGTGAAGGATTTCCAGCAAGGAAGGATGCCTGTGCATCTATTTATAGATGTATTTTTAAACTGCCAGAGGTGCTGGGTGCTGACAAGTGACAGTGTGTGGCCAGCTATGGACAGACCTGCTTCCCACTCAGCAAGCAGTCCACGGTTACTGGGATCAAGGCAAGCAGGATAGTGCTTCTGCCTTTGTTCTGAGGATCCAAAAGGCTTATAAACCAGTGCTGCCTGGCTTTCCTGGCCAGAGATCTGTGGGATTTCGGACCAGATTGCCCACACATCAGTCTGAGAAAAAGAAAAGCTTTATGAAAAAATAAAAAAGGAAGGCAATATAAGGCAAAGATAAATAATGGGGAGAGGAGGTGGAGCACCTTGGCTCAGTGAAAGCTGAAGGGCAAGGAGAAGAGGAATAGCCAGGAAGTAGCAGATGGTCCAGGAGATGTTCTCTAAGGAATGTCTCTTAGTGTTTAGTGTCCTGTTCCTAACATGCAGTGCTGAGAGTTGATCCAGCAAGTTATACCCTGATGTCATGCCTGCATGTGAAGCAGGGAAGCTTTTGCTAAGCACTCTGTAAAGTGGCATGGGACAGACCACAATGGCCAGGAAGGGAAACAGGAGGGGATGACCATGCAGATGAGAAGAGAGAGCAGGCATGAGGCATGAAGTGGAGGGGAAGAGAAGTAAATGGACTGCCTGGGATTGCTGGGAGAAACCTGGAGCAGAGGTGTCCAGGAAAGAGCAAAGGATGCTGCAAAAGGATGGCAGAACATGACAAAGAGCAGTAGCAGACATAGGTACGTTACCACTGTGGGAGAATGACTGGTTTGGGATTTTGAAGGAGCCTAGGCCAGAATTAGGGGATACAGGCTGCTAGCCAGATTTAGAGGACTTGAGAGTCAGCATGAGAGCCCCACCCAGCAGAGCACTTCAGAGGCACCCCAACCCATGACACATGTGCTGTTCCACATGGCAGCACAGCATTGCTGTACCATGGTCTTCCTTGGTTTCTTGATCTTTTCTGGCATTGTCCAGAGCAAGTCACAGGAATTTCTTTGCCTGCAGGAGATCATTTCTCATCCTAATAAGGGCTGGAGAAGCCCTAGAATGTGTTAATTATTTAAGCCAGCAGGTAAACTCTTCCACTGAGACTGGGCTACTGGTTCTGTCAGACACTGCACAAAATCATGGTAAGAAGTGATGTGTGCTCCAAAAAGGTTATTATCCATAACAGGCAAAGAGATAAAGTCCTTGCACAACTAGTCCAGTAAGTCAGCAGCAGAAAGGGGGAAGGAGTCCCAGCTTCATCTGTCTGAGATTGGTGCTTGCTGGACCAGATGAGATTATTTCTCACATTGCCCATATGAGCATATCCCACTCGCCAGTGTTTATCTCACATCCTTGAGCAATAGCCCTCAGGACTCTGCAGTTCGGTTCTGTTTTATTTTATAGAGGAAGTGACACTCACAACATGTTCAGAGGTTATGTTGCTGCACTGCAACAGCTCTCATCCTACACAGAGATGGAAGAAATCTGAGTGGTGCAGATGTGATGACTCAGCTTTGCTGGAGCTCCACTGACATTTCATAGAAATATTCTGATGAGCTTCACAGAATCACAAATCAACTAGATTGGAAAAGACCTTTGAGATCATCAAGTCTGACCTATGACCTAATACCACCATGTCAACTAGACCATGGCACTAAGCACCACATCCAGTCTTTCCTTAAACACCTCCCTGGGCAGCCCATTCCAATCACCTTTTCTGTGAAGAAATTGCTCCTAATGTCCAGCCAAAACCCTCCCTGGTGCAGCTTAAGGCTATGTCCTTGGACAACCAAACATTCTGCCAAGAGCCCAGTGGACTGTGTCTCTTTGGAGTGATCCACTCACGCAGATTAACACATCTCATGCAGAATTAGATGTAGTCTGCAAGTTCTTTGGGTATTAACTCATTGTGGCAAGAGGTCAGTGTCTTCTACAACAGCCCAAGCTTTGAATCAAAGGCACCTTGATGGCTGCCTGGTTTGGGGTGATTACTTTCATCCAACTGTGCTTCCCAAGGGGATAAACCATGGGTAGGGAAGGGGCTTCCTGTGCCAGAGACAGTACTGAGGTGAGGAAGGGACAAGGTCCGGTGAGTGGGCTAGGTAAGGGAATGCTGTGCTGCTCAGATCCAAGTGGCTAAGCCTGACTGGTTTTGCTCTCTCTGTTAGTATTGTATTTGAAAACAGTATTTTTGGTCATCTAATGACATTTGGACATGGACTTTATCCCAAATCTCAGCATGCCAGAACTTCAAATGAGACCAAAAAGAGACACCTTCACCAGGAGGATGACAGTCTCAAGTAGTTATCATTTGATTTGAGGAAAAATCTGGTCATCTTCAGGACCAGCAATCCCTTATCAGGTAGGTATTGCCATGAACCTACCCAACTGAGAACTGTTCATCACAAAATTTCCACTTGCAGTGCTACGTTCAACACAAATCAGCACTAACCAGTGATCTCAAGTTCCAAACAATACCAGTTGCGCACATCCCAGCTCTGCTCCTTTTGGTAATGCTGCATGCATTAATTGCTAAACAATGTTGTTTCAAGTCGTACGTACACTTACATAACCTCATACCATATAATCAACACATTTCTTGCCACAAAGAGATCAATCATTCTGATCCCCATCACGGAAATCTACCTTCGCTCTCTATCATGTCACAAAAACAACATTAAAAAATTAGAATTTCCAACCTCCACACCTGCCAACGCCCAGCACAGCTTGATGTTCCTGGAGATGATGGCTCATTTAAGACCTCTGAACGACACATGACCACCACTGGCAGCCAGCAGCAGCCAAAATCCAGCCCTGTCCTATTGCTCCTGTACAGAAAAAAAATTGTGATGATGAGGGGGTGTCTGAGGGAAGAAAGGAGGCAAGGAAGGAAGGAAGGTACATGATGGAAATAGAGCCCTTTGCATTGTGTTCCATTAGCCTATCCCCATCTCTCTCCCCACACAGCCCCATCACTGGGTGTTGTTTTCAAGCCTGGGAACAGAGGCATTGCCTCTTAATGCTCCAGAGGCAGCATTAATAGAGGCTGTAGGTACTGGTCCCATACTCCCACACCCACTTCCCTTGTTTGCTGGGCTCTTGTGCACCTCTGAAAGAACCACAGACAGATACTGCCTGCACCTTCAAAGCAAGGACAGAGGTACTTGTGGGATGGTGGCAGGATCTGAGAAACCTGCAGGACCCATTACTGCAGCTCTGCAGGGGCAGTGGCTCATGGCAGAAAAACAGCCACAACACCAAGCTGCTGCCTCAGGCCTGTGCTGGCCCTGCTCTGAGCCACTCCTGATGCTGCAAGCTTGAGAGGAGGGCAGGATGCTTTCTGACTGGTAGTTTTGAGAACTTCAGTTTCTAGGGGAGGATGTGGCTGTTATTCCTAAATTCACTTACTCTTCTTCCTGTAGATGATCCCCTCCATGGAGCAGCAACATCCTTTTCTTGTTTTTCCATCCAGGGAGCACTGTGAGAATAGGAGGCGCCTTTTTTTTTTCCTATGGGGAAAAGAAGGGGCCCCCTTTTGCCCCAGCATTGCTTGCTCTAAGAAGCACTGTGAGGTGCTTGGCACATGCAAAAACATGGGGCGATAAAATCACTAGAATGAGACCTATCCCTGCATATTCTCTGAGGCCAGCCTTCTCTTCCTTCTAGCCCTACACAGAGGCTGTCCCCAACCAAAAAAATTGGAAAATGAAGAGCAGAAGGCTCCTTCTCCTAATTTGCAGCCAGTCTTTCCCATGTCACCACCACCCCAGCCCCTCTAGACTTCCACAACCACATAAGGAGTGCACCTTATGTGCAAAAAAAAAAACCCAGAAGCAGAGGGATGTTGTTGAACTCCCCAAGTGCTGCAGTGGGGCCCAGCCCTTGTGTAGCAGCTGCCACACTGAGTGCACACCACACCACAGCCCTTGGGACCCCTTGGTTTTCCCTCTAGAAGGAGGCAGCACCACAAGCAGGGCCACAGCTCGGCATCCTCAAGGCTCTGGTACCCTCTGCTGGCCCTGAACGCTTCTGTCGCTATTGAAACCTCTCCTGGGGTTTTTCAGCCTGAAAGCAGACATAGGCACCAGCCTGTCCACCACGTGCAGCAGCTTTGCTCACCCAACACTGCTGTCTTCAAAGGCCCCCACCAGTGTTCTCACAGCCAAGGTGGCCCTGACCTGCTGAGAGCAGGGACCTACCAGCACCACACATCTTGTGAGAACACTTAGGAGAGCCAGTACTAATATGCTAGAAATAACAAAATTCTGCCAAGTTTGTAAGTGCAAGATTGTGCTGCAAATGTAGAAGGGTGAGTAGCTGCACAAGGACACCCTGGGGCAGTGTCCAGGAAAGGCTCCTGGTGTGTGCCATTGGTATAAAGGAGGAGGTGGCAGGGACTACTTGGAGGACAGCACACAGCTCATGGGGATTATCCTGCATCCACATCCCCACTGGAGCAAGCAGGGAACTCAGCCCCTGCCTCCTCTTAAAACTGCAGGCTAAAGGGTTTCCCTGCTGCAGCCCTGGGAGAAGGCAAAGGGATTAGCAAAGAGCAGGGAACAAACAGCAAATAATTTCCTTCACTGCCACTGGCCAAGGGGGAAAAAAGCAGCAGACTGCACACAGGGAGTGGGTAAAGTACCTCCTGCACTGCTGAGCCCAACTGGACAGCCTGTGCCAACAGGCTTTATGCCTTAATAGACAAACCCTGAGTGAGAAATGAATTTCTGCCTTCAGGGCTGCTGGTGCTGCCCATGAGGCTGGAGCCTGAGTGAGATTAAGTGCGTAACAGAAGGCAGGCAGGAGGGCCACCTTTCTCTTCAAAATCCTGCACCCCCTTCAAAGGAGGAAGGGGATCCCTATGTCCTCTGCATCGCAGGACCAAAGATCCCGAGCTACCAATATCAGGTTTTATTTTAATACAGACTAAAAGCTTTTGGAGTTCAAAGAAATGTGGGCGTGACACAGCAACATAGCACACAAGGGACACCTGGAGCACCCCAAACCCTGGTTCAAGATGGAGGCCTGGAGCTTTTTGGCTCCCCAAGGAGAAGCTTCTTTCAGGAGCAGGCCCCAGCTCCCAGGGGCACTCTGCCTACTCCTGGGCAGGTGTCAAGCAGCAGCAGCAGTTCTCTCCTGGAGCCTGGGACAGGGAGGTCACTTGATGCGATACAGGACCTTGCGCTGCATGCGGTGCTGGATCTCCCCCCGCCGCATCATCAGCTGCAGCACCTTGTAGATGGCATGTTCTGGGTATTTCTGCAAGAGAGGAGAGCGGGGAAAGATGAGCCACCACGAAATAGCAGACAGGAGCTCAGCAGGAACCTGCAACCTTTGCTAGAGCCTGGCTAGGACTCTCTAGAAGGAGCAAGCCCAATAGTCAAGACACTGATGCTCACTTCCCCTTTCACTATTTTAGATCTGACTGCAGCCAGTGTCACAAACCAAAATTCTGGTTTCAAGGGTAGGACCCCAAACCAGCCCTAGACCTCAGAGCTTTTGCAGAAACTCACCTGAGTCCCCTTAAACTCTGCAATCACATTGCACCCCATTCCCTACAAACAACTTCAAAAGCATGACCAAATGGCTCGCTAGTCCACTCTTGGGGAAGGGGTTTCATGCTCCCAGCAGCAGCCTGGAGTCCCTGGTTTCACAGCCCAGCCCTCCATGGGGTTCCTGACCTACCTGCCGCAGGAAGTCCTGGACGATGCTGTGCTCAGACACCTGGGAGCCGATGGCAAAGCGGCGCTTGAGCTGCTTCTCAATGCGGGACAGCATCTCTTGGTCCTCCTGGGTTGTGAAGCCTTCTGCCCCTGCAGAGAGACATTGTGTGAGCTCTCTGTGCCGCCCAGAAGTCACTCTCCAAGACAAAGCACTCATCTCCTGTGTCTCTCACCACACCTGCACAGCTTAGAGACTTTAGGGAACCCATGAACAACTCCACTGTAAAAGGCTGTGGAACTCCAACCACACAACTGAACATTGACCTGACTTCTGGAGTCCTTCAAACCCTTTGTTCCATCCTGCTGCCCAAGGAAACATTGTCTTCACCCCCACAGAGAAAGATGTTAGAGGGTTAACTGGTTGGGGCGTCATATCCAACACCAGACTCTGCTGTTGGGACCAGGCCAGCCCTCCCCGAGCAGCACAGGAGACCCTCAGTGTAATTTGCCATTGCTCTCCCTGGGAGGCACAGCCCCACAGCCATGATGGCCCTTGCTGCCACAAGCATTGCTTTGTCTTTGTCCAGGAAGGAGGTCCAGCACCTGCCCCCGACAGCCAGGTTGTGGGAGAGGAGCTCATGTCTCCCTGCCCTGAGCAGCCAGGTCCAGCCATGGCTCCTACCCCCAGCACAGAACATCTCCTCCTCACCTGACAGGTTGCCCGACATGGCCGCATCGAGAGTGGACACGTGGAAGAGCCGCAAGGCCTCCTCAACATCTGCCTCGGTGGCAAAGGGCTGAAGCCTCATCTTGGCCAGGGACTCGGCAATGCGCACAACGGCCTCCAGCTGCCTGCAGCCACAGGAAACATTCTCTGCTTTCTACTGCAGCTAGGGTGTTTTCTTCCCTGACTCCTGCCTGCCATGCCCATCTACCCCACTCCAAGCACCTCCTGCCTCCCCCCACACCACTTTCAGTGTTCAGGGCCACACCCTCCCATACCAGTCCCCTTCCCGGACCAGCCCAGTAATGCAGCCCTAATCCCAGCGGTTTCGGGGTGCTGCTCACCGGATAGTGATGGGGATGCTGGAGCGGCGGTTGCTCTCCTGCTCGTGCTGGCGGGTGCCGCTGCGCATCAGGACGTAGCGGTTCTTCAGCTTCTCCGCCGCCCCTGCCGACAGCCGAGGGCCACACTTCCTGCAAGGGGGGACAGGAGCTGGAGGCAGCGCCACTGGGGACAGACCCTTGGGCCCCCCTCCCTTCCTTGGGTGCTGCAGCACCAGAGAGAGCCACTCTTGCACCCTTTTTTCAAGACAGGAGTTAAGAGAAAGGCCACCCAGAGTGCTGCATGGTTTTCCTCTCACCACTCTCCCCATGCCTCCCCCTGCGCAGCCTGGGCGCTGCCAGAAAGACACGCATGCCACTCACGTCCGACAGAAGGAGATGAGCTTCTTCAGCTTGTTCAGCTCGATCTCGCCCTCCACGGCCTGGGTCTGCGTCAAGGCACTCACGTGTAAGGACATCACGTGCTTGGCCAGTGTCTGGGAAAGCATAGGGCAGTCAGACAGGAGAACGCCCCCACCTCCTCCTCCTCCCAAAGGAAGGGGCACCAGCTGCACCCATGCGGCTCAACGCACCATGTCTCGCTCCTCATTGTGCTCATCCTTAACAATGAAGATCATGTCAAATCGGGACAGGATGGTGGGCATAAAATCAATGTTCTCCTCGCCCTTGGTCTCATCCCAGCGCCCAAAGACAGAGTTGGCAGCTGCCAGAACAGAGCAGCGGGAATTCAGTGTGGTTGTGATTCCTGCCTGTGGGTGAAGGCAAAAAAAAGGGATGGTGTCAACACCACCTCCATGTCACAGCAGGTCATTAATTCAGTGAAAGGTTGAAAGCCATTTCCAAGGACTCATTGTCAATCACTTGCATTTAAATAAAGTCCCATAAGTAGCACCAATTGCTCTGTAATTGAGGGGCCGGAAGCACATATCCTTTTGGAGGGGGACTGGCTTCAGCTGAAACTTGAGCACTGAGTAATTTCATTTAAAACCTCTTGACAAGGGCAGAGACACAGGAGACCTCACCCCAGGTTTGTGATCTGACACTGGGCAAACAGGGCTGAGTCCTCCTGAGCAGCTCTGGCACAAAGCACAGGTTTGCAGGTACAGCCTGACAGCCACCAGCAAGGAGAAGCCATGAAGTTCAAGCTGCCCAAAGCCTCCAGGCAGGGCTGACTGATCTCGGACCAGCAACCATCAATACCACTGCCTGGACTCTAAAATGGGCAGTTCTGTCAAAAGATGTGTGACCACTGGTTGCTGGGCTCTCAGGTCCCCCCTCAGGGCAGCATGCATCAGTGCACAGCTCACCTTGGCAATGGAGATGGTCTGCTGCTCCATCGCCTCGTGGATGGCCACACGGTCGTCCTCCCGCATCTTTTCATCCCAGGTGAGAGAAACCAGGCAAGGAGAAAAGGTCACCATCAGTCACCTCTGCCACACCTCTGCTACATGCTTACTGAAGTGACCCCCAGCAAAAAGCTCTGTGAGGACCTCTGCCCAAGAGGGCAGGATGTAACTGAATTCCCCTGCAGCCCCATCCCCCTGACCTTCCCTGAAAGAAAGTGAGGGTCTCAGAGGAGTTGCCCTTCCTTCTGCAACTCTGGGTTCGTCTGGGACAGGCTGGCATCCCAAGGGCTCTCCTTCCCACTCCCACACAGGCAGCCCCAGCGGTACCTTGTCAAACTCATCGATGCACACCACTCCCCCATCTGCCAGCACCATGGCTCCTCCCTCCATGAAGAAATTCCTGGAGACAGGGTCACGGATCACTGAGGCTGTCAAGCCAGCAGCACTGCTGCCTTTTCCTGAGGTGTACACCTAGTGGCATGTGGGACAAAGAAAGGGACAGCACATCAGCTGCAGCAGCACCCAGGAGCCCAGTGCCCCAGCCGAGAGACAGAACACCCCTAGCACCACAAAATCTAGAGCTCCTGGGGAAAGAACCTCCAGGAAAAGCCCTCAGCACATGTAAAAAGCGGATGTGCTGGGTAAAGAGAAGGACTACTGCCTTGTCCAGAGCCTTGGACTAAGCTTGACACACTGAAGGGCGTGCAGACACAAACACAGATATTAAGTACAGAACAGGGAGTGATTCATTGTTTGGTAGGCTGCTGCATTAGCTTTGTTTGCCCCTGGAGGGAACAATACAGTCAGAGGCTGAGTTTAATAGAGACTACAAAAAACCACAGCTGAAAACATAATTCTATGCCTGGGCTCAGGCTGGAGGTCCGTGCCTGAGATGCAGTCAACTCAATTTGTCCTGACCAGCCAGCCCCTCTGCTGATCAATTCTCAACAATAAACAGCAGCATAAGGCACGTCTTTGGACATCTGCAAACAGCCCAGCTCACAGCATAATAAAAAGCATTACCTTCTTCCCCTTCCCACCCTCATTCCCCATCCCTTCTAGGCTAGTACCAAAAATGGCAGTTCATGCCTCTGCCACCAAGTCTACTTGGGGATGCACAGGCAAGTGTCTGCTGTGACCACAGTCTCATCTCTGGGGCTAGACAAGGAGCAGCAGAGAGAAAAGGGGTGTGCTACAAGTGGTACCTCGAGCCACGTACCCCAATGGGTGAACACTTCTCAACAAACTTCAGCAGTTGGGATTTGGCTGTGCCAGGGTCCCCCAGCATCAGCAAGTTGATGTCCCCTCTGCGGGTCAGCCCATCCGGAAGCCTGGAGTGATGGGGTTGGAAAGAAGAGAGGGAGGAGAGATGGTGAGCCTTTATTTTGATAAGAAAGTACTGACTTTGCTAAGAAAGGCTGACTCTTCCCCACCTCTTGCGGGAGCCTCCAAATAAGAGGCAGGCAATGGCCTTCTTGATGTCAGTGCTGCCGTAGATGGAGGGCGCGATGCTCTTGGCAATGGTCTCGTAGATGTTGGGTGTGGCAGCAAGGCGACGGAGTTCCTCCTCTTCTTGAGGGGTCACCGAGCCAGTGAAGCTACGTCCTGCACAGGGATGAGGGGAGTGATGCAACAGTGAACAAAAGGAGGTTTTAAAGGAAATTATATCATCCCCCCTCACCCCACAACCAAAATCCCCTCTTGCAGATCATGCCAAGTGCCACCACGTGGGAAAAGTGGAGAAGGCCTGCTAACCCAGCAAGGCAGGCTGTCCTTAAAGGCTGGTAAGAAAAAGCAAGGACCTTGGGCAAAGCAGCTCTGCTAGAACCAGAGGGAGAATTACAGTCAGGACCACTGTTTTAAATACAATTTTAAGCATGGACTTCAGCCAGGATCCTCAGGGATGGCTTAGCAGATTCTCACTTAAACACCCTGAAGGACTCAGGCTGAGACCTCCTCATTTAATATGACTGAGAAAAAGCCTTATAGGACATAACTATAGAGAGCCCAGGGCAAGTCAGACCCCTGAAATGGCTTGAACCCTCTGTTATATAAACAGCAGAGAAGGACCAACAAGGCTGTGATTTCAAACAGCTCTTGCTGAGGGATCACATTGTTCAGGAACAGGGTGGGGAGTGTCTCCCTACACCAGGCTACCAACACAGACCAAATGCACACCAGAAGCTGCCCTCACCTGAGCCCTCTGTATCCACCTGGATGCCCACCACGCGGATGTAAGCGCTCCGGATGCCCACCCCCACACTGTAACGGCCTTTGTTCTTGCTCTGCACAGATTTCTTGATGGAGTAGATCCCCATGATAGTGACTCTGTTCCCTGGGACAACTTTGTCACACAGGTACCTAAGGGGAGACAGGGGAAAGCAGAGGATGGTGGTGGGAAATGATGGCACCAGCAACAGCCAGCAGGGGCAGGGTGGGAAGGCTGTGCCAGTACCTTTCACAGTAGAGCTGCAAGTGCCGGGGCATCTCCCCGTGTGGCACAGCATCCGGCGACTCCTGCAGCTTCAGGACCTGGAAATCCACACACTTGCACTTATCTGGCATGATAAAGTAAGGGTCCAGAGGGCACCTTGGGCGTCCAGCTTGTTCTCTGTGCAGAGAGATCAATCAGGGAAGGCTGTTAGCACTGAGGAGTCAGCCCTCAGAGCACACCTGTGGAGGGGATGGCAGGGATAGCAAGGGGCAGCTGCCCCTTCCAAGCAGCGCCACATCAGCAGGTAAGGGTAGACACAGGGGGTCAGACCAAAGGCCACCAAGCCCTCTGTCTTGTCTTCAACAGGTGCCAAATGTGTACATTAGAACAAGCCAGAGGCAGGGTGACACTTGTCTGGGCACTCTCCCTGCCTCCCACCCCTCCCCTGCTAGCTATAAGCAGGAAAGGTAATTCATTAATTACACAGAAGGTAGCAGCACAGACTCTGTGACATGGCAGGGCGTTTTTCCTTACAACCTCATGCACGAAGCAAATGTTAAGTGGTTTCTGGTGAGAAAGCAATTAGCAATGTGACAAGGCTGACATCCACCTCCCAGTCTCTCAAGACATAGCTGCCTTGCTAGATTTACAAGCTCTCTGAGACAACGAGCAGCTCCACATCCTGCTGCTGTCTCAGAGCGGCATGACTGATGCCTGACTCCATGCAGGGCTTTCAGGGAGGGCAAAACCAGAGCGCAGATGCACTCATGAAGTCAGGGATCAGGAGTGAGGTGCTGTACAGACCACACACAAGAATGATCCCCAGCCCAAACCCCTTTCAAGCTGCATTAGAGGTCAGGTGCAGAAAATAAATACTGGCAGGAATGAGCCCAAAAACCTAACCCATCAGGACTGGCTGCCTCGACAGCTGCAGCACAGTGGCAGCCTGATGCTCACAGTTCTGAGGCACCAAGAGCTGTAAAACAGGATAAAAAGGCTAGTAGAAAAGCATCCCTAAGGAAGGTAACACAAAACAGCCCCCTCAGGAGTGCGAATGTGGAAGCAAGGAGTTTGTTTGGAAAAGAGAAGAGCAACTTAACACAGCTTTATGAGACAGCTGGAGTCAGGAATGAACCTTTAGGTACAACAGGCGAAATTCCCTATGAATAAAAAGAACTCCCTGGACACGCTCACTCAACACTGCATGCTGCACTGACCACGCAGAGTCACAACCAGTACGTGCACAGATGGACAGCTAGAACTTGCCAGTCTCAGAGTTGCACACTGGCACAGGAGCAGCATGAAGGGTGGAGGCAGAGCAGTGCAGATGCTGCTGCCTTGTGGAAATGGGAGCAGATTCTGCAATGCACGGGATGTAGCAGGAGCAGGAAGGGGGAATGCAGTCTTTTCTCGCCCTCCAGCCTGCTGGTGCACGCCCATGTCCGTCCTTACGTGTTGCATTTCCTGGGCAGAGCGTAGCCCTCCAGACCCGGGCGCACCGAGATGTTGCTGATGGTGTTGCGGCAGCTGCGGCACTGGATGGTGATTCTGGTGGCTTTGGCTCTCACAGGGGTTGCTGCAATTACAATCCCAGGGATCTTCACAAGGTGGGACATCTGGTCAGACTGAAAAGGGAAAGTGAGAAAGCCATCAATGGAAGTTGGATGGGAAAGTAGAAAGCCTGAGAGCAAAGGAAAGAACACTCTGTGCAGAACAGCACTAACAGCAATAATGTCCCTGCAGCAGGAACCAGCAATAACAGCCCTTTGCAGTCAGAGTTAGGCTGCAGAGTAACGCTGCTTGTTAATTAGTGAGTGGCCTGTGCCCTCAGCCATGTGACCAGGTACCAAAAGCTCCCCTGCAATCACACCCACACAGATGCTGCTGTGCACAGCAGCCAATTCACTTCACCTTCAGGCTGCGGATGTTGGCTGAGTTGGCATCCGACTTCAGCATCACTTGGATGTCTTGGAGAGCCTCCTCCCCCGAGGGACGAGGACGAGTGACCTCATCTGCGACTTCTTTTGCTGCTTCTTCCAACTAGAGAGGGAACAATGGGCTATCAGTGGGTCTGTTACAGCAGGACATCAGAGCTCCTCTCGTGACCATGTTCTAGGTTGCCAGTCTCCATCCTTACCAGCTGCAGGTGCTCTGCCGGTTGCTTGTACAAATAGTCCGCAAGATCTTCATCAAAGCTGGCCAAGTCTTCCATCTCCACCTCCACCCAGTACTGCCCCAGGTTGTAGTGCCGTTTGAGCTCATCCCTGGAAGGCAGGAAGCAGCAAAGGTTTGCAGGGTAGAAAGCACCAGTCACCCACAGTGGCCTCAGAACAAGCAGGGATCAGAAAAGACAGGTTCTGCAGGGAGTCCTTGGTTTGGAAAGCAAGAAAGGGTGAGTTCCAGAAGTGCAGGGGAACTCGGGCAATCTTTCACCCAAGCCCACTCTGAAAGGTGACATAAGACCAGGGACACCAGTGCTTGCAGTGGCAATGTAAAGGATTTACTGGAGTTACATGACCAGATAAACAAGGAGAAAATTTCTATTGTAGGATAATAGTGACTGTACATAAGATCTGGTTTAAAACAAAGGAAGTAATAACAGAACAAACAACACTTTCCTTTAAAATGCCAGGATTACTGAAATTCAGAGGTGAAAGACTATTCTAGTCCTTGATTATGATGTATCTCCATGTTTTCTCAACACTGTGTTTCCAAACTTCATAGGCAAAGGGTGGCCAAAGGAATTACATAGACTTAGAAGGCACACATGAGGAGCGGTGCACTGATTTAACGGATGCAGACAATTCTCCAGACCAGAAAGCACTACAACTGCAAAGACAGACCTTGAATCTCAGAACTAAGTGCAAGCCTGGCAGTGTGGATCCCTCTATTGCCACCTTTTCTGCTGCCTGGATGCCTAAAAAACAGTAAGAACACCAGACCTCTGCTTTTCTATCAGGTTAAATACGAACATCTCTTAATACCGAGCTTTTTACGGCCTACAAGAAGAGACAAAGTGGCTATTGTGTATGTAGGGTGTGCACTGCAGGAGGGAGGTTAAAAGCAGACTGGATGTGCAGGTGGGAATGGGTAAGGCTCAGAAGGAGAAAAGGGGCCACAGCAGCACCTGTATTTGAAAGTGAAGCCCGTCCGGTCCGTGCCCACCCGGTACTGCCGCAGGAATTCCTTGAAACGCTTCTGCAGCTGCGACTTCCGAACCTGCCCCTCGTCCACGGACGCGTCTCCCCCGAAACTGTCGCTGTAGTAAATGCCGGGGTCGTCGAAGCCGGACATCGCGGCTGCTGCTCCGCTGCGGGGGCGAGAGCGCTCGGTCAGCCCCAGCCGCCTCCTCCCCCCGCCCCGCACCAAATGCCCCGCGGGCCCGCCCCTCGCCAGCCGCCCCGCACCGCACCCCACCCCACGCACTGGCCGCGCTCTTTCCCCGCAATGCCCCAGGGACATCCCGGTGCCAATCCCGGTGCCAGTCCCGGTGCCAATCCCGGTGCCAGTCCCGGTGCCAATCCCGGTGCCAGTCCCCTGCCGCTCCGTACCTCGCTCCCCGCCGGAACCCGCTGACAACTTTTTCGCGGCAAAAGCGGCGCGCGGCGGAAACCAAACCGACGCAAGGCGCGCGCGCTGCCTCCGCCGCCGCGCGCTCCGATTGGCCGGCCCGCCGCGCGCCGCCGCCGATTGGGCCGCTGCCTCCTTCTCGCCCCGCCCCGAGAGGAAGCGCGCGGCGCCGCTGCCACCGCTGATTGGCCGGGGTGCTCCGCTCCCTGCCCGCCCCCAGCGGTCTGGCGCGAAATCCGCGAGCGAAGGGCGGGGGGAGGCGAAATGGCGGGCGGGCCGCACCATTGAGGCGGGGCGCGGAGGGGGAGCGGGTGATACCATTGCGGGCGGGGGGAGCGGCCTGGACGGCGCGGGAATAAATTAAATTAATTACTGTTGTGGGGGGCGGCTCGGGCTTGTCGCTGCTTCAGGGCCTCAGGACACGAGTTCTCCGGGATGCCTTCCTCCTGGCTATTAGTGAACTAAGGGGGAAGGCTGGCAGGTCGCTGTGTGTGCATTTTGGCCCTTCCAAAGCGTGGAAATGCCCGCCCTAAATGCAGAGTGAGCAGTGAAGCGCAGTGCATGGCAAAGCAGGTTTCAGCTGCAGCCCCTGGGAAATAAAGATGGTGTTGTTGTTGCAGAGAAACCAGATGTGTTCATAAAGATCGCAGATGAGTGCAGAGCCTTAGTCTCCACCTCTGCAGGCTCGAGGCTCAGTCTGGAGTGTGTGACAACAATGGTTGTGAGATACCCAAAGCACCATCTCTGTCCTGCCGTGAGCAGGGAGGGTATGATGCCAGTCAGAACACATATTTTCCAACTTTGAGGTCACAGTCAGGCTCTCTGAGCAGTGGAGAGGGGCTGAGTGTGGTGCAGCGTGATTCTGAGCTCCTGGGCATTTGTTTGGCTCTTTGGGATCTTAGTTGTGTCAGCATGTTTGAATGAACAAAGTGGTTTAGTTGGGGTGGTTTAGAGGGACTCAACAGGTAGAATTTAATTCAAATCTGAATGAACAAGTTCTTGGATTTAAATAGCTATCAAGCCTCATATCCCTGCTTTTCAAACACCCAACTATCTTTCCCAAGAATTAACTATTTTTTCTGGCAGGTGGATCCAAAGAGATAATTATTAAAGGGAGTTGGGGAAGGGATGCAGAGTGGAAAAGAGCCTGAGAATGATGACAGTCGTGTTTTCCCACTGCTCATTCTCAGCAGGACCTGCTTTCTGATTCTTGTTCTTTGAGCAGGTTCAGTGCTGGTCATTAAAACAGATCAGTAGGAACACGTGTCTTCGGGATTAAGGTCACAGCCAGAACAGGCAGATCATGGGGACAGGTTGATCACAGAGGCTTTCTGGTAGAAAGAGAGGCCTCTGAGGTGGTAGTACGGCAGTTCTGTCAGTACCATACCCAAACTGCAGCCTCTCCTGTGTTGGGAGAGCTCCTGGAGCAGGCAGGGTCTGTGGCTGGGCACAAAGCCAGCCCTCCCAATCTGCCTCAGCAAAAGGCAAGGAAAACAAGCTGTGTGCATGGGCTGCTCCAGCAGTGCTGTGTTTGGAGTGTCTTTAGCAATGCCACGTGTGTGCCAAGTCCTGGGAGTGGGGAGGTTGGTTTGCCACTTGGGTGGAGGCAGTGGTTGTGTGCTTGATGCCTCCCATTCAGCCAACTCGACCAAAACCTGGGATGCCTTTAACTTTTGAGTGGTGAAAACACACTCGCAGTTCTGATTCATGCTGAAGTTCTTGCAAAGGCAGCCTGGTAACGCAGCCCTTTGCTGGCACTTCAGAGAGCACCTTTTGCTTCTGATAGAATAGCAACCAGCTCTTATGTACCACTTCCACCCCTTAAAAATACTTTGCACACTGACTGAATTTCAGGCTGTTTCTAGAAATAGCAGTGTGTAGGAGCAGAAGGAGCCTGCCCCAGCTTATAACAGGTTATTGTTAGCAGTGAGTGGGAGCAGAGTCTGGCTTTGATGATAGCTCCCACTTCTGTCTATTGTCATGTCTGTGCAGGGAGTAGCTCCAAAAGACATAAAACTGTGAGGAAGGCACCTCCTTTCTCCCTGGGTAAGGCTTCAGTGATAGGAAACACCAGGCCTGAAGATTTTATGTTGAAATTTATTATGTGTATAAATTATACAACCAGACAAGAATGACACTGTATCTTCAACAACTGTCTTGTTTTTCAAAGACCAAAAATTATTGGAAAAAGAAATAACAAAGACCTACTAGTGCCATGTAAAACAGTCTGTAGCCCATGGGAGCCATGTGGCTCCACAGAAAAAGTGATCACAGTATTATCTAGCAGTATAAAAAATCCAAGCAAAAGAGCTCCGAGGAGCTCTGTCTTTCTGAGGAAAGACAGATGTCAAAGCTGTGTTTCTGATCCTGGGTTTTTGTAGGCACTCTGTAAAGCAACGACAATTCTTGGCCATTGCTTTTAGCCTTTTCTACCCTTGGTTTTTGGTGATAAAGTTAGTCTCTGAGAAGAGCTCACACCAAGCACAGGAGAGACTTTGCCCAAAACCCCTTACAACACTGATTTCTGGGGAGAAAAGTCTCCTAGTATTAGTGGCAGAACCAAAATCACAGTACCCAGTCAGGGGTAATTTCTCTCACAAGGACTGGGAAAGTTGGATTAGTTCAGGGTGAAGGAAGTCACAAAGAGAAGGTGAAGGTCCTGCTCTTTCACATGGCAAATAAGCCCACGGCAACTGTCATGGCGAGGAAGCTGAGCGCCATGATCCACCGCACCAGGGAAGTGGTGGGTGTCGAGTCTGTGTTTCTCATCTTTGTCCTCTCACTTTCTTTCCCAGCTGCTGGACCTAGATCAAATAGGGAGAAAAGCAAATAAAGACGATTGAGAAGAGGCTGTGGCAAGAAGCTGCTAAGGTGCGGTGCTTGCTCTCCCCAGTGCCAGAGCACACCCTGCTGGAGTCATCCAGGGAAGAAGGAGAAAGCCCAGAGCCCAGCTGGGAGAAACCATGGCAGCAGGCTCTGCTCTCCCAGTGGAGAAGGGAAGCAGCAGACTTGACCTGGAAATCACAAAGGCCCACAGCTCCTCTGCCTGTAGGTGACTACCAGCCTCTTCCCGTGTCTCCTTACATGCACTGCCCAGCTCCATCAAACCCCTGATGTGTGCAGAAGACAGGCAAATACTGAAGCTAGAATTTTAAAAGGCATTCTGTCTCCTACTTCTCACTGATTTAATTAGTTAGGCGTCTAAAGACAGTGAGCAGTCTTTAGCACTCCAAGCAGTTTTCGCAGTACAGGAACTTCCTCATCCAACACCAATTTTTTCTGAAAATCTTACTTGTATGCATGTATTGGGAAAGGAATGGCAAAGTTTCACAGAGAACTTTTAATGCCTTTCCCACAGAAGCTGCTTTAAGCTTCATTATCTAGAGATGCTTAAGGCAAGGTTTGCTTTTCATCTTTGCCATGGAAAAACTGTGGTTCAATCCATTATGCACTGAAAACAAATCTCCATTTTAGTTTCAGAAAGGGTAGGCCATAAGGGTTTTTTTATTTGAATTGCATGTCATCATGGAAACCACTCTGCTCTGTAAACATGTGAGCTCGCTCCTCACTCAGGTACAAGCCTGACTTACGAGCTGATTACATTCCACTACCCAGAGCCCTGCTCACTATAAACCCAGCACACTCTCTGGAGTGTTTTCAGTAAATACTTCTGGAAGGCAAGAAAATGATCAGAGGGAGATACAGTCCAAATAGACAGGCTGCTGGATAGGGCTGTGTCCAGAAGAACCTTCTGTCAGCATCACAGCACCACAGCTGATCTGCAGCACCCAAAATTGATGCCTTTGCTTCTGTGAACTCAAGGTCAGTTTTCCCTGTGGTGAATGAACCTTAGATTTGTTAAGGCCCTAGAGGTGGAGAGAAGAGTCTCTTTTTGTAAAGCTTCCTCACTGACACACTTTCTGGAGAGCCCCCATGTGTTATCCTTGCTCTGTCATGTCTAGAAGAAGCTTTGCACACAGCAGTGCCTCTCCTTGCACCACCTGCTGATGGCTGGAGAAGAGATGGGGCAAGCACCCCATGCTTGTTTCCCAATGGCTTTTACAAACAAGGACAGAGGATAGGAGGAGAAGGAAATGAAGGAGCACTGTGAAGCACCTGCCCTTAGAAGTGTCTTACCGTGCTCATGTGATTTGTTGACGTTCCTCGTGCGAAGAAGCTCTGTCTTTGGCTGCACAGGGTGACCATTCTCCTGGCCCTTGGACACCAGCTCCTGCAGTGCCTCAAACACCTGAGAAGAAGGAACACTGTCTCATTATGTGGCCTCCTCTTGTTCTTTCACTGGACCACTTGCCCCTTCCCCAGGCACTTTAGGAACTAGAGGAAGACATAGGGCTTCAGTTTAAGTCTCCTGGCACATTTTGCATAGAACAAAAGTTGTCTGTGAAGTCAAGAGGATGTCTTTCAAACTCCTCATTCACTTTACAGGTTCTCCCTGAAGCTTTCAGCCAAGGAGAAGGCTATTTGCCATCTTCTGATGCGAAGAAAAGCCAGGGTACCTGTAACCTAGTCAGAGTGCACAGCAGACCTGTGGAATTTCACCACAGAGGCAGGACAGATACTAGATGGTAATCCCCAGTCCCAGGGTTAACCCTCATTCATATCCAAATGAATGAATGAATCAATCGATCACATGTAAGAGACTGAATTCAAACACTAAGGGAGGGAGAAGAGCTTTTCAGAAACCATTGTTTTATTCAGCTCCCAGGTTGGAGAAGCATGGCCATCCAACTCTGAGCAGCTTGCCCTGATCCACAACTTCTCATAAGTTCCCCAGTGGAAATACTAGCCTTGTATTTCCCCTGTAGCTATTTTCTTGTTTGAGAGAGGATGTGGGCTGGCAGGGCTGGCTGGTTCTTACTCACCTGTATATTTAACAGGAATGCTTTCTTGGCTTCCTCCATGACTCTTTTCTTAGTGGCAAGGTCCATCTCGAGAGCATTCATGCGGGAGCGATAGAGCTGCTTGAACTTGGTGGCATTGGAGACCCCATCAAAGGTGAAGAAAGCCAGCCCTTCCCCAGTGCTGGGCAGCTGGAGGGCCTTCTGGGCAATTTTCTTCAGCACCTGGCCCCCAGACAGGTCTCCCAAATACCGAGTGTAGGCATGGGCCACCAGGAGCTCTGGCTCGTTCTTGCCTATGTAATGGAGCCTCTCAACATATTTCTGAGTAGCCTCAGGACATGGGATCTCTTCCCTCCAGTTTTGGCCATAGAAGTACTTCAGGTCTTCCTCCAGGGCAGCTTTGCGGTGCAGCTCCGCCGGAAAATACACAGGGGCATAAACTGGATTGTTCTTGTTACGTTCAATCTCTTCCTCCAGAGCAGAGTAGATGAAGTACAGGGATGCTGTAACCAGCTGAAAGAGAAGAAAGAGGATGAGCTACAGGTGCATGTGTTTGTCTTTTCAAGTCTGTGGGACAAATTGTACTAACAAAAAAGGTACTTGTGGGCACACCCACTGTGAGTCATGAACATCTGTAATGTTGCAGATTTCCCATGTGGAAAGCAGTGCAAGGTACAGGGAGACACTGTTTAGCCCTTCCCCTTCTGCTTGAGACAGCAGTCAGGTGAGCCCTTTCCAGCAGGTATTGGTCTTACTCGCTCTTAAAGTCACTGTCTTTCCTTCAAGTTAAAGTCCTGCAGCTTGATGTAATGTAAACTGTTTAAGCATTCCTGGTCTCTTCCCGTTCCCTCAGTCAATAGAGAGGGTATTCCCAAAGGTATCCTTTCTGGTACATTGTTCAAATTTGAATGCTCCAAAATGTGGCTTCTCTTTGTGGGGCCTTGTGAGATGATGACACACCCTGGTTATTTTTCAATGTATTCATCCTGTCGGCATCCCACCATCCTGGGAACTGAGGCACCACCACTCTGCTCACTCTGGCATGCAAGTGGGGTTGCCTCCTCGGTTGCCCCAGGGAGACAAGATAAAAGGGATCTGGAAGCACAGCCTGCCTCTGAAAGACGCCTTTGTGAAGGAGTGCTGTGAGGCTGTGTTCTCCCCTCTATTTTGAAACCATTGTTACTGTTGTTTTTCCCAGCTTATGCGATACTTTCTTCTATCTGCCAGCTTTTCCACGTGGTCTGAGACAATATAGCTGTGTTCTTTCCTTCCCCAGGCATTCTGTTTTCAGAGGCTGTTACACCTACACCACCCCTTCCTTACCCCGGGACCCCCTGTGAGCAGCAAACGGTAAAAGATGAAGGTGTTGCAGTAGAGGTGAGTCAGGTTTGGGTAGGGGGGATTATGCTGCTCACAGGAGAGAAAGCAGTTTCCTTTCTCACAAAGCAGTCAGTTCTGCAGTGAGAGAGTTCCCGTTTCAACCTTTCCCCGCTGTGCCAGCAAGTAGGGCTTTGATAAGCACAGGGGCAGTGACTGGCTGTGGAAACAAATATCAACCATCTGGGGAGTCACGTAGCAGGCCAGATACATAGGTCTGCCAAGAGAGTAAACAAAAACAGAGTTTTTTAAACAGTAACCTGTTACCGGAAAAGAAACAAAATATGGGAACATTGGCTTACAAGTTAAGCAAAAATACAGCTCAGCTGATGGTTTTCAGAAGCAGGTAGTGGTTTAATGAAAAACATGGCTTTTTAAAACTTGTTAATTTTTAAAATCCATGTCCCATCTCATTTGCCTGACAGCATGTAAAAAAAAACAAATATCGAAGAAACAAAGTTTTGTTCCCGAAGGTCTTTTTACACTCTTGCCTGTCTCAAAGTTCACTGCCTAACCAATACTGTATTTCTAACAGCAGGAAGTCAGCACCTGGGATTGAATTTATGCTTGGCTAAGTATTCTGAATGTCACCTGTCAGAAATAAGTAGTCTCTTTCCTACTTTTGTGGATTTATTTGCCAAGGAACAATTCAACAACAAAGTAATTAAGCCACAGGTTGAATTGGTAGCTGTTATTTGCAATGCTGTGCGTCACATCCTATAGCCTCTCAGGAATTTCTGGCCCAGGTGTTTGCTTTGGTTTTGCTCATGGCTTTGTTATGTGGTTGAGATCCCAGGAACTGTATCTAGCCAGGTTAGGCTAATATGTGGAAATGTTGTCCTTTATCTTGAAAAAAGCAACAGGCTCATGCTTGTTAGTAGCAGACACAGATTGCTCAAACTCAGTCTACTTTTGAGTTATTGTTCATGATCTCAGCTGTGGTATAACTCAAGTGACAATGCAATGTTCAGTGCCAGCAATGATCCCATATCCTCACTTTCTCACCATCCCATCATTATTTCTAGCTGCAGCTGCCTAGAGCGTTGTAAATATAGAATTCCCCCTCTTTTGGGCATTTCAGCTGCTCAATATCTGAACATAGTTCTATCTCTATTAACTATGACTGGCAATAATTAACATGCAGGCATTTATATAGAAAGAGAAAAGCAATAGCATTAGTCCCATCAACCTCTTTGTCCTTCTGTTTCAGCTTGGCTGCCCATCGTGATATGCACAGTCCTTCCCCACCTTCTGCAAGAGGAGCCAGTAAGACCCCAGGGTGCACAAGTTTGATGTTTTTCATAGGAGATGCTGATACATCATGTCCCCATCCTCCTTACCTGTACTGGCCCCATCCTCCCCCCTTTAGTCCCCTCACAGCCCATCTGATGGAACTGGTGAGGAAATCCCATCCCCGAGCAATGCTGCTTTGAAGTACCTTAAACTCCTGGAGTGACACCTGCCCCTTTTGGAAATTCCTCATGAACGGTGTGTTCTCTGCCTGCTCGTGCACCTCCTTGGTAGCTTCCTTCAGCAGCTCTGACAGGTCTGTGGACATTCTGGGGAAGAATAGTGAAACGGGTGTTAGTGCTGTCTCCTCTGACAAAACACATCTTGGCTCTCTAGGGCAAAAGGGGGAGCCTGGGATGGCAGAAAAAGCAGCTGAGCATTCCCGAGAGATGTGGGTGGGAAGCAGAGAGCACCAGATTTCCAAACAGTGTCCCGAGCGAGGAAGACTGAGGGACTCCATCCAGAGGTGGAGGCAGCAGCATGCCTTTCCCTGCAGAGCAGGAACAGGAACAGTATGCCTAAAAGCAAGGGGAGAAACACAACCCTCCTCTGACAAAACGCTTCCCTCTCATTCCCGTCCCGCTCTCACCTCTCGGAGCTGTGTGCCTGGGAAGTTTCCATGTTTCTCCACGTCGTTTCACTCCTCTGCTTCCCTGCTGTGGCTTCCTTGCTCTCTGTGCCGGCAGCTGGCGGGACAGTGAAGCTGTGAGCGGGGCAGCCCGGCTCGCACATCCAGCTTTATACCGCCAGCCCACGTGAGCACGAACCGCTGACCTCCGGGCGAGCACACTCTGCTTGCGACACAGCAGCACTTCCCTTCCCAGCTGGGCTCTCTCCTGGCCTGCAGCCCCCAAGAACCAGAAGGAAGTCACCTGATGCATCTTGATAACTAAGCAAAAAACAAGAGGATGTCCAGAAACTTCTCTTTTAAGGGTGCGTGGCTCTGTAACCCTTTCAGTGCCTTGCCTGTGCCCGGGTACTGCAAGGGGTGCTCATTGTCCTGGGACAGAGGGCTTGGACAAGGAGGATGGGTTTACAGGGGCACAGAGGGCAGCCTCCTCGCCCTCTGCCCCAGGCTGTGTGCCTTGCACCCTGCCTGGAGAGCTAAGCCAGCACTCACCGTCACCTGCTCTAGCACAGCTCAGGTATAAACATCCCATCTGCCCCGTCTGTGCTCACGCACCAGCTCTGGCCTGCAGGTGCCAGCCCTGTCCTTGTGCAGCTGCCCCTTCCCTTGGCACTGGGCAGTGAGCCCTGTCCCTCTGCACAGAGCCAGCACAGGCATGCCAGCACCGATGTGCAGCGAAATCCCTCCCGTGCTCTCTTGCTCGTGGAAACAATGGCATCTGATTTGTTTGACGGCTGGCTCCTGTCGTCACCACAGCAGCGTGCAGGGCAATTTAGGAAAATAGCACACCGTCTCCTAGACACCCAGAAGGGTGAGGTAGCTGAAAAGATATCATACAATGATTGGGGGAAACTGAGGACGTCTGCAGAGGCTTTCAAAGGCAAATAATTTCTCTGATTTGAGAGAAGAGCTAGACTTGGTGCTTCTGTCAGTAGCTGTTGCTCTGCTGTTTTTTGGGTTTTTTTGTTTTGATTTTTTTTTTATAAAGTGGTCAGGGAAGCAGCCAACAGATGAAGCTGGGCCCTTCCTGCCCACCTGTAGCTATGCTGGAAGCTGGGCTAGCAGGGACAGATGATGCACTGGCTGCCGGTGCTTTGGAAAAGCACACATTTGTGCTCAGCCCAAAAGAGCAGGGCACTTCCAGCCACCATTGTCCTGCTGCTGTGGATGTGAGAAACTCCCGGTTCTCTCGTGCAGTGGGTGGTGGGGAGGCAGAGCCCCTAGGTGGAAGAAGAAGGACTGTGGTGTCTGCTGTCCCTCTGCAGGCAGCCCTCTCTGTGGGTGCTGCCATCCAAGCCAGCAGCTCGCCTGTCTCCCTGTCACTGCACCCACACCAGCCCCAGCAGGGCTGGGGGCTGTAGGTTAAAAAGCTGTTCTGGAAAAAATATGCAGACATCTGGCATGCAGCGTTCAGGAAGGATTACTCAGCGTTTCCATCCTGACTCAGCCAGACTTTTCCTGTCTTGCTTTTGTCTTTTAAAGCAACAGTGCACACATCTGAATCTTCAAAGCAAGTGTGACAAAGCCCCAACCATCTGAGTGCAGAGTGCATGTGTAGAGCAGACAGCCCCATGGCCAGTCCCTCCTGAAAACATTGATACCAGTATGGCATAGGAAAGCCCCCAAAATTAATATTTCCCTCTGGCATAATTTTTTAATGCTCTTGTTTCTTGTAATTTTCAGTGAGTCCTATCCTGACAGGGGAAGCTGGAGCACAAATTGAACTTCTAGTTCTAGTGAAGCAGGAAATATATGAGAATTATATGAGAATAAGGATTATGTTATGACAGTATATTATTAATTTTGTGAAATAATATGAAAAAAATCCAATCCTCAATCCCTGCCCCTCCTTTCACCCGCAGCCCTGCTAATTCACCCAGTTCTTCCTGAGGACTTTCTGTGTGCTTTCAAGCCAATGATTTTTTCCCTAGCCTGCCCTCCTGCCTTCTTCCAAGCAGCTGTGTGCTTGGAGACTCCATAAAAGATATACCTAAAAGTCCTTTTCCCTTTCATCCAGGATTGTGATAGGTCTGAATGAGACTGGGGGGGAAGACAGAGAGGGTGTCTAGTCATGTTGCTACCATTCCAGGTAGGTTTTCTGGCTTTTAACCATACTGCCCCAGGACATGGAGCAGTACTTCCTCGGGTTCTTGGGCCTTTACCTTCCCCTGGGCAGGTCACAAGAGGTGCAGCTCACCTCTGCCAGATGGGCAAAGGTGCAGACAAGAAAGCCACGCCATGTAAGTGATTTGTGCTGTCTGATCTCTCTCTGATTTGGGTTTCTTGGGATGGGGCAGCTGTGAGACTGAGCCCAGCCCTCTGGAAAGGCCCAAATGCCCTGCAGCAAGATGGAGAACTGAAAGTGGGGTGTCATCATCTTTGCAGTTGCTGGGCTGGAGCATTTCTGGCCCCTCCAGTGTTGTACAGCAAGGGCTTGAGTTGCTTCTGCTGTGTTGTTGCTTTATGGTGGGTGGGAGGTCAGTGACACTGAGCTAGCCAATGTGCCAGCAGGTGTTTGTGAGGAACCATCTCCTCCTCAAAGAGAACTTTGCACTTGAGAGCAATGAACAGGGAGGGAGGTGAGTGCTTTCAGCAGAAGGAGCAAACTCCCAGAGCATAGTGGGCAATGGGAACTCAGAGGCCAGTCTGCATCCAGGTCACTAGGAAATTCTGCTTGAATATCACTGAAGTATCAGAGCTGTGGTCTCCACTGTGCCTGCCAGAAGCCCTGCTGTCTCCTGCCCTTCCAATGAGCTATGGCTGGGTAGTGCTAGAGCTACTCACTGTGAGGACACCAGCAAAACTACCCAGGGGATTTCTAGCAAAGGCGAATGAAGTGGCCTCAGGCAAGATATTTGTAAAAGTTCCTGCTGGGCTTAAAACCTGCCTGCACATCCCAGCCCCTGAGAAAGTTTAGTCACAAGATGGGAGATGAGCGGTTAAAAATCAACAGAAAGTTCTTGAGGGGTCAGTGTTTCCATGTGGAACAGGAAATTTCTCCTCTTTGTCCATTAACAGACTATTTTGCCAGTAGATTTATGGCCAGAAATGTCTAGTTACACAGGCAGTCACAGGATGCAAAATCAGCTCTCTTGAGTCCCTTGTGGGTAGTGCTGTTCCACGCTGGGCTCTGGCAGGCAGCTCCCAGCAGCTCAGCTCGGCTTGGCTTGGTTTCCATGGGGAAAACCGGCCTTAGCCAGCTCAGAGGGGCTAATGGGCTCTCTCAAACCGTGACACAGCAAAATGCAGCTGCCTGGCTTGCATTCAGCTGACTCAGTGACCAGGATTTGCTGAGTAATGGTAAGGGAAAAGGGAGTTACAGCAGCTGCTTAAAATAACTTGCTGGAGAAAGGAGTCTGTGCTGGAGTGTACAGGGATATCCTGTGTGTTAATCTGTGTTTACCAAAGGGAGATTACCTCTCCCAGCCCCACCTTAACAGAACTGACTGTGCTCACTGCACTCTCAGCATCCAGAAATCCCAGTCTAGAGCTAAGATACAGGTGGAAAAAAAGGAGGTCAAGAGTCCAATGCACTGGAAATCCCTATGGAGAGCTCAGGTGCTGCAGCTGTCCTTGGGGCTGGCACTGCTGGTACCTTTGGAGAGTTGCATGGACAGGCTGCGCTAGGCAAACCCCCCTCAGGAAACAGAGTGGTGGGAGATGGAGGTGCAGGCAGATTTCCCAGGGTAAATGAACCAGCATGACAAAAATAGGAAATGGAGATTACAATAAATATTTTCATAGATGTATAGGTATATGTGTGTTGCAGCGCACTGGCGTCTCCAGCACATAGCTATGAGCCAGGAGAGAGCCTGGGCTCTCTGGAAACAGAGCGGGGAGAAGGAGGGAGAACAGATCAAGTGCCCTGCAAGGCATGTGCCTGGCCAGAGTCAGGCAGTGACCTTAAGCACACAGCAGGTTATGGGTACACTGGGCTGAAATGTTGGGACAGGGCGTGCCACACTTCCTAGGGTCTTGGTGGTCAGGGGAATCAATCCTGTGTCCAGCTAGGAGCTGCTCTGGCGGCCAAAGGGAGGTGTGGAAGGGAATGGGGCAGAGTTAGCAAATAAAAGTCCCATTTGTGCAAAGGTTTCAGTCAGTGCTGCTGCATCCTTTGTTTCAGTGCCAGAACCGTGGAAAATTAAGTGCGCCCTGACTGCGAGACAGAACAAACGGCGCAGCTTTGGATTTGACAAATCACACGTACACAAGAAAGAGGACCTTGTACCTCACTGCTCGCACCCTTTTCCCAGGAGAAGGAGGAACGGGAAGCCAAGTTTTGCACAGAAAGCGAGACCCGAGCCCCCCCTCCCCGCAAGGTTTCCAAATGACCTCCGGGTGGTTCCCGGCTCCAGGAGTAAAGCTGGGCCGTGGGAAGGGGCTGTTTCTGGAGATTTCTCCAGTTGTCGGGAGCACTGGGACCGGGGCCAGCAGCAGCAGCAGCCGCCGCAATCTCGGCGGGGCGGAGGGAGCGCCCTGCCGGAGCAGCGGCCCCGCCGTGACTCAGCACAAATCGCCCCTCGTGCCGCCCTTGCTCAGCGGTCCCGGCCCGGGCCTGACTCAGCAGTTCGCCCCCGCTGGGAAAAGCGTGACTCAGCAGCCGCGGGAGGCGGTGGCCGCGGGCTCTGGGGCTCACGGCCGGGCGGGAAGCGCGGCATCGCTCGCAGCCATAAAATGTTCCTCTTTCAGCCGTCCTTCCCAGGGCCGCACCGGCTGAGGCGGGAAGGGCTGGAAAAGCTGCTGCTCCAGGCTGGGAAAGCTGCACACCTCTCTCAGCTGGGGACGCGCGGGGTTGCTGTGTCCATCTCCTGTGGGTCTGCGACAGCCTCTGCTCCGTGCCGGGGAATCGAGGCATGGCAACGCTGGGGTGCCGGATGGGCACCCGGCTGTCACCTGTGCTGGTGCAAAACAGCAAACCCAGGAGCAATGTGTGGGAATGAATCCATTTTAGAGACCGGCATTCAGGATGCGGCAAATTTAAGTGACTTACTCAAGACACACATAGGGTGTCTGTGGCATAGTCTGTGCTCCCTCCTTCACTCCTCACCAAATATCGCTCCAGGGCAGCAGGCAGGACTTGCTGTCTTGAGAGGGTGACAGGTACACGCTGAGGAGGAGAAATAAGCCAAAGAAGGGCAGATATTACTCCAAAGACCTTAGTTTAGGGCAGAGTGGGCTCAGCATGGGAGAGCCCTGTGCACTATGTAGCTTATGGACTGCAGCCGGTGCAATAAGGAGCCAGAACATCTCCCTTTTTGGGGGGGATGCATTGCCTAGAACCCCAGGCACCGAGGAGTCAGGGCTTTGGGCTCAGCCCTTCCCCTGAGCAGTGCTGGGCACAGCGAGACCTCGGAGCGGTGCCGGCAGCTCTTTAGCTAAATAATCATTAACAAGGCTGTAATTTCTCTTTCCTTTTCTTTGCCTCCTTTGGGCTCAATTCTCTGTGAATACAACTTTTCTCTAGTCTCTCAGCCTTCTTTGGGCTGAATTCTTCTGGGATCCTCCCTCGTGGGGAGTTTCACTTATCTCAGTCTTTATGATTCGAAGTAAACTCTCGAGCTCTTGTTTCTCGTGTTTATTGAAGGATCCTTACAAAACTTAACAGGTCTCTCCAGGCTGGTTACAAGGTTAATCTTTGCAATCTGGTACATTTCTTTCCTCTGATGGTACAAACAAGGCCTTGTGGCACACTTCGTGTCTGATACACAAATGGCCCCGAACTACGCAGTTCTTTTATCTTTATACTTATTTTTATCCAATTAACAATAGACACGTATATTATTTTTCTTAATGACCCAATGACCCATCACCTCTGTGATGCACTGTGGCATTTTCTATCCAATCACTCACTATTACCTAAAAACCTCCAGGAGAAGAACATGAAGAAGAAAGAAGAAAGGACAAGGGACAACACCCTAAATCCTCCATCTTGTCTCCTGTTCTCTAAACTACTTTTTTTCACCCAGTGATTTAAGAAACTTTCTAATCTACACACTTACACTTTTAGCTTTTTCTATCTAACTTTAACATTTGTTTTCATGTATCACCATGAAAACATGCTCATGAATTTCATATTATATGAAATTCAGTGTTTTCTTGAATCTTAGAACTAAATATTAAAAACAAGGGCACACAGTCTGTATTTCAGACTCCAACAAAGGCAACGTGGGATTTGAATGGAAGTGTTCGGCTGCTGGGTGTGGTCCGGCAGAGGCCGAGGGAGACCAAAGGTACTCGGGAAGTGGTGAGACTGAAGGTGCCTGGTGTGGGGTGAGCCACCGCCTGACTGTCCTGCCGGAGCTGGTGGTTCAGAACATGTCCCAAGGGCAGCGGGGCACTGCTGGCAGATCACCCACACCTTGACTTTTTGAATTTTCTTTTTGGTTTTTCTTCCTCCTTTTTTGGGCTAAGACTGCAGAAGAGCTCAGAGAAATTTGCACCTCTCTCTCACTGAGACTGATCTGCCATTTAAGCTCTTCTTAAATTTTTTTTTTTTTTTGGTCAAGCAGCTAAAAATACCACTGAAGTGCCTCACAGCAACCTTTCTAAACACAGATTTTCCTACCACTCTGTGCTGGTGAAAGAGATTTCCCTAAAGCCGCAGGAAGGCCGTGTCCTTGCCTCACCCCATTGTCAAATTTGCTTCATGCCTGATCCATGCTTTTCTGCTGAGATTGGCCAGGAAAACAAGCGCCTGGATACAGGCACATGTATCTTTTCTGTGCTGTGAGGGAATTCCTGATCCTCTCCAGAAAATCCCTGCTGCAGAATCCCCAGCAGTCTCCGTGACAGGGCTGAGCCCCCAACCTCTCTGTTGCACTGTGTAGCACCCTCTGCACACCCCATCCAAGAGCTCCTGGCAAGGGTTGATGTCCAGCCTTGCAGGAAGGCTGCTGGAAACAGCACTGCAGCAAACTTGTATTCATGGGGAGTGATCCTGCCAATGGCCATCTCTATTCCCTTGCTCCCGAGCACTGGAGCACCTACTTTTCCTCTCATTTGTTTATATGGTCTTCATCCACCCTTAGCAGCACCAACAGTAATCTAAAGGAAAGGGGAAGTGGCTTTATTCTCAGTTTGTGAAGGGAGGGAGAATTTTGTTATTCAAAATAAGCTTTGTGGAAGTTTTGACATGGCAAAGCAACATGAAAGTCCTGTGGAACGGAGAACAGCCTTCCCAGTGTATTGGCTCGGGACCCCTCTGTGCTGGCTTTGTGAGACAATACTGTGGGAAATCAGGACATATTTTTGTTACCACCCTTTAAAAAACATTCATGTACCATTTGGAGGTTAGTGGTTGGTAAAAGAGAAACATGTAATTTTTTGCCTATATGAATGTGATGCTGTCATGACAAGTATCACACTACCCAAACATCATGGAAATTCTCATTAACTTTTAGTGTCTATTTAGTTTTTAGAGATGTCAAGCAACTCTGACCCAGTACTTTCTTCATCTGGCATAGCAACTGCTGTTCTGGGTCATGCAAAATATCTGTCCTGGATATCTGTTCAGGAGCCTGTTCCCAGTATGGTTATTAATGGATGCTTAGGCTGTGCACAAGCACCCTTCCCGTCCTCCGTGCAGTCACAACGTGTGGATAAATGCATGTGCTGGAGTGGTCGCTGTGCGAAGCTGCACAGGGCTGATGGTTACGGCATAATACTGGAATACCGTAAAACTTTGTTTTGTTTCTGTCCCCGGGGGTGGCAGAGCCTGCTAAGCAGGTCACTGCCAAGGGAGGGGCTGTCCTCTGCAATCGGGAAGCCCGGGCTGGGTGTGCGAGTGACCACAGCCATCTGGTGGTCAGGGCGAGCACGCAGCGCTGTGCTTTTTAAAGCAACATCAGAAAACTTTTAAAAAGGGAAAGGAATTTAAAAAAATTCCTTACAGTGCTGTCTTTTTTATTTTTTTTCCCCAATCATGAAGCAGTTTTTGCCAATGCAAAATGCCCAGCCTCTGCTTAAAATGATCCCTTGCAGACCTAGCAGGATTTTTTTTCCCCAGGTTTCTTCTTAAAAGAAACCGTGCAAAATTATTCAAGCTATTACTGGTATACTCTATAATACAACAGCACTAATTTGGAATCTTTCCATGCCTTTGTCCCCATTCTTCATATTTTCAGTCACTTGAAAAAGAGATACCTCATCACTGTTGGATAAATCTCCGTGAAAAGCACTGTGACCATGGCTGGCTGCACAGTTGGGAGGGGACAGGCTCACCCTAAGGGCCACAAGCAGCTCTCTGAATTTTCACCTGTTGGCCATCGATTCAAACTGACCTCACTTGGCAGACACCAAAAATGCTTTCCATCCGTTTGTCCCTTGACAAAAATAGCAGCAACCCATTTCTGTTTCACTCAAGTCTTCCTTGGGGACAGTTCCCTCCTGGCTTTGCCAGGTCCCATGCTGGCTGTCTGGGGAAGTAAAACCAAGGAGAGGGTGAAGATGGGGTCTTTATCCTGGGGTGGGCTCAGGGCATCCCGGATGCAGTAAAGAGGAGTTTGAACTCCCCATACTCAGGATACTCATTCAGGGATGTCTTAGTTTTTTCTTTTGGGGAATTTTCAGCAGCGCTCCAAGGCAGCTGGAGGCACAGAGAACTTTAAGTGCTAGATGAGGCATGACTTAGTTAAAGCATCGCTCGTGTGAGCAGGCTGGTACCCTTCATAAACGCTGATGGGGCACCAGAAGCTCTTCCTTCCTTCCCGGCTGAGTTAGGCAGCCTGAGGCCAGGCACTGGCCAGAGGGCTTGGCCTTGCTTGCTCTGGATGCCTTTCTGGCCCCAGAGTTACAAAACCAGCCTGTGTTCCATCATGATCCTGCTCTTGCTTCCTCCCTTGCACGTGCCCCAACAGGGGAAGCTCAGCCACTTGGCCCTTTTGTTTCTTCAGATGACATTTTCAAATCCACTCAACCTCCTTTTAAGAGTCCTTCCCACAGCTCCCACTCAGCTAGGCACTGGAGAGCTGGTATAGGGACAACTGAGGATGTCCTGTGGATACCAGAGGCCCCTTTAGTAGTAACTGTATTTCTTGCATGTCTTTTTAAGTGGCTTATGGGCTGCAAGGTGGGTCTTCAGATCTGGTCACAAGGCAGAGAGGGAAAGGAGAGGAGGTAGCTCATCCTCTTGCTATTTTGAGATGGCCTGTAATCACCTCCCCACAAGACTGTAGCGAAAAGCACCTGCCTTGGCTCCCAGCACCCTCAGCCCCCATGCTGTTCTCCTCTCAGTACCAGTGCCTTCGCCTTTTCATGGAGAGCAAATGTGGCTGCATGGTTTCATCCCTCTTCTCCCCACAGCATCCTCCCCTCCCACACCAGCACAGACAGCACACACCATCTCTTCAAGGGAGGCTCAAGTCTTTGCTCCTTTAATGTGCAGTAAAAAAAGACAACTCTCCCACGCTCATCAAGAAATCCCACGAGCAGGAGCCCTGAGCTTGGCACCCTCCTCCTTGGCTTTCATTTACAAGTGGGCAGCGTGTGCGGTTTGCTCTGAAGGGTTTTTCTCCCCGTGTGCAGAGGAACTTCTGGCTGCTGCAGGGCTGTTGCACTGGCATGAGATGACTGATGTCTCACTTCCCCTCTGTGTTCACCAGCTGAACGAGCTTCTGCAGCAACAGCACGTTCCCATGGGTGTGACAGTGGCGATGGAAGGGCCTCCTGCTTTAAGGGGATGCAGCTCTGTGACCCCGGCACACACAGCCATCCTGAGGGAGGCTGTAGCATTGGCCTGGCTCACAGAGACTCCCCACACCACGGCACGATGTGGTGGAAGGCATCAGTGGAAGTGAGAGAGGGAGGTAAGAGCACATTGGGAGTAAAGTATGATAATGGAGAATTAAATTAACTGCAAATAGTTTGCTGAAGGCACATCCTACCCCGTGGGAGACAACCCCTTGAGCCTGGGGTACCGCTTGCAGTCCTGTCCAAGTCCGAGGGCTTGGATGACTGGCTGTCATGCAGTGGAAGCATCTGGGCTGTGGGTAGGATTCTGGATAAACTGATGGGGAAAGGGAGGCAAGGAAGAGGAAGAGAAGGGGTTGTGAGTGGGAAGGTGTTGCATACCACAAGCACTTGTGCAAGAGAGATTAGAGCAACAGGGTCCCTCTACCATTAGTGTTCCTCCTTGGCCACCAGTAATGCTTCACATCCCCGTGCTTTCCAGTCTAACACTGGCAGGCAGAGGGCTGGAGATACATTCTAGGGGAGGGGTGAGGAAAGAGGCAGGCAGGAATGATTTCAGCAGCAGACTGCAGCCTCTCCTGTTTCTTGGGCAAGATCTCTAACTACCTCACTGGAGAGTAGGATTGGGGAGCTTCTTCTGGAGCTTCTTCTGCTTTGCCCACACTGTACCATAAAAAGAAAAGCCCACTGAACTCCCACATTCTCTAGCAGCTTTGAAACCCCCCTTTACAAGTCTATTGTATGATATCCCTAAACACAACGAAGATTATCTGATGTCTGAAAGCAACTTAAAAATAAAAACAACTCAAAGGTAAAACAGGAAGAGAATGGAGGAAGGGGACAGAGTCCTTCCTCTGCTGGCCCCTGGCTGGAGGCAAGCAAAACAGCACACACAGCCTCTTGCTCCACAGCACACCGGTCCATAGCATTCACAAGGCAAACATAGCATCATCTTCCTTTGCTTGCTTCTGATGATGGCTGGCAGCAGGAGGGGACACAGACCTCCCTGCTGAGGAGCTGGACAAAGTGGGGAGGCGGTCTGCAACTTTCGCTCGCTCTTCCAGAAATTTGTCAAACTCTGAGGGCAAGAGAAGAGCAGACCATTAACGAAGAGGAAGATTTGTGGAAGAGCCAAAGTGCTGCCAGGAAGAGTTAAATAAAAGGGTTGGCTGGCATGTCTTACCTTCACTGGTAACACCTTTTGGATCCTCTGATTCTCCCTAGCAAAGAAAGAGAAGGGCATGGTGAGAAGGAAGGTGGGTAAAGGCATCTCACAGATGTGATTCTTTGTACACAGAGAGACAGGATAATGTTCTCCCCACTTCTACAGTACAGATATGTTAGAGGGGCCCTGTGCCTCAGTTCATTAGCTATGGCTCCCAGAAGGCTGATGATACTGTTGTGGTATCCCAAAGCTTGTGTCCCTGGCTTTTCCTTCTCTGGTCCCTTCCAGCAGCCTGTGCCACACATTCAGTGATGCCAGCACTATTAGTTGTACAGTAGTTATACACTGCCTGAAGTCCAGCCCCACAGACAGCTCTGGCTGGACTGCTGGCTCCAAGAAGGCAGCCCCTCACTTACCACATCAGTGGAGAGCCACTTTTCTATGTCTTCCATGAAATTGGCTTGAGGAACTGGTACCTGGCACCAAAAAAAAGGGTGATGAGGCCAAGAAAATAGAGGATGTTCCAGTAAATCCACTGTGTAAGAAGAAAGCCTAACCCAGGAGCTCAGCCTCTTGCTCCACTGTTCAGTCAGCTCAGGCCCCTCCAAATCCAGCCACTGCCACTGCAAAGCTCTCCCAGCTACCAGTGCCATTGCTCACCAGCATCCTCTGTTCCATCCATGCCCAGACACACAGTTTCCAGGATTCATGCCATTAAAAGCATCTGTGGCTTGGTGGTTGGCTTTGGGGTATAACGACTGGAACAGAATTTACTTTTTGGTGAGGATGCACTAGGTGGAAGTTGGCTGCTTGTGTAGGCAGCCAGAGAACAAGAGATGTGCATTTCTCTGCACTTTTTCCCTCTACAAACCAGTGACAGTCTGATGTCAAAGTCTGCAATGCTGAAGATATTGGAGGTGCCAGGTCTGACAGCACAGTAAGGGGGAAAGACACCTGCCAAGAACTGATTCCCTGGTATGATCATGAAGCACAGCAGGATTTGATATCTCACTAAACTACTGAAACAGACCCATCAAAGAGAAAGTAATCAACAATTAAATTTTACTTCCAGTAGGGATGAGGCTAGCTCAGAAAAATTCATGGCCTTGGTCAATTTAAACAGCAAAGAGACATATTCCTAGTGGACAGAGGTAACTTTGAAAAAAACAAAGCTTGATTCAAAACCTCAGATCCTTTTCTTGAGTCAAGAGCTTCTGAACAAAGCCGAGCAAGAAGCAGCCCTTGCTAGAGGCTCCCCAAGCAGAAGAATGAGAGAGTATTTGTGGGAACTTATTTATTAGTTTTCTAATATATATAGCTCCCTTGCCCTCAGGAAAACACCAAGACCAAGAAAAAGAGTAACACCTTCGTACCAAAGACAGGCAGATTTCCTCAAACCAGGGAGCAAGCGCAGATAGTTATCACAGCTGGCAGATGGATAAATGGGAACAGAAGAGGATGTGTGAGATTAGGGAAGTTTCAAAGCAAACTAGCTTTGCCTACCCAGAGAGGATCTCTTTGGGGTAGAAGTGCATTCAAGCCAACTGTACAGCATGTGGGGAAACTTCTTAGAGCAGACATCAGCCTGGGTTGTGCCCATAACAGGAAGACAAGGCTAACAAGCTTCAGACCCACGAGCTGTCAAAGCCTCTGTGTGCCTGAGGGAATGTAATTGCAGGAATTCCTACTGCCAAAAGACCAAATTCAACTGCCTGAAAGCTCAGCCACTGGCTACAGGAGGAGGCCTTCAACAGAGTTAAAGTTGGAATGTGTTTCCCTTCAAATGAGGCACCTCATGCTAAGGAGAAGAGACTGCAAGGAGAATGAATGGTAACAGCTGCCCTCATGATGCCACCAGCTATTGCCTCTGCCTCAGACATGCACCCCAAAACAGGCCACCCTCTAGCTCAGAGTGGCACATCTTTTTTGGCCTCAGAGCTCCTAGGATTTTTTCTTACACATAGGTTTACTTGAGGAAGGACTGGCACACTGCCTGCTTCCTTCTCAAACCTGGTCTCCACTACTGGCCCAGCCCAGGGTTGCTCTATTTCAGTTAGCAGTATCTGCTGATGTCTGCTGTGCATCCTCATGTGCTGTGCCAGTGACACTTCTGTTTCAGCAGCCCCATCCTCCTTCTTCCCTGCTGGTGCTCCACAACCTCAGATCTCACCATTCCTTGACGCATCATCCACTTTGTCAGCTGGGCTCCTTCACCAGAGGCACCAGACTCCCCCTGGATGACAGAGAGTCTGCATTGCAGTGTGAGGGAGATGGGAGGCAGTGGGTTTTGGGTGAGGGAAAGAATATACTAATAATGGTAGCCTACTTCTCTGATTGCAGAGAGAAGGCAACCAGACTTGGAAATTTGCTGAAGAGGAATAAAACATTTCCAGGTGGAAATTTCCCTGTGGGGACATCTTTCAACTGCCTGAGGCAACCCCAGACTTTTCACAGCTCCTTACCTCAGGGCTTTAAGGAATGAGGTATGCAGCCCAGCTAGGAAATGCAGGTTGATGGAAACTGGGAGTTATCATCACTTGACTTTTTCCAAACAGACAGCACCCTTAGTGCCTTGGTGAGGCAGGAGGTTACTCTCATTCCTGGTGATGCAGTAAAAGCTGTGGCCACTTACCGCTCCTGTGCTCTGCTGCCGGGCATCGAGGGCACCAGCAAGGCCTTTGGTGGCTTGGGGGTCTTCGTACTTTACCCTGGAAGCAAAAAGAGACACAACAGGCTGATGAGATGCCTGAGAGTGAAGAGAAGGAACTTCTAAACATACATTTGGTTCTTCTGACTGCACAACTTTTCATCCTTGTCATTCTGCTCCCAAGAGCTTTTAGAAAGGTGTGCAAAGCCCTTATTAAAAGTGTAGCCCACCACAAAACAGACTAATCTGCTCACTGGAACATCATTGTGGGATACAACATCCTTGGTACAGGGACAGAAGGCTGACAAGGACTCATCTGGAAACCAAGACATAGACTTACAGAGCTAGGTGCATTAACCATGACACTTACCTTCTTTAGGGTGGACTATAAAGAGAGAAAACTAACACTGACTGACCAGAATATTACAGATATTTTAGAAAGGATTTGAGGAACAAGCCCCTACATACATATCTTCATGGACATGAACAGGTCAAAAACATCTCTTTAACTAACACCACATGACAAGTGATGGTGGAAGAGGCTCACTGGCCTGTGCTGGCCATAGGTGAGACTGGATAATCAGAAGAGCCTAATGTTGCTTCCAGGTCTCCAAATGCACCATTACAGCAATCTCTTTCCACACAGTTTTATGTCACCCATAATTTCCCTCATCCCAGTCTTGTGTCCCCTCTAGGCTGCCACCACACATGACAATGCCACACGTCACCATTTGATCCATGCCGAGTGAGGAAAACTCTCCATAGGAAAATGAAGCCTTTCACAGGAACTCTCCACAAGTTTCCTCTCCAGCTGCTCCCAGGCCCATTCCCACAGATCCAGGAGACCATCAAGTGGAGCTGTTTTTGTTGGGGGCCAGGGGCTTGGGCCACTGCCGCTCAAACTTCTCAAAGAAGTGTTCATCAGTGAAGGGGCTGCTGTGGACAATGGCATCCAGGATGAAATAAAGCGCTGCTATCATGCCACTGATGAGGAAGAATGGCAGGAAAGGCTTGAAGTGCCTCAAGCACTGCCTCACCGAGACACACATGAAGCAAGGGGGGGTCAGGAACAAACCCCGGAGGATCTGCCAGCACAGTCCTGTACGGGAGCTGTAGAGCAATGGGTCTTTTGAAGTGGAGGGAGACACTGAGAGCAGAGGTTTGTGAGTGAAATGTGAAGCCTGAGCCACGAGAGGTTACCTGGCAGGAGTGCAAGTGCAGGCAGATGAAGGGCAGTGAGGAATAAATAGAAGATGTCTTGTTACTTGTGCAGAGATCATAAGCCTCAGCCTGTTAGGGACTGTGCTACAGCAGAGAGGATACAATTCCACCTCTGTCCAGAACTCCAGCGCGGAGCGCATACCAGTGGCTCCGGTTTCAGCCCCAGATTGGGTGCTGTTGGTACAACTGTTTCTGTGCTGGACTGCCTCTGTCCTCAGGCAGCACAACACACAGTAAAAGCAGTGGGGAAACCCAGGGACAAAACATATGAAGTTGTGAAGGCCATGGGTTTCCCCACTACATTTACCAGAACCGTCTGAGGCAGAGGAATGGAAGGAAACATTGTTAAGAGACCTTAACTTGCTACTGGCCAGCTGCAGGACAAGATACTCCAGTGGCTGCAGGAATGCAGGAGCACAGGCCTTGGAGGGCTGGAGGCAATGATGTACCCATGGGCTCTACTGCTTGGTACTCTATGAAGAGCAGCAAATGGCTTTGCCAGGCAGAGCAGCATGAGATCAGCCACAGTGTCTAAACCCAGAGGATCTGGTCAGCACAGCTCTTGTCAGCTCCTCCAGAACAAGGATTCAGGAATCCACTCTGCAGTGGAGAAGACCTCTTCAGTTCAGCCAGTACTGTGGAGACTCAACTATTAGGGCTTTACACCAGGAGGTCTCAAACACACCATGGAGGAGGAAACAGCAGTCCCACTTGCCAAGATTGAAGCTGAAGCACAGAAGAGTGCCCTCTTGCAAACCACAACTGACTGCACTCTTCCTGTACTTCAGCTCAATATTCTGTTAGTCTGAATCAGTAATCAGTGATTCACAAATTCAATATCACCCCAGTCAGCATGTGAGTTCAGAGGCAGACAAGAAAACTGAGCCAGTCCCACTTCACGCCTTCAATCCCCAGACACTGAGTCTCCCAGAGTATGCAGCACTGCAACTCTCACATGCAGGGACCAATTCCATCTCCCCATACCTAGGAGGATGCCATGAAGGGGAGATGATGGCAGCAGGAACAAGGACTGGGATCATAGATCTCATCCTACTAACACGGTGTGTGTGAAGAGTGCATTTTTGTTTCATCCTACTGTCTCCCAGGAGCTGCTCCCAGGAGCTCTCTCCAGGAGCTGCTAGTTGGGGCATGGCCCCATTTTCCCTGAGCCCTCATCCCTTGCAAGAAGGCAGGATGGGACAGAGTGAGCTGCTCCACTCACCCTCTGCGCTGCTCAGCCAGCGAGCTGCCACGGGTCAGGGCAAACATGTCAAAGTCTTCTTCCAGCTTGCCAGAAGTGTCAAGGGAGTGCAGCCCTGCACTTACACTGCTTGAGCCCAGGTCTGTGGGAGAGAGAGCAGGGTGAGCACGCAGCACAGAACAGCAAATGGAGGACTGTGGGCTTAGAGAGTGCTGGATGGAAAAACTGTCATCAGAACAGGCTAAACTACTCTAGGCCCACTCCTCCATCCTGCTCCTCAGCTGCAGCACAGTCTATGCATGTGTGCAGTTGTAGGTGAAGTAACAGAAGCTGTTTCTTTGCCCACTCAGTAGATATTTTTGGCTCAGTTTCAGACAGAAGCAGCAGTATCAATTTACTGATGCTGAAGGCCAGATATTCCTGAGCATCTTAGACAACTCTGGAGGGAATTACTGCATAACCTATGGAAGAAAGTAACCTGTGCTTCTGGGCAAGCACCTCTGAGACAGATGAGTGGATTTTCATGACTCAGGCATCATCTGAAAAAAACACTTGATTTGAAAAATATCTCACCTGGCTTGTCTGTAAAAACAGTCTGATGCCAATTTTCTGCAACTGCATCCAGGCAGTGCTATGTAGGCTGTTGTATGTCTCGAAGAACTCCCAGGACCCATTGGGCTTTTTGAGTAAACAACCTGTCAAATCCTGCATCCTGAACCCAAGATGCTCATGGCTGCCTTTGCAGCATAACTTCAGATTCTCTGCTTCTCCCAGACCTCAGTGGTCAGCCTGACACCACACGGCAAGAGAGGCAAGCAGGCAATGCTGCCAGGCATTGCAGAGGGAGCAGCTTTATCCCTGGTCCTGCTGGAAGGCCAGGTCCTTAGCCACAGACTAATGGCCACCTCCTGCACAACATGAGGTGAGGATGCCAAGACATATGCTTGAGTGCCTTGGGGCATATACAGGTTTCTTCATGAGCTTATTAGTTGAAAACACATGGCATTTTTCTAGGTTACTCTAGGAATCTGACTAAATAATTCTGGGAGGTGAGTCAAGGGCAGGAAAGGATTTTCAAAGCAGCACAGGAGAAAGACTCAGGGGAAAATCACATGGCAACATACTCATTCCAGCCAGCTGAGAGGAAAGGTTGCTGGTGACTTCAGGCTGTTTCAATGCTGAAGGAGTACTGGGTCCCAGGTCAATCAAGCTGTTCTCTGCCTCATTTGGTGCCTTTGGAAGAAGAAAAAAGAAGCTGGTGGAGAGTTTCTGACCCTACAATCCTAGCTCATTGATACTGGAGAGGAAAGCCCTTCTTGCACCTTCTGAAGAAGAGGGACAGTGATCAGAGAACTGTTTGGCAATAGTGTCCCAGGGCAGCATATGCCTTGGTAGCCAGCCTCCCAGATCTGCTGGATGTCAGTAAGCAGGGCAGATGCTGGTTCTGAGGGTAGTGCTCAGAGAATGCTCATATGGGAATGGGAATCTCACTATTCAATAACTGCTGCTGCTGCTCTGCTCTTGCTCTTTGGGCAGGGCAGGAGAGGTTTGCAGTGGGAAATGGGGTGTCCTACACACCAGGTGCTCTGGTGCAGCTTGGCTAGGACAGCAAAGCCCACCATTTCTAAGTGGAGGAGACTGAACCTCCCTGGAGGGAGGGCACTGCTGGACCTGCAGGATGCAAACCAAGCTGCACAGAGGGGCAGTTGCTCTGAGTTACCTTAACAGGCTGTCCTGTCCGAAGTCGCTCAAACCTGTAAGAAAGATGACAGGACGCATTTCAGTAGTGTGGGCTCATTCACCCACAGCAATAAAAAGAGATTTATAAGATTTGGCACACGCTGCCCTTTCCTAACCACTAGGAAAGGGGAACAATGGCTCAGGGCCCAATTTTCCCTCAAGATACCCCAACAAGACCCACAGGGTTGATGTCTCCTGAGAGATGGTGTAAGAAAGTTTCTTAGGATCTTTCAGAGTTACTCCTAACCAACAGCTCTCCATACAGTTCATCTGAGGATGAACTCCCCAGACTTCATCCCAGCAAAGAGATGTGTTTGTTGAAATGGAAGGGAAAAAAAAAGATATGCTGATCCCACCTGGGCGATTTCTTTCTGTTCCCATCTGCCTCAGAGCTAAAAAACCAGCTCTTTCCATGCACTTGCCTCCTTCTTTTGGGTTATGCCACAGGGACATCTTTATACCCCATCAGGAACTGACACAGCAGCTTTGAAAGGACAGGAATTAGTCACCAAAAACTGAGAACAGGCTTTGTTCTCAGAGATGGATGATACAGACTGATACATCTCGAGTATTATACTCATGGGAAGATCAAAAGGGTGGGATAGGCAGTCTTCAAGGGCTTGTAAAGTCTTGTGGGAGAGCAGGGAAGAGAGGGAAGGAGAGAGGTACCTTTCATGGCGTAGAAACACGTTATTGAGGTTGTCATTGATGATGAGCAGCTCCTCAGTGAGTTGCTCATGGAGGACACGGGGAATCAGCTCCAGGACTCGCTGCTGCATGGCTCTGCATGTCCGATTCAGCTCCTGTTCAAAGCAGGGCAAGTCACCACAAAAGTCACACTATGGCTGAGCACTCACAAATTTGGAAGTCTGACTGGAACACAGACCCCAGAGGCTACTGGGATCTATCAGGGACAACAAATCTATCATGGGCAACAAATATTGGTGTGAGGGATAAATTGAATCTGAGCTTTACATGGAATAATTGTATGTTTTTTGTGTAACACATAATCCAGAAAGAAAGGTCCTTGGGGATGACAAGTTCCCCTGTGAGATAATTCCAGCCTCAGTAATGTGATTTCCATCCACCACTGAAAATCCGCTTTCCTTGTGTCTCCCTTATCCCTTCACTCCCTGACAAGCCCCACACTAAACTGTCCAGTCATTCCCCACACCTGGCATGCATTGGGCCCCAGTCCATCAGGTCATTGCTAAATTGTGCTGCATGTGCCAGCCCTCCACCCTGCCCAGTGTTCCTTACTTGCAGCAGCTCCAGGTCAGAAGGCTCTGCCTGGGACGGCACCAGCTCTGTCAACATCTCCGACATAACCTTTGTGTTCCCATTCACCACTTCCAGCTCACTGCGCAGCTTCCCAATCTGCAAAAACAAAGTGAAGTGACAGCTCTGCCAGGGGAGGCTGGGGACATAGCTGAGGTAGCTCTGAATGGCAGGGAATGGCACCACATTGCATGCATGTGTGTGCATGCCTGTTCACAGAGCTGGAGAGAACAGTCTCCAGGGAGTTCATTTGTCACCACTCATTTTAGCTCTCAGAAGCTCCCAGCAGGAAACCTCTCCAT
Organism: Poecile atricapillus; assembly: GCF_030490865.1. Classification (NCBI taxonomy): domain Eukaryota; kingdom Metazoa; phylum Chordata; class Aves; order Passeriformes; family Paridae; genus Poecile; species Poecile atricapillus. The sequence goes on along the minus strand of NC_081289.1, from coordinate 24,681,004 downwards.
TACTTACCATCAAATTCATTTGCTGGCAGCAGATGCCAGGCCCTCACCTGGGATCTTTGGCAACTAGTCTAGCCTTGATTTTTAATAGCCAGCACAGGCTGTTGGTATGATTCAAATATCTCCTCAGCTAACAGCTCCCATGTGGTAGCCATTTAAATTGTATAATTTTGAGAGTGGTGTAAGAGAGGAGAAAACAATTAATTCCCATTCAACAGGAGAGCCTCAGCTAAGTGTGCAGTTGAAGCTTTAGTCCTCTGGTTTACAAGGTGCTAATGAGCCTCTTTAGAACAGACCCTCTACCCTCTGTTCTGTAAGGGAATGCAAAACACTGGCAGCTGGGGCTTTGGTGCTGAACATGGTGTCATATGAAATCAGGGTGAGGAAGGAGAAAAGAGGATGGGGAAACAAGTGAGGAAGCCCTAGCCTTTGGAAACCACATAGCCACACAAGGTTGATTCATATAAAGTAAGCAGTGAGGCAAGACAAACAAAGATGATAAGGAGGCATCATGTCCCAGCTCCCCACTTCCCTCTACCTGCAAGCAGCCCTGTCTGAGGGAAACATAACCACTCCATTTGGGTTGCGGTATCCCAGTTCATCAGTGTAACCACAATGGAGTTCTGGGGAGCTCTTGAAGGAATGTGCTTTAGAGGAACAGCTCCTTGAAGACAGAGGCCAGAGCGGGAGCAGTACTGCAGTCCCAGAACAACGTTTGTGAAATAGCCTCAAACACAGGAATAGTCAGCAACATCCTGGGACTTGTGTCCAACTCACCTGCTCTGGTGTGGGTGTGATGGGCGCGTCACTGGATGTGCCTCTCCCAGGGGGCAGGGTGACAGGGTGGAGGATGGACTCCATCTGCTGAGGGGAATTGACTGCAGGTGAGTTCTGCCCAGATTGAGAGTTGGAGCTATAGACAGTCTACAGACAAAGGTGGGGAGAGAGACAGAGAGAAGGAGATGTTAGACACACTTGACAGGGCAGTGCAACTAGAGGAGAAATATTGATGTCAATTCCCCATCTGGTTCCAACAGCTCTTGGCTGTCCTGGAGCTTCTCACCACCCAAAACCCCTCTAAATTCAAGACAGAGTTCCTGAAATCCCCTCACTGTTCCAGAATGGCAGCTGCCCAACATTCTTCTCTTCAGCAATACTCACATACCCTCTGTGGTGTGTGGATGGGTGACAGCATGTCCAGATCAGTCATGGGGAACTCCAAACCCTTCCGTCTCAGGTCTTCATATACAGCAACGACACCAGTCAAGTCCGGAGAGCTGCGGAAGGCATCTGCCCAGGACTGGGGAGAAGGAGACAGTACAGCCCATCACCAAATACAACAGCCTTCTGTACAAACACCTAAAGACACACACTCTCTGGACTGGTGCAGATGCTCACACTTCTTGCTCACCTGGATGAGGGTCAGCACCTTGTCATGCACTATGGCAGGTGGATTGTTCTTTGGCAGGATTGTTCTCACCAGGACACCTTCTACAAAGTCCTGGCTGGACACAAGGATGTGGAAGCGGTGGCCGCAGTTCTTGACACAGGTCTCCAGGACCTTCAAAGGCAATAAAGCTTTAGCTGTAGCCTTCTCTGCCCTCATGTGTTACCCTTGTTGGTTTTAGGTACATGTGTCTGTTCAGCATGTGTGCTAGAACTTGTGTTCAGCACTCAGCTTTACAGCAGGATATCAGAGAGCAGAGAAAGAGCCCTGACCGCTCACCGTCAAAGCCAGCATAACTTCATGGAAGTTCTTATTCCCTACAATTCTCTTCTTAATGGCTCGGAAGGCATCTTTGGGCCTGAAGGAGAAATGAGATGAAGAAAGATCATCAGAAGGTTGAGGCAAAGGAAAACAGCCACAGGTTCTGGATACCTCATACTCAGCGAGTGTCCCTCCTCACCATGTTTTCAGGTTGGCTTGAAGCAGTGTCTGGTAAAGCAGCTTTTGCTTGTGCTTCTGCAAGAGGAGTGGGGTTGGCTGATCACAGAACCATTTAGGTTGGAAAAGACCTTTTAAGGTCATTGAGTCCAACCATAAACCAAACACTGTGAAGTCCACCATTAAACCGTGTCCTTGAATGCTGTTACTGAAATTAGAGGCCTCTGTGCTGATGTCTGCAACAGCTCAAGGTGCTCAGGACACAACAGAGAACACAGTAAAAACAATACTAGAAACTCCTGGGGGATAGAGCAAAATCCCATGGCAGAGAGACTGAAGAGGAGATCACAGAAGAGCTTGGTGTGGGTTAGAAACAGGAAGATCAAGCTGCGGCAATTCCTGTGTTACTCAAAGGGGAGCCGTTTAACATTTCCATGGAGAGAAGGAGGCTCAAAAGCTGCAGGGGAGATGCAGGGGTAAAATCTTTTGTATATTGGAAGTGTGTAGGAGAGCAACAGCATCGCAGGGCCTCATTAACCATTCTCAGAGGGGAGAAACCCCATGGTCTCAGACCACTGTGGTCTTAAGAGGGCACAAATGAACCAACATGTTCTTGCAGAGCACAGGAAGAGAAGCTGAGCTGGAAGAGAAGCTGCAGGAGAAAAGTGGGGTGGAGACACTGAGGCAGTGAGGAGGGCAGAAGTGTATTGGCCTGTGGGGCAGCAAGGTGCCAGTGGATAGGCACTAGCAGGGCAACAGGAGAGCGTGTCCAGCTGTGTTATCAGGTGCTCAGATCTGAAAGAAGTGGCCACAGCTCAGGCCTGAGAACTGTGGACAGACACAGGTGTATTTGCACCGTGGGGATAGTGGAAAAGGAGTGGTGACAGATCTGTAAGTAGAGATGTTTGACTTTGTTTCCATACAACTATGAAGCTGAAAACTGGGCTCGCTAATCCTCTGTCAACATCACTGTGGGGTAGGACAGCAGGAGTGAAACCTACATGTTTTATTCCATGTAGCACCTTCTTTTTTAAATGCTGCTCTTGACATCTCCACTGTGAGAAGGGGCATTCTCCCTTGAATTCACTGGCAAATCCCCAGCTCCTGAATTACCAGGTCTGGCAGATTGATGAACATCTCCCTGCAGGGAGAGGGAGACAAGATCTCCCCCACTCACTTTGTGTGTGTTTGAGTACATGAAAATACTTGAGAAGAAACTCAAGAAAGACTGGCACAGTGAGAGGACTGAATATCAGCCTGAGATTTTCCCCTCTTCTCAGTCACCAGCCCTTAGATTTTTACATTCCCAGAGGAGAGAAAGAGAAGGGTATGAAGGGGGAATAAATCAAAGTGGAAGAAATGCAAATATGCCTTCTGGAGATGGGAGGCAGCCTGACTTGAACAGAAGGTTGTCTGGGGACCCTGAAGGGCCATTTGAATGGCTCCTAGTGCTCACCAAGATAATAGAGAAGCATCTAATAAATGCTCTGACAGCTTTGCTATGTCTCTAGGTCTCCTAGCAGAGCCTTGTCTCAGGGATTGCTGGGAAGCCTAGCTAATTACCTCCATCAGTGCAAACTACCATTGCAGCCTAGGGATGTGGTGTTACAGGAATGCAGGGACCTGCTGCTGGATATGGGCCCTTGTCAGCTTTCTTACCCTTCTTCAGTCTCATTAATGATGTCACAGATCTCCATGTTGAGAGCCCAGTCCTCACTCCGCAGGGACCCATCGGTAGCTCTCTCTGGAAAACAGAAACCAAGACAAGGTTAAGAGCAGCCCCGGCACTTTTCAGTTAAGCTCTCACAAGACCACAGACCCCAGCCTGCTTCTCCCTGACTGCCACTACAACATGCTAGGAAGCAAATCCATATGCAAATTCCGGGTCACCAGGTGTTCCCCACTAGGTGTCACCAGGGCAGAGCACACTGCTGGGATGGTGAGTGCCCAGCTCTGCCCATGCCACCAATGACCACTGACACACAAACACCTCTGGTGTCCTGCACACGAAGAAAAGGGGCTCAGCATGGCTTCAGTTCCACAGATGGGGAAAAGGGGGCTTGTTTGCTTTGTTACTGCAAGGTGAAAAAGTGTGAGTTCAGCCTGCTCACACTGATACGGATCTAATGCCAATAGCTCCAATTCTTAGTCTGTACCACATAAGGAGACAAAAGAATCAACCCCCCTTTTTTTGTACACCAGCTCTATAAAAACAAACAAGCAAACACAGAAAGCCAAAGCAGAGTTTCTCTTGCTTAACATTTACACCTCTCCCCTGAACTTCTGGCCTCTAGGGAGTGTGGGCAGAAGCAAACCGCAGGCTGAAGTTGAAGCAATATTGTTCCAGCTTTGATTGTGTCCCTTTTAATTAGGAATTCCTCAGTCAGCCTTGATGTTATTTATTCAAGGCAGAGATTTGGGAAATGAGCAGCTATTACTGGGAGCACCAGTGTCTCCACCCTGTAATCATCCATGTCTCTGTCCTAGCCATGCCATTGACTGATGCCTTCAGGGACACCACCAGTAGCTAGGGAAAGAACTGCCAGTGGGGTGAGCAGGACCCAGGCACTCCCCAGACCACAGGGAAACACAGAGACGCGGCAAAAGGCAATCACAGGACAAGAACCATCCTTTCCAGCTCTCTCATCCTACAAAACACTTAGCACTGGGGCAAGAGAATTAAAACTGGCCAGACCGGTTTAGCATTTACCAGGTGCTCTTCAGGAGATCTCAGTCCCAGCAAGGTACTTAGAGAAGTGCCTGCATTTTCAAAACTGCTGTCCCTGCAAAATCTGGGGCTGTCCCTTGCTGCTGTGGGTCCTCTACCCCTTTTGAGAGGTCCTTCCTCTGCAGAGCTGCCTTTTTCTACTTTTGGCCCAGCACTTAATGATCCCTGTGTGGGAATGAAATTAAATTCCTGTTCAGATAGTAATGGGATAAGGCCATAACGCAGGAAGAAGATGACGTTTTAATTCCTGCCTGGGTAAGCACATCCATCATGTCCTGTTAAGGGTCAGGCACAGAGCTACTCACACCACTGTGCAATGCAGCCTCTTACAAACGTGTCCCTTCCATAGACTGCACACCACAGTGTGAAGCTATCTGGATCTTATCACAATCCTGCCACCACCTTTTCTGTTGGCTACAGAATGCATTGATTACACAGTGATTATGCTGATGACATTGTGGCCACAGCCACATGGAAGAAGGCAAACAGGGAAGGAGAGTGGCAGAATGTTCTTGACGCTCTTCCACCTTTTAAAAGGTCTGGCTATTATTGGAATAACCTTAAGGCTCCTTGATTCAGGTAATATTTTGTCACTTTGAGTATTAACTTTACATAGGGATCCTGATCTCTGGCAGATCCAAGCTTCCTCAGTGAGGCACAGGAGGAAGGATTGCACTGAGAGATGTGGTGGAGAACACATCCAGGGCAATAGGCATGCACCAGGGCATGTACCAGTCAATGGGGGAAACCTGTGGTAACATGAGGGAAAATGTTTTCCATTGGGGCTCCTTTGGAATCAGGACTCACAATATCAGAGCTCCAGGTTTCCTCCTGCCCTGGGTCACCAGCCTTGCAGGTGGGCAGGCAGGTTGTGGCTCAGGTCAGTCTGGTGGGTTTGGCTCACATGGTCACAAAGCCCCCCTCACTTGTGCTCTCCTCCAGGATACCCTGCTCATGACATATCATGGTTTGAACAAGGCAGAAGTTTCCCTGCACTGCTGGAACTGCCAATGAATCACAGAAATCCACTACACAGGGGTTGCTCTGCTGAAAATGTCTACATCCACTCTTTCTCACTGCACACAGAAGGAAAAACCCACAACTTAGGAACAGGGCTGAACCTGCTTGGAAGCTCTGAGCTTCAGAAGAAACAAAGGACAAAATAAAATCTTCATTTAACCATCAATCCTTGCTGTTCAAATCTCCCCAGCCTTCCTTCTCATTGTACACAAACATGAACTGAATCTGCAAACACCCTTTCCTTGCTCTCCAATGTTAGGTGGCACATTGTAACCTGCTCACCACCACCCTTTCCCTCCAAATGCACCAATCCTGCCAAGGTCGAGCAGCAGGTTTGCTTTTCAGAAAGGAATGTAAATAAACCATGTGTGCTCCTTCACCTGGCTGGCCAACTAGGGGAAAACTGGGCTTCCTAAGAAGTGACACACCTGTTACCTGCCCCTGTTACCCCACAATACGGTGATCATCCTGCTACTGTCACTCCAGTTCATACACTCATCAAGGGAGAGCTGCAGGAAAGCAACAAAAGTGCCATAAACACAACACAGGGTCACAAAATGCAAAGCTGGAAGAGCAGTATTAGAGCATATGGGAAACAGGAATGTGACCCTGAGGCAATTCCAAGGACAAAATGCTTGAATTTACCCAGTACAAATTAAGGCCTGGCCTAGCTGGCATTGGGAAAGCTGGAGTTAATGCCCTTCTAATCCTCCTTGCTCTCTTCCAAGCTGTAAGGGACTGTCCAAGCCTAGTAAGATATGGAGTTTTCTCCAAAATCCTGAACTTTGCTCTTTTGTAAAGCCTGCAGAAGGGAAGGAAACAAAGCCTAATTAGTCACATGAAGGATCAGGGTGGCTGGCCCCATTTCATGAGCTGTAATTAGCACATGAGCTGTCTGCTCCGCACGAAATCTGAGCCCAGGATGGCTGGGGACAGCGACAAGTCCCTAAAAAGAGCGAGCACGGGAGGCAGGGCACTGCCACACGCCCAGCATTCTGCTTGGGAGGACTCATCAGGCAGCACCTACTTCTGTGTGTTACCAGCCGAGCCTGACCTGCAGCAGAGAATTCCCCTGGCAGAGGTTATTGCAAGGCTGTGAATGGCATCCCCCTCCAAGCCCCAAACCAACTGGCTGCTGAATATACAGGAGGCCCTTCATGGGGCTGCTCCAAAGCCACATTGTTCTGGCAGCCAGTCTGGCTTCCCGGGTGTGACAGCAGTGGGGTTTGTCTGATTCCAGTCTGCTGCCTCACAAATTGCTCAGATTGACCCAGAACCGCGCAGGACTGTGGTACGGGTTGAACCAGAGCATCAGCTCTTTTCCTGCATGGCACTGGATGTGCTCCTGCTGACTGCAGCTAGGTTATAAAAGTTATTTGGAACCAACTGATAACAAAGAACTCCAAACACTTGGCATAACTGGCACAAAGGAGCTGTACATTGCTTTGTGCTATGAGTACATTTCAAACTTTGCTTCTTTTCAAGGTTATTGTCCCTGGTGGCAGGGGAGAGCACACTGTGGGGTTGGGGATCCCACTCAACTGTCCCTGCAGCAGCACACCAGCACTGCAGTCAGTAGTTTGGGGGAGTACAGGAGCCAGGGACAGAAGGTACTGTGCAGGCTCCTGTCCCCTTTGCTCCCCATTCCCGACCTGAAGCACCCATAACCAGCCAGATGCTGCTCAGAAATCCTTTGCCAGTGGTATGCTCTCCCCTCCTCCAAATGAAGCCTTCAAAAAGTGCTTCCTGCAGTGCTTCTTGCTGGCTCTAAGTTCCTCAGCAAAGCATCAAGCACCTTCTCACCCATGTCAACAGGTGTTTGAGGGCACCAGCGGTTCATTGCATGAGACAGCTTAAGTTCAGCAGAAAGCAATGCAAGATGTCCCTTCTCCCAGCTTCCCTTCAGTTCACAAACTCACAGGCCCAAATCAGCATCCTGTACAAGCCTCATGCTTTTACTTCCTTTGAGGGAACTTCAGCACCAGCTCTGTCAGGACTTTACCATTTAGCTGTATCCTTCCTCAGAAGCCTGAGGACAACGTGCATTCTAGAGAGACCAGAGATACGACTTCAAACCTAATTCAAGGATGGTGATGGACACAGACTGCGTTGATATAGTGGTGTGGGTATTTGTGTCTCTGAACTGCTCCTTTCCTGTGAATCAGCTCATATTCTCAGGGATCAAGTGACTTCAACCGCTGCCTCTGTTGCTTTTCCTCCAGACAGAGCAGGCACAGAAGACAAGGCAATGCCTTTTTGAGAAGCACAACCTTGCAGGGACCCACAGAGGGGAGCAGGAACACCTGCAAGGTGGGATCCAAAAGGTTGTGGGGATTTTTCTGGCATATTGTTTTGCATCTGCCTCTCCTCCTCACCCAGGAGCCTTTTACTTGCTCTGTCTTTACAGTCTCAACATTTCCTGGTCCTCATGCTTGAAATAACTCCCATCCATAAAAAAATCTGTGTCATCTCTGTGCTACACCGTTACTTCTATCCCTTGCCTGCCCTCACTCACTGAAATAACCTGCCTCTGTCCCTTTTGGTATTGCTATAATTACTAGTTATTTTAGACTTCTAGGGTGAGGAGAGAGCATTGGTGGTTTCTTCTCCATTCTCTCACTCAGAGACAATTCACCTCCTTGAAATTAGATTTTCCATTTTGAAAATGGAAAAAAGCTTCTTCTAGATGGAGGCATAGTGGATTTCCCTTTCAAGGGGGGAATCTGAACTATGATGCTTTATCAGTCTTTGGAAATTTTCCCACTGGTGTTTAAAAAAACCCAGAAATAAATAAAAAAAAAAAATCCAAACAAGCAAGTCTGTATTCCTCTTATTTGGGAAGAGACATCATGGCACAAAAACAGGACAGAGACAACTTTTGTGACTAAATCTCAGAACTGTGAGTAAGAAACTAGAAGACCTACTCCTCTGCAAGTGACTCATTCTGTCACAGATCACTGAGATTATCTGAGCATTGCTTTCCTAGTCAGCGAAAGAAATGGGTCTTACTAGATTAACCTTAATGAAGGAATTTGAGAACATTGCTGCGGTGTGCCACAGAGGATTTTTTTTTTTATTCCTTAGTCTTCATCTAAAGCTATTTTAGACTTCATAAGCTATATCAAGCATACATGACTTTGCCCAAATAATTTACAAGGACGCAGCATTATCTTTCTGTAGACAGCCCAGGGCAGCAGCACTGTGCAGGTTTGGTGATCAGGCTCACAGGTTGGACACACAGCTGCCACAGACCTACCAAACGAGTTTGGGGAAGTTGTGTTTGTGTCCCAAATTAAGTAGGGAAGATAGCATTATATCCATGTTCCCAGGATGTTGATAAGCAATGTACAAAAGGAGAAAATATTCATAATTTCAATCACCAGCCCTTTCAAGTTGTCCACAGAGTTCCTTTCCCATATGCTGTACTCCCATAACCCCAGTGAACCCCAGTCAGTAAGATCTCCCTAGTATCACACCTCTGCTTCTCAGTTCCTCTCTGACAACACTTTTGAAATAACTTTTCTTTTTTCCTCTTCTTTGCTGTTGCTTTGTTGCTTATTTATTTGAAACAAAGCCTAGAGGTATAAGCCAGTTACAACCTGGTTACTAAACTGATGAGAAGATCTGTAAGGCAGCCTTCAGATTGCCTCCACCCAAACACAAGGACACATCTGATACACTCACCGAGGGAACAAAGAGCATTCATTTGGGAAAGGGCAGGATGAAACATGTGATGTTCTTCTGGGGGTATGCTGAAGGTCATCTGGAGAATTTTGGTAACAGAAAGTCTTCTCTGATGATTCTTCCACCACCTAACTGTAATGCATCTCACCTATCTGTCCCAACACCAGAGTGGCACATCACAATGCCCCTGACACACTTTGGGACAGTGTTAAGGTAGCCCCTAAAATCATTATAATAAAAGCATTACCTAGAGCAGCTCCTTGCCCTCTTCTCACCTCAGGCAGAACCTCCTATTCACCCATGTAAGGACACCAAAAAGACTTAATGTGGGACTGGATGTTCACAGCAAAGAGCAAAGTCTGACAAGCAATGAACAGCAAGAATGAGCAAGTGAATAAACTTACAAGTGGAGAGTTTAAATGGGCATCAACCTTCAAGCACAACTTCAAGGCCCTTAGACAAAACAACATGGGAACAGAGAGTCTTCATCCTAAGCATTTTAAGAACTGCATCCCTGTCCTGACTCCAGTGCAGCTGTTGACAGTCTTTCTCTCTAACTGCGGCATCTCTGCACGACTTTCTCAGGCCACATCCTTCTCCCACGTTCCACAAGCTGCCCTGAGCACAGGCACTGCAGGACACCACAGTGCCCCTGGGCCCGCCGGGTGACAGGATGGGTGCTGTGTTCACTGCCGGAGCTGCTGCTCCATCCTGTGAGCCAGCAGGAGCCAGGGCGCGGCACTGCCAGGCACCGCTTGTCCCACAGCCCAGTGCAGGGAGGCTCAGGGCGGGCAAACACTCCCAGCTGCCCAGCGCCTGACTCCTTCGGGTAGGAGACATGGGTCCGACTGGGTGAGCTGTGTGCCCCAGGGCCAGCCCAGCCTAAGGCTGCTGTCCCCACATCCCCGCATCCCTCGCTGACCCTGTCCCACATCCCTCGCTGTCCCCACATCCCTCGCTGACCCTGTCCCACATCCCCGCTGTCCCCACATCCCTCAGCCCCGCTGTCTCGCGGCCGCCCCTCGCGCCACCGCGGGTCACGCACCCCCGAAGAGGCGCGGGCGGGAATGGCCTCGAGCCAATCACAGGACTCGGCGGTGCCGGGGGGCGTGGCGCGGACCACCGGCCCGCGGCCCCTTTAAGTGAGCAAACTTCACCTCGCCACCCCGAGACCCCCTCGCACCCGGATTGGCTGGCGGGGCCCCCGACGGAGCCGCCTCGGGCTGCGCGCCCGCTATTGGCCAAAGGCGCCCGTCAGTCAGAGCGGAACTATCCTCTGATTGGTCAGCGTGCTGCCGGTCCCGCCGCGGAGGCGGGGGCCGGCGTTTCCCCGAGGAAGGGTCCGGCGGACGCCCCCGGGGGCGCAGGGCCGGACGGGCGACGGGGGGCGCAGGAAGGTTCGGGGGGCGCGGGTACGGCTCTCACCGATGCGCTGCCCCACGGGGGAGCTGAAGGGGTTCCCCAGCAGAAAGTCCATCGCCGCCGCCGCCGCGCCGCGATCAGCTGACGCCGCCGCCGCCGCCGCTCACGTGACCCGCGCGCCGGCCGGGGCGGGCCCCGCCGGGCCCCGCTGTGACGCCACCGTTCGCCGCCCGGAGCGGCCCCGCCGTGCCACGGGCTGAGTGAGGCGCGGAGCGGCCGCGGAGGGGCGGCGGCTGCCGGCGCAGGGCGGTGTGCGAGCCGACGGGTCCCTGGCCCTGCTGGCCCTTAGCCCCCGGCCGCAGGAACCGAGGGGCTCCCGGCGCCGAGAGCCTCCGCCGCTTTCTGCGACCACGCCGAGCTCGTGCAGAACACTCGCGAGCCTGAGCGGTGCCCAGACCCTGGAAAGCCCGTGGCGATGGGCTTGTAGTTTTGCATAGCCCGGTGTGGGAGTATACTCGTAGGAGTTAGGAAGAAATTCTTTACTGCGAGGGTGGTGAGGCACCGGGACAGGGAATTGTGGATGCCCCATCCCTGGAAGTGTTCCAGGCCAGGTTGGATGGGGCTTTGAACAAATTTTTTTGTGGAGATGTCCCCTGTCTGTGGCAGGGGTGTTGGAAATGATCCTTAAGGTGCCTTCCAACCCAAACCATCCTGTGTCTCTCCACAGGGTGGTTGGCACGTTCTGGGACGTGTTCCTGGCCCAAGCAACTGCCCTGCCCAAGCTGAGGCTGCAATCAACCAACACCCATACCTGGAAAATGGGGACGTGTTAATAACCAGCACAAAACCTGCTCTAACACTGCCACGCCTGACATCCTGAATAACACACTCGAGTCCTGTGTATCGGTGTCACCTGAACACCATGAACCTAAACTGAGGTGAGGCAGCAGGGAAGACAAATGCCCTGATGTTACCTGCAGTGCTCCATGCCACATCTCCTTTCTGGGGGGTCCCAAGCAGTCAGGAACCTGAGCGATACTTTGGGTGTCTGCTGCTGCTGGAAACAGTACAGCTTGCCTGCTAAGGGAGTGAGTTAAGCAGGTTTAAGATTGGATGTGTTTTCCTGAGAAACTCTAAATACAAATAGTAACAACAGCTGCAGAAAACAGCACATACCAGAAATGAACGACAATACTCCAGAAGTTAAAAAAAAAAATTATATTGTAAGTACAGTACAAAAAAGTCTGTGTAGAATTGTAATGTAATCTGGACCAAACAGCAAAGAAATAACAAAAATATAAAAACTGCTAAGTCTTGACAAAGTTTCCCTATAGTACCAAATACCACAAGATACAGATTATACAAAGTGTACAAATTTTAATAAAAATACAATACACCAGGGTCGTGCGTGTTTTTCACTCCTCAAGAGTTTTCTGTTCTACAGAGGACAAAGCTAAAGCTGATCCCCTTCTGTTTCTTCAGAAGCAGATCTACCCCTTCACCACAATGCTCTCAACTGTAAAGGGCTGGAAAGAGCCGGTTATTTTGTGCTGCTCACAACAGCAGATGCTTTAATATGGGCCAGGACATGAAGCACGACTGGACTGCCTCTCTCCTGGGCCCTGTCTATTTCCAGGCTCATTGGGATTTGTCCTAAGCTGTTAAAACATGTGTTCTGGCCTGGTGGTCTGAGAACCTTCTGCACCTCCCCTGCTGAGAAAACCCCTCACTGCACTGAGAAAAGATCCGTAGGAGACAGACTACCTTGTACAGGCACATCTGTGGAATACGTGGCAAAGAGGCATGGGGAGAAAAGCCCTCCTCCACACCCCAAGATTTAATTTACTTCTGATTTGTGGCTCAGCCACAGTGAGGGACAGGTTACTTTCAACTGTCCTAAAAAACAGAAACTAGACTTACTTGGAAGTAAAAAATGCCTCTTCTGTAATTTTAAAACTTTTCTGTTACAGAGCTGATAAGGCCTGAGTCGAATGATATTTCAGTTGTTCTGCCTACCTTCACAAGATAGCCTGTTTCTACAAACATTTAGAATCTTCCTGGTGTTTCCTTACACAATGCCCATGCTTACTACTATACACAGAGCTGATTCCTGCAGGAAATGAGGTGAGGGAAACTTGATTCACATTTTTCACACACTGTTGGCTGAGGGAGGAATTTTTGCTTTTAAATTATGTATATATATATAAATATATACACACACACACAGAAATATACAGGATAAATTAAAATCTGTTACAGATATTGGTAAAAGTTAAATACATGTGATATGAACACCACATACACATACATACACACAGACAAAAAGCCTAAACAGGAATCAAGTGTTCTCCTGCGGCTCCTCTTCCAGAGGAGCAGAAAACCAAACTCCAAGTATGTGGCTGGAAGGAAGGGAAACTGCCCCAATCAACCCACATGTGCCTTACGTGGCCGTAACTGCTTCAAACTGGCCACTGGCTACTGCCTTGCAGCAGCACCACAGCTCCTGCAACAGTGCTGGTGAGAGGGATGGGGGATGAGCCATTTCACAAAACAGGTGCAAGACAGGCAGAAACAATCCAAGTTTGTCCCATCTGCTTCTCTACTCCTTTCCATCAAAGCAGACTGACCATGCCGTGGAAGAATCAGCAGGAGGTTCATTCTCTCAAGCCAACACAATGGGTTGATACATTGTGCTAATGATGATTTGAGTATGAGTCCACAGAAAAAAATAAAAATTCTTGTCATCTTCTACTTCACTTCAAATGCCAGCTACCAGACCAGCCAGCCAACACTGACAACTTTCAGTTATTACTGACTGAGGAGTAAGGGCTGGAGAAAGTGACCAAAAGAAAGAGGCAAAAACCTATCCAGCTTTCCGCTCAAGAAGTGGGTTTTAAACAAAAAAAAAGTTACAAATAGGGCTGGTGAAGAATTCAGTTCTATTCCTTGGTCCAAAATATATTATCATCTCTACCTGCCCATAGAATATCAGAATACTTTAGTTTAGGCAGGGATATCAGGAGATCATCTGGTCCATCTCTCTGCTTAAAACAAGTCCAACTACAGCAGGCTGCTCATTCAGTTTTTGAATATCATCAAGGAAGGAGACTCATGAACCCCTCTGGGCCACCTGTTCCAATAACCCCTCTCATGGTGACAGCTTTCTTCTTTATATCAAGAAGTCCATTCTCTGTTTGCTTCCCCCACTAAATCTGAATTTAAGGCGAGTATCTCAAAAGCTTTCTGAATTCTTCATACAAAATACTTTCAGACTGGAGGACATTTCACCCATCAACACAAAACGGTTTTCTCAGCATAACTTCACAACTTTTCATAAAATAGAAATCAAATAGTTACAATCCTATGTATATACTATACATATACAAAACTTTAAAAGCCTCCACACGGAGCCCTTTGGGAGCGTCGGTGTAGTGCATGTACACAAGTCAGTTACACAGAGGTTGAGTACATCCCAGGATCCTTTCTCATCAAAGTCCAGGCATGATGTAGGCAATGTTGTCTAGTGTGTTCGACTGGGAAAGGAAATTCAGTGGTTTTTAGTGTCAGGAAACAACTCAAAATCCTTAAAAAATGGATCAGGTTCTAAGCACAGTCACTTGTGTTACAAGTTATCATAGGATAAGACAACCAAATCTGCCTACTGATCACCTTTAATAGCGTGTCAGCAAAAAGAAGCGCCCTTCAGTTTTTCTTGGAAAACGTAACAGAGTTCTGAGAGTAGGAACCCTTCTCATGCACATCAGAAAAAAAGACCCTGCTGTATGTTTTTCAGATGCAGTGTTTCAGTAAGCGCAAACCCGTGGCTGGACAGCTGAAGGAGGCCTTAGAAACAGCACCTTTAACTGAGAGACGGAGGAGCTGACCTGCACCAGTTGTGATTCTAGAACTTAGCAATGCCACCTACTGTCTCAAATATAAATTGCAACACAACTGCTGGGGTTTATCTGTGTCTTAGAACACTACTGTTGTATCTGACTGTGAAAATCAGATTTATTATCAGCTTCTGAACAGAAGTGAAGGGTAGCTGCCATAATTCACCTAAAGCTCTATTGGTCCTCATAACAATAAGTTGATCGGGTTTCTAATAAACGCACCACTTGTCATGTGGCATCACTGCTCTGAATAAACTTGGCAAGCAGGAAGGAAAAAAAGCATCAGAGTTTTTCCGCAGCTTAAGATGGGAACACCCCACTGACTCAGCTTTTGTGCACAGAGCCAGTTTGTGGGTGTTCACAGACTAAACTGTCAGCTTTGTTCCTGTTATTGACAACCCATTCTCTTAATGAATACATGTTTGGGCTGCCCTATTATGACATGTCAATTCATATCCCATTTGCTCCCTCTGACAGATGTGTTTTTAGTTTCTGAACTTCTGCAGACTGTATTTTTTTATTTTTGCTCCTCTCCTTTGCTGCTTTGTTCATGTATCCTGTAGGAAGTATGACTCCTGATGGCTGCTGTCATCTTAATCAATGTCCACGTCAGGCTACATAGATGCCATGAGCTGTTGCTAAATCAGGGCTCAATGGTAAGAGTAGCTAAAAGTGGAAAATAAACTGTAGTCATGAAGCTCCTTAAGACAGAGAGTACTTTTCTTTCCTCAGAAAAGGTTTTGGCCACTTGTAAAAGGTCCTACACCGTCACATTAGGAATTCTGAGATCACAAATTGCTTTTATGCTGCTGAAGGAAAAACAGCTTGTATGATACAGAGCAGCTAGAAGGTGGGTTTTATTTTTACGGAAAATTAGAACTTTCAAAAATACTGGTATACTTTTATTTGATTCAGATTGACTGACTCCATCATGACATAAACAGGACCTACCCACACTGCAGTCAATTCTACAAATATTAGGTCAGTTGCTACTGAGAGAAAAAAAGGTTGCACAGCATTGTACGACAGTAGTATCTGTAAAAATTTCAATAAATATTCCTCTATAAAAGCCCATGACCAAGACAAATTTTCTAATTTTCTTATTGCATTGGAATTATAATTACATGACACTGTAATGATTAATGATTGATCAAGAAAGCTCTATTTGGACTCTACCAAAATTAATAGTGCTAGAAAGAAAATAACACAAAGAGCTCACCAAAACATGCTTTGGGCAGCCATTCAGCTCAGGCAGTTGTGTGGTCAGACATGCCAACGGACCCAAAGCACAGATGATTGAATCCAGGAGTACTGACAAACTTCCTGAAACAGCCACCATTCCCTGGTAGTGAGAAAAGAAAAAAATTGGATAGGGATGGGTAGTGGAAATTTGGCTTCTTTCTCAACTGTTTCTGTTCTCATGCAGATACTGTATCTTCACCTCCTCCAGACCACTTTCACTATTTACACAGTAACAAAACTGTGCCTTGTGCTTCACAGAGAGACTGTTAGTTCAAAAAATTGAGAGTTCAGTAGGCAACGAAATGGTGCAAGGTAAAGTTAGGAATCAACAGAAAACAGCAGAAAGTTGTCAGTTGCATAAAAAACTGATTCCACAAATTTTTGTAATATATTTTCTGTGCCATTTTGTACCATCTATGTTGTTAACCACATAAGTCCTAACGACAAAGTTGTTTTATTTTTGAAGTTAAAGGAATGCTAAGCCTATAGCAAATGCTTTAGTCATTGATATACTTTCGGGAAAGGGAATTTGTGTGCTTTTCTGGGCTCTGGTCATTCCTCTCATGATCTCAATCAGTCATACCAAATCCAAAATACAAGAACATTTATTTCACTGTTTATAAAATAAGCAAACATAGTGGGGTGAGATCATCATGCTACTCATAAAATTCAGTGATATTATTTGAGACAAATATGTTTTCTCCTTAGAGGCTGGGCTGAGTTCTCAGAGTGTACAGGTGTGAATGTGCATTTACAGAGTCACTGTCATTCAACAGTAGATAACCATTAAAAATGTGACATTATGTTACCAGGTAAGTTGAAACAATTGTAGCCCTATCCAAAGCACTGGCAATATGATACTGCCAGAAAACTAGAGGACATGCAAAAAACTTCTTGGGAAAGGCTGATAGTTTTCAAAAAAGTAGAACAGTAGCAGAAACTGACCAGAGACTGACAAAATAGCAAGGAAATACCAAGTCCAAGGTGAACATACAGTGAGAAAAGACTGAAGAGTTTGCTGAACTACAAATTGCTTTCAAGGACCTAGAACTGCAAAGCACCTGTCTTTCTTTGATGCCTACTGTTTACTAAAGCCTTTTATTTCACTGAAAATAAATAGTGATGCATCAAAGAAACAGGGCATGCCACCTCTAATTTATCTTCCTAACAGGAAACCATTGGTTAAACTTTTAAGAAAAGGAAAGAATCATCCCCCTGAATTCATTGTGCAGATTATAGGACATCATTGTGACATAGCTGGTTACAAGCTCACCTCTGTTTCCTGCAGTCTGTGTCCAATGAGGCTCAGAGATTCACCCAGCAACTGTAAATGTGCAGCTACATCAATGGGATCTGTCTCAGGGACTTTGGCTGGTGAGGAAGGCACCACCACAGTGCTGGTGGGGGATTTTTTGTGAGGAGAAATAACTCCTGTTGGAGAAGCTGGAAAACACACAAATTAAAATTCCATACTCCTTGCTTTCACTCTTTTACTCACAAGCCTATTTAGTTGCTACAATTCAAATCTCATAGGCATGAGATGCTTAAATAGTTCTGTTGCCCCAGTTGTGTAGTCTTTGGAGTTGAAACTTTTTTTTTACATGCACAGAACATCCACCTCAGCTGAATGCAGTTGGGGAGATTTGGTATCAGAGATGCTAAAACAAGAACCCATCTTCCCTCTATCAGCAAACTAATCCCACTAGAACCTCCTTTCTGCCTCTTTAACTTATTTTACACTTCAATTCCTAAACTGCCAAAACCAATACCATTCTACAAATCAGATGAGGAGATATTTATGAAAAATGCTGACATCATTCTCGCTCTCACAGAAAAGTTGATTTGACAAGTGATTTAAATGTCATGCTTTGTGAGAAAGCAGGTAAGGACCTTTGCTTTTTATTCTACAGGTAACACTACCTTCCCTGTCCAAGAAAAAAGGTGAGACAAAGTTCAACAATTACCTTTCATTTTCGGTGCACCATCTGAAGATGATGCTTTTCTCTTCACAGTGGTGGCCTCTGCTTTATTCTGCTTGTGTTGGAGATACTGAGCTTTCTGTTTCCAGATCTGTAGTTACAATGGTAAGAAAATAAAGATTCATAACATTAGGTAATTCTGTTACCTGATGCCAGGACCTGGAGGCAGAATGATGTTACACAGCTAGAAGGTGAAGCAATCACATGAGAAGAAAATGAATGCTTTCATGTTTGCAAGGGCAAGATTTCCATACTTTCCACCTTTACATGCTTTAGGGATATAGGTAACATATTTCAAGGCATTGTGGCAATGCTGCCAGCACATTCTGATCTAAGCACCTAGTTCACAGATATCTTTTCACAAAAAAATCTCACACAAACACTCACCAGTTTATCCTTTTCAGGTAGCTGCTTCCACACTTCTGCCAGTTTTTTACTTAGCTCTCCAAAATCTGGCAGAAAGAAAGAAAGAAGAAAAATGTTTAAATTAAATTTGATAATAAAATCCTGGAGAGAACATAAGAAATTTACTGGCCCATCCATACACATTTAGGAAGCAAGCCATTCTACAACTGGAACTGTTCCACACTGTCCTGAAAATATGCATTTCTGTTACTCTTTAAAATTAAAAAAAAAAAAAAAAAGCTGATAGCAAGAAGATGAAGAGATGAAGTCAGAGTGTATTTACAGGAAAGGGACACAATGAAGGTAATTCTTTAAGTAAAGAAAGACATAGGAAGTTCTTTATCTAGATTCACAACTTGGTTAAAATACAATTATAATACAATCATGAAATCCACTCCTGTTCCCTTTGTCACCTCTTATTCTAAATAACATTGGCAGATTCTCTGCATTATGTCAAAATTAAGAAGTTGGTCTGAAACAGATAAAGTACGTTCTGCTAGTTAATCTGCCTGGTGTAAAATCAAAAGAAGAGAAGGCTGGATTTTTCCCTTACCTATTCCAGGGTGCTCAGACACAATAGTTGTACGATATTCCTTACAGAACACCTGATAAGCAGACATGTTTTTCTTCTTTGGCTAGTCAGAAGAAGAAAGGAAACAAAGATTTTTAATTATGATGAGACCGTCACCAATTTAATACAAATTTGACATTTATTAAAGACTTAAAGAAAGATATGGTACTTAGATCAGGAACCTTAAAAAGCAGTCCTTTACATCTTCTGGCTCAATTTAGTCTTTATGAAAGCACAGGAATCAGCCAGAACCAGTCTTAGTACAAGGCTTATCTTGCAAAACTCAACAAGCTGCTATTCTAAATTCAGGGTCAACATACAACACCATTAATGTATCTCAGTTTTAAAACCTATAATAAAACCCAGTATCTGTTATACTATTCACAGTACCTATTATAGATCTGTCAAAACAATTTAGTCGTCATGATGTTTTGTTCCGTTCCTTGCACACTTACAAAGTACTTCCATTAGGGAGGAAAAGAGACTGTGTAGTTAGTACATTGACAGCAAAGGCATCGCAATTGCTGAGCTATGATCAGGGAAAAATTCCCAAACAGAATAGGATGATGGCTGAATAGACTTGGGCTGTTGCTATATTTTATATATTAGTAAAGGCCTGTATGCACAAACCAGCCTTTGAAATAAGTCGTAATATTAAGGGCTAAAGTCCTTGAAACCTTCATGCAGAAGAGAGAGTAAAGCAAAACAATATCCCTGTGTGTAAGAGAAAAAATGTAAACTGTGTGTGTTAGCCAATAGTAGCTTGTTCTGCCTGCAGACCCTGTAAAACCCTATAAAAGTGTGCTAAAGATAGAAATAAACTGGCATTCACGATTACTTCTGTGAAGAGTGGTGAAGAGCTGGCAGTCTCTCAACATTGGGCTCTGTCTGTCCATTTCCTCACACAAAGCATTATTTCTCTATATGAACATGCACAAGCTGCTCTTCCCCATTTACTTACACAGCTACAGTTATCTCATTTGCAAACTTGTTCATATGCTAGCTACCATTTCTGCTACTTGTATCTTTATGCAGTAACCATGGAAAACTGAATATATAAGTACAGGACAAAACTGGGAACATGGTAGTCTATTAGAATTAGAATTTCATTTGCATACAGGAGTGAATAGGTAAATATCTTCAATTTTCAGGTAACAGCTTGATTCTTTTTTACAGGAACTTTGATCACTAGTCCAAAAGTCTGCCTGGGAACAGCTAGAGCCAGTCACATTAGAAAAAGATGCAGATGTGCTTGGTACATGACCCGTACCAAGCAAAATTAAGTATAACTTTCCCAGAGAACCTCTATTGGCTAAAGACTGTCTGTGCCATAAGGCCAGAAGAACATATATTCCTTTTGCTACAAAGAGAAATCACAGTGTCTGACACATTTTTCCAAACATGCTTCAGTTAAACCAGTGATAATTGGTATCAGTTATCCTTTGTTTCAATTTAACATGCCTTTATAATGGAGTGCCTAATTCACCATTTCCCACCACCCAATTTCTATTTTCCCTACAATTTTTTCTTACTTTGTCTCTTTCTCTTTCCTTTTCTCTTTCCTTTTCTTTTTCTCTTTCTTTTTCTCTTTCTTTTTCTCTTTCTTTTTCTCTTTCCTTCTCCTTCTCTCTTTCCTTTTCCTTCTCCCTTTCCTTTTCTTTTTCTCTTTCCTTCTCCTTCTCTCTTTCCTTTTCTTTTTCTTTTTCTCTTTCCTTTTCTTTTTCTCTTTCCTTTTCTCTTTCCTTTTCCTTTTCCCATTTCTCAGCCTTGTCCTTCTCCTTGTCTTCCTTTTTCCTCCTCTTCTCACCTTGACCATCTGAGTGAAAAACAGCAGGAGGTGGAGGGACAACATAGGGAGTACTGGGAGGTGGTGGTGATACTCTTACTTCTCCTACTGCCACAGGAGAGTGCCCAGAACTCTTTTTAGACTTGGAGTGCTTCTTCTCCCTGTGTTTCTCCTTGTCCTTTTTTTTCTTACTTTTTTTTGACTTCTTCTTCTTCTTGATCTCCCGGTAGGAGTCATCTATAACCAGCTCTCCAGCCTCCAACTCTCCACCAGAAGAAGAACCAGATTCTGGCGGTGCCTCCATACCTGAAACTTCGTACTCACTTCCATGGCCCTCTGAATGAAGGGAGGTGTCAGCACCAAAACTCTCAGAAGGTGGATGTGAGTCCGGAGGAGGTTTGTGCTTTTTCCGGGATGACTTCAGGAAGCTCTGCAGATCGTGCCCCAGCAGGAATGAGCCTTGCTCATCTCGAGCTGATTTCTTTGAAGATTTCTTTGCAGCTGCTGGTGCTGAAGAGTAGGATAAAGAATCATCATCTGCTGCACTACTTTTCTCTTTTGGTGAAAGGATGAGCTTCATCTTCAAGCCGTCAGGTTCACGAAGAGTAAGTGTCTCCGTGTTCACATAAAGAGGTTTCATCTTTTTAGATTTGTGGGAGCTGCCATCATCCACTGAGTGCTCCCCACTGCTCCCACTCAGCTTCTTCTTGGGATGCTCCTTTCTGCTTTCAGAATGGCCAGAGGAAGAATGAGATGATTTTTCAGAGGTCCTCTTTGAAGACTTTGAGCTTGTGGCCAAAGGTGAGTTGATAGCCTTGAGTAAATCCATGGTTGTATCAGCTGAGGATGGGCTAGAAGCTGCTTTTTTCTTCTTCTTTGATGGCAGATCCAAAGGCGAGACACCTGAAAAGGATCAAGAGAAATGTACATTGAGATGATTCCCTTAAAGACAGTGAAGGAGGTAAGTGAGAATCCTGAGCTTTACAATTACAGGTGGGAGATTTACATCCTGGCTGAAACAGAACCACATCAGCACAGCTTTACTGATACAATTCAGAGGATGTGACACCTGAGCTGGTCAAATCATTTAAGGAAGGGAGAGACAGGAGGAAAATTCTTGAAGTTTTGTGAGACTCCATTTCTGAGTTGTGAAATAAAATGTTTTGATGAAAATACATCTAACTGAAATTGTATCTCAAGTGCAAGGTTTTCATGACGATTTTAGCCAAGGTGAGATCAATGAGTCAAAAATTTGAGCTTTTCCATTCCGTGGACGGATTTTGATGGAAGATGAAATTTCAGCTTGGCTTTCTCCTTCTATTGGGCCAATAATAAATCCTAAATGTGTTAAGCTTCTATGAGCCGAATTGTCATTTTCTGGCCAACCTATTAATTGTGAGAATAACTGAACAGAAAAACACTAATTTTTCAGCCTCAGACATTCTATTTTTATAAATTCAGAGCAAGTTATACTACCTGTAAGTGTAATTAGTTTGTAGTGCAATAGGAAAACAAGAAAAGCAAATGTCAAATGTGAGGCTGTGAGTTAGAAAACTACAATTTGTCAATGAAAAGGGAGTGGAAGAATCTCTAACCCCTGCAACAGAAATTTAAAACTCTGAAAATATAATTCCCTAATCTGCTCTCTGGTGCCAATCAGTGTCAGGTTTCTGATTACATGTTCTAAGACAGGTTGATGTACTGTCCTATAAAATGCTAACCACAAATCTTGTTTACACTGGCTTAAGAGCATCCTTTCCTTAAAATCATGATCTGTTAGCCCCTTCCCCTGCTTGATTACTACCTTACCTCTGTAGCAGAACTCATCAGAGGAATGCTTTCTCTTTTTTTTATGAGCTTCTGTCCCCGGAAAAAACTCACTGTCCTGGAATAAAAAGAAAAATTTTGCTGAACAAAAGGAGGGAAATAATATGAGAGTCACATGGACGATTAACATGGATAAAAATTTGTAGGAGGTATCAAAAGTTATTTCTACCACTGTAACATCAAGGAACCATAGGTATGAACTAGGATCATCATTCTAGGTGCTAAAGAAAACCTACTCTGTCCCCAAGAGCACACAGTGTAGGTTCAAAGTAAGACAAAACACATGTTACAGACAGGTGTGAAAATACAAAAAAATATCATTAGTCAGGATTGGTTTCAGCACAATGGTCATCTAATTGACACTGAGCTTTCTGTAGGCACAGCAGCACAACAGGGCTCCAAGGAAACTGAAAGACACATCTCTGTAGGGAGACCCCCAAGTGAGAGAAGCAACATAAAAGATAAAGCACATTTGCAAAGTGTTGGGATATGGGCAATAAAAGCCATCACTTGGAGATCAGCTGTTAAGCTGACAAAAGACAGAAATCTACCCTTCAATAAAGCTAAAAAATAACCTCAGATGCACAGACTGTCAAGCCTTGAAAACAAAGGAGAGCAGTTCATGCTTCCTATGCTGAAAAAGAAGCAACAGGAGATACAAAGAGGTGACAACTAGAATGATGGGGCAAAAATATGTCCATAATATTCCATATCACCTAATTATTATCTGTGTCTTGATCAATTTATAAACCCAAAACTGAAGCTCCTCTAAAGAATTCCAACTGCATGGTAGAAGATTTTAATTCTAAACAAGAACTTGCTTTTGAAATGAAAAAAAACCCAAATCACTAGATAGCCACCTCTGACCTAACAGCAGAAATTGTAGCTGAAAGAGGAAAGCTTTGAAGAAACTTAAGTTGCAACTATGTGATTTCAAGAGGTAAGGCCTCAAAGAAGTAAATAGGGCAAAGTTCATTCTTCTCAAGAGCTATGGTTTCAGTCTGTCTGCAAAATTAGGAAGACAAGAGTGCATCAATTAATATTCTATCCATCCTTTGCTGGCTATTTATACAACCGTAAATGCTATTTTTTAAAAATGTAGGTAAGAAGTTATTAATAGAATTTTCTGACTTGCAAGGTTCTACATCAACACTAGAACAACACTCCTACTATCTCATTTTCTGAGGCCAGAAAAATCAGAATCAGGGACTGATTCCCTCCTTTTCCCCAGGAAAGTTACTGAACAATACAGGCCATGATTAGCTGCTCTTGCTGTCTTCTACGCACACTTCTAAATAAAAAAAAAAACAAACAAGAAAAGGACAAGAAACCCATTCCATCCCATTACTACCTTTATGCATGTCCTTACACCTTGAACCTTTTCTCTGAGGGTTTCTACCTGAGTTGCTATCTCATCTTCCTCTTGCAGCAGATCCTTGTATGAGCGCTTTTTCTCTCGCTGTATCCTGCCAGGTGCCAGCACGTCATCAGCACTTCGGTGACTCTCTAGGAACTCTGTGATTTATGTGAAATGGGAAATAGGGAAGAAATTAAATACCACATTAGGAAGGACAGAAAAGTGGATCACTCATAAAATAAGCTAACAGAGAAAATTGGCACAGAGTGATGCACAAAACTGAGCACAGAGGCCTGAAAGGTAACAAACAGTCTGTAATGTCTGACTAGAGGGATGGGACTCGGTGCTCTAACACAGGCATTCCAGATTTAATCTCTAATGCTTGTATATTCCTTCCTAAAGACTTGTGGACCTAGAAATACAATGACTAAATGTATCATTATACCTCATCCCCTGTCCCACTGACCTGGCAGAGAGAAGAAAGGCTGCAGTGGCAGAGTTCCTGATCAGGGAAAATACCACCATTCTGCACCAGGAAATACCACCCATTTCTCTCAAGTTCTAATCCCAGTGCTTTACACCTGGAAGTCAAGGGCTTGGGATCTTCCAGTAACTTGGCCAGGTTAAATTTAAGGGCTTCACAGCACTCTAACTTCTTTCCCACTCTGACTGCATGGTCTGGCAAGGGCTGCAAGGGGCACCCTTTAAAAAAATCTATTTTTATTTTATTTTTGCAAATCCCTCTGAGATTACGAAGCAGTCATACCTTCTTTCCTCTTGGAGCCATCATAAGCCATGGTGGTCCTGCAGGAGCCTGTGAATGAGTTGCCACGTCTGGGCTCCTTCCCCCGTTCCCATCTATAGGAAAAGGTCTGAGAAACAGAGAATGAAAATAACCTTCCCATAAAGAAAAATCACTATGTAAATGGGGAAACTTTCTCTGAACCAAATAAGGATTCTTTGGAAGACAGTGGGAAAGGAAATGAGTGACCTGAAAGGTCACTCTTCAGGTTTGACAGATTTGTGTTTTTTAATCAAAATGGATGTTGCATTTTTAAAGACAGAAAATACCATCTCTTATAAAATATCTGAATCACTGAACTAATTTATTTACAAAAAAAGAGAGAGGGTGAGAAGACAACTGAGTTTGATTTTCATGACCCACAAAACCACACACAAACTGTGTCAAAGCCATTTTTTGTCAGGAGCCACAGTAGCAAAGAGTGGGATGTTTAAATAGATTTCAAACCCTTGAATCTCAGATGAAGAAAAGAAGGGACCAGGCAGAAAGAATTAAATTACAAAAGAATCATTCTTTTTGTTTGTTTGTTTGTTTTTACTAGAGGATCACACATTCTGTATTAGAGGTGTGTATCCTTCTGATGTGTTTCCCAATGCTACCACTGCAGCCATTCTGAATGCCAGCCTGGGAGAGGGGATGGAAGAGTGCATTCCTTTTAGCCGGGCCTGCAGCAACCCAACCTCTGCCCCCAGGCTTCAGGCCTCCTCTAACTGAGTCACTGTGCCAGCTAGGGGCATACAACAGGGCAGTGCTGCTGTGGAATAGCTACACTGATGTTCCCTCAGCCAGTGACCAGCTCAGCAAAAAAAGATCCACATTCTGCTCTGACAGGATTAATCAAATCGCTCCCAGCTGCCTTTGTGTGTTTTTGTGTACGTGCACACGTGTAAACACCCAGCCACAAAAACCATGAAGTCTGCTTATCCCAGCTGTCATGGTAACCTCGCCACACTGAAGCTACATGGCAATACTTTGGGAGCAGGGAACTTGTGCTTGTACATGCAACACGATTTTATAAACAACTGGCTGATGCTGACAATGTACAACTTGCTCATCCTATAGTGGTTACTTAGCTGATGCAACAATGTCACAACTCAATCAGGCTTGTGGGTACACAGGAGATGTTTAAATTGATAGGAATACATGTTATTTCTTCAGGTTTTGAGAAAACACCCACTGCAGAATGTCGAGTCAGTGCTCTGACCATTATATATTGCTGGTAGTAAACACAAGGATTCTACCTACACACAAAAGCACTGCATGTGTATATGCAGAGAGCACTGCACTCAGCAATGAAAAAGAGCATCTTGCCACTTGTGGGCTCATAATCTTAAACCAGACATTGTCAACATTTTGTGCTGTTTGTCATACAGACTTCAGTGGGAAGACACACAACACCAGAGTATTGTGCTCAAGATGGTAAGGGCCTAATCCAGATACTGCTAGCAAAACAAAGCTGAAGAGTCATTAATGAATGGAAGGCTTGGAGAGCCTAAGATTTCTCTTGTACCTACATGCATACCTTTTAGTCTCTTTTTAAACCTTATCTGCTTGGCAGGTACAAAGATTGGTAGATACCGCCCTAAGGCCCTCACAGCCCAGACCTCCAATCCGGCAAATACAAAGCATACCCTTAACTACTCTCATCCTGTGAACCTCAATTAGGTTCCCCTGCTTCAAACTCCCGGGCTGCAGCAGCGATGGCCCAGGCTCAGGGGGGAAGCTCTCCCTTCGCCTCTCCCGTTCCTTAGCGCACAAGCCTGCGGGTTCAAGGCCCAGCCTTGCTCTTCTGCAGCCCCGGGGCTTCGCACGGAGCCCCGCTGCTCACTGGCCGCAGAGGTGGCTCCCTCACCCCGTGTCCCGCCAGCGCTCCCAGCCGGGGCCGTCAGGGCAGACGGGACCGCCGGGAATTGCGGGACCGCCGGGAATTCCACCCGCAGCCGAGGGCGCCAACCCCGGCACCGGCCCCTCCGCGGGCACGCACCGGCGGCCGGCCCGTCCTGCGCATGCGCCCCGACACCCCCCGGAGCCCGGGCCCCGCCGCCGCCTCCGTTCAAAGCGGGCTCGTCCGCTCCACTCCCGCCCGCGCGTCCCCTCACCCGAGCGGGCTCCAGCCTCACGCCAGCCTGCGGCTCCGCCCCTGTAGCAGGCCCAGGCGTGCCCCGACTGTGGGGCCGCCCAGCGGCGACAAGGCCCGCCGGCGCCGAGCCGCGGCCGCGGAGTGGGGACGGGCCGCGGCCGCCTCACTCGGCCCCGCCGCTTCCCGCCGCGCCGCCGCCCGCGCCCGCCATCTTGGACAGGGAGACAAGGGAGCCGCGCCAGCGCCGGCCAGCCGAGCGCCGAGTGCCTCCAACGCTGCAGCCGCCGGGCGGGACTCCGGCTCGCCGAGCGCATCGATGGCCGGCGCGGCTCCCCGGGAGCGGCGTGTCCCCTCGGCGCCGTGCGACACACGGGTGACATCTGTGCCCAGAGCCGGCTCTGATCCCGACCACCACCACTGGAGGGGTGCCTACCTTCCCCCTGGCTTGGCGCAGCCTCCTCTTCGTGTGTGCGGGTGCTGCGAGGTGCCGGCACAGCTTCCCCTGTGTTGCCGTCCGTGCCTGTAAGAGACTGAGCTGGCTGCGCTCGTAGCCCGCGCTGGTTGTTGGCGGCTTGTTGCTGCCGCGGTGGGTCAGTGGGAAATCCTGTTATTAAACAGTTACAGAGCCAGCAGTTCCGTGAGATTAGTCACAGACGCACACGAATGGGCACATCTCCCCCAGGACTGTCTGATTCCCTGAGGAACTGAGCGGATGCGCGGCACAGGTGGGGATTCGGGGAAGCTGGGACAGAGATAAGGCTGTTCACGACTGAGCTGCACACTCGGGACTACTGCCTGTGAAGGCATCACGCAACCCTCACGCTCATTCCTATCGATTGTCCAAAGGTGGCAGCCAAGAGAAAGGCAAATTTTTCCCAGCATCTTCTAAAGAGCTCATTCATTGTTGCAAAGGCTTCAAGACAGAAGTTAACAAAAAGCTCAGGAAACAGCCAGGTCAGAAAAGAATCCTTTTTCCCACTAGGTTAGCCCTCTTTCGCTCTGACCTGTCGGGAGGTTCAACAAACCTCATTTCACTGTTACCTTAGATCCCATAATCTCCACTGATCCAAGAGTTGTCCTGTGATTTAGGTGCCGGCAGATACCCCCGTGCCTCTTTGGCAAGGCTGCTCACACTCTCACAACTCACATGCTGTCTGCAGACTACCATTCCCAGCCGTGCCTGGGGTTAGACCTGACCCAGGCCATTCCCCAGCCCCTACAGATCCATCTTCTGGTCCTGCTGATGCTTTTGTGTCCTAACAAGTACAGGATGATGACGGTAATTATTTGCAGTAGGGCTAGAGGGATTTGAAGAGAATAGAGGCCTATGCCTGTTATGCTGTGGGAAAGTGTAGTTTGATCCAAAGTGAGGGGTACAGCCTACACATACAGATCAGGGTCTGCAAGTGCAGCAGCTGTAACATATCAGGGTAAAAACTCACCAGCCCCTAGGCTGAGCACAAAGCCTGTGCAGATGTTCTCTTGCATGTATATGGCAAAACCAAAATCACTCTGCCCTCCAGACTGAAACTGAGGGAGGAATCACCAAGGTGGACAAGTGACTCTTCAAATCTATGACCAGGATCTTGCTGATCAGAGCTGAACCTGACATGATCTGCTCCTTTACTTCTTATTGGTGATGTTTCTAGGTGTCCCAGTGGTGGATTCATACCCCATTTGACAGTGCACAGCACAACAAAATCACAGTTCCCGTGTTTTTATAGTTTTCAGCTTTCTTGCTCGTATTACAGGCTGTACAAAAGCATCTATGGACATAACAGAAACATCAGTTAACTCCTGGGGGCTCCTGGCCTATGGGTCAGGTGGAGGCAGAGTGGGAGGAATTAAGAAGCCATGAGCATGGTTGGGAGAGGCTATGTGCAACCCAAAGAAACAGGGATTCAGATTGCTTTGAAAATTGAGAGTTTAAATTAGTCTGGTATTTGATGATAGCAAGCCTTTGGTGATGATAGCTAGTAAATGCGTGGGGATGGTATGTTTAATATTCTGCACCCTAGAAAGGGAAAGCATTTGAGCTCCCCTGCAGTTTAATATTTTTAGTGCTGGATGGTTCATAGATATTAGATTGTGTCAGGGACTGTGTGTGTATGAAAGAGAATGAATTTGCAGGTGTATTTGCAAAAATGAGCATCTAGCAGGATACTTGCACATAAAGCCACTGAAGCACCAATCACTCAGACTTCCCCTATTGAGATCCATTCACGTTTCTTTCCTCCCACAGAACAAACATAATAGTAATAATAATAGGAATTGTAACAGTAACAACAATAACATGTAGTCCCTGCTACTGCACTTCTCATCAGCAAAGAAATGCTCAGAAAAATTCATTTCAATAATTCCCATTCTTCAGTGCTCATAAAGGGAACTAGCTACTACAAAACATTGGCATTTATTGGGTGCTTTCAGACAGCTTAGCCTTTCACTTTTCTAGAAAATCCAGGAATCTCTTTAGAGTATACATCAAGATTAAGCAGGTCAGGTGGGGAAAATGTCAGAATGCTGATAGCAAATTTAAGAGAGTCACAACCCCTTCAAATCCTTAACACTTGACAGAATTGTTTCTTTGTACTCGGGAATGAAAGAGGTTGTAGCAAGGGAATTAGAAGATCAAACAGTCCCTATAGCTTTTAAGACCTGTAGTGCAGCTTCAGTCAATCTCAGACTGTTGTGAGAATATTGCTTATTCCTTTTGTTCAGAGCATCTTGCATTCTTTTGCCTACATCCCTGGGAAAGAAACTGCAAAAAGGTACATGGTATGTTCCTTCAGGTGTCCTCTTGGCTGTGAGTTACATATTGTATAAAATGCTCTTGGCATTGCAGAACATTTCGGGATGTGTGTATAGTTCCCTACGCTTAATGCAAGATTAGTTATGTACTAAGGACTTACTGCCCATGAAGCCACTCTCTCTGTCTTGCTTTCCCACTTTATTTCCACCATGCATCCTTGTTGGCTTATTTTCTCCTGACTTAACAGCCCAAGCTGCTAGATTTAGTAGCCCTCTTTTGTTTCATTGGGTTTTAGTACATAGTTTTGTGGTGTCTCAAGTGCAGTGAGTGTAAGAAGAATGAATAATAACACGAGCATGAGCTTACAACTAAGTTATGTGCTGAATTAAATTCAGCACTCAAAGCTGTGTGAACAGTTATCAATTTTACCTGTCATCATTTTGCAACTCATAAGTCTCTTTTCACTCCTGCCCCAGTTTATCATATTTTTTCCCTAGATTCTGAGATGATTTGGCATTAACTGGAATGGGACCTGGTTTAAAACCTCTGCTCTTCACCTATGGAGAAAAAGCAGCACACAGGCAGTGCTACTCTTGTAGCACTTGTTAGTGTTGTTGCTTGTTTTGTGAAGACAGTGTTACTCTTTGCGCACATTACAAAATTTGTGGGTTACCGGCTACCAAGCTGCCCTTAAACAGGAAAGTGGAGGAAGTGACCACGATGCCACAGTGTCATTTAGGTGTAATGAACCTTGCTTGCTCGCTTGCCAGTTGCCTCACCCATACAATTTCCTTAGTCTTATTTATAAGCCATGCTGCTGACTCCTCTTTGGATACAAGGACTCGCTTCCCAAGAGGATCAAAACCTCGAAAGATTTTTTACATGCATTGTTTTGGTGTTGGGGCTTTATTTAAATTACTTCCCATTTGTCTTTGCTTTTTTTGCAGGATGCATTCATTTTCATGCCTCTTCATCTGTCAGTTCAGTCATTAATGATACCACAAAGGTGTGTGCATTCATTTGTAATGTCAGCACGGCTGCCTGAATGTTCCCTGGAGCCACAGCATCTGTCACAGTGAGGGACACACCTTCTCCCCGTGTTCCTCGTGCTGCACCCTCTGTATTCATGCTGAGAGCTGACATGAGATGGGAGGTTAGTGTCCATCTGGTAGGGAAAAAGTACGGTGAACTACAGTAGGATTTGTGTGGTCTGGAGAGGAAGAGTCTGTTCCTGGAAGTGGTTAAGCAAAGGGGAAAGGACTATACTGGGTTGATAAACAAAAAGGAAAGGCTAAATGCAGACAATCAATCAGCACTGAGTTTGCCTCTTTTCACTGATTTTGCTGTCTTCTACTGCTTGCCAGGGAGGTAGAATTGGTTTAATCTGAGTTTCACGGAGCCATGCAAGGCGTATTGCATTGCTTTCAGTGCTGAGGTCGTCCTCCATGCCTGTTCCCTGGAAACCTTGTTGGTGTCTGCTCACAGCCCTGGTCCCATAAAACAGCAGGCAATCAGCTCTATCTGTATTCTTGTTTTGCATTTTCCTCTTTTTCCCTTGAATCTGTTAATTTATTTAAATTCCTCCTCTCATACCTTGATTCCATTATAGGTAAAGGTCAGACTGACTCGCTCTTCTCCTTTTAGGCATTGTAGCATGATCCTTCACTTTTAGGA
This sequence comes from Poecile atricapillus, assembly GCF_030490865.1. NCBI lineage: Eukaryota > Metazoa > Chordata > Aves > Passeriformes > Paridae > Poecile > Poecile atricapillus. Next base: position 24,649,963 of record NC_081289.1, on the reverse strand, counting down.
AAAAAAGCCTGCAACTCTGGGATGCTTCATTCCTGAAGCTTTCTGTTTATGACAGATCAGAGCGTTGATATCTTGTCCTGTACTGGGTAACAGAAATTGCCATATTACTAAGATTTCTCTCCAGATTATGTAGATGGCTCATGGCTATTTCTGTGGACCAAGACTGTATGTTGTCTCTGCTTTCTGGCTACAGATGCCATTGCTGGAGATCAGAACTCTCTGGAAAAGCAGGAGATTTCACCATTACCTGAACAGCTAGAAAGTGGCAGTAGAGTTTGCAGAGGCTGGCAACAGGGCAGTGTTACCTGCAAAATTCTTGAGATGCCAGCTGGGGTAATGCCAAGCTTGTGACTGTAGTGTGCCATGGACTATGGAGCTGCTGCAAAAATATGGGCAAGAGACAGCATGTGAAAAGGGCTCCAGACTTACCAAGGCTGGCGTGACACTAAAGGCAAGATTTACTTAATGTGATGAGAAGGGAGGAATAACAAAAAGCTATGAATTGCAGAGTGGTACGTGTTGGGAGAAGTTGGTGGTGTTGCAGGACATTTTATGTGTTTTACATTACAGGTAATTTTCAATGCTTTCAGGGTCACTGGGTAAGACAACATTGTCTGAGTCATCAAGTGCTGTTTCCTGCTGTTGTACGCCCATTGTCATTCAATCCCTTCTTGTAAACTGATCAATCTTTAAAGTATCAAGTCTCATTCCCCCAGAATGCTCATTGGGAGACTGTTCCAGAGTCTCTTTTGTCTGATGCTTAGGAACCATCTCCTAATTACCAGCTTAAATGTATACATGGTTAGCTTGCATTCTTTTGTTCTTGTGCCAACATCTTATTTTAGCTAATATAATTATTGTCTTTTGTTGCTGTTTTTGCTCAGAAGTATTTCTAGAGGGCTGTCATACCTGCACTCATTCTCATTTTGCAAATTGAATATGTCACTCAAAGGAAAGAAAAACTGTACTTCATGGAGACATCAACCCTTCTTTCCCCAAATACGTAAAAGCAGTTAGCCCTTGGTATGGGGGTAAATATAGCTGGTCAGGGATACAGTGATTGCACTATTGTTTGTTTGCAAACTTGCTTAAAGAAGCCTCACCTCTCACTGCTCCACAATCTGAAATAAAATTAAATCAAGCTCGCTTTTCTGGATTACAGGAGAACCTAAAAATAATGACCTGTGGCATCACAACCTGGTACAAGAGAACAATCTAATGGGGGATTCTGCAGTCTAGGCTGCGGCTGAGCTCATGCTGGGAAAGATGGAGGAATGAAAGGCCTCTATAAAATGAATTTTAGCTGTGCTTTGCACCAAGCAGACAGAAGAGTAATAAAATTTTTTTGTGTGAAGACAGTATTGGTCTGAAGTGTAAGTACAAACGTGGGATAAACATAAAATGAGAACGTTTTCTTCCTAATGCACATCAGAAACCTTCAGAAGAAGCTAAGGTGCTTCAAGATGAATCAGAGTGGAAGCTCCTTCAGCTCATAACTCACTGCAGCATGCAACAACATTTTGAAATTTCTTCTTTTCTTTCATCAGTTGCTCTCCAGATGGAAGTTGAGGGTTTTCAATATTGTCTGGGGATGCTGAAGCTGTAACAGTCTGAGAAACAGTTTTGACCAGCTTCCTGGTAATTCTCAAATCCTTATCACGTGCCTGGGCTGTGCACTGATCACTTGTACACAAGGGGGATAAATTGTTCTCCCATGAAGTGCTGGTCCCAAATAAGGAACCAGCATGGGTTGGTTCCAAATGGGGAACCAAATGGGTCTTCCCCCACATTTATTTTGGTGAGAAACCTAGGGAAGAGTTTGGTCGGTTTCAGTCATGATGTCAGAATGGGGGAAAGTAAAAAAAAAACCCAACACAAAACCTGTTGTTTGTTTCTATGCAGGATATAACAGTGTACTTGTATAGAGAGAAGCAGAGAGATTATACCAGTGTATATCCCAGCCATAACTCATTTCTTTTCTTAGCAGTACCAGCCAGGGAAGGCTATTGTGTATTGGTGCTGCACTTGGAACACAGAAAGAATGGGTTGTTTTGCAGTCATGGATTCAATTCATGGTTAAATATCTCAGGTAATGGAAGCATTTACCACATCACTCAAGAGCATTGTATTGTCTCCTAGATTTCATAAGCAAGGAGTTGTTTTTTTTTTTCATTTGGTTGAGCTGCTTGCTTTTTCTGAAGAAATAAATGACCAAATAAAAAAAAAATCTGAAAACCTCCCCCATTGAGCCTATTACAGTTATTGCCGTTTTCGTCACATTTTCCTCCTTGAAATGCATTAGTTTACAATTGAAGGAACCTGAAGAAAAGATGATTATTACCAAGAAATTTGCAAATTAGCACAGCTCAAAACACCCCCACATCAGTGTCCTAGTAAAATGAGTGAGGCTGGGCTAAAACCTCTATATATTTATTTAGATCATTCTATATTTGGATTTAGCAATCCTATTACTGAGCTAAAATTTAGGACTCTTTAGACACATTTGTCCTGGAAACAGCACTGGGAAATTATAAGCTCTGATAGGTGGGAGGATGAGGACAATGTCTAAGCAAGGAAAAAAGTAACAGACGTTCTTCCATTTCTATTAAGTGTGTTTGCATATTTTCAGCACATTCAACAAATGAATAGTTCTGTGCTTGGACAAAATTAGTGGTTAAAGAGAAGCAAAATGCACCAAGTATGGTGTGTGGGATATTGCAGTGCTATTATGCAAATTGGTGCTATGCCTTCAGCAGGAGTTTTCAGTTCAATTTAGATCTACTCCAAAGGAGGAGAAGACTATGTTTTAGTCAGAGCACTGGGACGAGACATAGAAAAACTCCCATATAAGGGAAGATTGAAACATAGGTGAAAAGATGAAGAAGGGATGGAAAATGTACACCATATAAGATAGAGTGCAGAAGATGTGACCACTAATCACTGAGAATTTTTTGTGAAACAAGGAGAAAGGAGAGCTAAGTGGACTCGGAAATAACTGGTAAAATGAAGGTTTGTGCTATGACAAAAGGAGGCAGTGGAAATCCCTGCTTTCAGGTTTTTTGGAGTACAGAAGCACAATTTTAAGTAAGGGTGGAAATGTCTGTGTTAATTCTAGTGTAATTACTATAGTTGAAAAATGTACTTTTAATTTAAACTCTTCCATTCTGTAGAGCAGAGCCCTGCCATATTCCAGAACAGAAGTCAAATTTGAATTCTGAGAACCTGTCAAGAAATGCTCATGGGAGACAAATGATCACATAAATGTCAAATGCATCATTTCTTAAATGTTTCTGCTCTGGACATTGCTAGCAGTCATGTCTCAGCAATATCTTTTGGCCTGAATGTGGATCTACACAACATTATGTTCATTATGTGCTGAAGACTGTGTTTTTCACCGTGTTCCTCTCCTTACCGCAGGTAAGTTCACAGTTTATGTCTGTGTTATTCTGCACTACTAAGCTAGTGCTACCTGCCAAGATTTACATCTTCTCTTAAGCTCAAATGGTTATAAAACTCACTAGATGGCAGCAGTGCCATTTCTGGTCTCCTGTTGCCCTGAACTCCTGGTCACAGCTGTGTGCTCTGGGGTGCTCCCTTTAGCCAGTTCCCAGCTTTGCAGGGTATGCAAGGGCAGCTATACCTACCGAGAAAATACCTGTCTCTTCCTCAGCAAGAGATTTGTGCTCTCCATTTGGTGCCTTTGCAAAGGCTGGGTTTTAATGAATGAGCCCTTATTTTTCCTTCAGATTTCTTGTTTTTCTCTGAAATTGCCCCAGTTTGTAGCTTGCAGACACTGGTGTATATATATATATGTGCTAATGGCTGTGTTGTTATGGTATGTTTTATGCTTCCAAGATAGTGCAAAGTAACTAACTCAGCTTTGGCTGAGAGCAGAGAGTATCCCTGGAACCAACAGAGGTTGATTCCACGGCTCAGGTATGAAACTTGATAACAGGAATTTGTTATTGGCACTGTTTGTTGTTGTTGCACTGTTGCAGTTGTCTTTGCTCAACAAAATGCTAAAAGCAAAGTGCTAAGAGGAGAGAAATACACTGGGGAATTAAGAAAATCAGAATAATTTTGGTCTCAAACAATCCTCAAGTTTCCCAGTTCAGGAATTTCCTGGGAAAAGGAACAATTCCAGCCAGTTCCGCACCTACAACCTTTAGACTCTGAGGCTCCATAGCAGTGTGATGAATGGGTGCACAGCCTATCTTGGGGTCAGTGTTGTTTTGCTTGTTTCCCAAAGAAATCTCACCAAACTTAAGCAGTCTCCAGGAACCCTTCAGATGTCAGTGTTAAAACCAGGAGAAAATTTCCTCTGGTGGTCACAATCTGGTCTTTGTAGGTTCAGTAGCTCCTTTCCCATCTGCTTCAATGACCATCTGAATTCTAGGGCAGGGGCAAGAAGGAAAGGTTATTGTGATTCTTCTGGCTTGTTTTTTTAACAGATCCTCTCCCCACTCCCCTCCCCCAGTCAAAAACCAACCCACACTTTTGTTCCTCATAAAAAAAAGCTCTTTCCAATGGAATCTTAGGTCTGGAAATGGACCAAAGCAACTGTTCAAATGTACTGGGAAGGATGTGGCTCTTGGCTCTTGTCACAGATTTTTAAGACAACCTTCACCAAATTCTCACAAAAACAAGATAGTGCTCCTGTACTTTGCAAAAAGGCAGATGGGGGTTTCAGAACAGAGGGTCATCAAACATAATTCTGGATAGAGATTCTTCCAAGGTCACCTCCTCTGTAATTTATGAAAGTACTGATTTTTTTTTTTTTTTAAATCAATACTGGGGATTGGTGCATCTGGAAACTGTCAGAAGGTTAAGGGCTTAATTATTATTCCCAGAAGTTCCTATTACAGTTGTTGGTGGAAAGAATCCCCCAAATAGGTGCTAATCCATGCATTTTTGAGGCCTTCTTTACACAGCCAGAGTTGTGGAAAGGTAATTAGAAAAGGTGGCCATTTTATATGTTTGCACACAGAAATACACATTTTGGGCTACGAATTTTCACTTTCACTTTTTCCCACCTACTTCACTTGCTCCATGCTGTCCTTCAGCAGGGGTTGGAATTTTGAAATGGATTTAAAACAAAAATACATGCTCTGTTTTATTATGAGCATATTTCAAGGGGAAAATGGATTGTATTTTTATTGGATGCACTGAATGCATTCAATTGCAGCAACTTTTATTATTTTGAAACAAAATTCTGTTATTCAGACAAAAGCCTAAGTGGTACCTACAATGCCAACTCGAAGCATTTTTCTACAGCTCATTTTTAAATTAGCCTTTAGGATTTACTTGACTAAATCAAGCCTCAGGAAAGGGAAGCTTGCAGGGGGGAAATCACTGCATTAGAGGTGATAAAATGAGAAATGAGAGAGACTGAACATCAGTGCAAACTCATCAGCATTAGAATAAACTCAGAAATAGACATTCTACATTTCCATAATTCTGTCAGCTGCGACTACAGAGACAGGGATCTATTACCTCTGTTTATACTGCTGCTAACTTAATTTATTGCAATTTATTGTATAAAAGTAGACAGTAACTTGACTGGCTGGGAAAAAAATTCCCCTTTGTGCTGAAAATAAAAATGATAATGCACATAATAGATTTCTGAAAGTAATTTGAATGGCCAGTTAAAACACAAGGTGAGTTAGATATATTTTTAGTAAATCTCAGCACGAATTACCTACTTTCATATGCACATTTGCAGATGGATCGATAAAGGGCAGACATGGGACATTTACTTTGTAAGATTGGATGGGCCCAGATTATTCACCACTTGCAGGCTTCTTTATTTTGCTGTGGCTGCATGGGAGGATGAAGCAAGAGCAGAAATGGGCACAATGCCCCCAGGGCTGAAATCAGGTGCCTATTCATGATCAGCTTTGTGAGGAAAGAATCTGATACAGCTTTGTCCCAGAAAAAATGGGAAGTTCATGCGATTTCTGTCCAGATGGTGGAGAAGATAAGAAACACCAAGCTTTCCATAGCTTTCAATCTAAGGAAATATCGGTAAGATATTTTTCAGGCAGACACTGATTTTGCTCTAAACCACCTACCACAAGCCCCAGACTGGAGGCTTTTGCTAATGCCTGTCCCTCATCACAGTGTCTCAGCCCAAACTCAGCCCTGTGCTCACCACCACTGCTCCGTGTTTGGTCTGGAGCTGATGGCATCCTGTCAGACTGGCTCCAGAGCAACTTGACATTGGTTTGCAAGATACCATGAAGACAAACCTAGAGGTGGTGGGATCTCAGCTCTTTGTTAAAGCCCATGGCCTGACCCTGTCAGACCTGTCCTGCTTTCAAACACTGGTCCTCAGTCTCTTCACTCCCTAAGCAGGAGTCTGGACCTTCTCTGTAGCAAACATGCCTCTTGGTGAGAAGCTTGCTCTTCTTAAGTACCTTTCATGCCCCCTTAGGAGTAGTTCATGAGTCTCTAGGGGTTCATAAACCAGAGACAGAAAAGCATGGCTCTGGCAAGCCTAAGTGATACAATCATCAACCTGCAGGTAAACATGTGCTTAAATGTTTTGCTGATCAGAGACAAACTGCTGAACCGGGGCCTTGGGAGCTGCCTTGCGACCACAGTTACTCCCTTTATGACATGAAGTTGATCTTTAAACTGAGGTGGAATGCTTTTCTGTTACAGCATAACCTGGTTTTGCAGGGAATAGAAAAGGGAGGATAGGACTGGCAATCGTTTGTGGCAATCTGTGCTCCGAATTAAAATATATTGGAGCAAAATTTGAAGTACTGTCACTGCTGTACAGATACTACCAGGTTGAAATAAAACAGGGGATGAGGTACCTGAGAACTGAGTTGCATGGACCATGCCACAAAAGGAGAAATGTAACATAGAAACAGCCAGGTCTGGCACATCTGATAAGGACTTTGGCTGGAGAGAGGCATGAGGAGTTTGCACATGTCAGCTTTCTTTCTCCAGAGAGTGATGGTCCAGAAGAATCTCACATCTCAGGACATTGCCATGAGCAAAAAAGAAGCCCCTATCACATTTGGCACCACAGTGATCCCACTGTCTGGCATCTCCAGTGTTTCCAAGATTAACAGGTGTGTTTGCCCTCATGTGGATGCCACTTCAGAACTGCAAAGTCTCCAATGATAGCCTGTGTTTCTCAGCCCAGCTCCTTCCATGTCTCACACAATTTGGAGGCTCCAATGTGCTTTCCCCTGAGCAACTGCAGGTTGTCACCACATCCTCATCTCCCACGGCTGTGGAAATTTCTGGGGTTTGTGCTGCTGTGCAGGATGGGAGAGGACTGGCAGAGTCCCCTCACAAACAGCCTTTGCATGGACTCCCTTCAGCATGGCAACTCACCTGGAATACACACAGCCCCTAGGTGAGTCCCGTCTGGATGGTGCAAAAAGCCAATTCTGAAAGCAAGCTCTCAGGTTGGTACCTCCTGCTTTGCCTGTGTCAGTGCCTCAGGATCAAAGCAAGTGGTTGAACTACTTTGTTGATATCTGTGCTGCTTCAGTTGTGAGCTTTGTACAAATAGTTGTTGATAAAACAAAGCTGGACTATGTTCAAAAGTCAAACTAGTTTTCTCTGCTTCAGCCACCTTAATTTGTGTCTAGGGGAGGCTTATCCAGCTGCTAGCCACAAACTTCCTGCTGCAGGACTGTGCTGCATTATATGTCTCCGCTCCACTCAAAGGGAAAAGAGGAGACAAGGGAAGTGCTGAATTTAGAAGGGTTTTGATTTGATATTTCAAGGCTTTACAAAATACTCAGGCAGGGGTCTGTGTAGACTCCTCATTCTAACTGAAATTTTAGGTTAAGAAGAACAAGCTGTTGATTCATTGACTTAGGTCTTTAGTTCTGCAAACCAGCAGGGAATTGATTTATAAAAGGTGAGAGTCTAGGACAGTCTGGAAGCCCACATCATGAGTAAGCACACAAAAAGATTTATAAGAGTGCAAAAGGATAATGTTTCTAGTCCTTATTGGTTTTTAGCTGCTTAAATACCACAGTAGGTGTCAGAGGATTAAGAACTTTGAGGATCTGCCATCTTGCACATCACTTAAAACCTCCTAATGGGGTTAAAAGAGCACAGACGAATTTTCTGAAGTTTGGCATACGTCAGCACCTGTTACAGTCTCTCCAAATTCATACAGTCAAGCAGACAACACTGGCATGTGCAACAGCATTGTGGGAAGGAAGGGAAATGTCACAATGTGTGGAAAAAGGTGGCAGGTCTAAGACATGGTGCCATATGAAGCAGGATGCCAGGTTGGTTCTTGGAACAGGGAACTAGACAGAGGGTGAGGAGTGACACTGAAGTAGTGAGCGCTGAAGTGCAAAGCAACACACGTGTCAAGTTGAAATCTTCTCACTGTACAGGATGTACCAACACAAAAAGAAACACTGCCTATGATTTCAAGCCTGCTTGAAAATTTTACTTTACTGCTCCTTGAGGGCCTCAGTATAACAGTTTATTATCGATGTGAAAGCAAGAGATTCCTAGGAAACATGGTTAAATAAAGATTTGAACTTTAAAAGCTTTGATGATAGGGATAATTTGTGTCCACTTCAGCCCAACTTACTTAACATATAGAATAGCTCATAACAGAATTTTTGATAGTAAACATTTACAAATAGTTTTCTGACCATACATCAGAAAGAAGATAAGAGTCAGTTAGCAGTGCAATGTAGTGCATTCAAATGCAACACATACCACACTACTCAGCCACTCAGCAGGTTATAAACAACATCACACATTGCATTCAAATAGCTGCACTGTTAGGTCTGCAGAACTCCATGAGGTTTGCCTTCAAGTGCCATCCTGCTCTGAAAAGTAGACTCTAAAAAGCTCATTGTGTGGCTCTGAGTTTATTCAATTGTTCTAGTCCTTGTCTGATCACATTGCTTAAAAGAAAGTCATGGAATCGTAGTTGTTTGTGTTAGAAGGGACCTTTAAGCACACCTCATTGCAACCTCCCTGCCATAGGCAGGGACACCTTCCACTAGACCAGGTTGTTTAAAGGCCCATCCAACCTGGCCTTGAACTCCTCCAGGGATGGAGCACCCACTGCTTCCCTCGACAGCCTGTTCTGCTGCCTCACCACCCTCACAGTAATTTATTCCTAGTATCTAATCAATCTGTAACCTCTTTCAATTTAAAGACATTAGCCCTTACTAACTACATGACTCTCTAAAAATTCCCTCTTCAGCTCTCTTGTAGACCCCTTTAAGTACTTACAGGTGTGATAAGGTCTCCCCAGAGCCTTCTCTTCTCCAGGTTGAACAACCCAAACTCTCTCAGCCTGTCTTCATAGGAGAAGTGCTCCATCCCTCTGATCATCTTTGGCTTCTTCTGGACTTGCTCCAACAGGTACATGTTCCTTCTTACTTTGGGTGCCCCAGAGGTGGATGCAGCACCCAGGTGGGATCTCACCAGAGCAGAGCAGAGGGGCAGACTCTCCTCCCTTGCCCTGCTGCCACACTGCTCTTGATGTGGCCCAAGACAAGGTTGGCTTTCTTGGCTTACAATTGTGCATTGTAATGGAAGGATGCTTCCTTCTATTCAAGAAAGATGCCTTTTTCCTTCTGTTTCTCAGCTCAAGATGGGTTCAGAGAAGAAAGATAGATTGTCCTTCCATGTCATCTCAAAGAAGATAACTGAGACATGAAATATTTCCACTATGTTTGGGCAGCCCTTGTTTTCTCACCTGATTACACTGCTGCTGGAGCATTCACCACAGTATTTGCTTTTTATAGAAGCCAGCTTTACCTTCCCTGCCCAGCGTCATTTAGGTTGAGTTGCATTTCAAGGTAAGGCAGCTCACAGGTCAGCTGTGGTACGGCCTCCTTCTTTTGATGTCTGTTCTCAAAGGTCTGTCCAGCCTTAGATTCCTGGGGATGGATAAAAAGCACCATCAGACACCAAAGGGTGCATATCTGCTTGTGTGTGCATGAATCAACATCCCTGGCTAACAGATGAGAGGGAAACCAAATGAAGTGAGACATGGGGTATTGAACACATCTGTCAGAAACATCTGTCAGAAAAGCTGAGCCACTGCTGTGCAATGCTCTTTTCTTTTCAGGAAACTGAAAACTGACTGGGCCTTCTGGGTCTTATTTAGCTCTCCTACACAGCTGACTCTACCTGTCCTCTTCTCCTTTCTTTCCCCTCCTTTTGTGGAGGTTTTCCTGTTGCTCCAGCAGGCAGGCATAGATAGATACGTGCTGAGACTTCAGCCCTGTTTTCCAAAGAGGGCTGTCCAGGAGACAGGGGACAGAAGTGACCTGGCAGGAGGAAAGGCACTGTGAGCTGCGAGCACCAACACAGCACAGTGTCCTTTTTGGGGTGGTAAGTTCCACCTCAAGTTCTTATGGTCGGGGTATACTCAGGTGTCTCTTGCTTATGGATCCTCTAATCTCTGAGTGCTGAGCTGACTCTTGAATGATTTTTTTTTCAGCTGTGCTATTCAAGTACTTGCCACTCAGACAGCTTTTGTTCATTGACTTGCTAAGACATAAAAGTCTTTGACCCTCTTTGTCCAGTCTGGCTGGTCTCACAATCAACCTCTTCAGAAGCTACTCATGAGAAGGGAGAAGGACTGAAACCTGATCGTTTTATAAAATTTTTTATTTTTATTAACTTTGTTTCTGTGGGAAAGCAAGGTAACAAGTACACATCCAGTTAATTTTCCACCATCTAAGAAGATGACTTACAATATTTATGCATCTGGTTTCTTCTGACATGCCAGTGGGTCTCATGATCTGCTCTGACAGTCTTCTAGGAAATGCTGATAATGAGGAATCTTTGCTTTTCCCAACACATTTGTTTGTTTTCTTCCTAATCCACTCTATGGCAAGGACAAGATCTCATGTGGGGTCCTATCTACACTATCTTAACAGAAACATTTACACTTTCTGCTTTAATTAACAGTGAGCTTGACTTTCCTTTCCAAAACCAGAGGATGAATTTTCCTTACCTGTAGCTGTGCAGCTTTCTCTGACTTGGAGATCAGACAGGTGCATGACAGGTAGCACTAAGCTTCTTTCAGCATTCCCACAGGTATCACCATGGGGAGAGAGTCTCCCTTGCTTTTTCTCAGAATAAACTGCTCAAATATCTCCATAACCTCTAAGGGAGGGGAATTAACTCAGACATAAACACTGCCTTCAGCTGCAAGCTGCTTATCTGAGAGCTGAGCAGGGCTCTGTACGGGAACCCCTTAGGAGGCACTCCATGCCAGGCTTCCTTTCCAAAGCAAGCAGTCAGATGGTGAGTCCCACAGCGAGAGACAGTGATACAGCTTGAACTACCCTACCTAGCCACCCCAGCAGCCTTGAGCAGGTTCCTCAGGCTGTTGGCACTGCTCTGACACAAGGGAGTCCCTGTCCTTGCTCTGCTGCCTCACATCCACAGGCTTGATGGCTAGATGGGGCTCGAAGACTGCTGCCTTTGGGCATCCTCAGCTGCATGTGTTTGAGTTTCGGTAGCGGTGCTCCCTGGCCCCTGTGCTGGCTGTGCAATCCATAAATGGACCTTGATGACCTCCACCGCTGTCCTTGGGCCCTGACAAGGTCTCATCCTCATGAGCTGCAGATTGGTAGTAATGCAGGAAGAGGGAAGTCACCTGGGAAGTAATAGTCATAATGAAAAATAGTTATCCTCTCACTCAAGGGCAGTTTAGAGGAAGGTGAGAGCAAAGGATAGTTTCTTCCTTTTATATCATTACAAGAGAAACAGGGAAAACAGAGCCTCTGTTCTGCCTGAGCATCCAGAGGGACAAGTGGATGTTGGAGGAGCAGAGGTAGAGTGTCTTTCCTTCCCCATCCCTATTCACCATTAAGAATCAAAAGGAGGGAGGGGATTCAGTGCCTGGAGAGGAAACTGCTGATGGCCCAAAAGGTACTGAAAACCTGCTGGGAGCCTGTAAGAGGCACAGGAGGAAAGGAGTGAATAGTTGATGACGACTGGAACTAATGAGACCTGGGTCAAGTTACTCCAGCTGAAACTTTTTCTGTGGTTGGGGCATTTAAAAGGTTTTCTATCCATATGGACTGTCTTGAGTCTAATGAGCTATGAGTTCAGCTTGCAGACTTTCCATAATTTAGGACATGGGACTATGTCCTCTACCCAGACATCCTCTTTTTTTCCTATGAAACCTTTCATTTATGCCTGTCATTAAAATCAGCTAAAATTTCCCAGTGAGCTCAGGGGAGTGAGGAAAAGAAAGGCAGACAACTGAACAGACAGACACATGTGCATTAACTCATCTGCACAAAGCATAATTGTTTGAATCACATTTCTGTAGAAAATATGTGATTTTTCAGCTAGTGGAAGACCCTGAGAGTCCTGGGGATGTGAAGGACTGTGCAAATAGGATGCTCAGTTTTTATTGTCCAGCTTCCATGGACATATACATTGTCCAGCTTGTTACAGAGAAGGAAAAGTGCCACATATGATGCTTAAAATCTTCAGCCAGAATCTACCTCCAGCTTCTCCCCTGTAATTATCCTCTACATGGAAGAAAATTGTTTCTCTGCTCTCAGTCTCTAACACATGCTTTCTTCTTCTCAATTTTTTTTCCATAAACACCATGAAATCATTATTTGAAAAGAGGGAAAGAGGGAGAGATTAATTAAGAAGCTTGTATTCCAGTTTGACACTTTCACTGGTAATCAGAAATTGCTTGAGTTGTGCTTTCAGAGGTTTGTAATATGAACAAAATCTCTGGATAAGAAGACAGGCTGTAATTAATTTCTCTCTTCAGGACAATTACAGATATAAATAGTAAAACAAAGATAGACAAATATCAGCAGGGATGCCCACATTGCATATACTCCATTGTAATGTGGCTCAATAGCAGATTATTTTCTGCTCAAGGTCAGTGATTCACAGCATGAAAAGGATATGGCACAGGATTTCTAGGATTTCTTTGCTAACACACACCTGATAATCATCACTTCAGCCCTTTCCCAAGTGGAAAAGAAACCACATGTAGGAAAGAAAGCCAGCATAGAAAATAAACTTTTTCTTTTCATCCCCTCCCTGCACTATCCTGTCCTCTGGAGACCTGGCAGCAGAAACCAGTTAAGCTGGGGTAGTTTGAGCATGACTGCAATAGTAGTGTGGGTAGCAGGAAGCCTTAGCAAGGAGATGAAAGGGAAGGATTGGCAGAAGCCTTTAGCTGTTTTTCAGCATCTCAGGTTTCATGGAAAAACAGTAAGTGCCTGGCTGCCAGGGCTCTGCAGCAAATTTTGAAAGGAAGAGCTGGCCTAGTGTTGCAGCACTGGAGAAGTTTGCAGGAGCAGCTGTGGTGTGTGAATAGCATTGGTTTGTTTCAGTTTGTTTCCTCACAACCATCACTGACACTTGCAGTGTCTTCAGCATGGAATGTTGCTGCTGCCCGAAGAAGCCTGGGGAGAAGAAGGGGAAAGCTGGGCTCACAGAGGTTCATGTGTTCTTCTCAGGCAAACCAGTGGCCTGGGCAATGTGTTGGGCTGTAAGACAGCAGCAGGTAGGGCTGGGGGAGAACATGTCCTTGCTTTCATGTCCTTGAGGATAGAGAGATGGAATGTTCTGGAGGAGGGGCCAGTCCAAAACTAAGGAAAATTACTGATGCAGGACAACAGCCAGCTCTTTCCTAGAGCTCTTCATTAGCAACCATCAATATGCTTGCAAAGCAGGTCAACAGCATCACTGCCTGTTTTACGGAGAGGGACAAAGAGGCATGAGAGTACACAGACCAATGCGCTCACCATTTCTGCTAGCAGCAGACTGTGTTTTCCAAGACCCATCCTGAGCCTTACTCCAAAACTACAGCTTATTTTAAGGGCAAAAAAGCCTCAAAGAGCTAAACTATGGGCAGCTTCCAAAGCAAGTCGATGCCATAGCAATAAAAACTGCTTCTGTTCTCTCCAGGCTTGTCAACAGCAATATCCAGCTCTGTGTGTGTGTGTTAGGAGTAGAAATGAGGGGATAACTCACTTTGAAAGCTTTCTTCTGAGGTTTGTGTAAAGATTTTATCAACTTGTTCTTTCACTGACAATCTGCCTAAAATAAAGGACTTTTCTTTGAAAGCAGGGACTCCAGTACCTACTTTTAAATAAGCAGAAAGCAAGCAATAGTCAGGGACTGACTGAATAATGCAACAGGCTCCTTTTTAGAGGACAACAGGAAGGATCAAGCTGATGGAAGGTCAGAAATCATTGTTTGTCAGGTGAAGAAAAATTTAAGAGATATTGAAAGGTCCAGAGAAGGTCAGTGAAGATAGAAGTGTCATTGAATTTACAGATGATGAGAGATTGCAGGGACTCTTTAGCCAGAAATGATGACTAGTTGGAGGGAGCCTTGTCTGAGACATTCACAATGATTAAAGATGGAAAGTGAAATTGATTGCTTCTTCCTTTCTCTCCTTTTTTTTTTTTTCTTTAAACTCTGTCCTGCAACACGGGAACAAGGGGTCATTCACTGAAATTAAAGGGCAACAGCTTTAGAGCTGATAATATTTTTTTTTTAAATGCTGCATGTAGTTTATCCATGGAATGTATTGCCCCTCTCCAAGTGGTCATGGACACAAAAGCTGTGGCTGGATTTTAAAGTGGCTGGACTAACTTTACAACCCTTTACAACATGCTTGAGGCAAAACAAAAGGGCAGGTATGGGATCATATGCTTTGGGATAAAGCCTGAAAAATCCTTCTCCTGAGGCAGGATGGACATCTCTTTGTCAGAGCATGGCAGGCAGTTGAAGTGAGCTTAAGCATGCTCACCCCCATGCCACACTCTTTTGTGAGGGGTTTCTGCCTCCCTCTGGAAGCACTTGAAGGGAACATGGGGCTCAGCTCAGCTTCTCTCATTCCCAGGATGGGACCTTAACAAAGATTCACCTTCCCAGCTGCCGTAAGCTGTGAATTAGTGCACCCCATGCCTCGGTTCCACCACTGCCAGCCTCACGCTGCAGGAGGCTGCAGATGCAGGGCAGAGTCACTGCAGGGTGGGAAGTGCCGCAAGGCACGGATGGGAGGGGATGTTTATGATGTACACCCTGCTTTGAGAAGCACTTGTGAGAATCAAACATCATTGTCACACTGACAAGATAAGCCTTCTGTCAAAGAAATAAATATATGTCAAGCCCAGTGCATGACGAGTGCTCTCCCAGAGTAACTGGGTTCAGAGCTGAAGGACAGCTTCAATTCTCACGCTCATTTGGCCTTGTCTTTTCTTGAGGAAGATACCAAGATCATGTTTAGTACTGTGGAAAGAGATGGTTTCATTATTCATTGGCCATGAAACTCCATCTACTAGGGAACAAAGGACAGATAAAACTGCAAATTTGCTATGATATGAGTCCCAGGATGATTCTGCTAAAGATGAAGGACTCTCCATTTCACCACCTGGGCCCTACAGGTAAAATTAGAGCCTTCTAAAGTGCCACAGATGGCTCACACAGAGGAAATAATGGGCTGGGGGTTATCTTTGGGGGCTGGGATACAGTTTTGTTTGCCATTCTGTTGTCAAGGGAAGATGGTGATGGAACATACATGCTTGTTTGAAAGAGAGCTGCCCTCTGGCAAAACACAGATCAGGATTTATTAGCATTTATTAGCATTTATTACTGAATCCTTCTCTGGAAATATCACTGCTCACATTCCTGTGTCTTGGAGAGCCATCAGATATTTCAAGTGTTAAGGGAAACACAGGGCTCTCAATGTCCTTTCCCAGAATTTTCTGAAGTAGGGATTACATGTCAGTGCCCCTTGGCCCTTTTCATGCCAGCGATTTTCTTTTTTTCCTTTCCTAACAGGAGCCATGACTAATAGATGAGGTTCTTTATTGCTCTGCTATGCCACCAGACACAGTTTTCCCACTTCAGCATTTAAAATAGGGTAGTGTCATCCTATTGACAATGCTGTCAGCTCACTAAAATGTTGCATGATGCCCTCCCCGTGAGGATTTTAGCCAGGCAAAGCTCTTATCTTCATGGCTTTCTGGAGAGTTCTGGGGTGAAATCCCCCTTCACCTGCACACTCTTCACATTCTGATCTAATCAGGATAGCTTCCTGATTAGTTCCATTAAAATAAGTAAACTCTTGTGCTCTTCCTTGTCACTTCATCCTTCACCTGTACCCTGCATGGCCAGCTGGAAAGGATGCTTTAGCTAGTACCTGAGATGATGTCCTAGGTGATGGACTGTTTCTCAAACTGACACAGAAGAGCAGACTTCTCGTGAATTTTTTCCAAATCCCAGACGGTGCCCTCCACTGAGATTGCTGTTGATCAGGTGGAGCACTTTTCCATCTGGGCCACAAACATACACATATACACAGAGGAAGGATTATTAATAATGCAGCAGTGATTTTGATGAACCATGATAGGTGGTGACAGAAACTGGGAGATGAATGCATTCAAATCAGCGTGCTTGGCAGGTATGTGAAATATTATTGTGTTAGAGAGAAGACCTTTAGCACTATCATGCCAATACCACAGTCAAGAGATCCAGAACTGAGGCTGTCAGTCAAATTTGATTTTTCCTAGGTTCCTCTCACCCATCACTGCGGTGTAGGAGTTCCTTTTATCAAGCAATATCAGTGGTGTCTGTCACTGGTTCTTTCCTCTTTCCTCCCTTTTTGGCTCCAGAAGAAAGAGAGCAAAATTGAAACAGTCAAATAGAGAGGAGGAGAACTGGTGCCTCTGTGGGACTTGCGTTACAAAGAAGACTGCATGACTCTACAGGCCATTTAATAGCTCTATCCAGGCTCCCAGAGCTAAAGCAATTATTCAATGTGAAATCAGGGAGAAAGATCTTCCACTGCAAAGAGGATCACCCTCATGTAGGCAAATGTGATGACTTTTTGAGACCACAAGGAGAAAATGTGAGGTGAACTTTTTCAAAAAGTCCAATGATCAGGAGTGTGCCTTTCTTGATACTTTAGACAGGAAAGGATGAAAATATTTCTAAATTTGAACCCTCCCTTCATTGTCTGATTTTTGTCTCACAGAAACACAAAATATCCTGCTATTCTTCTCTCATCCCTCTTGCAGGGAATATTTTCCCTTTTTCAGCCCTAAGAAATCAAGGCTGAAAAGAATGGTGTGGTTGACAGGTCCCTTGGCAGTATGTGAATGTTGAACTCGAGTGAAGGTCACATCAAATTATTTGTAGATGATCCATGTGTAGTTAAACATGTTTGCACATACTGCTCATCAAATAATTTTGAATAATGAGTGCAGGTGCAAAAGTCTTGATGTGTTTGCAGGCATTTCATGATCAGAAGTAAGAGCTTCAAATTTGCCATCTTAAGTTGCTCCTGACAGAGTAATCAGTGTGCTCTGATATGCCCTGTGGTTGCACCCTCTGTTCTGTGCCTGAATTACAGATAGAGGAGATGCTCTTAGTCCTCCCCATCTAAATGTTTTAACAAGCCAGTTTTCCCAGTCTGCAAAGCAAGAAATCTCAAAAGCAGACTCACTGAAAGGTAGGTTGGGTTTGAGGAATTCAGAATGAAAACCAAAACTGAAATCTCCTCGGATTCAGAGGAGACTGGAGGTGACCAAAGTTTTATGAAATGAGGCCACTGGCATTGGTAGTCAATCTCATCAGCTCTTGGGTCCTTGTTTCCTCGTTTTACACACAGCATTCATACTCCACCCAGATCAGTTTTGAAGAGAAATGACTTGGCTTGGGCTGGCTTGCTCTGACCCAGTGATCTGTGCTGGTTCATATCCGCAAAGGCCACATCCAGATGTGTGTGAAGGAGAGGAGCCAGTCACCTGGGTGAGCTCAGCACTGCTCTTCATCCCAGGCTGAACTACACAGACACAGTCACAGCAAGTCCTCTGTGATCCATGAGCCTCTGGGTTTGGGGTTGTGCTTTAACTCTTCAGTCTTGGGAAGAAACACTCGCATCTCATGTAGGAGCAGATTGGACACTGGCCAGGAGTCAGGCAGGACTGCTGCCTGGGCAATCCCTTGCCTCCAAAGGACTTTATTCTTTAGGAATACTTCAGACCACTTAATACTACTTATGGTATAGATGTGTCCAGCTTTTCTGATCCTACAAAATCATGTCAACAACTTTTGACTGCCAAGGGTCAGCAGACCATTGTGTGTGCTTCCTGGAGCCAAGGCTGGGAGGGTTTTTGGGAGAGATTTACAGGCAGGGATTGACAAAGCCTGGCCAGAAATCCTGTTTCTTCATGGTGAGAGTGGACTGTGACTGCAAGAAAAGTTAGTCAGGTCTTTGAATTTATTCTCCCCTCACACATACCTTTCTCTGATGGCAATGTGTCCGCAGACAAGAGCACCAGGTGGGTATTGCAGGAGGAACTCTCTGGTTGCTTGCATAATTAATGCATTCCAGTGCTGGGGGAGCTGAGATGTTTCCTTTGCTGCACACTGGCTTACAGGAGGGCATAAAATACTGCTGGAGACTGGGACAACTCAGCAAATTGGTCTCCCAAAGTTGCAGCCTGCAGGGTCCATAAAGGCAGGGAACACTCACTTTTGGACAGATGATTAAAAAGCACTAATATCTAGTCAAATACAGAGATAAAATCCTAAAATAGCTACATAGGTGTTTTATTGTTTTGTAATTGGAATTTCTGAGGGCCAAATTGGACATTTCTACATGTTTACAGTATTTGGCCCTGCAGAATGACAGGGCAGAATGACAAATTTGTTTATAACCCTTTAAACTGTTAACCAAATTGGACACTAAGTGGGCCTAGCTGCACCTTGACTTCTCTGAGAAGTGTAGACAGCAGGGGGGGTCTCACTGAAGCTCATGACTCAACAGGAGGGACCATGACCTGATAATACTGTAATCCATTGTAATAGATGATAAAGCTGTTGTTTAGATACTTGCATTGGCAATATTTAGATATTGTATTAGTAATAAATCTAATCATAATCTTCCATATAATCACGGTGTCCTACTTCTCGTACCTGGTTGAGAGCCTTCTCTCCACTGCTCCGCCACAGGGACTGGTTTGACTCAGACATGAGGATGGGACTGTGAGGTTTAATCCATTTCCCATCACAGCTGGGGATTTGGATTACCTGCAGCTCCTGCACTGCCATGCCTCTGTCATTGGACAGATCCTACATTTGAGCTGCACTTGAATTGTTTCTGAGTTTTGACTCAGAACCACAGGCTGGTGGCTCCTGATTAAAGGTCAGAGGTACAGACATGGGATAGATGTCTTTGTTTGGATTACTCTTGTGTACTGACCAGGGCTGGTCAGTAACTATGCCATGATCTAAGGTAGCTGCATGTCTGATGGAGAGGATGAGGCTCCCTGAGAGGGCAGCATCTGTTTCCTGGATTGAATCTGTTTTGTTTATAAAGAGAGGACAGCGATCTTCAGAGCTGTTGGCTTGGCATATCACAGAGGTCCTACATGTTAATGTAATTATACATATGAAAATCCCCTGGGAAAAATCCAAATAATTCTCAATCTGGCACAGAGACTATACTGTTAAAGGTGGTCAGCCTGCTGGCCGCTGCATTTCAATTACCTTTACGTTCATTTGGTACTGCTGAAGTGGAGCCATTTTCACTGATTAGTGCCAAGAACTGACAGATATGTTATTCCTTTTTGCTTTCTCTTTTTCAAAATTGTTTTTAGTGCTGGTGAGCAGTGCCAAAATTACAGCTCTGCAGGCTGTAGTGTTTTATTCAGCCAGGGAACTAATTCTAGCACAGTATGAGCAAAGGATGCTTTGCTCAGGAATGGATGCACTGAGGAAGCAGGAATAAGTCAGCTGCACCTCCTCTTTTAGCTGTGTGGTGCATACTCCCAGTGCTGGGGATGGAGTGGCAGCTTTGTGAATTTTCACAGCCCTAAATCAGCTAAATGAGGCACATTTTGACTTCCCTGGGAAAAGGCATCATTTTTGGACTAGAGGGAGTAGGTGGAAGGGGATCCTACACTTGTGCAGTGCTCAGACACTTGTTTTGTGCCTGACTTTGGTAATAGGGTATGCATACAGGGGCCATAGTGAAGAGAGTCAGTTTTCTTCTCTCAGAGGCAGCATTTAATTGAGCTCCCTATATCCATGTAGTGCATTTCCCAGGGGGTAAGGTCATGGAAATGCTGCAGCCCAGTTAGCAAGGGTGTGTGCCTGCCTGTGTAAGGGCTGCTCCTTGTGCCTTGGGCACATTTAGGTTGGAAAAGATCCTTAAGATCATCCAGTCCAACTATTAACCCAACACTACCAAGCCTGCCCCTAAACCATGCCCTTACTGCTTGTGTGGGAATTGTTGGTGCTGATGTCTCCTTTGTGCACTCTCATGGACCAGGTGGATGAGCCCTCTTGTACCCCTGCTAATGGGACTGGCAAAAATCAGGTTGCACAAACCACAAGCAAAAGGTGGGATTACAGTGCTCTCCAGCCATATGTCAGGCACTTGGGCACATTGACATACAGAACTAGGCTATGGTCCTTTCTGTATCCTTGTAGGTAGGGGAAGACAGTGACATCAAGTCTGGGCTAGGCTTCTTGGTTTGCTTAAAGCACAACCAAGCAGTGCAGGGTCTTGAGGACAGGCCAAATGTTCCCATGAGGAAAAAGAAATTAACGTCAAATACTTTTGTACATCATCACTTCCCATTTCCATGAAGCTGCTCACCACATACTAATGAATGAAAAGGGTCTCAGTCACCAGGAATGCCACAAACAGCCTTGCTGCTTGCATCTCACTCCCTTCTCCCCACCCTGCCACCTCTGGAGCCCTAAGAAAACAGAGGAGAAAGGTGGGTATTTATGAGCATGTCAGGGATAAACAAATGGCAGGAGTGCTTGAAGCCACGCTTTTCCTCTGACATTTTGTTACCATAATTATTATTTCAGTTGTCTTTGGAGAATAATCAACAGTTGTCTCCCCATGCATGTGCTTAATAAAAATGTCTCAAATGCACGAGAGAATCCATTTATTGCTTCTGTGTTGCAGGAAGCTGAAATTACTGCTTAAATAACCTCTCAGTTCAAGTGAGGGTAAATCAATGCCGACCATGGAGAACAAACAGTGCAGATTTTACTCTTGCGGCCCAATGCTACACACCATCACAATTCATCTGATCTTCATCTTGCCAAATGAAAATGGAGGTGAATTATCTATCTTTTTCCAGCTGGTATCCCAATGATGTGGACAGGAGCTGCATTATTACAAGAGTTTAAGGGATTTTTTTCTCTTCAGTTGCCTGCTTGTACATTAAAACAAGAAAAAACCATGATGCTGTCCTGTTTAATGTGCTTGTGTATATTGTCTCTTGCTTAAGGTTTTCTCTAATGAGTAATTTAAAATCTTATTAAGCATCTGCTTTCTCTGTTAAATATTTCACATGATTATGGACTGAATATTGCTTTCAGCCTTGCCTGAGCCACCTTCCTAAGTTTAAGAGGGTATGAAGTGAGAAATGAGGTCAGGTCCTTGTCTCCTCAGTTTTCATTGTGGTGTATTCAACATATGGGAGGAGCTGGTTTTCCCACCTGGCTTGCTCTAACCATGACACAAGCCATCCAAATATATGATTGCTTGTATTGCATCTTTATGGCCAACAAAGTGCTAGTGCCTACCAAATTAGTTTTGGTAGAATGTGGCAGAAATTGGTCTGGGATGCTGCATTTTCTGGATGCCATTTTTCTACAGTCATGTTCATCTGAGATTTACCTTCTTATACTCTCTGAGGTCCCTGGATTTTTGAACCATTTGTCCAGCCGTGCAACTTGGCAGACATTTAGCCATGAGTTTCACTGTTAACACTGGAACTTTAACAGTGAACAGAATGACTTCTCTCCATTTCTGAAAATTTAGTGAGTAGCAGTGGGTTATATCATTCTTTTGTGCTGGACTTCCATCATGGTTATTTTGTCAGTTTGGTTCTTACAGCAGATCCAGAACAACAGTGAAGAACAAGTGTAGACAAGATGCCTACATGTTGCAGGGATATTCTAGCACCCTGGGATTGTCTGTGAATAAATCTCACTTCCAGCTGTTTGCTTTAGCTTCATAAGGCTTTCAGATCTTCATTAGATCCTCCAAAATGCTAAAGAGTCCTTGAATTTGTTGATGGGATGATGAGTTGAGGAAGCTTATCATCTTCCAGACAAGGACCTTTTCTACAACAGGCATTTTAATTCTACTGCATATTGGTGCAAGAAATGGAGGGTGAAATTTATGATCTGTCATGTGCATGAGTGAGATTTGTGGGCTATAATGGTATCTTCTCTCACTTTAAATTCAAATTTTTTTTTTTTTAAATTAAAGTTGTGTTTCAATGGTTTTAGTACTCACTTAAGCAAGGGGTTGAAAATGTGGAATATGGTCATGTGGAGAAGGTCTTGGGAAAAGCCCTGAAAAAGCTGTTAAATGACCAAAAATTCCTCCGTGTGATGTGGGCACTAAGAGCTCACTTGTTTGTGACCAAAGAAGGGGTCACAGAGGGTTCTCACTGCATGTCTTCTGGAACACTCTGTGTCTGGCCACCACTGCTCTGACAGCAGAGCTATGGGCAAAGGAAAATTTACAGGACAGAGAGAGATTTCAACCACCTCCAGTTTGACTGAAAGAGAAAAATCCGTTTCCGTGGATACCATCTACATACTTAGACCCTTCCATGAGTTCTGAATTAGTAAAACCTATCTCCAGACTATTGGATGATCTTAATTAAACTAAATTAATTATTTATTTGAAGAAAATAAGACATGCCAAGACTCTCCAGGGAGGCTGTAAGGACAATCATGCCTCTTATTAGAAAAACATGCCGGTACCTCACACAATCTGGGTCCATTTTATTTGCATGGGATCCTGTTTTCTGAAATTCTTCAGGACTCAAAACAATGAATTACCATTTGCATAAGGTAGGACTTCTCCATCCCTCTCTTGCCATTATCCTCTTCCTACTGTGTGTTGTGGACTTGCAAATACTAGACAGACATCTCTTTTCCTAAGAAGCTTCTGGCAGACCTCACACAAACTTTTAGTATCAGTTATACAGAGAAGAGCCTAGCAATGCCAGGAAGATATTTCTTTTCCATGACACATTGTGAGTGATTCTTGCATAAAATTGCCGAAGCACTTGACAAAGTCATAATCACGAACTAATGATCCATAAGGCGATTGCTGTAATTAGTAGCATTATTGATATTACCTTACTAGAGTAATTGGACTCACTTAACCTTTGTTTGTAGCAAGAGAAATTGGGATATTGATGCTGACAAGGACTGGCATCAAGTGGACAATAAACAGTCTGTACAGCAGTTATTTGCTAACACGCCTGCAGCCTGGTCTCTGCTGCTCACCACAGCTGTGTGGCTGGCATGGAGCTGCAGGAATTTGGAGCAGTGCAGAGCCCTTTTTTCACTTGAGCCTGCTCTGACCTTTCAAGGCTATACCTTGACTGAAGGGTCAGGTGTGCTGTAAGTTCCATGACCAGTGGATTAAGCTTAATGTGTCCATATTCTTCATGGAAAGAGTCAGTTTGAGGGATCTGCTGGTGGGCAGGGCTGGAATGTGCTTGACCCCCTGCACAGAGGAGAGTGGGGTGATGCACCCCTGCAGTGGTATGGGCCTAGCTGTACACCTGCAGGGGATGAGGGGATACTCCACATGCTGTGCCATCTTTGGTGTTCTGCCAAAAGCTGGGGAGCCCAGTGGTGAGATGTGCTTGTTTTCCCCCAGCAAGGAACCGAGCTGAGACAAACCACCCATCAGATGGCAAGAGCTCTGGCTGCTGAGAGGCTGGGCTGGATTCAGCGTGTTGTCATGGAGCAAAAGGCTGGCTCGGACTTCACTGGGAAAGCAGCAGCCAGAAAGAGGAGTTTGCTCAGACAGGTTGGCTCCAGTGAGGGGGTGAAATGACAGATGACAGATGATGGTCATGTGGCACAAGGTGCCAGCTACTTTGAGCTGAAGTCCTGTAGTAAAGTCTTTGGGGAAATCAACATCTTTCTCTTCTTAATGACTGCAATATATTATATTGTCCTCCCCCTGTTTGTTTTAATAGGAAACATCCACCAAACCCGTCTGTCTGTGCACAGGCCTCCTCTCTGAAGGCCGGTGATGAGGATGAACACCACCTCTGTTCCCACTGCCCATCTCAGGCAGGCTGGGTAATGATGATGTTCCTCTTGGCTTTGTACCTGTACAATTTATGGCAATAATAATAATAATGATGATGATGATATTTGTAGAAAGAAACCATGTCTGTATGGAATTCTTACTTTCCAGCCTGAGCCCCATTTTGAAGGATGCAGTGGGGACAAAGGCAGAAGTGTAGAGAGGGGTTCTTCTGCCTTTCATCTTAGCAAAGCTATCCCTCCCACCAGCTCACCCCAGGGCATGGGCAGGAGCCTCTCTGGCTGCATGGCTGCATCCAGTCTCCCAGAGCCTCACAGGGCTGGGTGAGGGCCAGCCTGATGGCTGTCTTCCATGCTGGGCCAGCTACCTTGGTGCCATTCCAAAGTTATCTCCTAATTAACCTTGACACAAGACTTAGCTTTTCAAAAGTCTGCTGGACCTCTGAAAAATTCAATTTTTTCTCTGATGAAATGTATTCAGATGAGTTTCAGTATATTGGGGCCAACAAACAATTTCAGTCCCTTAAGTGTACAGGTGGATGCTTAACCATTCTTGTCTTCTTCATCATAAGGAAAACTTACTATGTGCCCAAAAATAAATTTGCTGATCTTTATAAAATCTATTTACGCAAAAAAAAAAAAAAAAAAAAATCTACAAAAGGGAAATTAGATTGAAAACTGACTCCAGACACCACTTAGTAAGAATTATTTCATGCCAGCATATTTTAAATTCAATATCTATTCCACTCATGCAGTGTAGTTTATTAGAATGAACAGCATCTCAAATATGCATTTCTGCATTCAGTTACCTCAGCCTAGTCTTGATGGATCTATTACTGCTGAAGGATACAAATTTCTGTCAACTGTGTGAGAGAGTTCATGGCCCTTTGATGGTGAAAAAAAAAGGGGGGAAGTTGAAGGCATAAAGTGCCTCAGCCTAAAAATAGCAGTAAGAACTAAACCAGCGAGAGACCCACTTCAGAGCAATAGATAGGCTGTCTGTGGCCTCTCTGGTGACAGAGCCCGACTGCCACATCACTGCTAACATATGGTTTACTGTGACCATTTTCCATGGGAGGGACGCATTTCTCCAGGGCTATCTCAGGAGGTGCTGGAGCTGAGGTGCTCTCAGCAGCCTTCAAAAGCATCCTAGGTCATGAGGGTTTGGTTTTGTTCGAGCCAACAGATGAGGTTCCTCCCCAAACCCAACCACATTTTTACGTTACCAGCCCTGTACCAGCTCTGCCCCTGGAACCCCTGTCAGCAGGCACCTCTCCACCCCACCCCTGACAGCACCTCTGGCTAGGTCTGCTCCTCCCCTCCCAAAACAGAGCTATCCCCACTTTTCATCCTGACCTCCATGCACCTGTCCAGCACCAGGCACCTGTGTATCCAACTATTTGTTTCTTGCACCATCTGTCTGCTTAAAATGTCTCCGTCCCAGGGACAAAATTCAGTGTGTAATGCACTCCCAAGGGGCAGCTGTCATAAAATTCTGCAGGAGTAAACAAAATCCAGAGGGTCCAAGACAGCAAATGAGAAAGAACTAGGTGTGTTGACTGATTTAAATGGGTGATCTTGGCTTCTCTGTCTGCACACATTTTCACTTTTCTGAATTTCTTGCCTCAACCTCAGATGTTTTGCTATATTTAGCTTGATAACTAACTGCATTTCCAGGAGCCTGGCAAAGCATTTTGAGCTAAATGAACATGGAAGAGCCTACCAGAAATAGTATGATGTGATTTTGTGTTATACATAGGCATTTGCCTTCCTGGGGTGAAAAAGCTTAAAACACACATGAGCCTGGTGGTTTTAGAGTGCTGCTTGAGTGCTAATTACATGTGTGAGCTAAGTACTTCCATTAGCTTTAAAGTGGGGGGAAAGATGAAGCAGATGGAGGAAGAGACTTGCTAAAAAAGTCAGCAGAGAGTCCATGGCAGAGCAGAGGATGAGAACATGGACACTGATGTGTGTTAAATCTGATAAATCGAAGCTCTCAGCAGTACTATATGCCTGCCCTGACTCACATGATTAGAGATTTGCACCCATCCTTTCTGGTGCATGCTGAACCCCTGACTCCTGAAAATCAAGTGCTTCTCCATGGGTAATAAAACCAAATATACTCCATTAGCCATCATGGGAAAAGTAGGGAAGGGATGGCTCTGGGGTGTTCTGCTACAGCTGGGCGGCGGTACCTGACATCTGCTGCAGCCAGAGATGTGCTGTGTGCTGGGACACACCTCTGTGAATTGACTCACTGAGGCACCTGGAGCTGTAGTCTCATAAATTAGGACTTCCACAAAATGCTGGGTAAGGACATAAATCAGTGGGTCACTCCACCACCAGAGATATATTTTAAATGGATCCATTTTCTCCAGGGTTAAATCTTCCCAATCAGAGGCAGCCATTTGGAGCCTGACTTTGTCATACGAGACTAATTGACAAACCTCTGTGCTCTAATATTATCCCTGTCACCCCACTGAAATGCAGTAGTAACACTGGCTTCTATAAATCAGACAGATCTTAAAAAGGAGAGTTAAATGAGCATCACATTATAAACCACAAAGCACATTCATCACACTGCTACAAACCATAAATATGACAAGTACATCCATCAATTCAGCACCTTTCTTTCAGGTCTGACTACACGGACGTTAGTGGCTTAATGGCTCCAGAAAGCTTTCCCTTCCTAAACACACTGTGCAGCCTGGTCTTTCGTTTACTGCAGCTACCAGAAGTGGAGCTTGAGCCCCTACAGTCACATTGCTGTGCTGGGAGCCCCTGCAAGGGAAAAATCCACCTCTTTGGAGGTTGCACCTAGCGTGACCCCCTTGGAAACTCAGGCTGGTGCTACACTGCTGGTGCTTTCACTGTACAAACCGGGCAAAACAAGGATGTCAGTCTGCTATAGACATGGAGCTACACAAACTAGAGAACAGTCCAATGGAAAAAGGATAAACAGATCTAGAGATAAGTTTTCAATGATTTGCTGTCAGACCATAAAGATTTATTGAGTGGGTGCTCTATAATACCATGTTTTCATTAAAACAGCTTGGTGGATAGGCTAGGGGATTATTAAATCTGCAGCTGAGGGTGAGCTCTACAAACATCTA
This sequence comes from Poecile atricapillus, assembly GCF_030490865.1. Classification (NCBI taxonomy): domain Eukaryota; kingdom Metazoa; phylum Chordata; class Aves; order Passeriformes; family Paridae; genus Poecile; species Poecile atricapillus. The sequence continues at coordinate 24,622,778 of NC_081289.1, read as the reverse complement.
GAAAGGCAGGATTTGAAATGCTTTATGGAAAAAGTGACCCTGAAAAGTAGTTTATGGTTAAAGTAGGAACACCATCAGTTGGAAGACTGCTGGGTTCTCTTTTGGACATGCCATCACCACACTCCAAGAGTTCTGAGCTAATTTGTGACATATAATAGAGAGCATAGATGGTGGAAAACATGTTGGGTTGGAGAATACTAAAAGAACTAGGCTAAACTGAGAGAAGAGATAACTGAAGACAGAGTTGACAATGGTTTCTAAAAACACAAAAAGCCACAGTAAGAAAACAGAATACTTTTTTTTTTCCTGACTTCTTTGGTGAGGGTAAGGAATAATGGCCCTGCATCATAGAAAGAGAGATTTTAGTTTGGCATGAGAAGAAAACTTCCTGACAGTAATGGCAGAAAAAGCAGCAGAGAAAGTTGCCTGGAAAGGCAGTGACATCTCCATCGTGGGAGGCTTTTAAGAGCTGAATAGGCAAACAGCAGATGGTGCCTTGTGGAATTGGGGTGGACAAGATGTTCTTTGAGCCCTTCCATCCCTGTTTTTTATAATTCTGCATTTGGCTAGCACCAGGGCTGTTAATCCTGTTTGTCCTACAGGATGTAACAAACCATGCTCTGCCTGCCCAATTTGCCATGTGCAGTTAGATTTTGGAGGAAGCACAACTAGCAGTTTCTCACTTGCATCTTTCCTACCTCCTGCTGAAGAACGGGTCCAGACGAATCGTCACATCTTCCTTCATTTCTCTTGATCCTTTGGGGTGAACAGCAGTGGAGCCCAGCTTCTCTGAGGAGAACAGATGGACTTCAGAAGCAGTACACATGCAAAACCTCATGGAGGCATTGCCACCAGAGTTCTGTGTGCCCTCAGAGACAGCTTTTAAAAGTCAAATCCCAGGCACTGCTTTTGGGTAGAGCGGCTGATGGCATAAAGACTGGCAGTAAAGTATCTAATCCTCCAAGGAAAGTAAAGCTAACAAACACTGTGCTATGCCCAGTGTAATAGGATCCTGCCACAGCTAGATTCTGGGATAGGGGATTGGTGGTTTGGGATGTGTGGAAGTATCACTAGAAAGGTTTTGGGAGAAAATTTCAGGACTTCATATTGCTTATTTGCTGTCTGTGGTTGTGAGGGTCAGTGACTGATGCTCTCAGGCTGACAGTGTTCTTCCAGATCATCAGGCCTGAGACCCTATGACACTGGTGCTGACCCCCAGCTCTTCCCCTCTTGCCTGAGGAGAATATTGCTGCCTTTCTGTCCGAGCAGCCCCCTCCCACTGCGTTCAGCCTTTGTGCCACAGAGCATCAGTGCAGCTGTAGCTCCCCACAATGGGGTGAATTGGCAAAGCCAGCAGACAAACAGCACCTTCATGGGCCTGGCTGGGAGGGGGAGAAGAGTGGGTCAATGCTGTCTGCCTAGATCCCACACCCTGCAGCAACTGGGATATTCCAGTGGGCCTTTTCCCACTTCACTCATAAAATATCTTTTGTAGTCACCAGAGAATTTGTCAACCTGAAAAAAAACCAAAACAAAACAAACCCCCAAAATCAGCAGCTTTCTTTCCCTTCCTTCCTCCTCTTCCCCTCCAAACTGTTGCCATAGACAGATGCTTGGAAAAGAATAAGAACAGGGCAAGCGTGTGTGCTGCTCCTTCTAATAAACATCACTTGTTAAATAATTTAGGTCAAGTCAATACACAGAAATCACAGCAGTTGAATTAAGTGGGTGCTGCGAAAGCTGTAGTTTTATTCTGTTTTGTTCAATGTTGCACCTGAAGCCCTGGTAAATGTGTTAGGGCAAATCCCAGGTGCTGATCCCTACCCATGCTGTGGGCAGTGCTGCGGGTAAGGAGGTGGTGACCACGTGAAGTGGAGCTGATTCCAGGGGCAGACAGGACCTCACCCTGGGCAGAGAGGGTCTGGGTGGGTCTGGAACCTGCGAGAAAGGCACTGTTAGTACGTTTCTTGACCTGATGAGCTCGCTCACATGCTGTCCCATTAGCCTCCCTAAAGACTTCTAGCAAGCTATGAAAGGACTTCTGGTGCATGTGTTTGACTTGCATGTGTGCAGCTTTAGAGCAGGTTAACTTATGTGCAGACTCTAAACTACCCAGAGATGCAGGGGTAATGGACTTACCTAATTAGATCTTTGTCTCTTTTTAAAACAAACCATGCCAAAGATACACTCAGCATGTAAAGGCAAATAGCCTGGGTGTTGAAAATATAAAATAGATTTCTCACCATACTTAAGCCCAAGCTTTCATACCAGTTCATTATGATGCAGTTATTGATTATCATGATCACTTATTTTTTTTCCACATGCCTCTGTGCACCATTTCTCATGACTAAGTTTAGTAACCAGCTGCTAGCAAGCTACAGAGGAAAACATAGATGGTAAAAGTTGATATTCAGGTAGTTTTAATAAGCCAAATTTGAGCAGATGCAGCTGGGCCCAGCAAATTCTGCTGCTTGAACCCCTCTCCGGCAACATTTCCAGTCTGTGATGTACAGCACAGAGGTGCAAATCTCCTACAAGCTCCATGCAGGCTTTTAAACAATGCAGAGGGATGGGAAATTTAAATAGGGAAGTTGTGGGAAGATATAGATGAAATGGCTTCAAGGATTTAGGAAAAGAAAAGGGAATGTTGTGCAGCTGCTGTTATTTCCAACAACCAGGAGAAGCATGTTGCATCAGGCAGTACTTAAAGACGAAGAAAGAGACTAAATCCTTCTAAGAGGTGTAACACTCTTTCAATCTGAAAACCGTGACTCAAAAGAAATCTGAACACAAGAAAATTTAACCTCTAGAGACAAACTTAATGGCTAGCACATAGCTCATGGGTAAATAATGACACCAAAGCATATCCTTTTCCTTTTAAATAAGGTCCAAATAGTTACAGAGGAACTTCTTTTTTTAGGAAAAAAAAAATGACCAAGCTAAGCATATCTTAATTAGCTTCCCTCTTCCCAAAGGAAAAAAATTAAATGAGGTGGCATACTTCTTAATCCACCATGCCAGAAAAGACCATCTTTGAATGCTGCAGCTGTTATGGATGTGTCACTTTTAAATGTAACCGAGCCTGGCTTAACACGTTTTGACAGGATATCATAACCTGGTGTGGCATGTTAAGAAGAAAAAGTCATCCTTTTGGACTGGGCTTTAGATCAAATAATATTGACATAGAAAAAGTACTGGGGAAAGAAAAGAAACCCTTACAAGTGGATTGTAGGAATGAGATGTAGCTATTTGTCAGGTGGTGTAATCTGATGGTCCCAAAGGTCAATGACATGTTTTTCAGTAGTGTTGAAACTCCTGTCAGCATTCAGTCATTGCTGTTCCTGAAGTGTGACAGCTGAGGATCCTTGAATAATTAAACTAGATCAAATCTAGCCATTTTCAAAATTTCACTCAATGATTTCTTTGTTCTTTGTTGCTGCAATAGGTATTTCACAGCAATTAAAAGATGATCAGGTTTTCAGATGGCCACAAAGCTGTGTAATTAACAGTGATGTCAGACATCTCACCTGGCTTCAGCCATCCAAACACTGTGCATGTGCTGAGTATTTGGTGGTTGGTCAAGTTTTCCAGTAGGACATCAACTAGGCAAGGTTCTACACCTTCAGCTGGGCTGGAAACATTTTTGGAATATTTGTTGTACCCTTGGGGAAAAGAGAAGCATGAGTTCTTTGGCCTTCTATGGTCCAAATCTTTGATCTACTGAGAGGCCTCCAACATTTCACCCTCATCCTGATCCTGTGAAATAGGCTATCCCCAGTTCACAGCTGGGATGTCTCAGGCAGAAGGCAAGCCATGGCATGGCTTGGCCGCGGCTCCCTGGGAAGCCTGGAGGGGTTTGGAGGCCAGGAGACATCCTCTCATCCCATGCTATGCAGATAAAGGCCCGTTAGTCATTAACTGGAGCTTATCGCAGCAGATGGCACTGCTCCACCTTCTTCACCAGGAGCCTGCTGCAAAGCCAGCGGTGACATTGGAAAGGCTCCCACTCACACGATGGGCTCTTGGCCAGCTCTCTGTGCTCCACCGCCAAACGTTTGGATTTTCTCGCAGTTTACGATTTCCTCTCTCTTCACTTACCCCCATCAAGGGCTTGGCTGAATGCAGCAATAAGGAAGCAAGGAGGGTCAAGTTTATAAATGACTGTGGGAAGTTTGGTTTCCATGGCTGCCAGCAATTACTGTGCAGACTCAGATGAGTGGAGATTACAGCCCAGGGCTGCTATTTCGCGCGCTGGCAAGACACAATAACAAATGACAAACTTAATTCACTGCTGCAGCAGGGAGGAGGCATCTCACTCTGTGAACCTGGGGCTTATTTTACAGGAGAAGCAGCTCTAAGTGGATTTCTCTCTTTTTTTTTTTTTTTTTTTTTTTTTTTTTTTTTTTTTTTCTGGCTGTGCTGATGCCAGCTAATGCATATTCTTCAGTCAGTAGCATCATTTCACCTCAGAGATCTTAAGTCTATTAGTCAGCCACCCTTTCTATATCCAGACCTGCTAAATATTAAAGAAATAGGAAAATTTAGCCCTTGGAGTGGGCTTAGAGGTCAGTCTTATTTTTAATTTCTTTTTTCTCCCAAAAAGATCTGATGAGCTTTTTTTCTTATTGAAATACAAAATAAATAGTTGCTTGGCCAAGATGCAGGGTGGCAGCTTGCATTCCACAGGGGCTGGGAGCTCACCTCTCTCCAGAACATTTCCACATGCTGCCTACTGTAAATACAAATGCCAGGGACTTTATTTATAAGACTACAAGTCCACACTGTGGAGCCATTTATTACTGTTAGCAATCAATTAATAGTGCACAGCCACCTGTACTAGCTCAACCTGGTATCATGGCTTAAACCACAGTACAGGGTGTGCACTTAGGCAGTGCAATGGTGCACACTGGTGTTCCCAGCAGGGAGGTTTTATGAGAGCCCCTCTGGCTATTTAGAACCTTTCCTGGTGCCTCTGAGGCAAAGGAAGCCATTTGGGGCAAAAGAGAGACTTTTCAGTCTGCTCAGTGCTGAGCAGACTCAATAATAAAACGTATGGAGCTATATAGTGAGCTGGCACTGAAGCAGTGCTTTTCAGCTGTTATCTCAGTTTTTGTTGCAATGTCCTGACAAGCAGACAAGTAATGTTCCGTATTTACAGGTACAGGAGGAAAATACTGGGAGTAGAGTGATTCATCAAGGACCAGCTCCGGAGCAGGTATCACTCAGCAAGTAGCTACCCCACCAAAATCAATGGTACTTTTGCTATAGATGCTTTCCTCTCCATTGGATGCCAAAAGATAATGTTCAGATCATCCCCACAGCCATCACCCTGGTAAACTGAGCAGTTTGGCTCTTGGAGTCATGCCTAGAAAGGCAGGTTTGCAAATCCCAAGAATATTGTCCTGCATCTTCTCTGGAGCATCCCCACCTCATCAAGCAGTTTCTTGAATTGAGCAGTCTGGGTCCCTGGTGTGGTTGCCAGTTTCAAAGAAAAGGTGAAATTATCTTCTTACTGGCCTCTGAGGCAGCCCTGATCAGGTGCTCTACCAGACCTTTTGTTGACAGTATTACACTGGATATTTATGCATGACTAATTTGGGTTCACAATTCATTTTTGAAGGCATTCCTGCCTGTTCCCTGTCCTTCAGGTATCACCTACATTTTCTGTTCCTAGATGTGCTTACTTCACGTTGGACTCAATTGAAACACATATAGTTCTACCATACTTGTTCCTCCATCATAACCAAGAAATCACAAAGTTGTTTATATCCGTTATGTATCCTCACTATTTTTTAGCTTTCCAATCTTAGTACGACAGATTAGTTACAGATTTCAGTAGATCACAGGTATGAAAGTAAAACACCATCATGCGCCCACCTCACCTTGTGGGACTCAATCCATAAGACAATTGCCATGATGACAGCTTCCTGGTTTCCATCATATTTTCAGAGTCAGTCACTTTATTTCATTTACTACATACTCTGTTGGCTTTTTATTGTTTTGTATTGTTCTAAATCCAGCTAGTGTGTGGCACCAAGTTGAATGCTTTGGAAAAGCTTAATTTTTTTGCCATCGACACCACTGACTTCATCAAATAAACTTGTAATCACAGCAAAGAAAGATATTAAGCTCATTTGACAGGGTCTGTTTTCCATAAACCCCTGCTGATGGGCATGAATTATATTTCCCCTATTAGCTGCTCCATTATTTTACCTGGGATCGATGTCAGCTTGACAGGCCTATAATTACCTGGGTCGTCTCCTTTACCCTTTTAAAATATTAGCTCAACCTAAGATTTCTGTCAGTCCTGTGGAAATTCCCTGCTGCTCCAGGAGTTATGGAAAATTAACCTTTGTAGTACAGTGAGTTGTAGCCAAAGCAGCACAGGGCAGGACAAGGCTGGATGCTCTCACTCCTTGCCACCTGCCACACTCAGAAAGTGTCCCCCAGCCTCCCTGGAGTCATTACACACTCTCAGGAACGTTGCCCTGATTTCTTGAGCACAGGACCCACTTTCCTCCCAGCACCACTACACAATGCCTTTCTTCTGCTCCATGCCATGGTCCTGTTCTTCACCCTGTGGGCTTTTGGGACCAGAGCTGGTGTCTCTGGCAGAGCCACGCTCCTGGGAAGTGCACCCCAGCTGTGGGTGGCAAAAGCCGAGGATTTCCTCATTGCTGTGGCTGGGCTGCTGGGGCACAGGAGGTGATATTGTACCTGACAGCTCTGCCTCCTGCCTGGGGAGCACTGAACAAGTGGTTCCTCCTTGGATGCTGACTCTCCTGGCAGGCAAAAGGGGGGTGACTGTTTCTTGGTAGGAAGCTTTGTGGTCTGTACATGACAGCAGGTACACATGAATATATTCTTTGTCTTCTTTTTTCTTTCTGTTGTCCCTTCTTTTCCCCTGCCTTCTCCACAATCTCTTCTCTGCTTCTGCCTGCTTCTTAACCCTTGTCTTTGTCTGGGCTTCTTCTGCTGCTGTTATCATACCCAGGCAGGGTCTAGCTAGAACAAATGCATATGCACGTAGGCACAAGAATCCACAGCCTATTGGACCACATGATGAGAGCTGTGTCTTTCATGCTCTGGAGCTGTTCTGGTGTGTGTAGGCAGCAATCTTAACCAATGTCAAGGTCTCCTGGGTGAGAGACAGACATATTTTAAAATTTAACTAAAAATTGGCATGAATAGCTATAACTTGTGTAAGGAGGCAAGCAGACTTATTTACAGGGAAGAGTTCATAATCAATAATATCAATAATATCATAGAGCAAATACACAAGCTCCTGCTCTCTCCATTTATGCGAGCACAAAGATCAGTCAGCACACACACACATAACAAGGAGGTATGGAAAAGGACTGCCCATGCCAGGCTGGGCTGGATGTAAACCATATCTCAGTAGCTGATTCTATTTTAGGCATGTTTTCAGCACTGTACCACCTCATCCCAAAGTCAAGAAATTTTTATTGAAAAGCTCTCATGCATTTCTTATGTTAACCTCCTTCAACTTTTTCTCTGGCCTTCTGACAAAGAATGGATCTGGCATGCATAGAAAAAATCTCAAGGGTTAGTGGTCTTTGCTTCCAAAAGTGGTCAGAGTTAAGCAAGGAAGAAAGGTAAAAGAAAGTTATAGACCAAGAAATTAGGGAGGAAATACATCAGTGCAGAATATTTCCTCACAGGCTATTGACAAGGGACACAGCCAGAGCAGTAGCAGGGAGTGATCATCCTGTCAAGTCAATGAGATGGAAGACACAGGGAACTCACTCAAATTTATGAGGACCCATGTAAGATGCTAAGCACGACTTGCATTTGGATATTAGTTTGCAGGGAAGTGATGCTTCTCTTCCCAACACAGGCCCCATGGAATAGCAATAAGGAAACGTTAAGGACTGGAACCAACTTAGGGTTATTTTATTAGTGTATGTGGTTATCAGGGAAAGCTTAGCACTGGGGATCCTGTTACACACCACTGCTTCCTAGTCATTACTCCAAGCTTATGAGAGGAGTGCATTTCCCTCCTGGGGGACTCCAGATAATTGTTGATTTGGAGAGTGAAGATGAATGGCAATGCTGAACCGTGCGTGGACACACATACACACACATTCACACAAAATGACAAAGTGTCAGGCTTCACTCCCCATGTTTTAAGGTAGATGCTTCAAGAAGAGATCTAGTCTTTGATTTCTCTCTCCAGGGTGAACCCTAAAGAATAGGTAGGCACTGACACACAATTTGTTTCTCTTTCTGATAGCAAATAAATGAATCAGCACTGAGAGTAGTGCCAAAGCCACAAGCTGACCATAAAGCACCCCCTAGCACACACTGCACCATGGAGAAGGGGGTATTGTAGCATTAACTCTTACTTGCTCACAGGAAAACAAGCCTGGGCTGAACCTGAGTCAGTAACTTCTCCCAGTCTGAGCTGAGGGCACTGGTATTTAATGAAGACATTGGAAGGCAGGAAAGTCTTAAAACTTGGCACACCTGACATGCCTGTCCTTATTTGCATTGCTTAGAGAGGAAGGAACCACTTGTAAAGTTTAATCTAAAACTTGTTAAACTTATATGCAGCTCTCCATGTCAAGAAGGCTCCAGGAAAAGTTTCTGTAGGTGCAGAGGTGGGTGAAAAGGCTGAAACAGTTTATCTGTGCAAAATCTGGGAGCACAGGCAAGTGAGCTGTAGCTTTGTAGCTCAACTGTGTAGCTCAGTGACTTTATGGAGGTCACCTAGGACAAGGTATTTTATTTCCTTTCAGGACTGAGCAATGAATACCTGAGTCCAATCTGCTACGGCAGCTCAGCTGATGAGTAGTAATTTCATTTCTGGTGGCCACTGCCACAGACATTCCGCTCATCCCACCATTGTTTTAAAAGAGAGGGAATCAGGACATGTGAAAGTAAAAGGCGAAGAAGAAGTGTTTGTTGGTACCCACAACCCCTGTGGGCACTGGGGTATTGGCTCATCAGTGGTTCTTCATTGTGAGAAGGAGCAGGCTTTTTCCTTCTCAGATTAGATGAGTGCTTCTCAGTCCAAACAAAATTATCCAATTTTAAGAATTTCAGAGAAGTAAGCCATTTCTTCTTATATCATTGCTCTATTCCCTATATTTAACCTCCAGTTATGGGCATCAAAGAAGCAATGACCTTCTTCTGTAACTAGCACCTCCCAGCATGTCAAGGGACCACTTTGGCTCTCAATGAAAGGGAAATCAGCCCTAAGTACTCTCCAGGAAGGCCCTGGGAAACTTGGATGTTGCCAAGGCTACATAACTACTGGTGTCCAAACCAGCCAAAGTCTGTGTGATAGGCAGTGATCCCTGCAGCACAGACATCTCCAGATGGGTTGGGTCCCTCAGGGAGATCCTGTTGGAGGAATATTCACATGTGCTGCAGTACCTGCTTGCAGGACTGTGTAACCCTGATTGTGCCAGTGGTTCTTGCAAAATGCACAGGCAAGGGCCAGTCCTCTGTTTCTCAGGTCCAGTACAGGCCATTTAACACTTGCAGGGTGTGCTGAAAACATCCAGCAAGATAATCCCTTCTACAGCTACGTCTGAAAATGTAGTCCTGCATGCTGAAGTCTGCAGAGGCCTGGAATTTCTTGCAGCCCCATGATGGGAGAGGAGGTATGATTCCTGCTGGTCCATCACAGCCAGCACCTCTTTAGTGACCCTGTAATGACAGGACAAGGAAGGAGGAAGGTTCTTTCCCTGCCTTAATGCAAACAGCAAAGAAAGACTGAAAAATTGTGAAAAAATAATTTGTCTTTAATTACAGAGCATCAGCCCTGGGCATTGACCTGGACTACACCGAGTAGTCCCTCTGGGGTACAAATGTCTCCTGTTCTCCATGCTGTTTGACCAGGAGCTAGAAGGGATGCCAGTAAGTCATCAGGAAATACCATGTTCTCACAGACCCAGAGGTGCCTTAATTTCCATAATAATATTGTTTTCTTCTTAATTATTAATAGTCTTCCTAGATGAATATAGCATTTAAAAATGTATTAAGCAGAGCTGTTCTGCCCTGAAAGAAAGAATAATAGTAAAACTTCTTACAGCTGCCTGAAGGTTTTATCCCACAGTGAGATGTGTGAAGGAGAAAGAACCTAACAAATAAGGCATTGGAAAGAAACTCACTGCTGTCCTTGACTGTGCTGTGGGTGTCCACTGTCACCTCTGCTCCTTCTCTGCACACCTGTGGTGCAGAACAAGATGCATTTGTCTGGTGTGTACTTTCTTTAATTTTCTTGCTACTGACTCTGCAGAGGAGGCAGTGGTCCAGGGAATTGGCGTCACATGGGGAATTCAGCTGCTGTTGAAATTGGTATAGTAATGTAAAGAAACATTGGTGCTGGTTAAGAGAGGGTCTGGGAAACACATGTAACTGCATTTGAGAGGTGGGTATTTTTGGACATTTCATAGACAGGCTGTCATCAGTGTCTAACATAATATTCCAGTGCAGTCATGAAAATAAAACTAAGCTCTAAAGGTAAAAAATCAATGTCTCCCAGCTGTGGTCTCAGACCTGTTAATGTATGTTTTGAAACAGAGGGTACCTGATAGTAGCCCTCTCCCTTAACATCTCCTACAAGTCCTTTAGTGCCAAGATCCATGTGAGGCATCAGAGAGTCAGCACAAAGGTTGTCCTAAAGGGAATTCTGTGCTGGTAATATTATTTATACCAGCCAGTAACATGGTAGATAGCTCACAAACTCCCCACAGAATTTTGTCTGCGTGGTTCAGGTAGAGAAAGTAGGCAAAGAGTTTAAGCAACTTATCCCAGAGAGCACAAGGGCAGGAGCAGAGCAGGAGCAGCACTTGGATGAACTTGTGTGCATGCCCTCCTCTGTGCTGGCTGCTCAGCAGTGCAGTTTGTCCCCTTAAGGAGAGCAGAATCTCCCACTAGGATTGTTTAAACTTTGCAAAACTCATCTATTCCAAATGACTACCCAAAGTAATCATTTACATGCAACCAAGTATTGTCTCAGAAGTAATTTACTACTGATTACTCCTATAATGTGCATGCTACTCGTAGCAGCTGCACAGCATTACATGATAATCAGCCCTATGCTTCAGAGGGGAAAGCTAAGTGGCTCAACACAATCCAGCCCTTCTTGCCAGTTGGAAATAATCTGATTTTTACGTATGATTATGGTTTTTCCCCTGCAGAAGGTTCTGATCACCTGTTACTCCCAAGGACATCCAATATCCCAGCATGTGTGGAGCAGGCCACTAGATGGAAGTGTTTGCTCAGTAAGCTGATATGACAAGCTAAATAAAAGATGAGAAAGTCCTGGGTATCCTGGTTTGCTTTCTCTTTAGGAACATCTGCACTAGCAGCCCAGCTTCAGACTTGGTGAAAGAGACCACTGGAGAGGGTGTGCCACTATTTTGATGGTGCATTGTTTTATGACTTGCTGTTGAATTAAAAAAAAAAAAAAAGAGAAATTACAACTTAAATTGAGGCTAAATACTAGATTGAGGCAGCCTTATAATAAGGAATCCAGTTCTGCAGAGTTCCTGCTGAGCTCAGTAGTTATGAAAAATACAGCTGCTTCTTTATGTGTCTTAAAAATGAAAAAGCAATCAGACCTAGCTTCTCAGTTTTAGGGACTACCTGTGTCATTTCTGGCCTGCAGTGTTTTCCTGGTACCTCCTTAGGCCCTATTTTGCTGCAAGCCCAGAATTCTGGGGAAAATGAGTTTTTTGTCTGATGACCAGGCAGTTTGGCTGGAGTTGGCACATTGATGGGATGAGCTGCAGAGATGTGCTGCCTCCCTGACCCCCAGCTGTCCTGAGATAAAGGGGGTGACCTGGGGGTGAATGCTGCCTTTGGTGGTGCAAGGGAGAGTGATCTCAATGGGGCGCTGAGGACGTGGTCACAGCCTTCCATCCCCTGTGAGTGATGGGGACTTGTACGCAGCACGGGGACACACAGGCGGTGCGGCAGCTTGGCTGCTGCCCTCTAAGATGCTCGAGTGCTGCTAAATCTGTGTGCCACGAAGATTTCTTCCTGAAGAATGATAGAGGCTTCTTGTTTCTCTGAACACCTGAAGGAGGGGGGCAGCGGAGTTTCTTCACAAGCAGAGAGGGCAGATTTACCTGTAGACCAGCATGGGATGCTGGTGCTTTGCCTCTGTGTTTCCCCAGCTGTTGCCATTTAATTGAAGGGCTCCAGCAGCAATAAATGTGTGTGCAGTCTCCTCGTGAGCTGCCTTACACAGAGGGGTTCCCAGGGCTGTTCCTGTGTCCAGCGCTGGCTGCGAGGCACTCACCATACCCATGGCTTCCTCCATTGCCCCTCTGAGCGTGGTGAGCTGGAGCCATAAGTGAATCTCAAAAGGATGGGATTAGTTTAGAGAATGTGAAACATCTCTGTGTACACAGGTATGGGTACTGAAGTGTGACAGCTCTGTAAATCCTCCCGTGCAACCCACTAGAGTGGAGGACTGGATGCTGAGAGTTAAACAACAGGTTTCTGGCAAGAGGATATCATTGCATGCCTGAGAAAAGATGGGGATGATGAAAATAAATGAATGCCCTTAATAGTACTTGGAATTGAAGGGAAGAAGTGTGAATTAAGGGGACAAACTATGCAGTGTCAATCATACGAACCTTAGCACTCATGCAAGTAGGAATTTAATGGGTTACCCTGTGGCACACAGAGACAACTGCACTGTTTTTACTTAAGGGCTGTTAACCCTTAAGGGCTGTTGCCTTTTGGGTAGCTTTTTCAAGAGAGCTTTTTGGGGGATTGAGCTGCCCCTGTCACCTCCATGTCCCAGCCTCCCAGGCACTGAAGCTAAGCCAGGAGGTCAGGACAGCCAGTTTTAGGAGATTGCAGCCTCTGAGCTTCTCAGACCTGAGACTCTGTCCTATTTCCTACAACAGAGATGTGATGGGTTGGGATATGACTAGCTAGCTAATAGTGACACTACCGGGTAGTATTTTGTATTAGTGCCTTTTTCTTTTCTCTACACGCTCCCATAAGTCAAAGCAAACCTTAGGTTAGCCCCTTCAGTTTACATGTTAGGAAATACTCATTAGTACATATTAATATTCCCCTTTCAAAACATTTCTTTTTCCTCATCCTTTTTGCATTTTTTTTTACAATCCTTGGTGGATTCATTCCTTCTTTGGGGCCACACACAGAAGCCAATGCTGGAGGCTGCACAAAAGAAGAGCCTGTCTCTCCACACCATCTTCTGTGCTCCTCCATAGACCGTCTGTTGAAGCACAGAAGTGCCAGACCTCCCACTTGCCATGTTGAAAGATGTTGCTGCTGGGGCAATCATGATCTGGTTCATAAGAGTAGAGCAAAATACCCCTTGTTTTTCCCACTCTATATGTGTCAGAGTCCCCAAGGAAGAAAGTTGCTGGTGTGCCGAACTGGTGGCCTGCAGCACTTCCCTTGTGTTGGTTTTATTTTACATGGTCACTAGTCACTGAAAAAGTGATAGCTGCCACGAGCAAAGCAGCCCCTGCTGTAAATGGGGAACAGCCCAGGAAAAAAGGGACCTGCAGTGCTCCTGTAGTGGCTTCATCAGAGACTCATCACTGAGGGCCTTGTGGAAACTTTGTCCAAGGAGGAGGGTCCTGCCAAAGTGGCCCAGCCACTGATTTATTCCAGCTGAAGATACACCCCAAATGAATGTATTTATTGTGCTTTTTCCGCTCCCCCAAAGAAAATTCCCTTGTTTTCTGAAACAGCAAGATTAATACTTGGTACTTGCTAACCGCTTTCCATGTTCAGTGTGCTATACAAATATTAACTAATGAATCTCATCATGACATAATTAAATCTTATTTTACAGTGATTGAATGTTATCTTACACTTTATACAATACTGTAATTACAAAGATAGGGGGGAAAAAAGCCTAATAGATCTAAGAGCAAGAATGATTGACAGTACTATGGTTTCTTTTCCCCCCACTTCCTTATATCCAGTATGATGAAGGCCAGGACTTGTGAGAAAATTACTTCAGAAGATGAGCAGATCCCAAACCCTGTGATGGTTAATTTTTTTTGAAAGAATCTTTTCAATGCTAATCTTTTACCAAATTTTTGAGACATCAACACCAGTTTGAGCCCAGTTTAGCCTAGCTTTCTCTCTGAAGGAGCCAAAACTAAATGCAGACAGCAAAGGGTACTCCTTGCCCTGGCCCTGACTCCTAAGGAGGGTTTGCTTACTCAGGAGGGCACAGATCCATCCCAGCATCCTTGGCTCCCCATTTACATTCTGTATGTCAGACACCTCCCTCCCTCCAAGACTGCCACACACCTCTGCAGCTCCTGGCCCTGCACTCCTTGGACTCACAGAAGCCCTGGAGATATGGATGCCAGGGGTTCCATGCAAGGAAATGTGGATCAGGACACTCAGACTCCCTAGGTGCTGGTGTGTGGGGTGGCCTGGTGGCAGTGCCCATTCATGTGAGGTGACCAAAGCAGCATGTGTTTGCAGAGTCCCTCCTGCGTGCTACTCCCCAGGCTGGGGCTCTAGGGAGAAAGGTGGGAGAGGGACAGAGAAGATATTTCATCAGAGGAAAGGACAGACTGTAACATGGGATCACCCTCTTAGAGCACACTCCATGTTATGTGGCATCATAAAAACAACTGTTGACTATGAGGGGCAATGAAACTGCTTTCCAAAGGGAATGCTTTCCTTCCTTATCTCTCCTGCCTTGTTTGCCAGGAATAAAGCTCTTCTGAAGCTCCCCTCAGGACACAAGGCAATCTGTGTTGGCACAGAGCAGGTGGGGCAAATTGCTGTTGCCAGGGCAGAGTATTTGCTCTGAAGTGCCCTGTGTGTGAAATACAGAGAGGGCTACAAGTTCTTCTCACCAAGACAGCAAAACTGGGGGCTCCCTGCAAATAAAGCAGCTCCACAAGGCCAGGGATCCAGGCTCTGCTCAGCACAGGACACAAGGAAGAGAGTACTTGACTCAAGAAAACCATCTGGATAGCTACAAAACTGCTCTGCTGTGCTCCAAGTATCCAGAGCTCCCAGGAGAGCAAGGGGTTTCTGGGATGCTGAGGGTTGGCGCGGCTTCCACTGCCAGAGCTTCTAGAGACCCACAAGTCTGTGTTGGCTGCTGTTTTGTGATGGGCAAAAAGGTACATCAGCAGATCAGGCATGTGGTAGGCAATGTTTGGCACAAAGGTGAAATAAGGACACATGCATGTGCTCCTAGGAGGCAATAAGACTAACTTGGTCTATGCCAAGAATGTTGATAAGAGGAAAAGCTCTAGAATGGAGGATGAAGAGGATGCTGACTGTGATCAAATGGGAGTAAAAGCAACGAAGTGGTGAGGAAGTGACCCAAAAATTTACTCATGCAAAACCCAGTCCAAGATTTCACTGAAAAAACAGGTGACAAGTAGCAAACAGGGGAAGCAGGCAGACAAGCCCTGGATGGCTCGCTGCTTCATGAGGGCCCAGCCCTCCTCTGCAGGGTGTGCTGACAGCTGTTGTAGGTGGTCAGACTCCATCCCTGGGGCTCTCCAGGAATGGCTGGTGAAGGCAGCAAGATACAGTGCCCATTGGATCTGTTCTGAAAGCAGAAGTAACCCTCAGAGGAATAGAGTGGGAGTAAAAGAAGCCTATGGTAATGCAGCTGCCCTGATGCTAGGAGCAGACCAAACCCCATTCAGGGCTTGGGTATCCCCATGTGCAATAGGTTTGGTTAGGTTTCCTGCTGTGCTGATGGAGGCACAGTGGCAATGTTCCTAGGAGGTGTAAAAAGGGGTGAAGATGATTCCAGTGCTATCCAAAATGCTGAATCAAGATTTCTCTCTATCTAAGAACAAAGCCCATGAAATTCTTGGCATTTTGGCATGCCTATTCTGCAGTGGATTAGTGTTGGCAAAGCTTTTGTTGTCCTGTTAACTCTGGAGTTTTGTTTTTTTTTTTAAATTTGTTTTACCCATAAATATGAGTTATAACTGTTAATATCTGCTCCTGCTTGCCATGGACCTGTAGACAACCCAGGTGCAGTGCAAACCCCATGGCAGGACATTTGCTGCAGCAGGGGTGCATTGGGCATGCTTAGGGCCACTTTAAGCACCTTTTCCACAGGCTGTAAGCCCCCTCACATGTGCCTCCAGGAACTCTGCTGATATCTTTGTGTGGCTTCCCACTAACAGTACTGCACAGCACGGCAGGGAGGGTGTCTGAGCTCCAGCATCCCCCAGCTTTGTGTTGGGCTGTGCTGGCAGGCTGCGTGTGAGCAGTGAATCTGTGTGCAACAGTGACCTGAGGGTGGTCCTCCAGATGTGCTGGGGACACAGCTGGAGCACCAGCTGTGGCACAGGCAGAAAGCATGCAAGACATGAACTTGCAGCATTTAAGACAATTTGAGTCCATCCCTAATGCTGCAGCACAAGCACAACCCCTCATGCTAATCTCTTGTCAGGAAGTGAGTTTGTGTTGTTTCGCTGAGATAATGGGGAAGCAGTGATTGCATGGGAAAAAGATGCCACCCAAGTCTGCAGGTACAGGGACACAGAGAGGAAGGCTATGCCCTCTCTCTCATCTGGGCTGTGGGCTTTCTCCCTGGGTCCCCCTTCCCTCCACAGCAAAAGCTCTGCATGATTATGAAACTGTGGCAGCAGACAAAAAATGCTGACTGAGGGAGAGCAGCATAGTGGGCAGTCACATATTATCATAGTTAATCCCTTGTAGGTTTTCCCCAGTGAGAGTCTCTGGCTGTCAAAAAGCATTAAAAGTTGCTACAGGCTGTTTGTGGGGTGCAGAGCAGGGATCAGTTTGGGTAAGACCAGCACTGTTTCCCTGCTAGGGATCATTTTGTAATGCCTAATGAAGGATAGGGTAGGAGCTCCTGCATGGAATAGCTGCAACCCCTCTGTTAACCTGTGCTATCCCACAGAGATGATACTGCAATAAATAATCAAGC
The DNA here is from genome assembly GCF_030490865.1 of Poecile atricapillus. Classification (NCBI taxonomy): domain Eukaryota; kingdom Metazoa; phylum Chordata; class Aves; order Passeriformes; family Paridae; genus Poecile; species Poecile atricapillus. Next base: position 24,605,863 of record NC_081289.1, on the reverse strand, counting down.
ACATCAGTGCATAAACATGCTGCCTTTGCTCTCCCCAGGTCCTATTCCAGTGGAGCAAGAATTGTGTATTCCACACCAAGCTAATCATGGGGAGGAAATTTGCTGCAGACTGGAATCTCATCAAAGCAAACAACAGCAATCTCAATGAATTGCAGCAACCCAAGTGTCTGCTTTAATCACTCACTCATGTGTTTCCTTTAGTAAAACAAAAGAAAACACAACACATGTAAACTTGATTGCTCTTAAATGAACAGTTTAATCCTGGCACGGTTCTTGCTTGTCTACAGAAGGAAGGGGATTGACTTTACAGACAGGCTTCAAGATGCAGCAGTGCTGTGTGTGTGTGTGTTGCATGGTGAGGGTAAAAAGATAATAAGCAAGGGAGGGTAGTGATGCTGGGTTTTGCCAGATTTTTAATCTGGTGTCAGAGAGATTAAAATAAGTCATACTGTAAGCAGAATGGACTGGACTGGTGCTTTGGAAATCAGGGAGTGTGTTACTGGGTGCCACAGTGGATGGGACATTTGCAGGCCCTGGGTAATGCTGAGGGGTCACCAACCTTTTCCTTCTGGGAGTAACCATTAAGGCTGCTACACAGAGATTTAGAAACAACAGAAGCTGCTGCCCAAGACAATCTGCCAGATATGGGTTAGCTCCTCAGGTCAAAGACAGCTTGCACCACAAGTACACCTTTAGGCTAGCTAGACTTTGCTACCTGCTCTTTCTACCACTGGAATAAATTGGATCATTTCTGCTTAAACAGAACTTACACTTTTTATCCCCATGGAACTTTGGTTGGTTTTCATGCACTATGGTGCATGGTGGTGGATGGTGGTGGTGTACTTCAGCTCATTTGAGGAATAAATGCGCAAATCCATTCCACCACCCCCTCCTCCTCTTATTGCAGCAAAAATCCAGAGCACCTCTATTTTAAGCAAGCAGAAACTGGACTTTTTCTTTCAACAGTGTGTAATTGACCCATACATTATTTCATTTGCTATTTTGTCCCACTTAACTCTCATTCCTCACTTTCCACAACCCTGAAAATTATTTGGTTTGATTCAGGATCGTGTTAATAGATTTACCCCAGGGCACTGGCATTGACTCTAGTGGCATAATGCCTGATTTACATCTCGTGTGAGATCAGAACCAAGCATGCCACCTCTAATCCTAAATCATTTTCTCACTTTCATATTGTAATATTGATCCGTCCATTGCAAAGCAGCCCAGGCATTCATCTTGTTATCAGATTCTTACAGGAGCACAAGGCTATGTTCAGTCAATGATTTCTCAATAAATGCTCTATTTTTAAGCAAAAAAAACCCCAAAAACAAACCCACCCAAAAGCAAACAACAAAAAAGAGTTAATCCTTAGACTTGACTACAAAACAAAGCTGAGTTAATAAACTGTAAAATGGTGTGGAGCAATGGGGCCAGTTTTCCCTATATTCATGTTGGTTTTAATTAGTGATTAGTGATTTACCCTGGGATAAAGCCCCTGAACTCAGCAGAGCTTGCTGCTAAATAAGATGTTACTGAGCTATAAAGAGGCCTGCCTTCCCACCATGATGCTCTCAGTGCAGATGAGCACCGTCTCCCTTGGCCACTTGCATTAGGGAATGAGAAATGTGGATTTAGAGAGAGTGAGAGGTGTGTTGGTCCATCCAAGGGAATACTCCCTTTTTTACCTGAAGCCCTAAGGATCCCACTAACTCCAAAGAAAGTTTTCCAGGTTTAAGCAATCTGAACATCATAGAAACCCTCTCCAAGTAGCTGAAGCAGCCCCAATGCAAGTGTTGAGTCCTGTTACAGGCAGCTGACAGGAAGGAGCTTGGCATCATTTCTGCTGTTGGGCAATCTGCATTTGAAACATGTGAATGAACCTCCCCCCACACCCAATCGTATCAGGATTGATACCCAATAATGCCCAGTAAACAGCAAGTTTAGTGCCCTTGTAGCTTCTCTCTCATCCTCACTTCTGGGTTTTCTTGAGTGTCTTTGATCAATGCAGTGTTTCTTCTTAGCCACACCCCATTACATTTTCTAAATGTTAATCCCTGTAGGTCTAGCACACCTCATAGCAGGCGGTGAATCAGCTTGTTTATGGCTAAACCTCTGGGAGAAGGTGGAATAATCATTAAAGACATTTATGATGAAATTTGGTTTTAGCAGGATGGGACATAGTAGCTACACTTATAGTAGTGAACCAGTGCCCAGAAACACTCTTGGATGTTGGCTAATATTTGCTGTCCTTTTGGAGCCTTCTCAGGGGATTTCTGGGCACGGTTTGGGAACTGGATTGTTTCACAGACCCCTCCCCAGTGGCAGTTTGCACACAGCTGCCTTTCTCTGAGTGTTGGGCAGAGCGTTGGGCAGCTCCAGGCTGCTCCATGGACTTGGCATAGGGAGTGTGTCCAAAGAAGGGCGTGAAACTGGTGAAGGGTCTTGAGCACAAGATTTAGGAGGAGCAGCTGAGGGAGCTGTCCTGGTTTAGCCTGGAGAAAAGGCTCAAGGGGGAATCCTGTACCTCTCTACAATCACCTGAAAGGAGGCTGTAGCCAGTCACTTTTCTCCCAGCTGACAAGTGACAGGACAAGAGGAAATGGCCTCAAGTGGTACCAGGGAATGTTTAGATTAAGTATCAGGAAATTTTCCAGGCACAAATGCACCAGACAGTAATGGACAGAAATGGATCCTTCAGCTCTAAGGCTTTTACAAGAGTGTTAAAAAAAAAATTAACTCTGTTGAAAGGACGTTATTGCACACCAAGAAACTGGTGCTTAGTTCTTCTTGGCCACCCCATGCCTGCTCCTCCCAAACTGCCTGCCCCGCTCCATCCACGTCACTCTTGAGATGGGAAACCTCGTGACAACATGCTGGTAGCAGCTACCAAGATGAAAGAATTGGAGACCTAATCCTGGCCTGTTGGTCCTATGCATAACTCCCAGCATGAACAAACATGCAGGTCCCCAGGTATTCACCATGCCTTTTTCCCCATGAAGTCTGCTAGAGCAGTAAAGAAGTAAGTGCAGAAAGAAAAAACAGAAGGTTTTTATAAATAACTTAAGTGAATTTATCATGTTTGGGTGGTCTTAATTTCATCAAAGTTCCCATGCTACTCATAGGGAAGGGTTAAGACCTCTAAGAAATTATTTTGGCATCTTAAATAAGATGTGGAGCCAGTCAACATGACGTACCAACTGCCAAGAAGTATTTAACTCACATGCCCATGGCCAGGTGTTGCCACCAATTCTCACCCAGTCACAGATCTCTCAGCTCTGCACCAAGCTCTGGGATGACCTCTGAGATGGCCAAGGCAGTCAGCAAGTCATTTAGCAGTCAGATCCCCATCTCAAGCAAAAGAGCTGAATGAACAGAGGCCTTTGCTGCACTGGCCCCTCGTGCCAACATGCATGGATGGTCAGGACAGCATGCAAACCTCAGAGCCAAAACCTGCCCAGAAATGCAGGGACTGTCATTCCCATTGCCTTGGTGTGAGTGAGACTGATTTCATGCTGCATTACCTTTTAACATGCTGCAGATGTAATTTGAAATACCTTTGCCATTCGCTTTGCACTCCACACACATGTTGCAAAGTAGGTTATTTTGCTGACAGTTTTGAGAACACCGTGGTTACAGCAGTGCTCCCATTTGAGTAGCACCTAGTGAATAGTGTACAATATATAATCAAACAGCCTTGGCAATCCCTTTTCATTAGTGGGAGTAAATGCCTGGCACTGCATCAATCTTCTGCTCCCTCTCCTCTTCCTCCAGGAGTGCCAAGTCATTTTAAAGACACATTAAATTGCCGGAAGACTCCCAAAGAAAGCCAGTCAGCTCATTTCTCGTTTGGATAAAGTTAATTACAGTGAAGATTAAAATCTGCGGTCCTTGATTGGTGTTGTTGAGACTTACAGAATCACATCGTCCATGGGGAGCTGCCAGCCAGCTCTCCTCTCTCTCCCTCTTCCTGTGTGTGCGTGTGCCTTTTCTCTGTTGTTCTCTGTGATGGATTTGTCATCTCCCTTGAGGTGCATCTGTTCAGGGGCTGGGGATGTGATGCCTGGTGCTGGAACCTCACACTACTGACTGAGAGAGGTGTGGAGGTGCCCAGCCTTCATCACCACCAGCACTGCATCTTTTCTTGGTTGCTGCCTTGAGTTAGGACAGGGGGACTTTCCAAGCAGAGAGAGTATGTCCTGGGACTGATGGTGGTGTGTGGAAGGGGAGCCTCCACAGATACCTCAGGTTACTTGTGAAGTCCCCCTGAACATGTGGCTTCTGGCCCATGAACACTCTGGATGAGCAGTGTAGCTCCTGCCTTTAGGGTTCTTCTTGTCTTTTATATTATGGTACCAAACACTTGCCTTTCTCCAGCCAAGGTTTCCATTTATAAAAACAAATGGTTAATAAGAAGGATTTGTGATGCCAGAGAATGCTGACGTCTGTCACATGGGCTAGCTGTGTGTGCTCTGTCACTATTTCTTTTGCATCTCTCTCAGGTGGGATTGAAGCATTTTGGTGAAATGTTTGGAGGGGAGAAGAGAGAATAAGCTTGCCCTGTGCTTACATGGTGTCAGCCCTTTCCTGGACTTCCAGTGTGCTTTTGGAGATGACTGGTGTGAGAGGTGTCAGAAAGGTGAAAGCAATACAGTGCTGCAGAGACACATGAAGGGCCCTTAATGTGTGTCTAATGCTGTACCCTATCAATGTCCAGATAAGCCACAGAAAGTGAATTTCTTCTGTTTTAGAGGAAAGTATTTCAATACCTTTATAAAAGATCACAAAACCATGACTGTTTATCAAGTGGGGAATGCAAGAACACAAGTCACAAATGTATTTTGGCTTAGTTGGGCAAAAGAGGGTTAATGACTGGTTTTCACTGAGCAGCAAGAATAATTATTTTTAGAAAACACATAAAAGTTTCAAAATTTTGGACCAGAATTTTCTGAAAAATTAATAACTGGGAATGTCCCTTAAAATCAGGGTTGACTGGCTTAGGAGCATATGAGATTTGGCATCCCACCTATGGATGGCAGGTCATATGAAGACGATGTGGATCAGTGTGCTGGCACATATATAACATTTTTAGAGGTTTTACATATTCTGGAAAAATAAGTTAAAAGTATATTCTTGACTTAATACATCCATTGCCATGAAGTGCCATATCTCCTTATTTAAGGAGGTCCTATGCACAGATTAGCAGCCTGCAAGTTCCTTTTTTCTGCATTTCCCTCAGCCATATTTAAAATCTGACTTTTTTGAGGTAACCCTATGCCATGAAGACAAAGTCTATGCCTCAGTGTGCTGAGAGTGGGCTGCTCAGGGTCCAGGTGGTAAGAAGGCAAGAGAGAGGAAGAAACAATACTAAATGCAGAATCACTTTCATGCTGCCTAAAGCCATGTTTGTTCTTTGGTGGGTAAGAATACATCGGGGGATACAGAGTATTTGCTTGGCATGTGCCTCCAACCGGCTGATAATGGAAGAGCTGCTCAGAATCACTGTGCTGTAGGTTTTCAAAGGGAAAAGTGATGTCTCAACATGCAAGGAGAGAGAGCATCACGAGATTTTTTCATAGAGGACTTAAAGAAACCAGAATGAAAGCAAATACTTCAACTAAAACCAGGTTCCTCTGGAAACTGCTTTGCTCCTTTCTCCATGAAATTCCATTCAGAGACTTAAAAACCACTGCTGATATTTTGCAGGACATCTTCACTCCCCTTCTCACCGAGCCTGGACCTTTCTTATCCATCAGGACATGTAAAAATAAACGGACACCACAGAAATAGCACCTTGAGCAGCTTCCAGGCACTTGAGGTGCTGTATCCTGACATAGCAACTTTAAGCTGTGTGTACTGCAGGGAGGGAACAACTAGGCAGTGATGAAAGGCCATTGGAATAGGGGGTGATTGCTGACTCAGAAGTTATTTTGTGCATGCAGGGACAGAGGTGACAGCCAGAAATGTTACACAAACTTGACTGAGTGGCCACACCAAGCCTGGCCTTGAGGAGCATTGTTTTTGCTGTGTCTGTTTGCTCTTGTTCTTGGTATTTGAACTTCAAGCAACTAATTCTTTAGAGACTCCTACACTGCTTACTCTGACTGAAAGTCTTCCTGGAGTAAAGCCACTTAATGAGGCTCTGTCCTGGCTGTTTTGCTCCTTTCTCTGAGGGTTCATGCCCTGAGTGGCCTAAAATTAAGCAGTTATCCACCTCACCAAGCCCCTCTGAGAGACAGCACGTCCACTATGGCCAGCATCCTGGCTAGCACATTTGTCTTGCTCCTGCTTTGCTGGAGATGACCCAGTATCTCCACAGAAGGAATTTACTGTCCCTTGTCTTCTCCAGGTAGGATAACCCACACAGACATCAACACGTTGGGCTTTTGGTAAGCTTGGAGTCAAGAGGGTCCTGGGTACCTACATCTTCCCCTTAATTTCAGGTGAGGCCTTAGGGTCTTGAAAATCATCCTGGGCTTATAAAATTGGGACTGAAAGGGAAATGTTCCCTAGTCAATGAAACTGGCTTTTGAATGGGAGCTCTTCACTCTGTGCTTCCTCTTTTCCCTGTGCAAGAAGTGAAGATGATAATAAAATGTGAACATCAAACCTTGCTTTGTGGAGTTCTTTGATCCACAGATGGAAGGTTATATAAATGCAAAGTGCTATCATTATTTATAAGAACACACAGTTGGCAACTCCTTGCAATCTGGTGTGGTAGGAATAAACAGGAAGGCACAAATTTAGCATGATGACTGCTGGATCTAGTAAGATGAAAAGACAGGCTGGCAAGATGTGAGTTTGTTTGAACACATGATGCTGTTTTACCAGTAATTGACACATAAAAATTACGAAAAAATTAATGAAAAAGAATCACATGTGATGAAAAATGGTCTGACCCCTCAGTGCAGCAATCTCTGGGAATTTGCCTCAGTTTAATTTCCCTTATTATCAAAGCCTTTCTTCCAAAGAAATGTATGTTTTAGAAGCAGACTGCTTTCCTTCCAGGGATAAATTAATGTGGTTAAAATGACTCCCTTAAACTAGTGATGACTTAAAGTGCTGGGTATTATGTTCAGTTGTGATGGGAACGCATTGCCACTAATAGCAAGCTGACAGCTTCAGAAACTGAAATCCAGGAGTTATGCTTAAGAGGAACAGGTGGGAAGACAGATGCTCCTCTTCTGCTAGAAATGAAAGAGCAAACTCCTGAGCTTCTGCCTGGCTTTAGGAAGCAGCTTTCCCTCTGTCTGGCTGGTGCTGTGGGATCCCTGTTTTCCCTGTTTTGACAAATTTTTGCTTCCAGTGAGTAGGCGCAGTGCAGGAAGGGAAATACAAGCTCTCCGGCAACGTGGTTCAGCTCTTCCTTGGGGAGATGCCAACCTGGGGGAGGAAGGGGAACTCACCAAAGGCTTGCTCACCTATTGGTTCCCTTGGGACTCAGATGCTGCTCAGTTTTCTCATGTCTGGGGATTGGTAATTTGGTGCAGACACTGCAGGGTGAAGGCTGTGGGTCCCCTCGCTGACTTTGCTTTGGACACTGTGAGATCCCTGTAAGGCAACAGGGAAGGTGGTGCGGCACACAGTGCTCTGTAGCCCATCCTCTCTCCCTGCTCTCTGCTCCAGACAGAACTGCTCAGGTTCTCTGACCCAGGGAGGCACCAGCTGAGGGCTTCCTCTCCTTGCAGCACTCTTCCTGAGCTCCAAATCAGATTAAAACATGTTTTGACCAGTGTCTGCTGGGGAACATGAGTTGAGTGGGCTGAGTTTGGAGATGCAAAGTGGGTTTTGGTGGCTGCTGTGAGTTGACTTGGTTAGGGGGCTGTTTTACAGATCCATTGCTCCAAGCCCATTTGGACCAGGGACTGCCTGGAGAGACGAGGTGAAGCAGAGGCAGGGACACTCCCAGCATGGCAGTGTTTGGACATCTGGCTCCAGTCCCCCACAGTGCCCACACAGGGACTTGAGGCAGCAGGTCAAAGCATATGGGCTAAGGGACCTCGGTTTTCATCGCACATCTTTGCTTAGCACTGGGAGACAGGTGAGGGGCCTGGGGAAAGAGAGACAGGCTCAGGCTTCCTGATTGCCTGTTGCACACAGGCAGGGAATGACCCTCTTATTTTAAAATCTTGTTCCCTCATGCTGTGCAAAACCCTGCTGTCTGCAGACTTTCCTGAGCAGCTGCATTACTCCCTCCTGGCACAGGGATTTACTTGTGCTGAGCTCAGCAGGGCCAGGCTACCAGCGACACTCACTGCCACATTCCTGAGGTTCTGGCTGGAGCTCCACCTGGGAGGAGGAGATGCCTTTGCCTGCCTCCTCCAGCCTTCCAAACGGAGGTGCAGGAATGAGTTTTCATACTGGGCTCCCACAGGTGTGATAAAGAGTAGGAGGTTCAGCAAAATCTGTAACTTCGCCTGCTGTTATCAACTCTAAGATAGGGAATGTGTCCAGAGATGGACTGAACTTCAGATTTACTCAAGGAATGACATAGATACAGGATGAGGTATTTCCCAGGAGCTGAGGAGTACCTGGATGTTCCAAGGACTTCTGACTTATCTTCTATGCCATGGCCAGTCATAAAGGGAATGTGAAGTGACATGCTTGCTTAACACTTCTGGGCTATGCCCGAGCCTGATGGATACTATAGGTTTTGTGAAGCGGTAATCTTGTCTTTCATGGAAGTATATGTTCCCTGGATTTTGTTTTGTGCTCTGGAGGAATTAATTGGTCATACATCCAATGAAAAGACACTTTGCATAGTGCTTTGACGCACAGCATTTTGGACATACATTATATGGGAAAAAACCCTCTCTGACCTCTTGATGCTCATTCTTTCTCTCTCCATGTGTGCCTCCTGTTCAGTGAATAATACTTTTCCAGAGTATGGAATTAGCTGCCAGTTTTCCTCAGAGTTTCTCATATGTGCCTTACACTGCACACATACTGTATTTCCTATGAAAGTATTCTTGCTTCTTTAAAGCCCTTTGTACAGGCAGATAGATACTATAAATTTGATGAAACATGAGCTCTTACCTCTCATGGCCTTCTGGATCCCTTCCAAAGTCATTGTTCTGATTAACTTCTCTATTTCCCTCAACAGGTAATGGTGCCACCTTGCTTGGGCTGGGAAAGGACACTGCCAGCTATAGTAGCGTGGATATGCCTCTGTACAACTGGAGGGATCTGCCAAAAGGTCCTCCCTCATCCAGAACTGGATGTCTGCAGTGGCTGAAACCAGAGCAGGGGGCTGGATGCCTGCTGTGGGTGAGGGATAACCTGGGCTCTACCTATTACGTATTGGCCCCAGTATCCATAATCCTTTTTCCAGCTCTGTGTTCTCAAACAACCAAAATTTTTTTTTTTTCCAAAAGGAGAGAGGATACATAACTCAATGGGTAAAATCACAAATATCTCTGCTGTTCTATGAAGCATGTGATGTGACTAGAAAGCACACATAAAGTGAGTTTCCCAACCCTCTCCTGCTGTTATGTTCTTGTTTGTTGTTCAGCTGGACTGAAATCTGGGAACACTGTCAAGAGGAGGGTGGAAATGTCACGGAAGTTACTTCCACATTGCACTGGGGAACAGCTCATGGAGAAGCACCTGTGCACAGTGGAATCCATCATACTTTTGCCTGCTTGCTTGCTTGTTCTTGCCAACAAGCAGCAAGTTGAAATGAGCAGTATATGCACTCTGAATTGCTTTTCATGGCCAGTAAGCAGGTCCAGAAATAGAGGGGACTGGGAAAAGGTGCAGTATATCTCCATGTCCTCTGCAATGTAGAACAGTTGAATATGCAGCAGGGTAAGCAAATCCATGGAACAACTTTTGTATTGTTCTTACATCTGGGCAATCTACTTTATCATATGCTAAGGGCAGAGTTATAGACACACAACATCAGCTGTAAGACCTTGCACTGGGGCTACCTAAGCCAGAACACTCCTCCAGAAACATGTTCTGGGCAATTTCCTCTGGAGTTCAGGAGCCTCAAGATAAGATTTCTGCAGTGGGATGACAGCTGGGATGAAGGTTGCTACTACTGGCACAGTCTGAAGAGAGATGCATTTGACTGCTGCAATATTATGTAACTGCTTTTGTCAGGCAGGATGAATCTCAGTTCTGGTGAAGTCAGTGTCTTTATGGGAATCGTCTGTAGCGTCAATTCAGAGGAGGAAGGATCTTCTTCATTTGTTGGGAAGTGGCACCCTTGTTTAGAGGTGCTAGGGGCAGGGAAGAAGGGCAGCCTGCCCACAACTGATGGGGATGAGAGCAGCACACCTCTGGTAGGCAGTGGTTGCCTTCTCTTTGTAGACATCTCTGCTGGAGATTCTCAGTCTGGGTTATTCTCAGTCTGCTACTACTAATGAAAGCCTCTTGGACAAGAAGCAGGGCTACTTCCCTTCCCTCCCCACTCTCTGGGTCCATTTTTCTTGACTGTGTCCTTCAAATCTTTCTCAGCTATGTGGTGATCTCCCCATAGTCACTGTTGAGCCAAACTAAACATATGTTCTTTTATTTGTCCCTTGTAAATCAACTCTTGTGACCCTTCCATCATGTTTTACTGCTCTCCTCTGAACTCTGTTCACTTCAGGCATGTTTCTGTCTGTTGGGTGCTGAAAGCAGAATGTAACCCCAGCTCTGGGTGCTGCCTGGCTAGAAAGGGCTATTATATCCTGGAGCACCTCAGGGACAGGAAGAATGGGATCTACTGCTGCAGGAGCTGTGAACTGTTGGTCATCAGCTCCAGCTTTTGCAAACCAGGCAGCTGCCTTCATCCTCCTGGGCTAGCTGGTGCTCTCCACGCAAGAGGTCTCCTCTGTACAGCTGCAGCAGATTTCCATGGACAGAGCAAAACCACTTTTCCCACTGCTGCTGCAGATGGTTTTCACCAGAACCTGTCCCAGCACTAGGGCTCAGCCCAGTCCCACTGCTGGCACCAGCAAGTGAGGCTGCAGGAGGAGATGATGAGCTTGCATTTAATAGCAACTCCCTGCCTTTGCAACAGCCACAGCCTGGCTGTGGAGGCAAGGTTCCTCCAGCTTTTTGTCCTTGCCATAATTCATGGCCTGCTTGCCTATGAATTTATGATCTGTCACTGCTGAGCCTCCTTCAGTTTCACTGTTTTATGAGTTTTCCTCCTTCCCCTCTGCATATCTGCTGCAGATCACTTTTCCCCCCATTTCCACACTCCCCTTGCAGTATTCATCCAAGGGGTAACTGATTTCTTTTTCACTCCAGAACTGCAGTCTCTCCAGGTCTGCTGGTCTTCCTTCTCTTTCCCAGGTTTCTGCTGCTTGCAATAGCTGTCACTTCAGAACTTAAAGGGCACAGACACAACCAAGTAAGGGAGAATCAGCAGGGCAGCAGTAAGACATGGCCAGAGGAATGAGGCTAAGAGGCTGGCTTTATACAGTGTGCAGATTAGCACAGTGCACAGCCTTGGCTGCTGCACTACCACCACGGTCTGTTGATGATGTGCTTGGGGAAGAGCTGAGTTGGGGCAGCTTAACTGCAGCTTGTCCTCTAAAGCTCTGTAAAACATTTTTCTCCATAAAAATGTATGTTTCTACTTAAAGGCCAGTATGAGAGGACACAGAAAGTCTACAAGGTCAGGCCTAGGAAATCCAGTGCAAGAGCCGGAGATGTTGGGCAGCTGTGGGGAAGATTAGTGTTCTGACTAAATGCATCTGCTGCTGGTGTTCTGACAGCTTTCAAAATTAGATGGCACTTGCAAATATCCGTGTCTCTTAATGCAAAATCTTTATGGATGGCTGTATCTGAAGGAAATATTCCCTGTAGGTTATGGCTCCAAATGATTCATGATTCATGAAACTCACGCCCCTGATAAAAAGCGGTGGGTAGGTGGGGCTCTTTCAAGTCTTTCTCCCTGGAATTTCGAAGTAATTCATTTTGTAATCGAAACATTTGTCCCTGAGCCTTCTGCTAAGTTTCCAGTTTTGCATTCCATCTGCATTCCAGCTACCACCAGCAAACCCCCACCAGCGCCTCTAGGGCCCAAGGTCTCCTAACCAACCTTAAAAATATCGTACCTGCTACCTTGAGATGGTTTTGTTTGTGCTGCCTGGCAGGTGACACTGCTCCTGAAACACAGCTGGTATAGTGATTTAACCCCAGCTGGCATCATGCAGCAATTCGCTCACCCCTTCCCAGGTGGGGAAGAGAATTGGAAAGAAAAGATAAACATAGTGGGTTGAGATAAGAACAGTTTAATAATTGGGGAAAAATAATAATACTAGTAACAGATACTAATAATACCAATAATAATTGTAATGTAAAGGGGAGAGAGAGAGGAATAAAACCCAAGAGAAACAAGTGATGTTCAACCCAATTGCCCACCACCTGCTGACTGATGCTCAGACTGTCCCCGAGGAGTGATCAGTCCCTTCTGCCCAACTTGCCCCTGTTAATGTACTGAGCATGATGTTCTGTGGTATGGAATATCCCTTTGGCCAGTTTGGATCAGCTGTCCTGGCCGTGCTCCCCCTCCCAGCTTCTTCTGCAGCTCCCTACTGGCAGATTGTGGGAAATTGAAAAGTCTTTTACTTAGAGTAAGCACTACTTAGCAACAGCTAGAACATGAGTGTGTCATCAAGATTATTCTCACACTAAATCCATAACACAGCACTCTAGTAGTTACTAGGAAGAAATTAACTCTGTCCCAGCTGAAACCAGGACACTGTCCTCTGAAGAGGGGACAGTACAGCTGCCTGTGCAACCTGGATGTCTCCAAGCCAATGTCATGGTCAACAGGCTGATGAATAAGAGATGAGCAATGACTAAAACCCAGTGGTTTAGCAGGGAAAGCAGGAAGAGCTGCTCACTGACTGTCACAGCCATTGTCAGATGTCGTGCACAGGACTGAGTTTCATAGACTGGTGCTGAAGTAAGATGAGGTAGTTAATCTTCTAACTGGTGGCCTTGTGCAGGACTCTCAGTACCTTGATGGGCCCTCACTGGCAATGTAAATACCTACATGTGCAACAGGCAAGCACACATGCAAAATTACACAGGAGCAAAACTATGAGCTCATACGTGAGGCATTACATGATTCATCAGTTTGTGGGTGGAAATAGAGGTCTCTGCTCCTCTATTTCCATGATACAGCAAAGAGGTGTCTGCAATACTTGGGTGACCTGATATTCTTCTGTGGCCTCAAGGATCTGTGTCATGTTAAGCCACTTGCCTCAGGGAGTGACAGATGCAGGGCAGGCTTTGTGGGAAGATAGTTCTGGCCACAGAGCCTGTGCAGGACAACACGTTACAGCTTCTGGTGCTCCAAGCTTTCTGTGAGTTTATAGAAAGGCAAAATGAGACTAAGATTTAATCAAAGCGGTTATTAGTGCTTTATAAAGAGTCAAGACGGAGCTACATTTTGTGTTTTGTGGGTATACACTAATTATTTGCTACTTGTTTGTAATTCTGCCTTCAGACATGTTTGCTGTTGTCCCAGGTGTTCTTCAAAGACAACATCAAAGATGGGATCCCGCCACTGAAGCACCAGCACATCCTTAAAACGGCCCTGAGGATTCTCCCATTTCTCTGATAATGCTATTGCTTACTAGATCATGTTCTGTACACACAGTCCTATTAGCAGAACAGGACCTAATTTGTTTCTCTTGGCAGCAAATCAGAGCTACCAGAATTCCAGGTTTCATGCTGAGTTAATGCTGAGTTCCCTGCTCTGCCTGTAACTGAGCACCCAGTTACTACAGAATTTCCAGAGTATTATGAAAAAAAAAGTGGGGGGATTAGGGGGGAAAACTAAGAGAAAAGGAAATTTTTATACTTCCTGCATGACAGCTCAGATTGTTGTGTTTGGAAAAATGAATCTACCTGCTACAACGATGTGCAATCCCCTTTGAAATGGAGTGTGTATGTGTGTGCTTTCAGATTCCTGGGTTAGTTTTAGAGATTTCTCTTTAGGAGCAGTGCTTAGCACACACTGGTAACAGGTTAGACATGTCCATTTTGAAACTGGAGCTGTCTAGGGAAGACTGAATGGAATAATTGATTTTTTATCAGACAAAATAATTGAGGAATAATGGAAAAGGAAAGCTCAGAGGAAGAAGGGCCTGGGAATTGTGGTAATACAAAGTAGAGGAATCCCTTGGGGACAGATCATATCAACTGAAGTGGAAGAAATATATAGGCTTTTCTGTCCTTATGGCCTCTTGTAATAGCAAAATGAAGAGGAGAGCTGGGAGTATGAAGGGAAAAATAAAGCAAACTTCTTCTCTCTTTCACTCCACTTTCAGTTTAACCCTCTGCTGTCTTGTGCAATTGAATGTAAAATGGGATGTCCTGCCTTTCTTCCTCGAATTGATGGATTGGGAAACTGTAATGCTCCTGGAAAACAATAGCAGTTCAGCAGGTTCAAGGGTAATGGCAAAGAGGCAGGCCTGGTGAGTCTGGTTTTGGGGTTTGGAAGATGCCATTTGGAGAATGTCTAAGAATAAGAAGCTCATGACACTTCCTGGGTAGCATTTAAAGAATGTGTGGATGGTCTGCATCAAGAAAAACAACCCCAAAATGTAAATAAATGTCTGAAAAACGTCAGGAAACCTTGGCAAAATCAACTGTCAATTTCCCTGCAAGCTGCCTACAAAACCCTTTTAGGGATTGATGGCATCTTACAATATCTCAGGTCACTGGGATGCACTGCCTTCCCTTGAAGAAACAAGTAGCATACTATCATTTCCTGATAAAGTTTTCTGAGACTTTCTGAATTAATTGATTTCTTTAGCTCTTCTCATGTTCCTCTTCCTTCCAGTAATTTTGCTGTCCCTCTTTTATATCCGCCTCCTTATCAGAAATGATCCTACTTACTTTCAGTCACTACTTAGTGAACTGGTACAAACTTTACTCTTTCCACTTTTTCTTGTAATGAGATGTCTCTATTCTGGTAATCAATATATATTGCTCTGTCAATAGCTTTTGGGTATTGAAATGCCCAGAACAGAGAACAGTAGTTTAGGTGTGACATCCATAGAGAAAGAAGAGCATGATTTGATGCTGCATAATCTCTACAGTGCTTCTGTACACAAACAAGGGGCTTGCATTGTCTTGCCAAAGTCATATGCAATTTGCCCTCTATTATAGCCCTTAGTGCTCCAGTGTTGCAGTATCTTTCCCATTAAGCACCTGTGGTTTGGGTTATTTTCCTCCTCCCTCCCTGATCTCAGATAATTACCTTTTTTTCCTAAGCTTAATGTTTCATTTGGGTAATTTCTTCCTGTTGTTTCAATTTCTCCAGCTCCCAGTTTGTTATTTCTTCTCCTTGCCTGCCTTTGAAAGCAGACTCTCATATCCTCTCTACTCTTCCCCCCCCAACTATTCCACATCTTAAATGAAGATATTAATAAAACCAGAATAAACAATGGAACAATAAGAGTCTTGCTGCAACACCCCTCCTGATGCTCCCCTCACTGGGCACATGCCACCAGGCATGGCTTGCAGGCTTTGTTCCTGCTTTGTTACGTCCACATCTATGCCTCCATGAATTTGTTTTGCCACTGTAAGAACTCTCAAGTTGCTCTATGAAATCCCCTCCTTACCAATGTGTGCAGAACTGCATCTGGTGCATTTCCTTTTTCCCAACATATTTTTAGCTAGTGTGCCAGGAATGCAAGCCAGCATGTCCCGATGTGCTCAGTCATTTCCCAACACTCCTAACCCACGGTGCTCCTGTATTCTTCACTTGGCAGCCCACTTGTTCTGCTTGTGTTCCTCAGCTTTGTTTTACATTTATCTCCAAAACCCTTCCCAGTTCCCCAAACACCAATATACATCCTTAACCTGTGGTGTATGCAGCCCTTCACAGTTCCCTTCCAAGCTCACGGCAGTTTATAGGACCAGAGCCTCAGCTGCTATAAATTGTTATAGCTCCACAGAAATCAATTGAGCTATGTGATTTGTTCACCAGCTGGACATCTGGATGGGATTTTATGAAAGACCATTTGCCTGGACTGCAAATAGGGCATTAAAGGTCCCTAGGGCCAAGTGAGCTTGGGGAATGAAGGAGGGAAAAGTTAAAAAACAAAAGAGATACTGTGGAATAAGCCAGCTCTAGCAGCCAAAAGACCTGGAAAAGAGCCAGATGAGACAGAGAAGTCCATCAGCATGGACTTCTGTACTCTGAAAATGCCATTAATTGTACTCCTGCAGAGATCTCTCACCTCCTTATTTTGATGGTTCACCTAGTCCCTTATACAAGTTCTTAGTATTGGGTCACGTCCCATTCTCTTGTATTTCAGCAGTGTCTCTCCTCAGGCAGCAAGACTCTTACTGTCCAAGGTGCTGTACCTGCACAAAAAGACCAAAAACTTATCTTAGAAACCTGCACACCACCTGCTACCAGTGGATACAGGCAGTGAGCAGAATACTGCTGTTAAAAAAGAGGGTGGGCCACTTGAGAGGCAGTGAGCCTTGTCCTTAATGCTGGGAAAGTTGACCCCATGGCTCCTGCTTCCTCTACCTTCTTCCCTCCCTTCCTCAAGTCCCATCTTTTCACATTGTCCCTTTTCTTTTGGTGAATCTCCTCCTGAAAACAACAAATCTGTTGTATTACTTAGAACAAGATAGTGAATGACAGTAATACCACGATGCCTTGTGTCTGTAGGTAACACTACTTGTGTCCTCCTTTCTCAAAGAGGAAAAGGGGAAGCAGGAAAACCCATCAAAAGAATGCTTTCAGAGGACTGCCCAGTGCATAACCTGGCATATGTTTGTGAAATCTTGGAGCCACTCTCCTAGAGAGCCAGAAATCACTCAACTTGTCCTAGCTGAGCCACAATAACTCACTGCATACCTTCCCTTAGCTCAAGACACGCTGCCCTTGGTGAACCCTTGCAGGAGGAGGTCTGAGCAGGGCTCAGTGCCCTCTGGCTTGTCACCAGCCCCGTGTGCCAGGAGGCAGCTGCTGGTGACCCTGAGCAGAAACTCTTGCCCTGGAAAGGGGCCTCTGCTGCTCACCTCTAAGAAACAATTTGTACTTGAGACGGAGAAAAGCTGAGGCTTCTAGCAATCATTAGGAAAGCACTGAGGCGTATAAGCTGTTGGGTTGTTAGTCATTTGGGCAGTCCCCAAGAGGCATTTGTGTGGATGGGAGGGTGAAAAATGTGCCTTACACAACATGTGTAAATGGCAACTAATTTTTCTTTTTTTTTCTTCTTTTTTTTTTCTTTCTCTGGAGTGCAAAAGGCCTATAAAACAATTAGAGCTTAAAATTGGACTCCTGGCAGAGAAGGAGAGAGGGAGTTTATGCCTTGTTAAGTGTAATCAGTCTGGTGATAAGGGGACAATTTCAGCTGTGTGAGATATAATTACATCATAAACTCCACATTACAAACAGGTCAAGCAGAGGTGAAAAGGTAAAGAGGGAATCAACTACGATACCCTTTGGGGGACGTGGCAGAGGAGACTTTTCTGGACTCCATTTCCCAGAGAAGCTTCTCTAGCTGGAATGGGAGCTGTGAGCATGCAGGAAAGGCATGCTGGCATCTCAGGGCTACTGCCTGCCCTCATTCTGCTGGGCAGCTGAACAGGGGACCTTGCCACAGCCACACCTGAGGTTTCACATCTGCCAGCTGGACTGGAATCTTACTTTGGGCAAGTTAAATATTAATCATGTTTCAGAAAACAGACAAACATTTCTTTGTGGCCTGAAGCTGGAGGAGAGTGTTCATGGCTTTGCTGCCAGGTGAATTTAGGATGACAGCCAGCTATGCAGAAAAAGGAGGTGTAAATAATCCTCCCAGGTGGTGGTGGCACACCTGGGGCTGAGGATGCAGAGCCTGTTTGCAGGGACCAGGGGCTGCAGCACAGCTCAGTGCCGAGCTGGGGAGAGCATGGTGCCTGAACAGGTGTGGGAATGCTGCTCTGGAGTCCACTTCCCAGAGCTCCTAGACCTCAAACAGGACCCTCAAGGAATCTCGTCAAAGGAGTGGTGGTGCAGAGCTCAGAACCAGCTTGTCCCTCTCCCAGGCTACCTGGGGCAGCAGTGGGAGAGTCTCCTCCCTCCACCCAGGAAATCACATCAGGCACAGACAAGGGACCAGACTTGCCCTGGGGCATATCTCAGAAATGCTTCTTAGAGTACAAGTGTCTGCTTGGGCCTATCCAAGAAAAATGAGAAACAAAAATCTGGTGTAACATCTGGTACTTTAGGCAAATATTTCTAGAGGTGATGTTTTGAAATGAGGAAAGTTGAGTAACAAAAAAGAAGGAACACAGAGAGGGGAAATGGGTTTGTTTAGGAACAGTTTAAGGAAATGTAAGATTTCTCAGCTCAGGGACTTGAATTATTGACAAAATATTTAAGTAATGTTGGGAAATTCTTCTTTCATAGTTTTCTGTCTCAAAAATAGCTGAGCATTTTTAAAACAGTTGTTTCAGTAATTCTGGTCCTCATTTCTGAATTTGCTACTAAAGATCTGCTTTATAGACTAGAGAACTGTGTCTAGGTCTGGGATCAAGAGTTCCAGTTTTTTCTTGTCACTGACATGCTTCATGTTATTAGATAAATCACTTAACCTTTCTGTGACATACTTCCCCATCTGTAAAATGAGGTTGATAATCATATTTGCTTACTTCACAAAAGTGTTAGAAGAATGAATTATCGCTGTTTTTATAAGCACTTATATCTCCCTCTGGGGCAAAGACTGCTTTTTTTCCCCTGTACTCATGTGACAGCACAGGAGTCCTGCTCTATAATGGATGTTGGTAAGCTCTATTATGATATAGAAAGATAAAAATTAAATATAGCTTTTGACAATGCAGCCATTGGGGTTTGCAAGTATGACAAGTACAGTGGGTTAAATTAAAAGAGCAGGGTCTCCTTTTTTTTTGATGCTGAAGGAGTAATCAATTACATATAATGATAGTGTCCTGAAATACAGTCCTGTGTCAAAGTGGGCAGTGTAACCCTTCTGTGATGACCACTCTTCTGTAAAGGACAGAAAAAATGATTGATGTTTATATAGCATTATGAATTGATTATTTTCACTTAGAGTGCTTGGAGAATTTGGTCAAGATCAAGCTGCTTTACAAGCCCAGAGCTGGAGACAGTCCTCACCCAAAAGAGTTAGAGACCAAAAGAGACACAGCAAGAACTTTAGAGAAACCATGCCAGGAGAAGTAGAAATATGTAAGTCCAAGAACATACAACAAACATGTCACTGCCAGAGATGGGGATTCCCAGGCTGGTGTTGCTTTAAGTCATTCGTGTCACTGCCTCCTTGTGACTGTGGCTCTTGTGCAGGTCACCTTTATTCACACAGGCTTGGTGTTCTTACTAGGAATAGACACAAAAATGCAGACTGGCTAATCTGGAGACTTAGTGACCATTCAGACAACTGAGAAAGCAGGGAATTGGGGAAGTTTGAGCTGGCTTTTAAAGTGGGACCATCACCAGCAGCAGTCAATGCAGCCTTAGCTAGAGCCTGATGCTGTTGTCATGGAAGAGACTTTCATGCATCAACCAGATCTGAGTCAGTCATAAGTAAGGAGCTCAGCACTTACTGACATATTACATTTAAAAGGACTAATTAGTCCCTGGTGTGGTCTACAAGGAAAGACTTAAGCTGCAAGTAGCTTAGCACAGTTTCACAGGATGGCAGTGAAGAAGCCTGGATTAAGCCCTGCTGTGAATCATTACTGCCACAGCTGTAGCATCATACAGACTGCTCACAAATAACTCTGTGTGAAGTTATGCTGACATTATTAGGCATCTTCTTGAGGCATTCCCTTTATGACTGGCTCTGTCCCTCCTATTCATGCCTTTTTGGACCAGCACAGAGGGAGTAAACAAGGGTCCTAGTTTATGGACAGAGAATTACAGCTCTGGCTATGCTTTAGGACACAGAAGTGGTTCCTCTTTCCTGGCTGTGCCAAGAGCAAATCTCACACAAAATTGCTGCTCTTGTGTCTAGGCCACTTTGTCACCTTCCTTTGACTTTGGGGGTCTCATGGCTTCTCCAAGGCCATGGGGAAGATAGTTTTTGTCATTTTCCTGAAGTGGCAGGGCCATAATTTCCAGGAGTTTTAGAGACCCTTCTCAGTATGACTTTCCAAAGGGTTTAAGGAAGGCTCACAAACTGGAGGATGGGCACCCTGCCCTTCCTGCCAAAGCTACCAGGGGTGGTAAGGACAGGGGTATGGAGATGAACAGCTGGGGCTGTGAGGAGAAACACAAACCAGACATCATGGAGCAGTGGGTGAGTCTTGTCCAGTCTGAATGTAATAACCTTTGGACTGAGCCCTTGTGAGACCATAGGACAGTCTGTGGTGTTTGTCTGACAGGTTTCCTGCAGTGCTGCCTGATCCTAAGGTGGGTTTCAGCTGCCAGATGAGGAGAAACAGGCACTGCAAGACCAGACAGGTTCTCCAGTCATTCCACCCACATACAAAGTATGCCTGTCTGGAGAAAATTTAGAGGGAAACACTTTTGTTTGCATGATTGCAAAAAAATATCCAAAAGCCAGTGGAAGTGCACAGTATTTATTCCCTACAGTCTATATTTTAGTCTATATTTTATAGACTAAAATATAGACTTTATAATATAGATTTTATAGTCTATATTTTATTCTCTATAGTCCTTGCCCAGCCTGGAGCCACCTCAGCTTGGCAATGTGGTGATGTACCTGGCTGGACACCCCTCCTGCCTGTGCTCCCTTTTTCTGCAGGGGAAAAAGCCAAAGAAATCTGTTTGTACACCAAAGAAATCTGACAGCAACTGGAAAAGAGCCCAAAAAGTTGAAACCCGCCATCAGTGTGGGAAAGGATGAGAGAGAAATTATGGCAGGCAGACCTGACACCACTATTTCTTGTCAGGAGACAAGTGCCTGTGCATCTCAGATAACTTCCCAGAGTGAGAAAACACAATCATAGCTCAGCATAGAGGAGCAAAGACCTTGGAGACAAAGGCCCCATCCTTCTCCAGACCCTTAAGGGAAAACCAATGTCCTCGCCACCCAGACTGGACAGTCTGACCAGCTTGGCTCCTCACTTGGCTTTCCAAACTTTCTGGGCAGTGGTTGGGGAGCTCTGTCTTCCCACCCTGCTGTCTCAGACAAAATCACTGTCTGCAGAAGGAATGCCTCCACGAGCAGGGCTGAACCTGGCTACGATGCCATCACTTTGCTCCCTGTGCTGCTGTGGTGAGAAATGCATGGGTTTGATCAATCCCAGCTGGACAAGCAGCCTGAGAGTTG
The DNA here is from genome assembly GCF_030490865.1 of Poecile atricapillus. Taxonomy (NCBI): domain Eukaryota; kingdom Metazoa; phylum Chordata; class Aves; order Passeriformes; family Paridae; genus Poecile; species Poecile atricapillus. The sequence continues at coordinate 24,584,630 of NC_081289.1, read as the reverse complement.
GCTTTTCCCAGTTTCTAAGGACTTAGTTGCATTATCTGACCACACTTGGTGGTCACCTAATACCTGTGCCCAGTCTTTTTCATCCTTGGAAAAGGAAACAGCTGACATATTGCTTTGACTGTAACTGTTAAAAGGAGTCTGCCATCTGGCTGAAGCAAAACCCCAGGAAATCCTTAACAAAACTCCCAGCAGTGTCAGGAAAGTGACAAGAGACTGAAGCAAGGGCTTAATAATGGAGTGACTCTTCCAATCAATTGGTGTGAGTTAATTAATTAATTGCTGCAGTTGCAATGACATTCCCTCTGGCTGAGTAATCGGGGAAATCAGCCACCTGAGGCTCTTAGGGAGTTAATTGCCTTAAACTTTGTTAAAGCAGAGTGATAATACCATTTAAAAAATGCTATCAATGCACATTTCTTGTCTTTTGGGACCTTCCAAACCCATTCTTCATTTTGCAGAGCAAAACCTTTAGAGTTTTACTTGGAACAACCGAGTAATGGAGACAGATGAGGTGGAGAAACAGAGAGCACAACTGTGAAATACAAGTTCTGTATCATCTGAAACAAGAGCCATGCTGGTGAATTTGAAATACCCTGAATCGCTCTCCAAACTTTCAGTGTCCACCCAGACTCCTGTCCCTTCTTAAGCGTTTTTTCTCCATCAGGGAGTAGAGTTTCCCTATTCTCTGGAGTCACTATTCTCTTTTAAACCTTTTATGAGAACCCTTTTCTTTTTTTCAACCTGATTTTATCTCAAAGAAGTGTTGGCAGAAATAAGAGAACTATTCTGGGAAGAGAAGAAACCCTTCTCCTTTCACAGCTACCTATTTCTCAGGCTGAAGCTGAGTTTCTCTGTGCTTTAGACCTCCCTCTCGAGTGAGCCCTTTGAGATCTTTGCAGGACATTTGGTCTTCTGTCAGTGGAAGTGGGTATTTTTGGCTGGAGCCCCTGCAGACATCTTTTTAAGGAGGCAAAGTGGAGGCCTTTGAATGATGTCAAGCTGTCCTGAGGCAAAACTAGCCCTGTCTCAGCAGCAGAAAAATCCCTGGCAGAAAGCTTAGCCTGTGGTGTGTCTGGCTCTCAGGCTGTCAGGTCTCTGCGCTCTCCCTGCATTCCTGGCTTGTTTGTCTGTGGCTCCAACACACAGCGTGTTCCAGGCTTTGCTTTTCTGCCCAGGGCTCCCATCTGTACCCTGTAAGGTTTTGGATCCCTGACAAGTGATGGAACAGGAGGAAAAAAATTCTCTCTAGCACTCTGAGTTTTCCCTAGCCAGACCCTTCTAGAAAACTTCACCTTTTCTTGATGTTGCTGACTGGAAGCAACCCACAAAAAGTGAGCTGAAATAAACCAAAAGAAGGAAATAGCTTTGTCTCTCAAAAGTTCATCAAATGACAGTGAGCACATACAGAAGAAGCATTGAGAACTTGATGATATCAATTCCCATAATTTTTATTCCAGTTGTTTACAGTGCTTATTTCCTTGTTTTCCTCATAAAGCCCTTTGAGTCCTGCCATCATTGCACAGTCTCAGGGTTTGTCAAAAAATGAAAGGAGAGCATAGCCCTTTAAAAGACAGAGGAAAGACTGAAATTGTTAGATCTACAGCCTCAGAAAAGTGAACAAAACCAAACGACTCATGTTATAAATGGTACGTTTAATCATTCCAGAGATTTTATAGGGCCATAATAATAATTTTCTTATTGCTTGAGGCTGGCAAAACTGGTATTTTCTTCCTTTTCCAGCATGAAGCATTCCTGGTCTCCAAGGGCCTTTTGGGGAGGTGACTCGGGGCTGAGTGTCTCAGATCTCCCCGCTGCAGCCCTGTGAGAGGCTCCCAGTGAGGAACGCCGCAGCTCTCAGATGCAAACCGCCGTTTTCTCCCTTCTATCTTATCTATCAGTCACTTCGTGTGGGAGTTCATACACATATTATTAAATATAAATACAAACCCCAGGCACACTTTTTTATCCTTAAGTAATAAAATCTAATGGAAGAATTTACAGTCATGGGTTGTAAAGCAATAATAGTTGTAAAATCATTTAGCAGGGTTCAAACACAGGTGAAAGGAGAAGTTCAGAAGTTCAGCATCTAAATATGTTTCCTGGCAGTTTCCTATGACAAACAGCAAATCCCCTATTGACATGGTACCAGCAAGGAAAGAGCAGAACTGTTCTCAGCAGCTCCACTGGTATTTTTGAGTTCATGGCTTGTTCAGGTTTATTACTTCTGAAGTGCACTTTCTACAGGTCAAGTTATTCAGTGGGCAGAAGTGAGAACTGGCTGAAAAGGTCACTGTAGAGACAACAGGAATCCAAATTTCTGTATGGTGCCACTCAAGCCCAATGAAGGGTGAATAAACTTTTTACTTGAGACATGATACACAAGATGTATTACAGATGGAGACCACTGGCATTACCTGAGGGAAATTCCTGGTACAAGCAAGCCTGGGCTCTGCTTTTATTGGCACCTAGCGCTACACCGAAAAGACTAAGACGCAATTATCATTAAGACACTTACATGTATATTGCTTATATTGCAGTTTCTGCCATTTCTGGCAAGCAGCACTTTCTAGCAACTGCTGCTTACTACATGTAGCCATTCTAAGTTGGGCAACAACTTTGTTAAATATCTTCACCATGCCAAAGCATAAAACACATGCTTGGTTCGTAAGAGATCGAGCCTGCCTTCCTGTGCCTCTGTTGTTTATTGGTGTAAGAATAAAAGCTACTCAACCTAGGCCTCAGGAGTTGCATGAAGCACATCAGGTGGCTGACTTTAAACTCCAGGTCCCACCTGCCATGTGATGCCAGCCTGAGGCACTGAGGCAGGAATGAGGTAGGAATCCCACAGCCATTGTTCCTTCTGCTTCTGCATTACTTAACATCCCACCTGAACTTTGCCCTAATGATGGGGGCAGATAAGTAATAAGGTTGCTTACTGGATAAGAAGATAACTTTGCCCTATGCTTCATTTCGTAATTATTTCTTTTAAGAACAAATTATTAGAAGGTGTGAGAGGTACTAAACAGAGTGTACCTTCTCTCAATAAAAAAGAACTCAATTTCTTCAGTAAGCTAGCAGGAAGGTGATAGCTATGATCTGTGCAACACAAGAACTTTAGCATTTCATGGTCTTTGGCACTTTTTAACTTAATTAACCTTGGCAATCTTAACTACTTCCAGAGAATCAAGGCTGTGCTCCCAAACAAGCCCGTTAGTGCCCTATCTGAAGAAATATCACCACTTCCTCAAAGCAAATCAAACACTCATATTTTTTCCATGGGAACTGAAGAGATTCCCTGCCATAATAATGTGCATAAAACGTATCTAAACATCCTACACTCTTATTGGAACAGGCTGCCATTTTGGTGTTGTGCTATTTCCACACTCTGGGATGCCTGATGTGCTGAAGCAGGCAGCCAAACAGCTGATTCCCCAGCAAACAGCCCATTATTCCTTCTGTGCATACAAGTGCATCATCCTTTCCCATGCTGTCCTCTGCACTAATATGCAGCAGGGAACGAGCTGCCCAGAGATTTCTGATGGGCTACAAGGGAGTTAGGGGACACTGTGGTAAGACAGGGGCTTAGAAAAGTGCTGAAACCTATCACTAGTGAAAGTGAGGATGGCTTCTCTATTTTGCTTGGTTTCTCATGTTGCCAGGCTGCTCTTTTAGGGTTTGGAAAAAAATCAAGAGAAAGCTTTAGTTCTGGTGGAAGTTAACACATTAGTAGTTTTACTTTTTCACCTGCTTTGCTCCCTCTGTCTGTTCTCTTTGTTTCTTTCTTCTTAATTTAGTCCTAATTCCTGGTATGATTTGCTTTCCACTTCCCAGCTCTTTCCTCAAGGACAGGTCACAGAAACCAAGCACAGGGTCACTGGCTGGAAACAAAAGGGCATCTCTGTGGATTGCTCCCATGCTGACCTCTTCTGAGAGTTTATGCAGTCTTGTCTGCAAAGAAACTGTGCTGGACACAGAGCAGGTTTGCAAGGCAAGTTCTCTGGAAGGCAGAGAAAGGCAGCATTTTGGCTGCCTGGAGGGGCTTGGTGCCTCCCTCTCTGTGCTGTCCTCCCTTATGCTCCGGTGCTACTGGCTACAACACCTTCAAACCTTGTTAGAAGAGGATCATCAGCTGAGAAACACATGGATCAAGAATTGTTGCCTGCCTGGGACGGGAAATCAGTGTGTTGGGCTTCTGGTGCAGCAGGGTAAATCAAAAGAGGACAGTTTACCGGGAAAAGATCCCAGGCCCAGTTTTCAGGGCTCAAGCAAACTGAACAGTGCTGGTACTGACAGAACTGTGGCCTTGCAAAGCAACAGAGACTGGCCCTGCACTTGTCAGGGATATGGTTACCCCAAAGGTAAACCTCCTTACTTTCTGACATTAATTATCTACCTCTGGTTCTGCCATCTTTTTCTCATACATGTCTTTACCCTCCTTCAGTAAAGTCCTGCAGCTGACTACAAGATTTGTCAATGCAGTCAGATGCCCTGAGACTGGACCCTAGGAGCAGAAGGCAAGCAAAACCATCTACAGTTTGCATCCTCCTGGGATCTCCAGGTAGTCTTATTTTCCCAAGTGAACAGCTCCACTACTGCATGAGGCAACTGGGACAAAACAGCTCCTCCAGCTCCACAAACAGGCAAGAAAAAGCGCTGCGTGCACAATGGCTCATGAACTCAGGCCAAATGTTTATAGTACAAATTTAGCATCGACTGAAGCAGATGAACAATTGGTTGCAGAGTTTTATCCACATCCCCATTGTCCCCCAGGACATCATGAGTCAGTGAGCAAGCTGTTGACAGCACAAGAGATCAGACCGTATCAGCACAGCAGTAACTCGTACCACTGTGGGCATCAGAACCTGCAGGTGGAGATCAGTGGGGAAAACTGGGCCTACTGATGTTGTTGTTAGGGCTTGGTGGGGTTTTAATTCCTAGCCTGACAGATGTCAGATAAGGGGGACAACACACTGGCAAGGGAAAACAGGAAAACATGGTTCAGAGAGCAGACACCCAATCCCCTCATCTGCAGGGCTCTTTGTGGTGGATTTGCAATGGGTCAGTTTAACCTACAAAAATTAGTTCTCCCCACAATCAGGAAAGACTGCATGAGATGGTTTAGAGGAACTGAAATCGAGCCCATGTCCTTGCCTGACCTGTAGTAAGAGCATGAATTTGTACCTAATACATGAGGCTAAGTGCCAGCCACAGCACCGTCAGGGGTCCTGGTATCCCAATACATGAAAAATACCAGATAGATGAATGCAAATAACATCACACTTACAGCAAACACTGTGGATGTACTGTACAGTTCTGCTTCTCAGGGAACTGAAAAAAATTAATGTCTTTCTTTATGAAGGAAGACATGAAGACTTTTCTTATTGTGTAGACACAGAAGCAGAAGTTGAAAACACTGGTTAGTTGTTCATGATATATTACTTGATTTGGAAAAGGTGTTAATGTTTCTCACTTGTCCTTAAAATGGCACATTGTGGATTCCATTGTGGCACTTGAGAGTTAAACCTTTTTATGGGTCACATTATTTTCCCTTATTTAGCTCTATGCTCCATTTCAGCACCACCAAAACCCAGACTGGTTTATGACCTCCCTCAAACAACATCTTGGAACTCCAAAGTTGCCAGGAACCATAGTACAATTGTAAATGAGCTAAGCTGGTTGGGAGGCTAATTGCTGCTAAGTGACTTTATTGTCTCATGCAGACAGCGGGAAGGTCTCTCTGTTCACATCTCATGTGTACAGTGCAGAACTGGGGTCACTTAGCAGGTGGCTGGTTAAAAAAAGTAAATGCAAAGGCTGCTGGCCTGCCCAGTCAGTCAGATACCTGTTTCCAGTCTATGGGGCTAGGTGGCTTTCTGGAGCTTTTGAATAGTTTGGATCTCCTCAGAGGGTTTGGGAGGTGCTTTCCTTCAGGAAGAGGGCATGGTTGCCAGGTACTCCCTCCAGCCTGGTGATGGTCCTCAGCCTCGTGTAAGTCCACAATATTTACATTTTGCAGCCTTTATTTCCTCATACCCTGGCACTGCTGAGGAGGTTTAAGTGCAACTGCACGTGGAGTGTGTAGTACGTGTGGGTCATTGCTATACTGCACTTTCTCCTGAGCACCCACTCTGCCAGCTGGGCTGAGGGGGAGCTGGGATCCTCCTGAGCTGGTCCCAGGCAGTAAAACCTATGCTATCAGCCATTTGATGAAATGAGCTTCCTATTCCTCATTTTCTTACCCAACGGGCAGAGCAGGGTGGTGCTCTCAGCTACAGGAGCAGACACCTCCTGGGGAGGCACAGAGACCAGTAGCTGTCCTGTTCCATGCACTGGCCTATGCAGTACAATGTACTCTTTCAGTGTAGGGAAATGGCAAAAAGTGGCAGAAGTGAAGCCAGGCTCTGAGGCAGGATCACAGCTTGTGTGTGGTGCTGCTCAGGGAACATAAAAGCAAGGACTGTGAGATGTGTGTCACACCTGATGCTGTTATTGACAATGATCACTGTGTGTGACCTTGCACCAAACTTCCCTGATGACTGCCAGTCCCCTCTAAGCATTTTGCCTTCCCAGAGGAGATATTTAGGAACAGCATCTGTCAAGAAGTAGGATGACTCTGGGCCAGACTGTATGTGGGGAGACACAGATGTATTGCACACAATTTCTGCAAATGCTGAGGGGCAAATATCAGGCTGAATGGCCTTTCACAGGGCAGGAAACTCAAAATGTGGGGCAAATAAGTATTTCTTTTGCAAAGGAAAATTCCATCACTCAGAAGACCATGGTTTTATTTCTCCATGGCATTTTTGACTGGCATGTGGGCATTGACATTATGGTGGATAATGCAACCATTGCTCAGAGCAAGTGATAAAGCAGTCAGGATTTTCAGTTGAATTTTGCCACAAAGAAAAAAAAAAGTAAGTTAAAAAGTAAGATAAATCTTTAGTCTTTATTAGGATAAATGGGGCAAAGCTTAGATTAAACTCTGCTACTGAAGCAGCATTGATTGTGGGTAGGAGTTGCAGAGCTCAGCAATAGGAAGGCAACCGTGATGTCTTTGGCTAATGAACACATTCCTGCTGTCATCAGCCCAGGGGCAGCCTTTGCCCTGCCCAGCTAATAAGACAGAAAAGTTGCTCTGAGTTTTTAATATAGCTCCTACCTAATGTGTTCATTCCATCTGAGTTTGGCTCAGGTATTTTTCCAGCCTAAGGAGAAAACTCTGGGGCTTTGAAGCCATTCCTTGCTTGGGAAAAAGAAGTCATTAGCAGAGACTTGTGCAGGAGCTTGTACCACACAGGCTGGTGGAATTCTGCTCATTGTGATGTTGCAGGATGTGGCAAGATAAATAATTTTCATCACAGAGCCAGTGGAGAATGTCTTTCTCCCCTTAGATTTTCAGATGACCCATGTGTAATAATGAAAAAAAAATATCCCTTGAAAGGACTTGTAGCCGTTTCAGAATCAAGATTTAATACACTATAGGATGGAAATATATGGGAAGCATCTGTCAATGTGTCAGCATTTTAAAACAAGGAGAACAAAAAAAACAAAAAACAACTAACAAAGAAACTCCCAAGTGGACAAAATGGAGTTTGTCTGAGAAAGACTATCCAGAAAGGATATTGCTTTGTTTTTGCTTGGATTTCTTAAGCTTTGTTGTCCCCTCATTTTATGCTAATGTCTCAGCACGCTCAGGAGATTCTGTCTGAAATGTCAGAGTTAATTTACACCAGGAAAATTCTGTGAGCCTTTGCAGGAAACCATGAAGCACCTCAGGGTGTTTAACATATTTTGATTCTTGCCCAGAGAAGCTGTGGGTGTTCCATTCCTGGAAGTGTTCAAGGCCAGGTTGGATAGGGCTCTGAGAAATCTGGTCTAGTAGTGGAAGGTGCCCCTACACATGGAACTGGATGATCTTTAAGGTCCCTTTCAACTCAAACCATTCTATGGTGCTGTGATTCTTTGGTTATTTTCCTAGGTGAGACAGCTCTCTGGGGAGAAAAAGTCGAGTTGGAGCAGTGGGTGGCAGTCCACGTCCAACATGCCGTGCATCTCTGGGGAGTCCAGGTGTTTGCCTAGGCTGTCCCACATTTTCAGGGATCCATGCCCATATAGTGGTGCCAGAGTGAAATGACTGTGGAAAGAACTCAGAATCGAAATTGTGTAAAATGCTTCCAAATTTGTGTAATTGGTGAATGCAGACTGCCTTTCCATAGCAAAGAGCTGGTGGGGGAAAACTCTTCCTAACATGTCCATCTTTCCCTCTCCTATTCTGGAGCTTGGCTCTCTGGTGAAAGGCTTCTTTGAACAGGGTGAGGATATCCCATGAAAGTGAATACAAACTGATTAAGAAGAAAAAAGATTATTTGGCAATCAGCCAAGGAAAAGGACTTGTATTTCTGTTCAGAAGTCACATGGTCTGGACATCACCAGAAGGTTTTCTTGTTTTGTGTTTGGGTAGCAAAACTCATCATTGTCAACAGAGAGATTGTGAGGCTTATCTGATCTTCCCAGAGGTTTTCAAGTTGATCTTTATTGGCACATATGTCTCAAAATTGATGGCCCATGCAGGGAGAGATTTTATTCATTCCAAGTGCAGCTGAGATGGGAATAAGAAAGCATATATATGTGACACAGGCATTCACAGTGCCTGTGGGATACCTGAACATTCTCCATCTGCTCCTCCCCACCAAGGGCAGGGTACTTTGCTGAGGTGCAGCTCCTGGGCTGGTGTCCCTGAGTAGCTTGCAGGCTGAACCTGGCTGGTGTCTCACCATGTTATTGCTCTGCATTGGCCAAAACTCAGCACACCTTGACTGTCACTTCACTTTGCTCGGAGGTGACATTTAGCATGACCCATGACAGCTGGCATGACATGCCAACTGACCCATGACATGCTCTGTGTTGCATGAAAATGTTGGCACACCATTTGGCTACTATGGAGCTGGAGGAACAGGTCCTGTCTCTGGGAGGTGCAATCTGATTTATTCAGCAATTGAGTGTCTGCTTTTATTTTTATTTTTTTTTACAGTGGGACCCTGTAATGAGTTTAGTGAGTTAAAATCAGATTGTCAAGGGTGGCTCTTCACTGCCAGCAAAACAGAAAAAATTCATCAAGAGTTTCTTGTCAACTGCTAGAAAATACTTTCCATCACCCCTAGGGAGCTGTGCCTACTGGAGACTGAGTGATTTTGGAAGCAGCAGGCAGGGAAATCACTTATTTTATTAGCTATATTTTGCAGCCCAGTATGTTTGTACAGTAAATAATATTTTGCATAAAGTTACTGGCTGATGCTGTGCTTTTTATCATGGACTGCTATTTTTTACAGCTGCTCTTTTAAGTGTCAGCGCTGAGCATTTGTTTGTGTCATCATCTGTGCTTTACACTGCTATGTGTGGTGATATAACTGTTCCAAAGCTTTGTACTGTGACAGGGGTGTCACAGTTATTTGGGAGAGATGGAACCACACTTTGAACATTTTTCACTCTTTCCATGGCCACATTTATGGTGTTTGTAAAATTCTATGCGATTTTATGGCGTTTCTAAAATAACGTCATTTTATGGCAGTTGGGAAATGCTGTGATTTCAATGAAAAATGAACTACACTGGTTTCAGTGGGAGAATTTTCCAATGCCACTGAGGGATAAAAAAACCAGCCAAACTTTCTGAGCATAACAGAAAACTCTTTTGAGGACAGCAGCGATTAAAGAGTTTTCTGCCTTTGCTATGTAAGTGATTATTTTTCTTGTGGTAAACAGTATTTGCTGTTTTGTATGATATGTATGAGAGAAGACTGCAGCAAGAAAACCCCTACAGTTAAGAATTTTAATAAAGCAGAACCTCAAGGAAATTATGTATTTATAGTCACACGCATATGTGAAGGAGTAATCATGTTCAAAGGCTGACAGGTCTCTAAAACTGGTATTGGTAAAATTTAGTTCTGTGCAAAGGGCCACAGAAAGGGCTTTGGGGGTTGTCTCTGCTCAGTATCCTCCATATTAATTTTTCCCTATTTGCAGGATGTTTATGCTCCTATTTGTCAGAATTAAACAGGAATGTCATTCAATACTGCTGTCATTTTTATTCTATGCAGCTGTGTAACCTTCAGTAGCTATGGGCAACTCCCCCAACCTCACCTCCCCTCCTTGCAGGCTGCACTCTTAGCCATAATTGAAGAAAAATCCTGAGAAGGGCTGGAGGTGAGGTTTGTCAGAGCTGCTAATTAGCTGATGTCATCACATCAGAATTACAAGCCAATTCCTTGGACGACTCCAGGGCCTTTTCTTGCCAGCTTGGAGACAGATGCCAAATTTACCCTCAGAAAACAGGGGCAGATGATGAGTGCTGACACCCTCCAGTTCTGTCACCGAACTGTCTGGCAGAGGGTGGTTGGTTTAAGGGCCTTGACTGGAATTAAAGTTTTCTGTCAAGGCTGCTTTTTAAAAAAAAATTATTAAAAAGATTTCCAGACTAATTCAACTGAATGTGAAATTTGATGAGGGACATTTCCTTTCCAGAGCTTCTCATTTTGGGAGGAAGGGAAAAACAACAGCAGCTCTGCTGATGATAAAATTCAATTAGAGTTGAACTACCATTGATTGTTGCGCTTTCATTTGCGTTTATCTTTTAATTAAGCTATCCTCATCTGATTTTTAATTTTTTTAATAAGATTTTTTCCCCTTCTTTCCTTACATGTGGTTCAGGAGCAGGTGTTCTGTGACTCTGAATGAGTATATGTGGTGTTGCATCCCTTATTTCCCATGCTGGATGGTGAAGACAGCCTTCTGAGGAATATTGTTAGATATATATGTTATATTGAGGGCAGCACCCAGACCATGCCTGATACAAACAGGCATTGCAGAGCCATAGTTTTGTGGCCACAGCCAGACTGCCTGAATTAGACAGACTCTGTGGAGAGATTTAGGCATATTTGAAGTTCGAAAGCCCCCGTCACTTGAAAATAATCCTTCTCAGAGGTGGAAACAGCCAGCATTGTTGAGGGTATCTGCCACCACCAGCACTGAAGATGCTATTCCATTGCTGCAATTCCCAGGCCAAAAGACACAGCTGGACCGAAGACCTATTGATCACAGCTCCTACTCTCCAGGATGTGGACCCTCAGTTTTCTCTGCCTTCAGGAAGATGGGATGCACAGCTCTGGTTGGTATGGGCAAAGAGAGTGACCCATTTTCGGGCTGGCTCATGGTGCAGACAGGAATGCAAAGGCTGTGGGGCCAGGAGAGCAAACATCAAAGAGCACAGGCAGGATCTACCGGTCCTCAGAGAGAAGCAGGACTGGGAGTATTCTACCTGATCACACGCTTCCCACGGAAAATGAAGGCACAAGATTAATTTTGTTCCTAGTAAACATTTACACTAAGAACCAGTTATTTTATGACAGTGTGATAAAACATTTCCTGGGCTAGTGCTGTGTGCTGCAAGAGATCCTGCAAGAGCTGAGAAGACTTGGCTTCCCAGTAGTGGAGATTTGAATTTTCATAGCTCCTTCAGCACTATCTATCATTCACTGTAACATGAGTACAAATTTGACTTTATTAAAACAGCTTGTCTGAGATAGCTCAACTAACCACAGAAAACATAAGATGCTACCACATGCTGTTGTTTTCATAAGGACAGCAGCTTTAATATTGGAGAACACTAAATTGCCTGGAATGATATTAACTCCTGGAATGCTATACTAATGCTGGTCTGCATTTGAATAACTCCCTGTGCAACATAAACAGGCATCTCGCTGCAGTTCTCTTTAGTGTGTGTGTTAGAGGTGTTTTTTTCCAGCACACACCAAACTCAGAGTCTGCCAAGGTAGATGGGCATTTTCCTGTTGGTAGCAACAGATACTGAACCAGACTCCCAACTCCCACAGCCAGGCTCATCATCCTTCCTGGAGGCATTCCTAGCTCCCAGTTACAGAGAGCTGAACAGCAGAGTTTTGCAAGGTAAAGATCAAAAGGCAGTGTTTGCCCCATTGCACTCTACGTATTTTGTGAGTGGTCACAGGAAATAATTTATGTGTCTCCCTATTAGGCTTGAGGAGATTGCCCCACCAGGCTGATGCTGTGATTGAGGTAGTGGGGCATTCAGGAAGCAAGGGGAAAGGGCCCTGATGGCTTTCATGAGAGTCTGGGCCATGTGTTGTTCATAGAAAAGCAGAAACTTGTGGGGAGAAATTGTGCTGAGCCATCAGAATAAACGCTCCCAGGGAGCATCGACTCCAGAAGGAATGTAATTGCTATCATCTAAAGGATACACAATAAACCTGTGCAAACCAATACTTTTCGAAGACTAATACTTCGGCCAGATGACAGTAGTTGGTGACAATGATGGCAAACAGGAAAATTAACAGAAAAGGACACCTCTGTGCCAGGTTTTAAGCTCCTGCTCCAAGGGCTGTTTTCAAAAGGGCACCAAAATTTTGTCACCCTGAGTTAAAAAGCGCAATTTCCCTAGCCTCAGGGACTGAATTGCTTAGATTTAAGACACCGGCCTGAGGCAGACAGATAACACAGAGAAATGTCAAAATTTGAAAGTTAAAATTTGTTGAAATTCCAAGTGTCTGAGAGCAGCCAGATTGCACTGTGGAGTGCTGTAAAATGCCATCAATAAAAGACTGCTAACACCTGTGATGCAGGCTCAGATTTAAGACCCCTTGGTGGGGACCTGCTTTTTCGTAACTATAAGAAAGATAATCTTGGGACTCATATGATAGACCTGGAACACCAGACACCTATTTACTTCTGCTCCAGGGAAACAAAGGAAAAAGGCCCTTCTGAGTACGTCTTTACACCAGCAAGATTTTCACAGTAGTGAGGCACTGTTTACCCAGCGAGGCACCCCTAAAATGAGTGTGCACCTACTCTTGCTTGGGAAATCCTGGCAGCATTGTATGGGACAGCTCTAAATTCAGAACAGAAAAAAGAGATTAGTGGAAGGAATAAAGCAAAAGTAGCAGGGGCATTAGTCCTGTTAATGTGTGAGGGAGACAAAAGAAAGGAGGTGGGGAAAAGCAAGGCTTCAGAGAGTGGAAGATTCATGATGGACAAGGTTGGTATTGTTGAGAGCCCTAAAAGTTTTCCTAGCTTCAGTAGTCACAAGCAGAGGAAAGGTCACCCTACAGTTAGGAATGTGCTTCCTGCAGAGAAAGAAAGTGTTAAATCGGCTTTTCCTATTATTAAGGGACACAGACAAAGTGGCCCTTTTCTGCTATTGGAAGCATTGGAAAGCATTAAAAGCTGACAAAGCTTGCACAGGGTCTGCAAGGCTGAAAATAGCAGCATCTATATTTAATCAAAGATGATGAAGGATTCAGTGAATTTCTGTCCTGTAAGCTCAACATCAGCCATAAGACAAAGATGAGTAATGTGATGGCAAAGAACGTGACTATGAGAGTTTTGAAATGTAGAGAAACAGACAACTACTACAGACTCCTGGCACGTGGCTGCTGGCTGGTACTCTTTTAATTCTTAAACAGGTTTCAGATCATTCAGGTGGCCAACATGTACCGCTTGATACGATGGCTTCAGAAAGGGTCACAGTGCCAATGCAAGCTCTCTCATGATGGGACATCCTCTGCTTGAAATGCCCATGATAATATAATATATATCTAATAGCTGTTGGAATAATGAATCATTTGCTACTTTGGGGCACAGATTTTTTTTTTTTTTTTTTTTTTCTTTTCTTATTGAAAACCAAACCTGTTTGAGTTTCCTTTTAAAGCATTTAATCTAAACCCACCTTGTGGCTTTGACACCAGATTCATTTTTGATCAAACTCCAGAGTGCTTTCACAAGCTCCAACTCTGAAGACCTGGAATGAAAGGCATTTTCCCTTCCTTCCCTCTCCATTCTGCTGGGCTTCAGGAGGTCAGGAGGTGAGTTTTTATTGTTAGTCACTTGAAAATAAAATCATTCTGTGCCGGTATCTTTGGATAGACACTGTAAATTATGTATTTCAGCAAAAGCAAGAACATGTCCTGGAAGTGGGATAAAGCTGTTCCAGGAAGAGCGGAGGTTTGTGCAGGAACACAAGCAGCAAGGAAGTGTCACAGGAGACCTTCTTCGAAGAGCCAAACTCTCCTGGCTGGATAAAAGCCCACCTGAATTAATTCACTGACCATTTTATTTTGAATTAAGCCCTTATTTACACTAAGTCTTTTGGGTTAATCTCCCTGAGATGTACAGACATTGGCTCATTTGGTGGTTCCTGAGCTAGAAGTGATAGTGTTTTCTCATACCAAAGCCAAATCTAACTACAGGGAGGCAAAATGTGAGCAGAGCAAGAAAACAGAAGTAGGCCCTCAGGTGAGACCAATCGTCCAGGCTAAGGGGAGATGTGAGGGAACAGAGGAAGGACATTTTACAATTGCTCAGCAAAGTCAGGTCAGAGCACAGAGCAGGAAGAGAATGTAGAACTTGGTCAAAAAGCATGAGGAACCAGATGTTTGGCTGCTTTAAATCACAGCTTTTTTTGACCCAAGGTCTAGTGTGTACCTGCATGGAATTGCAGAGCAGGCATCGCCCTCTCTGCATGCTGTCTTTGTGACTGTGATCAAAACACGTGGTAAACACAAGAGAAAAAAAAGAAAAAAAGAAAAAAGAAAACAAGAGATACATTTAAAAGTAAACAACCCGCTCAAAACTCCAGCTCTCTTTTCTAGCCACCACCAAAAAACAACAGCAGCGACCATAAAAGGGAAGCTTTCTAGAGGCCCCTGGGCTCTCTTACTCTCTTTCTTTCACCAAAAAGTCAATGTGAAAATGGAAATCAGGGCCATAAGCCAGGGAGAGAAATTGTTTGGGTCACAAGGGGTTTTAGGGAAGATTAAAGGTTGAAGCTGTCATACGGAAAATACAAGTGGAATGTCATGGAGAACTGTGAGACTACAGGAGTTTACCCCAGGGGGCTTGTAAACCCTGTCATTTGAATCACTTGTTATCAGGTGAAGAAGATTAGGATGAAACTATGACCACATTTCTGTCCTCATGTCTTGTGTGGTCAGCTTCCTTGGATGACTTCTCCCTGAAGCAACTCTTTGTCAGGTTTAAGATGTGTTTG
Organism: Poecile atricapillus; assembly: GCF_030490865.1. Lineage (NCBI taxonomy): Eukaryota > Metazoa > Chordata > Aves > Passeriformes > Paridae > Poecile > Poecile atricapillus. The sequence goes on along the minus strand of NC_081289.1, from coordinate 24,569,557 downwards.
CCAAAGTAATCCTGTATGTCTGAAGAACTGCAGAGTTGAGGATGTCCCAAGGACTGGTGTGTCTAACCTGGCATTATGTGGAAACATCAAGAGTATGAAACAATGTAAAAGTAGCATCCTAAGCTTCTGACCACCATATCCTGACCAAGGAAAATGGTGATGTTGTGATCATCCCAGAATCCTCCTCTAGGCTAAAGAAATATTCATGCAGGAAAAGCTATCTCAACCCAGGTTATTGTGCAGTCATGTCCCCTTAGCTTTAGATGATTATGATGCCTATATTCCAGATAATCACTGTGTAAGGACAATTCACATCCCAGAAACTGCACTCATGAGTGAACTGCACCTAATAAAGAAACCTTAGTGTGATCACTTTTTCTTCTTTAAAGTAAGCTCAAGGTCCTTAATTTGACTCTGTGTGTGTGTGTGTGTGTATCTACAAAGCAGTCATCTGAAGTTGCATGATGTGAACACCACAACTAATTTGTGTTGATGTAATCAGTTAGGTGTTTAAGCTCTTTGCTGGAGATGAAGTTTAGCCCTGTATCTGACCTGAGTGTCCTTCACTGACTGATAAGATGACAGGGATGAAGATGATAGAGCATTCAGGAAAAGGTCTTGTAGAAGATCTGTAAGAGTAAGGATACAGTATATACACTGCAGACAGTGGAAGCAGAACTGGACCCTGAATAAGCAGGGGAGAGAAAAGCACCATATGTTGGAAGGTGATGAGTATTATGTAAATAACAGGGATAGAGACGTTTTGTAAATGGGCAGGCTGATCTCATTATTTATCTACAATTAAACTAAACTATGGGGTCATATCATCCTATTGAATCTAGCAGATTAAACTCAGGCTGTCTCCTTTTGTTATTGTTTTTGGGGGAGTTTTGGAGCTTTCTTAATTTAGATCAAAAAATGAGAGGCTTCCTCATAAGCATTTTAATTAACCAGCTGAAGAATTCTCTTGCCCCCAGAGACTTGCAGTACCAAATTCAGAGCTCAGACTGTTGTATTTCAGCCCAGATTGTGTTTGTGTCCCTTTATTCAAGTCAAAAACATAGACAGCAAAACAACTTCCCCCTCCCCGCCACCAACTGACTACTTGGAAAAAAAATAAGGTATCTTCAAAGTTTGATTTTTGACCTAAACATATTCTTTGCAGCAGCCCAGTACTTGAAGACCAGAATGTAAGAGAAAAGTGACCAAAACCTGCAGAGAAAAGCACTTTTATCTGGACCTTATGCCTATGCACACTTTATCCCAGGCACCTTTCCTGCCCCAAGGCATGAGTGCAATAGGGTCATCCAGTGTCTCATGGCTGAGTAAAATCCCAGTCCTTCCACAGGGCTGCTTGGTGCACTGTCCCGCTGGGGAGAGGCTCTCGGTTGAAGCGCTGGGTTTCCATGGAATGTGCTGCTCCTCAGGGAGATGAGGAGCTCCTTTCTGGTCCTTGGTGCCTCTTGCCCACATCCATTGGGCTGCGGCAACTCCCGGCAGCACTCCTCCAGCACGGCGACCTGGCACCACTGCCACCCATCATCCCAGCAGGTTTGTTCAAGGAGAGGAACCGCACACCTTCATGGAGGACACGGGGAGAAACACACTCCCCAGACAGCCTGTGTCCTCCTCTAAGAGGAGCTGGCACAGATACTGCTCCTTTCCAACTTGTGGGGTAGCAGTGAGCCGTAAGGGGGCAGGACATTGAAGAGCAAGTATGGTTTTGGGAAGGGCAGCAGCTCCACGTGGTGGGGAGCGAAGGAGAGCGTGCTGGGCAGCCGGGCAGTTGTCAGCTGTCCTTGCAGTGGTGAGTAGTATCCCATGGCAGGAAAGGAAGCAGAGAGCTTTCTTGGCATCAAGCTAGAAGCCTTTCAAGAATAAAAGCGTAGTCTCAAGTGAATTAATATGGACTTAATAAGGATGAAATTTACAATCAACCTTATTTGTTTCCCTGGTACTCGCTAATTAAGAAGAGAAGTTTAGAAAAACAGACTTCCTAAAACCCAGCGGTGTCTTGTCACCCAGGACACAAAACAAAATACCCTTTTTTCCTAGTCATGAAAATCTCCTGTCAGGGAAAGAGCCTGACAGGCTCTGCTGTGTGGCAGCCTAAAAAATAACAGTCCTGGGCTGCTAAAGCATAGGTTGAGGGCAAAAAGTGCTGGTCAGCCTAACCAAGGCTGTATGTTGTAAAGAGAAAAGAGAAACATTGATTTGTGGCTGCAAATGTCTTAGGTCCTCATTTCCAGGAAAATTCTGATTATTAAAACATTCTGAATTAAAGTATGGTTTACAGGGAAGTGATTTAGAAGCAAAATGGGGAAGGACCACCCTACAAGAGACACCTCACAGAATATTTATGGAACAGGTTTAATTCTGTGAAGAAATGTGTTATTTGATCAGTGGATTGATGGTGGGGTTTCTTGTCATTGTATTGCCAGTTTTGTCTTTTCCAGTGCTCCTTCTCTGGGATAGTCCCATGGGATTACTGGTGGAGTGACTACCTGGTGAAGGATAGCTGTCTCTCTCACAGCAGCTTTATACAAAGTGTCAAATACTCACTGTTATATCTGACTTGGGAGCAAATTCAACTTCTGTCATATGCTGAAGGCCACCAAAGTTCCCGAACTTCTCATGTTTCCTCCACTTTGCTCGCTGATTCTGGAACCAGATCTGGATAAAGGTAAGAATGAAAAGGTACAGAAATTAACAGAGTATGAAGGAGGAACTTCTCAAAGCCAACTACTTTCCCTAAACTCTGAGCATCAGAAAACACTGACCTCCAGTTTGGCAGAACCAGGGGATGAATGTAAAGTAAACCCCTGGGTTTGACAGAGCACTTTTCACACTTTGCATAGCATATGGGATCGCTGGACTACCGTGATACCCTGTCTTCTGTTGTGGCTCACAGAAGAAATAGGATCACCCTGTTCAAGGAAAGACAGTTTTCCAGGGCTCTCTGGGGAAAGCAGATCCTTCTGTGGTCAAAGCTGTGCAGTGGTCAATGCACACAGCATTCTGTGCTCCTTAGAAAGTGTGACATTTCATGACAGAGCTCTTCCACCCTTGGAGTCATTCCAAGTGAATAGACTGAGAAAAGATCCACCTAGATGTTTTGCTGGGCTGCAATAAAAGTCTGTCACCTGTGCAGATGTAGTTACAGGGTTCTACCTACATTTAGCTGGTAGCATTTGGAAATTCACATAAGGGACCTAAGTGAAAGACCCAAGGGGATCACTCAGCAATCTGAATATGTTGTCTGCCATCTCTTTTGCACTAGAAAACAGACAACTAATTTTGTCTGGGGAGTTCCTTTCATCTGTCAGCTGATTTGACCAGTCTGTCTTCTGGCAGAGGTATAAATGTATTTATTGTGCCTCTGCAATTGTTCATCTTGCTGCATTGCTGTGGAAAGTTGAAGCCCCCTTCAATTTTAGTTTCTAGCTTGCTAAGGGACTTGCTGTTTGAATGTAAGCAGGTGGTTCACATGAACACGAAGTGTTAGTTATTGAAGCCATGTGTTACTGGACGTAAATAAATATGTATTTTGAGCCAAATAATGAGCATCTCAGTTGTTTCTGCATCTCTCAACCAAGAAGTAATGGGAATGTCAGGAGCCCTTTGCTATATTGCTGATAGTTAGCTGCTATTTTGCTGATAGAAGTATCTGGGGTTACTGAGAGGACAGTTCTGTTTATCTGGCTTTGCATGTGTCTGGAAACTGCTTAGTGTGTATGAACTTCTCCATTCCCTTTCTACCATGCAGGAGTTATATGATGAAACAGCACCATTTAACACTCACCAAGTGATAGAGGGCAAAGGGGGCACTCCAGCCAATATTCAGTCTCTGAAGTGCTCCTTCTAAAATCTGCACGTGGAATAAAGTTCTAACTTCATGGACTTACTTTTTTATAACTAAAGGCAAAGATTTTAACACTTTTCAGACCAAACTTCTCTTTTTTGCCCAACCAGCTCTCCAGCACCCTTATGTCTAAAATGATTTCTCAATACCCAGCATGAGTTCTTTTTATTGTGTTTTAAACCTACTCTGCGTGCTCTGTCTACCACAGGTATCATACCTTTATCAACCAAATACACAGAATCACAGAACCATAGAGCTGGTCTCAGCTGGAATGTATCTTTTAAAGAAGATCTAGTTCCAACACTTCTGCTGTGAGCAGGGACATCTTTCACTAGACCAGGCTGCATAAAGTGCCATTAAGCCTGACTTTGAACACTTCCAATGATGGGACACCCACAACTTCTCTGGGCAATCTGTTCCAGTGTCTTGCCAATATCACCATAAAGAATTTCTTCCTCATACACAAAGTAAATCTACCTTCTTTCAGTTTAAAACTGTCACTAATAATCTCACCATAAAAAGATGAGTTTGGCAGTGTCTATTTTCATGAACCAGTGCTGATAAGCATTAAATATGTTACATTTTCTTTAACTCTCCATTAACAGAATATACAGTCCTTTTCACAGTTTTGCCAAAAATCAATGTTTGTCTGACAGGCCACTCATTATCTGCTTGTCCTGTTTACCCTTTAAATACTGACGTAACATTCGATTTCTTCAAGGCCCCTGGAATGGAATGTCTCCCATGCTCCAGAACTGATTAAATATCAACACTGATGACCCAAACTGCTTCTCAAGCAGTTTTTTCAGAACCACTGGAGGTAAGTTACTTAGATGTGTAGATTAAAAATTATCTGTCTGTAGCAGCTGCTGTTCAACCTTATCCTTAAAGAAAGTGCTGCCACCTTACCTGACATATTTCCAAGGATAGAGCAGAACTTATGAGAGAACATCTCTGACATTTATGCACTATCATTGACAGTCCTACTGTTTCTATAACGGAACAGATCAGTAAAATTGATCACTTTGGATTTTGTTGGGTTTTTTTTTTGTTCTTAATTGACTTTAATTGAGTTTTTGATCCTTAATTTTTCTGATCAAAGCTTTGGCTTGCACCCTCCTGCTTTGCTTATTTATTTTTTATAATTTCTTTTTTCTTGTGTTTATTCATACAGGATTCTTAACTTTTTCTGTGTAACACATGTAGTTATACAATTTCATCTATCCACTTAAGCTGTTTCACAGCAATCATAACTTTTTTTCTTGAATGGAAGACAAGATTTTTCACAGTTATGAAGGGTTTCATTTGGTCACTGAATGGGTGTTCACTTACTTATTTGACAGTTAAGTTATATTTCTGAGGTGATCTGACTGACACAAAGCTTTTAGCTTTGTCAAAACTGTTATCTCAAAGTAGCAAGAGCACATTCTTTGCGTGCTCACACAAATTCTCTGTGTGCTATTTGACTTGTGTGACAAATGCAGTCAATCAAAACTATAACTTGAAACTTGAACCCAAATTACTGCTAATTTTTAGTTTTGTGGCTGATTTCCCTTTATTAGCCAGGATGAGGTCAAAGACAGAATTTCCTGTGTCTTGTATAACACTGTCTGGATTGGGAATTTGCCATCTGCACTTCATACATGAGAGACTTTTTACCTCTTTCATTTACATCTCAGGTTGATGTTACCCATAATAACTCATTTTTATTTTTCCCCATAGTGATTAATTTTTTTTAAACAAAAACATGTCTGGTTCCTTCACATTTCATTGTTCTGTGGAGAACATTGACTGGCAGCCCAGCTTGTGTTTTATGCTGTTGGAAATGCATTGTTGGTGTACTGGTATTGCTAATGGGCATACTGTGGCAATGCAGGTCTAATTCTCCCTGTCACCTAACGATGAAGCAATATCATCGTGGCTAGTCAATAGTCCCAGGCACGCCATAGTCAATAAACAGCTCTGTGTTGAACTTTGATTGTTAGAGAGGGATATGTGCAAAAAAATACACCAATGACTATAGCACTGGGGCAAGTGCAAAAACTGTCTCAAGCAAAAATCATCACAACAGTGCCTGGTAGACACCACCAAATGCCAGTACAGAGTGGAATGTACATTTTAATGTAGGAGATTTACTATGCAGTAAGAATTTGACATCAATTTTTAGCTCAGTCAGCAACATTATATTACAACTGGGGGAAACTGGATTAGTTTCTGTGCACTGAAATTATAGCCAGGCCATTTACAGCCTGTGATATCAAAATACAGAACACTAAGAAGCACTTCCATTTTGGCAATTATTTTCACATTTTTTGAGACTCTGTGGAAGATGGATGTGGATGACAGTTTGTACTGGATGAATATTAGCCTATAAATGGTTGATAAATGATTAATAAATATTTCCATAAGTGGCTGCTCTGTTGCTACAGAGTCCAACAGGTTGCTCATAACCACCTGTAACTCCTATTTGCTATGCATTTAGTATGCTGGGAGCTCCTGTTAACCCTTTGATTAATTCCATTTGGTTAGTCACAGCTGGGTGACAAATACTTCTTTCCCTATTTGTAGGAAGAGAAGAGTGATACTGGCCTTGTCTGCAGGGTAAGAGAGAGGTCACGTATCTCATTAGCATTGCCACCCAGGCACAAACTATTAAGCATGCCAAATAATGAATGAATTGCAGTGAACATAGCCTTTTGGAGACACACAGTACCTGAACTCTGGCTTCTGGGAGGTTTATCTTTGCTGCCAGTTGATTGCGAATATGGACATCCGGGTAGTGAGTCACTTGGAAAATTTTCTCCAGTTCCTGGAGCTGCTCAGCTGTGAATGTTGTCCGAATTCTTCGTTTCCCTTTCCTCTCAGCTGTGAAAACCAAGGAAAGATGTATTTCTTTTTACAGGAAAAGGCTACAGGACCACAAGAAGATTCAGAGGTGCAGCAGTTTCTGTAAATTGCTCTGCAGTTGGGATGGCATCTACCACACCTTCTAGATATGTACTTATCACAGGTGACTGGCGCCTGCCATTCTTTAGCAGACAATGTGAATGAACTTCTTTATCATTAAAGAAATGAGTCAAAAGTGTTCATTTGCATTGCTAATTCCATGTATACAACACATGTCAACAGCTACAAATGCCTATGTATTTTAACCACACTAGCCCTGCAACGAGTTTGTCACCAAAGTCCTTCAGTGTTGGACCAACCATCAACCCCTGAGTGACTGCTGTTCTCTTCTCATACCACTCATACAGCAGCAGGGATAGCCAGCAGTTTAACTTTGCAGTTGCAAAGAAAAGGTGTTTTTCTGACTACCATTGTGTTGTGAGGACTTTCTAAACAAGCTTAACTTTAACTTAACCTTAAGAGTAAGGCATTAGAGCCCATGCAGAAGTTTAGGCGCTGTGAATTCCCAAGTAGACTCCTAGACTGCAACATTGCTTCACCTGTTGTGGTGTGATCACAGAAAGTACTTCCCTCAACACTCCTATAGTGTTTTGAAAATGCCCTCCTACACCAGGATATTTCATTTCAATCATGAACTCTGTATAGAACTTGATGTAAGTTAGAATGAGGTCTCTGTTGCTCCAAAATGATGCTGAAGGTCTTGCAAGGAAGAGGAAAAAGCAGCTGCAGAATATGGAGTTCAACCCCATTCCAAAGCTGGACTCTTCTCTGATTGACAAATGGAGTATCTTCCCACTGACACTGAGTGACCAGTACAAAAAGCCACACCCCAAGCACTGTGAATCACAGGGTTTTTCTAATGAGCTTGGAAAACTGATCTGACCAGAAAATGACATATTTCATTCTGTAATCAAAACCTCATTGTGACTCTGTTGACAAAGAAAATAAGGATTAAAATATTCTGTTCATCAGCTTGGTACGAAGCAGCCCAGACACAACACCATTGTGAATATTTCATCTTTTCTAAACCTTCTGGGGACTTTGAAAAGAAACCAGTCATGCAAGAATAACTGAGGAGTGTCATTTATCATAAACACTGTCAATACTACCATGTCTCAGAAACAGCCTAATAAAGCTGATGTCCAACACAGTTAAATCCATATCATTAGACTTTCTACCAGCCTATCAAAGTACTACTCATTAAACTGCAGCACTAGCTTTAGATTCAAGAGAAAAACAGAATTTCCACTGAATCTTGCTGGCACTACTGGGGCAGAGCTTTGAAATGAGAAATATTCCTGTGTGTTTATGCTGAAGGTATAAAGGGCACCTTCTCCTAAGAAGCCCTGATTCCATTTACTTGAACCTTCCCAAAAGATTACTGTAAAGGGGGTTTATTGCTATATGCAAGAAAAGGGAAATATCAGTGCTGATAGCAGAAATCTTAGGACACTACATCCCCTGGAGATAAGATAGGGTTCCCAGTTCATAATGCTGTTTCTTGAGGATTTTCACCTCACATTTACTATACAACTTACTATACTCTGTCCTGCTGGCACCTCAGAAACGTCCAGGACTAGAGAGCACGGCTTTAGAGAGAACAGGCATGAGTTCCTGGTGTCTCATACCAGCTTCTTGGGTATGAAAATGACCCAGATAACTTGGTGATGAGCAAAAGAAACTCCCCATTAGCTCACTCTAAATCTTTCACATTTTTCTTTCTGGAAAGCTGAATTGTGTTGTAGACAACTCTTACATAAGGGGAGGGTCTGCACAGCGCTCAGAAGTATCAATCCTACTGAAACCAGACTTTGCAAAGCTGAAACTCATGATGAGATTGAACAAAATGCAGTAACATGAGGTCAGTTATGGGCCAGTAGAGACTGAAGGACAAATTTTGATTTTGACTAGATATGAAATGAAACTGCTAACAAAGTAGACTCCTGTGAACTAATCAAGGCTTTTGCCAGCAAGGAATATAGAAAAGTGTATTTTTTTAAAAATAAGTAATCAGTCATTCCATTTTTAATTTTTTTAAAAACTATTAAGAAATGCAAAAAAATCTGGGACTCAATGTTAACATTTTGTCTTGCAAGATTAAACTTTTTCCAACTGTAGCTTTGATAGTTCCCTTTGCCTTGGGACCTCAGCTTAGAGATCCCATAGCAAACAACAGCATTCAGAATTACAGTCTAATAAAGAATGTGGGTGGAAGATGTAGGACTAGGAAGTGTTGGAAGTGTGGAACTTTGGCTTTTCAAATGTGGCTCTAGAGTCTCTGGGGAAATAAGACTCTGTCTGAGTTTCCTGAGCTATTTTTTATGTAAAAGCTGGGGATATTCAAGTGCGCTTTTATGCTCTGTGAAAGTCATTTGCAGGTTAGCTGGCTGCTGAAACCAAGACTGAAAATACAAGGCAGCTAAATATGTCAGCATTTTCAGATGCTTAGAGATATAGCTGTCTATACATTGCCTTACTGTTGACATTGGAAGGGCCAGATCCTCCACACTGATAAAGCAGTATAGCTCCTTTAAATTCAGTATCAGGCTCATTTGTCCTCTGCAGATCTGCTTTATTACTAGGTCAGACTTGGAGCAAGTTGGAACATATGAACTTTGTAGAAATAGAAATTCTTCTTGAAGGTGCACAGTGGAAGGATGAGATCAATGACTACAAGTTGCAGCAAGGAAAATTCTGGTTACATACGAGGTAAAACATGTTTTTATTATGAGAGTAGTCTGATGTGGGCCAGGAGAGGCTGTCAAGTCTCAGACCTTGCAGACACTCTGAACTTGACTGGTCAAAAGCCTAGGCCACCTGATTTAAGCTAGCCCTGCTTAGATTTGGGGTTGGAAAAGTTAGTCTCCAGAGGCCCCTCACAACTTATTTTATTATGTAATCTCTGACCTCCAAATAACGACATGAATTAAAGCCCCCCCATCATTCCTTACCTAAAAAGTAAGAGAGCTTACAGCATTAAGGCCTTAAACTAAGCACAACTCAAAGCATCTGATTTGCAGTTGCTTATATACACAGTTCTGGCATATTGCAGCTTATTTCCACTGTCCAGTGTAACAGAGTTTCAAGAAATTCAAGGTATGAGAAAATCAATACTGATGACTACTGCTCAAAGAGGTTTTTTAACATTTGCATTTTATGACATAAAAGCTGCACAGCTGCAATAATGCTATACTTGGGGAAAATGTCTTCTGGACTACATTCTGCAGTAGGCAAATTGCCTGTGGTACGCCTTGCACTGCTGTTTCTTAGCTGCATATCTGAACCAGCTAGAAAAATGCTGCCTCAGGGAGATCCGTGCAATCGTACCCCCCATTTGTACTTACCCCAGTGGCAGCTAGGACTGTATCAAGCCTACTTGGGCCATACACTGGAAGGACAAGGAATTAAAAATGCAGGAGAAGGGCTGGAAATCAATGTTAGCATGTATTTGCCTTGAAGTAAGTAATCTAGGTAGATGAAGATTGGTGGGACCAGTTTATCTTGCTGCAATCTTCCTTGTCATTTCTGGACAGACACCCTCTCACAGTATGTGACAACCAGATACAAAGATTCTGCTTCTTCTTTGACAAGGAGAAAGCAGTTACATAAGCAAGTGGCTTTAGCTATATATCCTCACAAATACATTTTTCTCTATGTAACAAAGGTGACTGTATCATTTGTTTCTCAATAAGAAACTATGGTGTGTTGAAATAGAGCCTCATTTTATCTGGTTAAGTTCTGTTTCATCCTTTTTTGCTTTTTTCAGAGAAGTTCCTCTCTCTCTCTCTCTTTGTAATTCAGATATGTGGATCTCCCAGACAGTTCCTTCTGGCTTTTCTGAATGTTGTTTTCCTTTGGTGATATTCTGCTCGTGGCAGACAGCCCCATAGCCAAAACCTCCAGTTATTACAGAGAGTTAATGGCATCAGGACAAAACCTGTTTGTCTGTATAAAGGGATGTGCCCATGGCAGTCCCTCTCCAAGTGAAAGAGTGGGCTCATGGCTTTCAAAAGAGCTTGTGCTGCAATATTTAGGCATGAGTACTGCAGTGTTGCTAATCTTTATTAAAGTGGTTTTCCAGCCTAAGAAGGACTGGCATAGCCAGTGAGACTGATCCTAATTGGATGGGTACAATATGCTCCAGATAGAGCCTCCTGCTTGTAAAACACAGCATTTCATGTCCAGCTGCTGCCTCTTCAGGCATTGACAAACTTAATTCAGAGAAGCACAACTTGAACTTTTAAAATCTTGACCTCCTCCCTTCAGTCCAAAACTCCTTCATATAGAGTTGCTTCCATCCTGGCACTGGGTACAGTGCCTAATCACCTGACAGCAAGACTGAAATGCAGAGAGAAGGTACAGAGGGTGTGAGCAGGACTGCTAAAAATACCGGGCTAGAAACCTGTTTAAGCAGGCTGTACGGTGGTGGTCAGGGGAGTTTCTTAAGCCTGCTTGTCAGAGGAGTTGGCAAGGAGTAGACAGTATGCACGAAACCATTCATGCAGACAGTTTGTTGTGGAGGATTGTGCACACCATCAACCTGAGCCCCTGGTGAATTTAACCTTTCCTGTCTGCCAGCAAAGTGATGACAGTTTTTACAAATTCTCTTGCCTGAAATGGTGGTGTGCATAACTCTGGCATGGCCAGTGGTCAGCAGAATATCTGAAGGATGAAGGAAACCATCAGGTCTGTACCTAGGGCAAAGGTCATGCACATTCATGAACTCCTTCAGGCCAATGTGGATTGCGGGTAGATTCATGTGTAGGTTCCTCATGCAGCTAAACCTGAAGCTTGATGCTTGACACATTAATTTCAGTGAATGTTTGCCATAGTCAAACCTCACCTTAAGAACAGTGGCCAGCCTAAACCAATAATGGTTCTCATCAAAGAAAACAGGTTCCCCATCACTCTCCCCACACTCTCTGGTCCAAAACCCTCGTGAGAAACCAACCATTTGGAAGAGGGAGAAAGCTGAGCTTATTGCAGGTTGCACAGACAGCCTGCTTTCTTCTTTATTCCTGCTCTTTGTGGCTATTTGTACCTGCAAACATCTAGACACCAATCAGGAATGTTTATTTACATCTCTGCCTCTGCTGTTTCCCTGTTAAGCATAAAGGGCTTGCTACAGTAAGTAAAAGACCTGCCCTCAATCTCAAAGGACAGCAATTAACAGTACCGTATCCTGTGTCTTTAATGAAAAGTTCTAGGACAATTTTGGAGAAGCCAATAAATATTTATTAAGACCTCTGAAATTAACTATTCATGATGTGCCATCAGCTTTACAAGTGGTCATATTATACAGATTCTTCTAGAAGGAACAAATTAACCTCTGGGTCCTGTGTAAAGTACCCTTTTGATCCAAAATTCCCAGGAAAGAAGGGGCTGCTTGAGGAAAGCATTGAATGTTAACAATTGTTTTAAATAAATAAAACTCCAAACCCAAAACCCATGAAGAAACAACACAAAAGGAATTTATTATAGTCCCCAGCTGCTGACAGCTTTGCTTTCTTCAGTGCTTACTTGTACCAGTGAGACTACTATGCGAACAGAGTTTGAAGGGTGAGAGTAAAGGATTCATGTTTTCACTTAATATCCAGGGTGTCATTATAAGCAGTCAGTCTTCAAAGAGGGAGGAAAAAAACAGGAATCATCCTTCAACAAGTAAACCCACCAAAACAAGGTCAATGACCTGGGGCATTTCCAAGTGTATATAGAGGAACATTGCACTTTAGAGACATGGGGTTGCAGGGACTATTCACACAGATAAACAAAAGGCTGGTAAAACAGCTAATGGCAGCCAAATTATATATATGGGCATTTCTTTTCTTTCCTCCCACTTTTCCTTTTCATTTAGAATTGTTTCCTTTTGTTCTGCAGGACAATGGGATGCTTGTGCCCTTTCTCACAGTCCCACTGGCATATTCTGGGCAGCTGATATTTATCTGGGATTGTGATTGCACAGTGCTTCGTTGTCTCTTGGGTGTTTCAAAAATGCATTAAGATAAGTCATATTAAGATAAGCATATTGGGGAAAAGACTGTCTGTGAGAGATAAACCATGCTGTTTCACAGGGGTACATGGATTTGACCATATTGTCCACAAATGAACAGTACTAGTGAATTTATTACTTCAGAGAAAACACAAACATTGAGCTAAGGATGTCTGCAACTGGCATCAGTACAGAGGGGACATGACTTATATTGCTATTCTTCCAGAACTGAGATTATCTCCATTTCTGTTGCCTTTATGAAAATTGCCACCAGAATTCATCAATATGCTTTGGGATAACAGATGCTATCATAACAATAAAACAATTAGATTAATAAAAAGATCCCTGAGCTCCCAGTCAGCAATGTGCAGAGGATTTCTGCTATGGAAATATTTGGGTGATGCTGACTCATTAGGGCAGCTTCCTCTACAGCAAATAATGAAGACATGAGCTGCAGGAAGTAATGTGAATCTCTGAACCACGTGTGGTTCACAGACTGAACACCTTAGTTTCTGGTGGAACTAGGAGCCAGCTCTGTTTATTGAAGCATGATCTATGCTGTCCTTGAATTATTGCCCAGAGAAGAAATCCCACAAGACCAGACATCACCACTGAGGGTGATGCCTGGCTTCTCCAAGGCACTGACTGCTCCTTTGCTTGAGCAGAAGACTGGAACCATTACCTGTGTGCAATGCTGGGCACACGCACACAGTGCCTTTGGATGTAGTTACACTGCACACCTGTCCAATGTATACAATCAGACCCAGCATGTGTAAAAGACAAAAATGATTGCCCAGGAGGATCTAAACTAGGCTGGAATCTTCTACCTGGTAATCTCCACCAGGAGATCTAAACATGCCTGACTAAACTGGACAGATGATGGGCCCCTAATCTGAACTGATTCTGATCAGGGCTCTGGAGCTGCCAAAGTGAGCCTGCTGTCTCTCTGTCAGACAGAGCAATAAGGGGTTGGTAATGCAGCCCCATTAACTGGCTCCTACACAATGAATTTTCCCTAACTGCTCCTTAAGAGCAGACACTTGGGGAATGCTGCCACACATCAGGCAGGCATGGGGGTATGTTATCCTCTCAGGCTCTGGTGCTCCACTCTTCTGAATAGGCAAGCCAAGTCTCAGGGGGGTCAGACAGAGCAGAGAGAAGTAATTAAAAGTAAAATGTGAGCTTAGGATTTGGGTGTTTACACAGACAGGTTGCTGAGAGGCAGACCAACAACCACTAGAGTTTGCCCTGCTTGCTCTGAAGTTTTGAGTACCTTGGCAGTGATGGTGGTTGCACGTGGCAAAGGGGCTGCAATGACTCATCTCACAGAAGCTGGCCCAGAGTCTGAACCTGCAGCTCCAAAGTAAGGCTTTCCTTAGAATGATCTTCTAAAACAGATTTTATCAAAGCTGTTTCTCCTTCTAAAGTGGGCTTTTTCAATGCTGCTTTCTAAGAATCCAGGTTTTCTGAAAAGGCTCTGCTGAGCTTTTCATGCAGAAGGCCACAGGTGAAAGCATACAGCATTCAGAATGAAGGCACCCAAATTCAAATAAGGGTTTAGCAAAACTAAATGCCAGTGTCAGCATGTCTCTAGCATATGAGGGCTCTTCTTTTTTTGCTTACAATGCAGCCTCTAAGTTCAAAGTACAAGAGGCATTGCTTCCTGCAAGTGGTTTGTGATAAGGGCATAAATCTATTTAGCTTAAATGACACTGCATTTCTAAACCGCTTAGTGGCAGAAGCCATTTTGTAGGAAAAGAAAAATTTTAGGGAATTGTTGCAGGATGTCCTGGAAATAGGCTCCAAATCCATATTCAGGGTCACAGTTGGAGTGTTCTTGCTACCTCAGACCAAATGCCCATGAAGGAGGTTGTTGTCGAAGCCTCCTCCTCACCTTTCTCCTCCTGTGCACAACAGCATCAAAGCCCAGCCTTCCTGCCTCCAAGGTGATTGTACAGCCCGCCTGATTTCTTCTGTTCCCTGACAACTACACAGATGTGTGTGTCTGGATAGAGCCCAGGGCCCTTCCTCTCAAATCATGAAGGAATTTTACACCAATAGACGTGTGCTGAGAGGGAGAAGTGAGGGAATGCCCTGCCAAAGGCTTCTGATGTCTTCACATCAGAAAGGTCTCACGCTGCTGAGGCTGGTGCTGTTCCTCTGAGTGCATAATGGCGTGGTCGGTGTGGGTGTGAGGGAGGTGCTGGGGACACCTCCAAGGATACACTATGGGCATTTGAGACTGCCAAAGTGCCTTGTCAGAGGACCCATAACTGACCTGTAGCTGCCATGCCAAAAGCATTTCTGAAGTACCCCACAGCTGACAGGTGCATAAACAGAAGTTAATTTGCTATCAGCTTGAGCTGTCAGCAGGACTACAGACTGCTTCCAGGAATGATGCAGTCTACTCTTCCTGCAGGTGTTGTTGCTGACTTTGTCCAAGAAAGGTGATACCTGCCACAGCCAGAGGCAGGAGAAAAAGAGCTGCCAGCTCTTCCCCCATAATGTAAAGTGGAAGAAGGAGGCTGAAACTTGAGATACAGGGAAGTATTTTAAACCCAGGCCTCCAGCTCTCTGCTAGGAATGACACAGTGCATGAATGGGATCCAAAACATCATTGTTTGCACACCACGGGGAAAATGTCAATCCTGTGCTTTAGGATTCTCCCTCCTTCTTGAGCCAGTTTCTATCAAAGGCTCAGCAACTGCAGGAACCAGTAGCCTAGGAAATGGCAGATCATTAAACCTCTGCTTGGCTTCAAAACCTCACTGCGATGAGGGAACAGAGGGATTTTGTTTAAAACGCCTTTAAAATACACATTGCAATTGAAGGGGGCTGCTCATGTTGGCTCAGGTTTGTGCAGGCAATTACATGCTTCCTCCCCTGCTTTACTGATGAGGCTGGTACCCACCACGGTGCTGGTCAATGAGGCTAAGTGCCAAGTCAGGATAGCTACCTCCTGGCTGGAAATTCCCTCACATCTGAATATTCTACTTTTATACTCAGAGGCAACTCCAAGAGCCAGATACATACAGCCCTGACTCTTCTGTGAGGAGGCAACATGATTTAGCCCTGCTGTCATGAGCTGTGTGCAGCTTACAGGGCAAAGAAAAGCTAAAATTTCCAGTTATCTTACATGGCTTCTCCCTGCATCACGACTGACGGCTGTCTTGTGGTAGAGGAGGTGACAGCAGCTTGTCACAGGACTCATGTGTACCATAGCAGCAGTGGCAGAAACAAGGATTTTCTTTCAAATGTATGTCACAGAAAGTGTTGTTTCTCCTGCCAGCTTGCAGAGTATGGAGCAAGGATGATGTGTGGATCTTAGGAAAGTCAGCTGAGTAACCCCACATCTGCCATCTTCAATGGACTTAAACGGAATGCCCACTTTCCCCTCAAGTAAATAATAACAAACTGCAAAAAACACCTTTCTGCTGCTGCTGAAAACATGTTTTCTGGAGTGTAATAAGAATGTCTGTATTTAGTTTTCCTCAAAGTCAAAGAACTTAGAGGAATTCTCACATGCAGCTAATTAAATGCCCTCTGTCTGTTAGGAGCTTGTCTTGTTCAGATACCACATATCCTGCTTAGCCTAAAGTCTCTGTGCAACATATTGGAAAAGGATATTTGTGCTGTCCAGTGCTTTGGCTAAGAGAATAGACCGTTGTTTACCAGTGCTCATAATTAAATTAACAGATTCACCAACATGGCCAGAATTGAAAATTGTGTCTGACGCATCCTGCCAAATCTACTGCGTATCACTGGTTTGCTGGTGTGCATGCTGATGACCTCTTCATCACCTGTACAGTGGGTCCAAGGTGTACAGAACACATTGAGCTGACTCGGCTTATTCACCAGCCTCTCTCCCCACCTTGTGCAATGCACATTCTCCAGGAAACGGGCATTGCACAACCCTGGCAGTGAGGCTCAGAACGTGCTAACTCCTCACACCCTGAGCAGGAGGGCAATAAACACCCAAAACAGTCCCTACCATTAACATTGGTAGAGTTGGTAGGACTGAGCTGGAACTTCAGCTCAAACAGTGGCTCTTCAGTCTTCTGATGGCAAGAATGAAGAATGAAGACGTGAGTCTCTGTGACTCAGCCAGGAGCTATGGCCATCTACTGTGACTCAGCCAATGGAAACATTTGTAATGTCTGTTGTTTATCACCATGTACGTAATTGCAAGATAACAGTTGTTTTTTGGGGCATTGAAGGGGAAAGTCTGGGTATGGAGGCACTCACCATGAAGTGGATGGTCCACTGGGAAACCACATAGCTGATCTTCCTCTTCCTCATGTTTTCTTTTGCCTTCCAGACATTCACGTCCCGTGTCCTCACCCAGAAGGGACACTGGGTTGGCAGTAGGCCTTCTGCAGTGAGCTGCCTGAACTCTCCTTGCTTTGGCCATGGGTGCAGCACATGTGGTGGGAAGAAGCATTTTGACTGAAGGTAAACCACAGTCAGACTGTCTCTGGCTGCTGGAATCTGTGAAGGACACAGCACAAGACAGCTTTGAATAAAGCAGCCACCGTTAAGTGCACCTTCCAGTTTGTGTGAAAAAAGTGGTCTGGATACTATGCCATTCAAACCTGATCATACTTTAAATGGCCTTAATCCTTCTGTGCTGTACTTCAATGCCAAGATTACCCCATGTTGCAGACACAGGATCTCAGTGAATTTGACCCCCACATTTTGCCTGTTCTCTGCTTCCTTCCATGTTAAAACTTTCAATGGTCCTTATGAGAGATTTTTTAAAAGGACCGTAAAAATAAGGAGACATAACCAAAAGATGGAGAAATCTCAGCTTCTCTGTCAGTATCCAAATTAGTGGCTGCCTTTCTTGAAGAACATGGAAGTGAAGTGGATATTGAGCTGCTCTGAAAATCTGTCAACAAGATTGCCATGGAATTTGCTGGACATCAAATGCTTTTAAAAGTCTGGTCCTTTCTTAAATATCCCTGTAGATACACCTACCCTAGAGGAAAATGGGCCAATGAATAGGTTAAAAGTCAGTGTCTTCCCCAATTCAGGTCCCTCTGTCCTTTCCTCTCCATCTGGGCTGCCTGCTGCTCTGATTTAGGCATTGGACAATTTTAAAGGCAGCCTTTGCCCAGGCTGTCAACATTTCCCTCTGTGACAGATGACACTGGTGATATCTAGGAAGGTACTAACAGCCAACTCATCTCTGTGAAATCACCTGCATGCTCTTGTTGATAGGCCAAACAGGAGAAGCATGTGTTGGCCTATTTCCATGAAGTGCAGCTGTAACATGAGCTTAGATTTGAGATGGACATTATAAACCATCTCTAAGGTAACTTCACCTCCCTTTTCTATATTACAGCCTTGCCATAAACCCCGATGCTGAATGTTCAATGTGCTGCCTTTGGTAGTTGCAGTCATGGCTCAGTTGACTCTCCAGAGACAAGACATCTGTATCTGTGCTGCTTTAATGGCAAGCCTAGAATTTGCTCCAGTTCTCCTCCCCACCTGGATTTCTTTGCTTGGAAAGACAGAGTAAAAGGCAACACATAAACATAACGTACCCATTAGAGAATTTAGGTTTCATGGTTTGCATGGTCTGGGAGCAAATATAACAGTACAGGTCTGTCTGCTATTATTGCCAAAGAACATTAAAATCCTAATGTTACAATGGACTGCACCCCTGAGCAGTCTCCCACATCTAGACTCTGGGGTTTGCTGCATCTGTGGGTGGTCCCCTCTACCTTCTCATATCTAAAAGGTAGCAGGTGTGAACCACTACAGACTGTGCTGGAAGAGACTCCTTAATTTTTAATGCATTTTACTATATTATATTAATCATATCATATCATATCATATCATATCATATCATATCATATCATATCATATATATATAGTCACATCTGGCATTGGCAAAACATCTAACTTTTTAGACTTGTTAGAGATTTCTTTTCTCAAACAAACAAGTTCTATTTGAAAGCAGCTTTGGAGCAATGATCATTGTAACATCTGGAGACAAAGTACCCAATTCTGATTCTCCCCTCAGTAAGAGCCCACACAATAGGAATTTTATAGAGGGTTGACACTTCCATGAAGAAAATGAGGTTGTAAGAGCTCCAAACATTGGACAAAGCTTCATTTCAATAAAGAATAATTGTCTAAATGTTATCAATTTAAAATATCACCAATCTTTGAGTAACCTTCTAAACACAATTACATGTGTACAGTCATGTGGACCTTAAAAACCTGGCCCACCTCTGCGTTTGAGGCACATTGTGCAAAACAGGAGTAATTTTATTCCTTTAGTATCAACTAATTTTGAGTTTTCTGGTGAGAAAACAGGTGAAGTTTTGAATAATATTTGTGGGATAAAGGAGAAGGACAGACCTGGGAATGGTTACTAGCATAAGGCAGGGGTTAAATAACAGATGATCAGAGGCTATCAGTACTGGCATAGGTTCTTAGCCCAGGATTTCTATCTCAGTCTCCCATCCCTAAAATAAGGACTAGTTGCACTCCTTTGCTAGATGTGTTGCTGTGAAAATTAATATGTTACAGAAGTGATGATGCATATATCCTACAGTAATGAAAAATGTAAGGGCACCTAAGCAAGGTGCTCTTATGGGGAGTGATTAAAGCTTTCTAAGAATGACATTAGCATTTCCTAAATTATAGAAGACTTTTCATGTCTTTATTCTTCATATACAACTTTCCTCCCCAAATTTTTTCCCTGAGATGCTCACATACCCTAGTGATGAGCGCAAGTTACGTATAAGCACAGCAGTGAGCAATTACAGACTGAAGTAGTAAGAACAGGGAGGAAATGGAAGACAGTCCTAGGCAGATGGGAAAATGCCAATGTCTCTGTGAACTGGTGAAAAGGAGTGGGAAGATCGGTTGTTTGAGATCAAAGAAGTATGAGCCTCAAAGATAGGGGAGTTTTTCTGGAGGATAAGATTGAAGGTAGATGATACTGAGTTTATAGCACATAGAAGAGAGTTAGGAGCCCCAATCTTGTTTGTATTGCAACCTTCTCTGGTGTTTATTGTTCTGACCAAGTAAAGAGACTGCCTGAAGTGGTTGTTCTTTAGGCCAGCTAGAATTTTTTTGGGTACACATTCTTGTGACTCCAGCAGGGAGCTCTGAAAAATAGCTATGAACTGACACAGGGCAAAACTTCCTCTAGGGAATGTAGTTTTCTTTTTTTTTTCCTCCAGGGAAGGCAATGACATTTCAGCCTAGCGCAACACGAGATACTTGTTACTGTCATGAACAGAAATTACTTTGACTTGTGGCTCAAAATGGTCTTTTTGTCTTGACTTTCAGTTGCATAGGAAAGGATGGACAATTTCAGGCAAGATAGTAGGGTATTATTTTGAAAGCAGGAGGTTATTTCAGATGACCTAAGTTCCATTTAAGCCTTCTTGTGTAATCACTGGAGAGAGACAGACCTGTGGAGGCACAAGGTTTACGATTTTAGGGTCTTACTAAGGCTGTGAACAGGGAAGAGTCTATCACTGAGAAACAAAAGCATCTTTGTATTGTGTTGTTTTTCTATTTCTTCTACATATTTTTTCTTTCTTTCCTATTTTTTTTGCTTTTCAGGTTTATTGGTTTTCCTTGTAATAGGTGGGGTGAATTGGTCTTATTGGCCAGATGGTGTCTGTTCAGTTAGATTCCTTCAGTTTGTTTCCTCTTTAGTGATAAAGCTGGGTGGAGTGTTGCTAAAGGTGAACAATCATCATTTGTGTGTAAAGTGGTGGTTGTATTCCTGTTAATTTGCATATCATTACCATGATGGAGCATAACACAAGCAGAATGACAAAATTACCGTATCTGTTACTGCTTTCACTATTAATTTCCCAGGTGTAACACTCTTATCCCAAGCTTTCCATGACTTGATAAAGGATCTCCTGTTGGTGAAACCTCACTAGCAGAAACCAGGGCAGTAATGAACAATCACTTCAGATGTTCAATTTCAAGTACATTAACATCCAGGTTCCCAGGAATTTCAGAACAATTTTTTTTTTTTTTCCTGAAACAGGCCTGATATTCTTCTGTGTTTTAAATGACAGAGTTGGCACAAGGAGATCAGCACACACTGGGTGTTTAATTGTGTTCTTTGCAAAGGCCATGGTTACCCTTTCTAGGCACTGTAACAAAAGGTTAAGAGGAAAAGCACAGACTGCATACTAAAATGTCTTCTTGTCCATTATTTGGTTTTTATTTGGTAAGAGTCTTCAGTGATTTCAACAGGCTTCAAAAACTGCAGCTCCACGTCCTCCAGCTGTTGTGTTTGTGCAGAGAACTCCCCTATGACTAACACTGCAACCAGGAAGCCAAATGCTTCAGAGAACACTGCACACTCCTTATTCCAACTCCCACTGGAATGACACTCACAAAAACATATGAACTCAGGAGTCAGGCCCAGAGATGTTCCCATACATGATGAAGCCCCAGCTTTTTGTGAGATTGTGCTGGCACTGTGCATCACAACATCCTTTTTGTCAGAGACTCAGAATAATTTGTTAGAAGCAACTTCTAGAAGTCATCTGGTCCAGCACCCATGGGTTTTCTTGGGAATCTTGGCTTGCACCCCTTATTTAGAATCATAGGTTGGAAAAGACTTTTAAAGTCATCGAGTCCCAACATTAGATCACCAAGTCCAACCATTTCTGACATTCTGCATCTTCTGCTCCCCCGGTCCTACCTATCTCCTCAGCTCACAATGTCTAGATTTAGACTTCAGGACAAGAGTGATCTTGGTACTGAGACTGTCTACATCAGATGGTAATTTCTGGCCTCAGTATTTGCCCTATAGTAGCCTATGTGATGCCATATGGATCTTCCCGTCTCTCATATGAGTCATGGCTTTGCTCAGATAAATACCATATGGTGCTGTGGGGAATGTTCTTAAAATCCATAGTAAGATATAACTAAGCCCTGACCTGTAGTACTTCCTTCCTTGCTGCTGCTGAACTGTAACGAGAAAGCAGCTGGATCTGTATCCCATCCTGGAATTTTCAGCAAGTTCCCTAGCTCATTTCAGTTCCTTGACCTTGGCCAGCACCGAGCCATACTAGATGTGGCTGATTATTTACACAATTTTTTTAATGACAATGTTATATGGTATGAAGCTGAATGACTTAGATGGAATACAGCAATTATCCCAAGATGTACAGCACAGAGTATTGTGCTTCAGAAATAAATATAATTTATCTGAATAAATCACAGTTCTGATCAGAAAGCAAAGGGTAATAAACTTAGGTACCACATTCTTAGGTAAGAAACAAATAATGAAAAGGTTTTAATTTTTTTTAAGCTTCCTTGATCAATCAAAAACAAAATACAACAACATTCTGGAAGATTTCTACAGCTTTCCTGCTTTCCCACTTCCAATAGCAATTAAGTGAATCTTCACGTGTATACACCATTTCCTTTAGTTAATATTCTATATTCCCTTAAGTCTATGAATTCAGCCTTGCTTTTTAGCAGGGGAGAGAAGGGTCACTATATTCTCCTGCTACAGCTACAGTCTCTGTCTGGTGAAGCAAAGCCAAAGGCAAGGCCTGGTAGTTCTGCCTGCATTGCTTTCAAGATGAAAAAATGACTGTATGCTCAGGTGGAGCAACTTGGGGTGAGGCTGCACTGGCAGGGCAGTAGTGCAGTCCCAGGAACCCACCATGTCCTGCATGCAGATTTGTCAGACCCCTGTGCTTGCAGCAGCCAAGACACACTTAGCTAAGACCACAGCGAAACGGGGCTTCGACATATGCATTGTTTTGAAAAAAGACTTAATACATAAAGATCCTGTCTCTGCTCCCAGAGAACACTCTTGCGTTGTTGAAATCCAGTTCTGTGGCCCATGTGGTGAACAAGCACTGACTGAATTTTCAGTGGTGTTATTTGTCTCACTTTGGATCCTGTGGCACAAAGCGACTGCCACGGGCTCTCAGGAAAGGACTTTCAGCTCACAAAACCACACTGCCATGGCTCACAGCAGCATTTCTCCCCCTTCACAACCTGGCACCTGTGCTCCTTCAGCACATGGGCCCCACTGCACCAGGAGCAGCCATGTCCTTGTCCACCCTGACAAACTACCAAGTTCTTGCTTCTTTCAGGACTGCTGGTCCAGTTCCAGCCAGCAAAAGCAGCTTAAGGAAACCTCCAAATGCTCCAGTCCTCCAATAGTACCAGTGGTGAAACAGGCAAACAACACTTGCCAAAACCTTCAGCAACCTCGTTTTTATCTTTGGAACAGCTTTTTCTTTGAGAAGGAAGCTGTAACTCCAGATGACCTGGAGATGTTCCCTCCAAACCCCAGTTATCCTATGGTTCTGGGAAAAAACAGCAGAACACTATCTCTCTTCCCCATACACAAGTTTCCATGGAAAGCTAGTTACCGGAACAAAGGCAGTAGTGGTATATTCAGCCCCAGTGCTGTGAGGTGAGTGGTGGGCCGACTGCCACATGGTGAGGAGACGAGTTATCCTGTGTCAGAGATGAACAAAAGGAAGTCCAAATCTTGGGCAAAGCATGACTCAGAGTCAGTGTTAGGGTGCTTGTGTCCAACCCCAGTAACCAGTTACACTAGTGAGGAGGTTCCCTCCCCATTAGGTCTTGTTCGCTTTCCAGTCCAGGTCGGTATCCAGTTTGGACATAAAAAAAGAAACTATGAAACCATGCACATAGGCAAATAGTTTCTTGGACTAACAGACTCTTGGAAAAAGACTCTCTCCCTTACTAATGAGTGGTTCATCCAGTGTCCTGGGAAATGGGGTCCTGATCCATTTAAAAAAAATCTCTATATTATAAAAAATAAAGTGTAGTATTAAGCTTTGTTGAAAGCAGTTGAGTTTGAGATGAGTGAAAAATTTTGTGTCAAAACTACAGGTAATTTTTTGTTTAAGTGGATCTGCTTGTATACATAAAGTATCTCTTTTTCATGGAAGATGCAGATTGAAAAGATGAAAAAATACTAAATCCAGAAAATGCTGGATGTTGTACTTTCTTTAACCAAAGAAGGAGGCAATTTCTGTGGGGGTAAAAGTTCACTCAAGGCCAGAGTAACTAAACTGTGAAAACTATAGTCAAAAAGTCTAATGCACTTGCTGGTTTGCTAAGATCAAAGTTATGCAAGTTTTCTACTAGCTGTTTTTATTTCGCTCATGAAAGAACCTAGTGTCCATGATGATAAGAAGAAATTATTAAACATGTATGCTTTTTTATTCCAGCAATTGGGTTCTAAGACTCCTATAGGTACCATTTCCCTTAGAGATCGTTTCTCCTGCTAGAGGGCAAGTGGTCAGATCTATCAGAAAAGGGTGCTGGTATGAGATTTGACTGTAATTTTAGGCAACAGTCAACTCTTGATATAAGTGAAACTCCGAAAATTTTGTTAAGTTTCAGCAGTCTTAGGCTTCCTGAGTGTGAATGCCTTCTTATGGCAGGCATTTATCTGTTTTATTCCCCCCTACCAGATAACAAGAGTATTGTTTTTCAAAAGGAAAGATGCTGTATTTTTTACAAGAAGCACTCCTCACTGAAGAGAGCTACCTGAAATAACTTTTCATGTTGCATACTCACCTCTCCAATGACACTGGGGCCTTACAACATACAAACCCCCAGTCTGATCTACTGCGAGGTTGAAAGCAAATTATTTTTAAAATATTATTTCTGTATATATAATGAATGATTTGTACCTGATAAGGGAAATCCCAAATTCCTACAAAAGTTAAAGAATCGAAATTCCACACAATTAAACCCGACAGCTGTAGAGATCAAAAAGCAAGGAGCGCTTTCATTAAGAGCTATAACTGGTACTTACCAAAGGCCACCGCTGACCCTGCTTTTAGGGACTGAGGTCTCTCGGCGTAGCTATTCCTGTTTCTGGTTTCACTGCTCAGGACACTGCTGGCAGAAGGTTTCTTTAAGATTTCCTCAATGGAGAAGGACAGGCTGGGCTTCCTCTGTCCAGCACACACCCGGGGGTCCGTCATATTCCCGCCAGGGTGGCACACAGGGCGGCACACAGGGCGGCACACAGATCGGCACACAGGGTGGCACACAGGGTGGCACACAGATCGGCACACAGGGTGGCACACAGGGTGGCACACAGGGTGGCACACAGAGCGCTGTGGCGGTGCCCTGGCTCTCGGAGCACGCCGAGGAACACGCGGCTGGCACGGTGCGTGTCTCTCCCCACCCATGCCCGCTGACCCGCGGCAGCGCTGCGAGGAGAGACAAAGCCGACCCGCAACTCAGCACACAGCCCTGCTGCTCGCTGCCGATCTCCCCGGGACCAGGACCTGCACTCCCCGAGCCTGGGGAAGGCAGTGTTGGAAGTGGGGGTTAAAAGTCTTACCAACCCCACCCACTGCTGAGCATTCCCCCTGCCTGTCGGGCTCACGGAGCTCTCGACAATCGTGTGGCCATTCCAGGAGGAGCTGTGCTCCTTGCAGACCCAGGAGAAAAATCCCCTGGAAGAGTTGCCTCTTGTTGGTAAATCCTGTTTGTGGGGAAGTTATCTTCCTTTTCTGCTTTCAGGCTGAAACCTGCAAAAAGTCCACTGGATTTGCACCATTATGGAGTTAAGAAAATAATTGGCTGAACAAATACTTGTCCCTCGGGCCGTTTACCAGCAAGAGAGACAACCTGTAAACTTCTCTTGCATACAAGGAGTTGTCACATATTAAAAGCTTCCTCACCAGCAGTTCCCAGGTTTTTTTTTTCAGCCATGCCTCCCTAGCAATCAGCTTTGGTTCAGATTCTCTTTTCTTCTATTGTGAAAACTCTTTGAATTTCTAAGCAGGTGCTTTTCAACATCATCCCATCTTATCAGTGACCGGAGAAAAAGAGATGGCCCTTCCAACACATGTACGGATAGGAATTACTGCCCTCTACCCCCTACCTACACTTCTAAAGAGAAAACGTTATTTTCTTTCCATCCTGAGCTATGAGGCAAGGTAGCTTGATAATCATCCCACTAGTTGCTTACGCCTCTCAATTAGGCATCCAGCACAGCGGGAGATTTCCTGGTTAATGAGGGTGAATACCTGTGATTCCTCTTCTGACCCACTTCTATCTTCTTGTTAATTTTTATTTTGGGGAGAGTGTGGTTAGATACACTACTGTTCCTTACCTCTCCCTCCCCCCAGGGGCATTTCTTGCGTTCTTCTGGGATTGTCCCTCACCTTTTAAATTGCTATGGTCGTTTCTCCCTTTCCTGCTGGCTCTTCTTTGTGCCTTCCTTATCAGGCTCTTATAACTGTGTTGGCAGTCCCTGCCTTATTTGTCCAGTGAACTGACAATTCTTGAGCTGATATCCCATCATATGACCTTTTCATGGAGTTGAGACCAAAATTACTGTGTAACCAGGGGGCAATAAACCACACCTGATAAGATGAAAGGCTTTCAGCTTTTTCCAGATTCTAGATACTGGAAAAACAGTGGGGGTGATGAGGAAAAGAACAATGGAAGAGGTTCAGCATGGTGCAGCCAGTCATGATGAAGAATATTTAATTATCTTATTTTCTGAATTAAACTTCTCCCCAGGTGATGGAATAGACCAGTGAGCGTTTTTCACAGTGATGACACACATGGGGTAGACTGGGAAGTGTTTTCCTTTGTTCCCTTTGCATCCCTCTGCAGTTTCTATAGAGGAGGACCTTGTGCCTTCCCGATTGTGTGGTGAGGTGGCAGCTGTCATGTGGGTGCAGAAGTTCTTGTGGCCCTCTCCATCAAGCAGGGAACATCTTCCCGTTTCAATCCCCTGCACTGGAGGAGGAATGCCTCTCCAGCCAAGCTTTGTCCTCTCCAGCTTTGCTGCCAGTCTGTAATCCTGGCTGTGTACAAAGAGGGAAGTGTCCCCCTTCTTTGCTTAGGCAGAATGAAAGAGTGGGTAATTTATGGGCTGAGAACAGGTGAGTGTGCTGCCTGTGTGCAGAGAGAAGGGAAGGAATGGTGCTCTGAATCCATACCCTGGATTAAAATTGCCTATTTAATAACGAGCTTTCCATTTTTTCCTTGTGATTCCCGATTCAAAACCCATAAAAAAGCACAAGGAGAAACCTGGTACATTATTTTACAGTCACCCTACTTTCCCTACTCTGTTTGCCTGAGGCACTAAAAAGGGGACCACTCTTCTTGCTTTCTGGCTTCCTATGGAGCAATGGCTTCAATTCTTACTTCCCAGATGCCTCAAGTTGGGAGTCCTTGACCCAGCCTTCACTGTATTAATTTAGTATATTGTACACTGTCTGAACTCTCTGATGTTTACTGTGCTACCTTTTAGCTGTAAGTTTCAGGCACAGGAAAAACAGATCTAGGGACATCTGTTTTTTAAGCCTCCCCTGCTGTCCATTTTTCCAAAGGATCTATATAGGTGCCATAGTGAAGCCTATGGATTTCTCTGCTTCAATTATTAAATGAAACAAGGCCACATTTTCCTTTGCAATGGAAAACTTTGGTTGGTTATTAAAACCTAGGTGTTCATGAGGCTAATTTCTTGCTGTATGGGCAGGGGGAGGAAGAGGAGGATTTCACGGGAAAGTCTGATAGGTTCCAGTACTCCTCATGAGAGGACCCATATCTTTGGGTAAAATAGCTGAGTAAATTCGCTTAGAGACTCTCAGGGCAAAAAATATGCCTCCCATCCCTCTTCCTTGCCCCAGCTCCATTTTTGCTGAGTTTAACACCCACAGTTTTGAAAGGGAAAAGCTTAGCCTTCTGGCAGAAATACATGTGCATTCATGTTAAAAAATTCTTGAAGTAAGGAGAGTTGAGACAGGCAGACTCCAACCTTCCATCTCAGAATAGAATAAATATTTTTATTCTATAGTCACGAGTGGATTCAGCATTACCCCATACTCAGAGTGTCTTCACTGCCTGTCTCCACTGCCACCAGCTTGTTCTGTGCAGACACCTGCTGAGATGATTCTGTAGTCCCATGTCAAAAAATCAAATTGTGCATGTTTGTATAACTAGTCTGTCTCAGTCTGCAACTTTAAACCTCCCTGCTGCTTGCAGTGACAAGTTGATTTTCTGTGTGTACTTAAATTAGATGCTCACATGCAAATTTACAACTTGAAAGTGTCCTTGTGAAGGCTTTATTTTTGTTCTGTCTGATTGTATTGTACTTTTTTATTAAAACTGAAGGCAATGCCAACTGAGAAATATATTTTTGTTCTTCTATATAGGAAAACAAAACAAGCACTAAAGTAGGAAATAGGATAAATAAGTGACAACTCTTGAAAGGGGATTAGAAAGCAGCAGTGTAATGATGCATAAATCCCATGTTTTGTGTACAAAAGTTTCTTTAGAACAAAAGGCAGGTTTGATATCAAAATGTTTAAGTAGTACCAAAAGACTAGAACATTTTACTATTTTTAATACAGAAACGGAAAAATAGTGTTAAATACAATTTCATTAACTAAAAAAAGAGATTAAATACTGTCTTTGGAATGACTGCTCACTCAGAATTTCTTTGCTTTGTATTATGTTAAAATAAAGATGAGTGGCAAAAAATAGACCCTTGAAATGCAAATGAACATTTTGCAAATTAAAACAGTTCAGTTGACCCTCTTTCTCAAATGATTGAGTTGCTGAAATATAACAAATTATTTAAGTTCAAAACAAGAAATTATTTACTTTTAAATTACCGGAGAATGAAGAAGTTATTTTTCTGCTGAGTTCAAATATGCTGGCTTTTGCAGGGTAGTTTGGGGATATTTTTATATTTCTGCTTGACCTGGAAATGCAGATGACTCTCATTTGTTACAATTATTGTGCTACCCATCTAATTTAGTCTATAAATTCCTTGAGGCAGGAAACACATCTTCCTCTGGGACTGCTTGGCTCTGAAGGCAACCTGTTACAGCAGAAGGCAGCTGTCTAGAGCAAAATCATGCCATGTTGATTTTCTCAACTCAACCTCTCTGTGCCAGGCAAATCTAGAGGACCACACAACCCCTGAGGTTTATAAATGAAAGAATTTCAGAAAGTGAAAAATTCTGGATGCATAGACTTAAAATCAGCTTGGCATTTATACTCTGGATTTTTTTTCCCTATACTGGCTATCTCGAGGAGGAAGTATTGTATTTAACCTGTCAGTCACGGAACAGGACCGTTCCCTGTCCCACTGGTCTCTCCCACTGGATAAAGGCAGTAATGGGATGATATTCCACCCAATCCTTCTGAAGCATCTCCTTTAAACTCCGTTCACAGATGTGAGTCAGAGTCAGAGCTGCGCAGTGTTTATGCACAGCGTGGATGCTGCGGCTCACAGCAGCTCGTCTCCGAGGGCCTGTGCTCAGTCAGCTGCTCAGAGCCAGTCAGCCAGCTCAGGCAGCCGGAGACACACCGGTGCACCCGCAGCTGCAAATTGCCCACATCACC
This sequence comes from Poecile atricapillus, assembly GCF_030490865.1. NCBI lineage: Eukaryota > Metazoa > Chordata > Aves > Passeriformes > Paridae > Poecile > Poecile atricapillus. The sequence continues at coordinate 24,540,422 of NC_081289.1, read as the reverse complement.
TCTGCAGCCTCGTGTCCTTGCAGCTTTTTCTTCCATCCTTTATGCCTTACTGGACTCCACCAATCTCCCCACTGACATCTGAGCTGCTCTGATCTCCTCAGAGTTCAACAGCTGGCAGTGATCTAGCGTAAAGCTCACGCAGCCTGCTTCTGGAGTCCCTTTCACCTCAGATTTATTAGCCCTGTTGTCTCTGTAGATTTCTCAAAATGCTCATAAATTAGAAATATTAATAAAAGGGACACTGTGGATTTAAACAGATAATATTTATGATTTTTTTAATGGCACAGTTATTATCAATTGACATTTAAAATGGCACCATAATCCATCAAGGTGAAATGGACTCAGAAAAATATTTCTCCCAAGCCAAAACCCATAACAGCAGCAGCAGGATTGCAAGAGAGGAAGGACACAAACAGTTTGAAGCCCAGGTCACTGATTACATAATTCAGAGGTGTTTTTTTAACAACTTCACTTGCTGTTTAATCCATTCTTGTATTTCATAATGCTTCTTCTCCACTGCCAGCCCCTCTGAGCCCTTTGTAGAGGTTTTTCTATCAAAAATCTTTAGTTAATCCATGATAGGGGGAGCAATTTGCTTTGAATAGATCAGGAGCTGTTATGTGTTGGAAGGCTGGAGAGATCAAAGGCTGTCCTTTTCAAAACAATTCAGGCCATGGAGCAGCAATTGCCATGGAGAGCTGTCCAGCATGGCTATAAACAAGCTTTGATTTTTTGCTCTTTGCCTGATGGAAGGTTAAAAATAAAGAAGGAATGTGCTTAATGAGGTCCATCCTCCCAAACATGGGGAAGGACAACAATTTTTTCCTCACCTACTGAAGAAGGCTACAGAATCCATATGTACAGAAATGAAACCAATTCTTCAGGGGAAAAAAAGCGGGGAAAAATCCCAAGGAATCAATAACAGAGTAAAACAGAAAGTCCATGACCTGTAGCTCATTATTTGAAATTGGTTGTAGCTTGGTAGTGAATATATTTCTGTGGTGATGCATGGAAATGAACTTCCTGTGACCTAGAATGGTTCTTCATCATCCAGGTGATGAAGAGAAGGCACTGAAAGCTACTAGGAGTCACTGGTGCTATGCTGAGCTGCTGTTGTCCTGCAGTGGTACCTGCAGCTAAAGGATTAGGTTTTTACTGCATAATCCATGAGGGAGATGCCAGCAGAAGACACTCTTTGAAACAGTGCCATGGCAAACTATCTCATTTGCCAATGAGGAGGAGACTGGCACTGCCAAATGGGCAATTAAAGGTATCCTTAGGCAAATGCCTGAGAGAAATGTACCTAATACCCCTCAGGATGCACTTCACTCCCTATATTTTCAAGAGAAAAAGCCTCAAGAAGTAGTTTAGATTAATTGTCTAAAAGTTAGATGCTTGAAGTACAGTACATACATCCCTCACTCCCAAACTGACCATGCAAAATACACAGATTGGGAGTGAGAGACTGAATTATTTTTTGTTCTGTGTTCTTAACTACATGTGCTTTTTTCAGTGTATTTGTATGAAAAAAAAGCACAGACAGACCAAGTGAGTACTTGGGCAGAAGTCAGCGAGGTTTAGCTGACCATCAGTGTGTTAGCTGTGAGGGAAGTTTTCAGGTTACAGTAATGGGATTGAGCTGGCATCTGTTGTCTCATTCCTGAGAAGTTTGGTCTAGAAGTAATTCACAGCCTGGGCACAGTTTCATAGGAAGCAGCACTCTGGGAAGATTTTGAGATTTTAAGGAATGTTCCCACACCAAACCAGAACAAAAAGTCAAACTCTGATCGACTCAAAAAACCAGGTGGTTTTTTTTTGTTTGTTTTGGGTTTGGTTTTTTTTTTAGTCCATTAAAACTCAGCTCAATAAAAACATTTCATTTTTATCATAATAAAATGTTTTGTCTTGCTGTTGAACTTTCAATTACATTTTCACTGTAATCAATTCATTTTTAAATAAAGCAGTAATCTTGAACATGGCAAAATGACCTTTTAAAGACTATTGGAACAGCATGTTTCAAGAACATGAAGAATTTTTAAAATTTATTTTATTTTAATGAACAGTGAATCCGAACTATTCTAGCCTGGTAATGTAGAACTCTGTGTGTGCAGAGCAAATGCATGTTTTTGCAGCTGACCCAGTTTCCTGGTCTCATAGATGCAAAAAAACATTTAGGGAAAGTTGTAGTATGTATGTTTTTCCTAAGGCTGCTGTCTGTCCTGATTAACAGGATGCATAATTAATTATCATATTATGTTGTTAAGCCCAGGTTTTTTTGTAGAGATTTTTTTCTCAAATTTAGCAGTCTGGTCTGTGAGGTATCCTGGAAAACAGTTACTGCATAGATAATTTATGTGGGAATAAAGAAATTCTATACTGCATGTGCAAGAGGGTTTTTATCTGTCTGGGATGGTCACATATTTCAGCGTGTATGGATTTGCCAACCTCACCTTTCTTTAAAACTGCCATGATTTCCACAAGGAAAAAGCATTACTATGTTATAAAGTTCCCAACTGGCTCTGACACCCTACATGGATTTTAACCACCTTTCACATGATGGGCTTTGCAAACCATGTTGTGAAACAGTGCTTCAGTTACCACTAATTAATTCAATGCTCAGGCTGACAGAGCCAGAATTAGGGGATCACTGCTTGAACTATTTCTGCCTCTCAAAGCCAAGCAGGAGAGGGCAGCATGTCCTGTGGGATAAGCACACCAGGGCTGTGACAGCCCAAGTGGGGAAGTGAAAATTGTATTACATCCTCACTTTCCACTTTGAGACATTCCCATGATGAAAAGATGTCACAGAATGCGAAGTGGTAGTCTTACCCATCTGATTTGCATGCAAGGATTCTCCTGCTATTACTTCATACACTAAAGCCTGTGATTTATAAGCCAAGAACAACCTTGATTTTTTGCATAAAATGGTTTCTGCAGATTTTCAGGGTGGGAAAGAATTATAGGAGTGGAATGGAATGGGATGGAATGGAATGGAATGGAATGGAATGGAATGGAATGGAATAGAATAGAATAGAATAGAATAGAATAGAATAGAATAGAATAGAATAGAATAGAATAGAATAGAATAGAATAGAATAGAATAGAATAGAATAGAATAGAATAGAATAGAATAGAATAGAATAGAATAGAATAGAATAGAATAGAATAGAATAGAATAGAATAGAATAGAATAGAATAGAATAGAATAGAATAGAATAGAACTGTTTTAGTTGGAAGGGACCTACAGTGATCATCCAGACCAACTGCCTGACCAGCACAGGGCTGGCCAAATTAAAGCATGCTATTTAGAGAATTGTCCAAACACCTCTTAAACACTGGAGCAACAACCATTTCTCTAGCAAGGCTGTTCCAGTGCTTGACCACCCTCTCAGTGAATAAATGCTTCCTAATGTCCAGTCTAAACCTCCCCTGGCTCAGTTTTAAATTATTCCTACACAGCCTAGCACTGGATACCAGGGTGAAGAGACCAGCACCTCCCTCTCCACTCCCCTTTCACGAAACTGTAGAGAGCATCTAGTATCTATAAGGAAAGCCAGTAAATTAAAATTAGTTAAAGGCTGGTTGCTAAAGCCTGTTTTTCAGGTGACTTATTCTTGTCTTATTCTAGAAAGCACAAGAGAAGCTGAGTTTTCCTGTCTTCTTTAAACTTCAGTCTTTGCAGCACCCATACACGTAACTTTAAAGAAGTTTATAGTGGGGAAAATGAAAATAATTTCTGATTTTGTCTGTCAATCATCCCAAACCATATTTATCCCACAAAGTGAAGAGAGTGAACTGATCCTGAATCCTCTTGCCTGACAAAACCTTAAATATTATTTCAGGATGTGCTGGGATGGTTTGTGTTAATTTTTCTATGGGTGCTGAATAGGAATGGCAGGAGGGCATGAAGATATATCCTCAGATCCATAACAAAGGCAGTCCCAAGAGAATAAACTCTTTGCTGACAGAGGAGTGAGAGCAATAGATAAAAAATCTTGATAGCAGGAAGAAATTCTGGGCAGGAGCAAGACACACCTGCAGAGCAGGCTGGACATATAATCCTTGTAACTTATCCTGTCAACACATCATCTTTGTCAGTGCTAAAATTCAGGTCAAACTCCATGACAAGAAAGTAAAAGAGATTGCACTGTAGCAATTAATTAGTTCTAATTACAAAACATGAAGAAAATGTCACTTCCAAATTTAGACAAAACATAAAAATTTCAGCCTCTGCCTGGGACAGTCATGTTAGGCTGGCCAGATGGCAAAATGGCAAAACAAGCTAACAATCCACTGAGGCCCTGCAAAATCTTGGGAGAGCACAAGATATCCATGTACAGACTAGAGAAGGAAAAATATCACCTGCAGGCACATGAAGGAGACATTCTTCCACTTGCCAAGGAGATACAAGTCCTTCTTGCCTGGCAGAGCCCTCACACCTCCCACTTCCTTTCACTTAGACAGCATTGCAACTTTCCCTGTCCTGTCCATGGGGATCCTCAGAAAATGATGAAGTGCACAATATTCCTAGGCTCTCAGCATTTTGTTTTGTTTAATGGGCTCCTGTGGGAACTCCTATTACTCTACTCTGGAGGGAAGAGCTTTTTTGTTTTTGTTGCTGCTGTTGTTGTTTGCCCCCTTTTGCCAGAGGCAGGTCATGAATTATGTGCCTGATGTTCTTCCTCACTCCTGGACTTTCTGTGATGCCCCACAGGGACCTATTAAGAGCTTTCCTGCTGCATCCTTCCAGAGAAAGGCCAAGTGCTGAAGTGGCAGAAGCAGGGGTAGAAAGAGGCTCTTGTGACTCAAGGATAGTTGGAGGAGAGCAGCAAGTCACTGTTAGGGTTTGGATGGGCCCATGGGGGTCTGCTGGGAAACGGAGTTGCATACCAAAACAAACTGTCCAATTACAGGGCAAATGCATGGTTTGTGTGGTTTTTCTCCTGAAGGTGCATTTTGAATCATGGTATTTCCACTCATGTAGTGGCACCAGAACTCAGACTTCAGAGAAATGGGCACTTCTGACCTGCAGCTAACTGCAGATCTTTCTGTGGTCTTGTCCATGAACTACACACATTGAGCCAAAGTTTAGATCCAGCTGCTAAAGCTGTCTATGCTGTTGAGGCAGAAAAGCCCTAGTTTGGTTCCTCTGGGTGACATCTAACTCAGCCACTTTCATGCACTTCAAATAAATTTCCTTCAAGAAGCCATCTCATGTTTTTATAACCACAGACATTTCAAACATATTTCTGTATTTTCTGATATGCCATTGGCACAGGCTATGAAAATTATTTGGGCTATATATAGTTGGACTTTTTTCTTTTTCCCCTTGCAGTTTTTTATAGGAAAGCAACATTTCTGTAGCTTTGTGCCAACCTGGCCTCTCTTCAAGTGCACTGTCTGCTTTTTATCCATAAAATCACATACCGGAAAGTCCGCCTAAAGAACATTATTAGCTGAGGCTGCCGAGTCAAGTACTGGAAAGCTAAGGTAACGCCAGACTTGAGATTGCTTCTGCTCATACATTAAGGGGCAGATGCATTAGGACATGGTGAAAGCTTTTTTTGATGGCCAGACTCTGCAGAAGGTGGGATGATCTGTCTCACAGGCAGGACTGATGAATTACCTGAAAAGCAATTCATTTGTATGAACTCTTTATTCCTCAGCTGTGACCCCCAACCCCCTTCCCTGTGCTCATTTTGGTCCATTTTCTGTATCCTCTGCAAGTCCCAGCAGGTGCTAAAACCACCGTGGCTGTAACACACACTATGGCACTGCCACAGATGGAGTAAGGGGAGGAAGAAGAGGAAGCAGGTGAGGATTGTTTGGTTCAGACAACTTCTGGGGGGGATGAAAGGGCATTTTCTCAGCCCAGAAAGCAAAAGACAAGAGTTGCTTGATAGATCACTCCTCCATGTGGTTTGTGCCTGACTCATTCAGCCTCCTTTGGTGATGAGGCGTCAGTCACTGGTGAGACACTGAAAAGGACTACAAGAGTAGTGTTACTTTATGATCCAGTAAATATTTCCACAGCCTTTTCGGAGGAAAAAGTGAAAATTTGCCTCCACTGCACATCAACATAGCACAGGGGAGCTCAGCTCTGCATTGCCAGGACAAGGCACTGAGGAGCCCCCTGCACAGCTGAAGAGAAATCTGGTGACAGAATGGTGAGGGTTGTTTGGGGCAGCTTGTGCAGGGTCTGTCTTTCTCCCCCCACCCTTGCCTACAATAGTGTTAATGTAACAGGACAGTTCATTTCCTTTCTGGCTGAACACTGAAACTTATTTGCAGTTTAGGCTGCCAAAAATAAAACCAGTTGTCTGAAATATTCCATTTAGTTGCCTTATTATGGGAGTAAGCTTTGAAAAATGAAGACATTTTCAGGTTGTCACTGCTCTTGTTATGGAATCCATGAAAATGGAATTTTTAAAAATGAAAAATATTCTCTGTCTTCTTTATTTATTTAGGGGGAAAAAAGAGTCCCTGTGATTTCCTTTTAGCTTTAGGTACAGCCCTTCTCTCTGTTGGACTGACAGCAGATTCGAGCAGATGTTGCTCTATCCATGACACGCAGGTTGTTATTTCCAGCTTTCCTTCATGGCCAGGAGGGCTAAAAGCATTCCTTAATAAGGAAAACACAAATGTTGTTGACATCAAAGCAGAGCTGGAGCCCCAGGCACACTCCTGTGCATTAATATGTCCTGGGCATCATGGAGATTTGTTCTTCTGGATCTGCAAAGGCAGGTACAGCCTTGTGCTCTATCCACTGGATCTTCCCTGCAGACTACATACTAATTGACATCCCTGTACTGGAGACACGGCAGTCAGTGCCAGCTTTGGTAGGGTTTTTTTGGGTAAATACTCTCTGAAGTTTTTTTACGTGATAGTACACCAATGGTAGGGGTGAGATGAGGTTAAGAACCAGCTTATTACCTATTACTTTGTATTTTAAAGAATAAGTTTCTGTTACTTCTTTGATGAAATATGAAGAGCAAAGTCACATTATTTTTACATCTCCAAATCTGTCACATTTAGTTCAGTGCTCAGTTAACAACACATGTAATGCCACTTGACTAACAATACTGACATGGGAAGTATCTCTAGATCCCACTTCATGTTCTAGCAATGGTTATTTAGAAATTGTGCTGCATTAACCAAAGTCTAGTGCCAAGTAATCTGAATGCTGTATTCAAGCATCCTCCTGCTTATACATGAAGACCTCCAGTTTCACTTAAATATTTTTAAAAAGTTATGCACCCACCTTGACTGCCATAAAAGTAAAATAAAAAGTTCCTTTGATTGAAATGCTGGTTGGATCAAGCTTGCAGCATGTCTGTATTTTTTCATTATTACAGAAATGTTACAACTACCAAATATATCTGAAATTAATTTTCTGAGACTATTCTGAGAAGAGTTCTGAAGATGCACATTTTGGACTTGGGGCTTGTAGCTCATATTAGAAATATCACATTTCAATAAAAATCCACCTCAGGCATAACAAGCTAAATCACTAAATATGAAGTTGGCACCACCTTAATACAACACAGCTACACAGCAGTAAAATAATTACACACATACACACACATAAATAGTCACACATAAATAGTCATACATAGCCAAGGACTTTTTTCTCTTGGTAATGCAAGGTAATAGTGATACAGAAGGCATAACAAAATTCACAAAAGGGAGTAAGACAGCTGGCACTGAAAGCATTTGAAATAGTGTGGACAACATGCAGGGAGGAGACCATAGAAATAAGGATGCAATGAGGGACCTTGTCAGTGCAGACGTGTTGAAGCTAATGTCCAGCAGAAACAAAATCCCACTTGGGACCCTGCATCCCCATGCTGATGTTCTCTCTGGATGTGAAAATAGCATAATGGTTTATGCAGAGCATCCACAGGTGACTGCATAGTTAACATCAACCTATGGATAATGGACATACAGAAAATCAAGAAGAGCTGCAACATAATCTTTTTATTATCTTCATCCTGAGAAAGGACAGTCTCTGCCTTCCACAAAAATCTTTTGACTAAGAACTTTTCACCATCTGTAACTGAGCTAATCAAATTCAGAATACTTCAATCCAAAGAGAGTGCAGGGCTCCTTAGTGTGTGGACCCCGACAGACTCCCTTCCTTCAATAACAAAGATTAAATTTACTTGCACATCTCTTCTAATTGCAGCTGCAGCAGGGAGAAAGATGAGGAAACAACATCTTAAACCTTAAGTACAAGCTGGTTGCTTAACCTGGCTCATGCCTACCCAATTTGCAGTTGTTTTTTAGTGCTGATGGTTAGCTTCTCCTCCTACTATTGCCTCACAAGAAATTCTTGATAAGTCTTCCTAGTGACATTTTAGAAGACCAAATACAGACAAAGTGTTTTAAAAATACAGAGAAAGAGAATTTGCACGGTCTTGAGTCTGTCTTGAGGAAGCTGTGATAAATGCAGTTTGAGAGTATTTTTATTTGCTGTCTGAGAGATAAAGAGAATGATAACAAGTAATTTTTTGTAACAAGCCAGGCTGGATGGGGATTTGAGCATTGTGGTCTAGTAGGTGACACCATCCTCTGCATGACAAAACACAACTAACACATGATCTGGGTACTTTTTATGATCCATGCAGTCAGGTTTCCTGCCTGGGATGATGGCTGAGTATCCATGGACCACACACAGCTCAAGTACTAAATTTCAAGGGCACTAAAGACCTTTACACATGGAGGAAATAAGATTAATGCCCTTCTGCATTCTTCGTACAGACTTAGTTCACAGCTGAAAAAACCACTTGGTTTTGGATCACACTGCTGAAGTGCAGTGGCAGCATTTGGAAGAACACAGACAAAAGGATTGCACATTTATAAATTGTGCAATGTACATGATTCAGGTGTTGGCTGGCCTGGAATATTGATCAGGTGAGGGTTTTGCTTTTTGGCTTAGAATTGCAACTGTTAACAAAGCTTTCCAGCTGAGGTTGATTTAATGCCTCATTTGGCATCTGAAGTTTCCCCCAGGCCAAATAGTACACGTGCTAGGTCAGAGGAAAAGGGGACGGCTCTGTGTCTTCCCAATCCCTTCTGCACATCATGATTGCATTCAACCATGCAGTGGGTCCTTTCCATGCAGCCCAGGTGTGTGTCTTTCCTCATGCCTGCCAACATGAGAAAAGGTGGAAGCTGTTTGCTTGGAAACATGCTTCAATCTGATGGATTTTTTTTTTTATTGTGGATATTGTAGTTATATTATTCATTGATTTTGTGTTCTGTGCTTGTTCAATGCTCCAGACTGTAGCTTCCAGCTGGGCTTCTCAAGCACTAGACTGAATTTGCAGCTCACTCTCTTTTAACATCTAAAAACCTCCTTGTGCTGGAACTTCTCTGTGTAAGACGAGAAGTGTCCAATTAATGCAGTGATCTTATGGAAAAAAAAAAAGCTACAAAAGTCTTGTTATGTCTTCACACTACCCTTTGTGGAATTGGGCTGAACTGAGATGACCTAAACCATGGCTTTACTTTAAATATTTGTATCTGAACTTTATTCCAGGTGCATAGGGCATGTTAGCACCATCCAGTTCAGAGGTGTACAGACTAGTTTCAAACATGCTGGTTTCTTCAGGTAGAAGTGTTCCTGAAATTTGCTGTAGCATGATACTGCTTTTGCTGTGGAACTCTCTTAATATAGACTGCCAAACAAGTGGCTTAGTCCTGTGGTGTGAGCCTGAGAAGGTAGTTATTTTTCATGGCACTGACTTTTGTTTTGACATGCAGTGCTGCCCAGAGTGAGGGAGATGAACCCCCTATTCTCAGTGCACTCTCTCTGAGCAAGTGAAGAATAAACTAGAAAGCAACTTCTTTCCCAGTATTTCTGACTCTGCACTCTACAGACACAGCTAGTCTGCCATGAGTTAGCATGTTAACAGAAGCACTGAGCTCTGAGTTACAGTTCCCAGCTGAAATGTGCTACCCTTGCAGGATGCTGGACTCCCTGTTCATCAGCTATACCTTTTCAAGGTCTTCAGTTAATTTTTCTTCATTCACCTCCCCTAGGAGAAGAGGTGAACAGAATAGTAAACAGGATTTTTTTTGCTTTTTTCCCCCCTTGTAAAAGCATTCATCTCCCAGTGTTGCTGGGACTTACATAATATCTGGAGAGCTGTGACAGTGCCATGGCTTGAGATGGACCATGGCAGCGAGTTCAGCAGGAAATGACTGATGGTCTTAGCAGGGATCTGGGGCCGTGCCGGCCGGTCGCCGCCAGATGGCGCCGTGGGCTCGGCTGGCCCGGGGTTCCCTAAGGGGCTGGGCCTCGACGCCCGCGCCGCCCCAGAGCTCCGGGAGCGCGGCGGGCGCCAGGGGCTGCGCCCGCGGGAGGGCGGGATGAGCTTCTCTAATGAGGAACAGTGGGAAAAAACTGTGACTGTGGGCATCACCTCCCCGCGATGGGCTGGGACTAGGAGGCCAGGCTTTGGGAAAGGGAGTTTTAGTATAGGAAGAAGTTATGTGTGGGTATTAGTCTCTGGAAAGGAGCAGGGGAAAGTCACATGGCCTGGGTACTCCTGTGATATTGCACGGTTTGGATAGTTTGTAGACATTAGAGGGCAGGGGCAGCTTCACAGGAGAGGAGGATTGTTGGTGTGGTCCCACAGGCACAGAATGCCTGTAAGTACTTTCCTTGAAAAAGTGGTGAATATCCATTGGCATATCCAGCTGCTGACATCCCATTATTTACCACAGTCAAAGATAAAACTGTTTGTGAAGGCTTAAAAAAGGCGCTCAAGAAACTGAGTGATTGGGTAATAAAATGGCAGATGAAATTCAGTGTCAATAAATGCAAAGTAATGCACACAGAGGAAAACAACCTTAACTATACATTCACAGTGATGGACTCTAAATGAGCTATTACCACTCAGAAAACAGATTTGGGAATCATTACACATAATTCTTCAGAAACAATCACCTCAAAGCCTAGCAATGGTCAAAAAGACAAATTGGGTATTAGACATTATTAGGAAAGAAATAGATAACATGATAGAAACATACTTTTTTTTTTTTTTTTTTTTTTTTTTTTACCATGCAAACCAATGCAGTACTCACATCTTAAATGCCAGGAGGGAGGGAACAATTTATTAGACACTTGGTTTACAAGAAGCACCATATATTTTCAAGAGATGACACTGTGGAACTCATTGTCACAGGAAATTTTAAAAGCTCAAATGCAATTAAATTAAAACAATAATTAAATAAATGTGTTGGCATTAGGTCAAATAAAGTTTGCATTGAGTGATGTAGACAGATCTACAAGCTCAGGTAATAACATACCTTCTAGTTATGGAAAGGAATGGGGATAATCATGCTATCCCAGTTTGTTTGTTTTGTTTTTGTTTTTTTTTAATTCTGTTGGGCTGCACAGACCTTTGCTTTTAATCATTAAGGTCATACTTAAATCATTATCATGAAGATAAAGAAATATTTTGGTCCTAAGTAAAATCAATGGCAGAATTCATTGATTTCAAGAACAGGAAAATCAGTTCTGCCTGTAGCTGGGTCATGTCTCACTGTGCGAGGTGTTGCATTGATTGAAGCAAGACTGCTGGCACAGCATGAGCAGCTTATAGCAGGTATCTTTGAGCTACCCAGAAAGTAGCAGTGACTAAGAGTGGAATTCATTTCAACTAACTTTAGCTGGTGGTGAGAGCTAGGTGCTGGTTCTTTTAGCAACTGAGGTACTTCTTCCTGTCACAGTGTGTCCATGGTATGAGTTTTGACAGAGAAAACAATGACAAAATACATAGCATGTTCCAGAAAAAAAACAACTAAAGCATCAGAAGCACAAGTCACCTTGCTTGCTCTTTAGCATCTGATATAGGAAATTAAGATGGTGTTTGAACACCTTGGGGTAAAGACAGAAGATAGGAATGTAATTTCCACAAGGAAAATAAATGTGACACCATTTGCTTTTGGTACATAACAGACCACCCGTCCTTTTCAGGTGTCTCAGTGACAAAATGAGCAACCAAAACCCAGAAATGTTATTTGCATTAGAAGCAGAAATATTTCTGTTTGGTGCCTGATTATTGAATAGGGATCCCACTTTAGGGCCATTAGTGAACTGCTGCAGAGCTGTAACTGCTTCTTTCTGGCACAGTTTCATCCCTGTCTACTGGAGAAAAACCTTCTGCCAGTGAGGAGGCATTGCTTCTCAGAACTGGTCTTGACTACTGGCATAAGCATGTTTTAAATTAGTAGCAGGCAGACCCAAAGCAGAATATTGAAAAAGGCAATACCAATGAAAGAATCCTTTAAGCTTTATGTTTTAGGAAGGCAGGAAGAAGAGGACTAGGTTTGGTGGAATGTTTTGCAGGGATATAGATTATCTCTCTTTTTTTTTTTTTAGATTTGCTTGTGTAGCAGCTGATCTCCAGTTCTTCTCCTTACACTGAGGTGGTTTTTTTTTTATTTTTTCAATAGAAAAGCATAATGAATCAAAGACCTGTGCAGTAATGAAAGCCTAGTATGTTTGTTCCAGAAATAATTTAAAAAATTGAAGACACCATTTCAAAATCCTGAAAGTTTCATGGCTTAGGAACATCCCACTCATTCTTTCCAGATCTCAGGCCTTATACACCTTATTTTTAAAATGGTCAGTCACTGAAATTTTTCCATAGAGAAGAAATACGTACATACAGTTTATGTATGTATTTAAAAGCAAAGAGAAGAATAAAGAGCTAATCATCTTTTCAGATGTGGGTACATAGGACCTGCCAGACAACTGATTTCTTTGGTTTATACAATTAATTCATATTAATTATTGTGTATTGCAGTAGTTCTTAGCAGCTGCCACTGAAACTGAAGGTGCCTTATGCTGTGTCTATACAAACACTGGAAGAATCTGTTGGCCTTGAAGCCATTAGTGCTTAACTGAGTGAGAGAAGGCATGGAAAGAAGGAGGAGATGTCTCCTCTGTTTAATTTAATGTAAGAATCCTCATAGCTTCTAAAGGAACATTTACTCAAAGCAGTGCTTAGTCAGAGATCTCTGACGAAATTAGTGCCCCAAAACAACTCAGGGCACTGCTGTACAGACACTAGAACAAGGCCTGGATCCAAAAAAGCCTCACTGGTGGGGTGCTGGGCCACCAGATTGGTGTGAGAAGGCTGACAGGCTGATTGTGACTTCCACCTCTACATCTAGAGCAAGTCTGTGGAGCACTGGCAGAAGAGCCATCACTCATTTTGCCTTCAGTGACAAACACACTTCAAGTGGCATAGCTGAGGCATACAGATGGGCAGCACTAGAATAAATTCCAGACCTGCCTAAATCTTCTAAATGAAGAGCTCCCAGTCCAGCAAACCTTATTGACGAGTGTGGTCACATCTAATGCCATTTACTGGGAATGACACATTGTCTCTGGGAAGAAATCATAGGTTTTTGCAGCATATGTTGGTTTTGACTACACCTACTCTTTCAGTGCAGTTTTTGGATACTGCCTTGTATTTGCATTGTAAAAGACTTTCCATTAGTGCTTAGTGTTATTTCAACATAATGGTAAAGTCTGCATTAAAAATGCATAGCTAGGTTAGATATTTAACATTCAGTTGGTGTTCTGGCACAGTCTGAGGGCATGAACTGTAGCCAAGAATATATGGGTTCTTAAAACTGTTTCCTGTGCTAAATCCCAGCATCAGCCTGTCCATAAGTAATGAGGAGAAGGATGTAAAATAATGGTATTGTTAAAATACTGTCACTTCTCCCTCCCCCACATATTTTAAAGAAATATATTACAAAAAATTCATAATGCACCTGGCCATCTTTGTCATGTCATTCTTTCTTCCTCATCCTGATAGAATCAGTTCTCTATATTACTCCTTAGATTCAAGCGATTATGGCAATCTTCTCTGTTTTTTCATTAGCTGAGCTGATTCTGCGCAAAAGCTGTTTAAGATTCATGAGTGATTTTGCCTCTGCAAAGAATAGGAATGCAGCTGAAGGAAAAAAAAAACCCAAAAACGTTTCCAATAGTCTAGACTGATGATGGGATACTGATGAGAAATATGCACACAATTAACTTGAAAAAAAAATGCAACAATTTCTTCTTTAAGGCTGTCCCCATAAATTGAGGTGTGCCTAGCTTACTGCATCCAAACCCTTACATCCTCCTTTTTGTACACAGGCATATTCCTACTTTACTGTATCTCTGCAGAGCCACAAGATCCTGACGATTATCACAGAATTTTCTCAGTCTGGGAACCCTGCAGTCTGTGGTTTTTGTGGCCAGGACCCATTCCTTTAGGCCAAAGTTTCTTATTTTCTCACACCAGAAGACTTGCAGACAGGGAAAATCAGACTCTGCTGGCCATTGATCCTGAGAAACTGGAGGGAGATGAATCCCCTCTCTGCCCACAGATGTCATTGTGCCTGGGGCTGCTGCATGGGTGCCTGAACAGCCTGTCAGACTCTGGCCGAGGGTGAATTTGGGCTTAGAAAATTCCTGTGCTCCACGTCTTGTCTGTAGTTCCCACTTCCCACCTCTCAGTGGACACAGGGATTATTTTAACTGTGTAATTTTAGACTGATTGTCACAGATCTCACAGGAGGAAAAGCAGAATAAGTAACAGGATCCCTGCTTCAATGGGCTTATCATGCTAAGAGGTGCCGGTTACAGCAGTCCAGTGAAGTGCAGTTCAGTACAATGGCTTTGCCCAGAAAGTTGAGGAAACTGATGTAAATGATTCACATCCCATGGATTTGCTCAGGAGACCACCACTTCAGGTGCTCTGTAATGTCAGCTGTTCCATACTGGGAATTGTTTGTCAAAACTGTTTGCAAATAGCACCCATCTCCCTTCCCTTCTGGCTTTCCCATACTGTTTCTGCAAGGTACTTGGAGCAAGATTATGCCATTGAACACAAGACTGTCTGAAAAATTATCTTCAGGCTTACGTTTAGGCCCACGTGCTTCATTACATTCTTGGATTAGGGCCTCAGCATCCTGCAGTCACCAAGTGAACAACCCTAACGTGAAGCCAGTGCCAACTTTGAGTGCCTAAGCCACAGAACTGGCACACTGTACTGATCTTCTCTTCTTCATTAAGAAAGATGATTAAAATATTATTTCTTGAAAAGCATCCAGTCTGTGAAAAGATTCAGACAGTGTTGATGAAGTTACCATGGATTTCTTTTGGGACATTCAAGCTATTAAGAGCAGGAATGTTTTGTCTGAAATTCTATACAAAACCTTAGTAATAGAAATGATCTCTTGCTAGCTGTTACCTTTCATCTTTTGTACAGGAGTAAAAGTTTACCATGTTCCTAATAGCAGTGATTTAGATGAATTTGTCTTAACAAATCAAGCCATTCAGAGAGTGAATATTTTCTGGAAAGGGAAGAGCAAAAAAACTTCAAGCAGTGAGTCCAGAATAAAAGGTTGCAAAGATGGGTGGACATGAGTCATAAAGGAGGGATACTGTAGGTGTCCTTCATACCACTGCTTAACATTTTTTCTTCTTGTGCAAAGGAAATTAGTAATGTTGTACACAGACAGCAGAACATCTTTATTTGAGGATGTAATTTATTGGAGCTTCTTAAAGAACTAGTCACTATTTCATATGAGGACAAAAGCCTTTGGGGTACCCTGGAGCATGCAGGTTCTATTGACCACTAGAAGATCATTTCTACGTTCTAGAAATATTTCCAAAATGAACTCTGAAACACAACTGGAACCATAGAAATCATTTTGTTCACTGCAAGTTGCAAAACAAAACAAATGAGGGGCTGATCTAAAAAAATGTGTATGGCCCTTTGTTCTCATTTGCAGAAAGATCTTTAAACAAATTTTAGTAGAGTTGAGTGGAATGTGACCACAGTCTAAGAGTGGGGAAAAAGGAGCAGCCACTCCCAACCCTGTGGCTAAGAGACTACATGGCAGCCAGTGTATGCTGTAATCAGACCTATAGCCCCATCAACCCTTCTCCCTGTCAGTCTGTCCCTGTCGTAACACCAAGGAAAAATTATGCAAAAATAGTACTTGCTTTCACCTTAATGTCCCATGCTATTGTAAAGGTAGGGGAAATTAGCATCAGCATTTCTATACATAAAAGGGCTGCTTGTTATTATAAGTCTTTGCACTGTCTTCTTCAGGGTTATGAGGCGTAACAGCAGAATCACTCTGAACTTGTCTGAGGTCTCAGATGGTTTAAATATTTCCTCAGGTTGTAAGTTAACACAAATATCACTGCTTTAATTTAATCTAGAGGATGCTAAAATGGAAAGAAACCCAGATTTCACTTGTCTTTATGAATGGAGAAAGCTCTGGGGTAGAATACTGTCACTTTCTAACAGTCTCTATTGCAACTGCATAATTGACTGGGGCAGAACAGGAGGAAACTGAAAATGTAAGAACAGCTCCTTGGTGGATACTCCCTGCCCTTCTATGTACTGGAGGCGAATCTGAAAGTTCACTGCTGTTCTTTGGGAATCTGTCAGCTGCAGAGGACGAGGTGAGGAGAGATAGAGGTGTCACATTACTGTGCCTGACAAAGGAGACTTCAAGATTCATTATTTAAACTCTCATGTTCCCAGAGGGACTCAGGGAGGATTATGACCTGTCCTCACTGAGAGCAGGGTGACTTTAGTTAATACTTTCTTGATTTGGTTTCTTACTGACTGCACTTCCTCTCCAGCTGGGTCAGCTGATTAGGATGGGGATCCCCAGCTTCTCTGCAGTTGAGAATCACTTGATGAGAAGGTTGCTGGGATGCCTCATGCATCACTGCACACAGCTCCCCAAAGGCAGGGGTATGGAGACTGGGCTGTCTCTTGCATGGGTGCTACATTTTTTGTCTTGCCACCATTTTGACAATTAATATTATTAGCAAACACTGCATGACAGCATCTTCAAACAGCTGGAGTTGGGCAAACGGGAGAGATGATGAAGTCATCCTAAATCACTTCCTATATGAAAAAGGCTGCAAGATTTGCTCTTTAGAGGCGCTGACCAAAAGAGAATATGTGTTGTAGGTGCAAATGCTGCTTCTCCAAATACAGTACACCCAGTGTTTTTGGGACCAGACAAGCCTTTTGAGTTATGTGTTTCATCCAGGTATTCCTATCACATTTTGGATTGGGGTTTCCTGGATGGGAACACACAAGTATCAGGAGCTAGACACTCTTTGTTTACATCACAGCTGCTAAGGGTGTATCTTGGAGACAGAAAATTCATGTTTTTCTGGACTGACTATGCTAAACAATGATACTTGACAAGAAATATTTGTCTGAATCCCCCAAAAATACCAAACCCTAAGGATTTTGAAGGTCACTGGTACTTCAGCATGTAGAGGCAGAAGAATAAAGAATATGACCCGAGTACTGTGCATGGATGGCAGCCATACTTGAACAGTGTATTTCCATTAGTTGCAGATGAGACATCCCAGAGCACGGGAGAAGCTGGAAAATCAGATATACAGGATGGCACTAGACCTGTTGGTCCAGTATGTCCAGCCTATGGGAGTGACCCAGAGCAGATAATTCTGTGGGACGTTTTCTTTCCCATCATGAAAAAATGGTTTATTAGATATGAACTGCTACTTGACCTTTGTTCTGCACCTGAACCTCTATGTTCTCTTCATCATCTTCCAGGTGGCTGCTGCAGGACCGTTTATCCTTGCCTTGCTGCCCAAAGTTTGTGCCTCGGGGCTACAATCACTACTGCCACCTCCTATTTAAACCACTTAAACGGAGTCAAATGAATTCTCTTGACACAAACTAAGGAATGCTGACACAAACTGCTGCGTGGGCTGGTTCAAAAGGGTGCTTAACACTAGAGGAGGGAAGGGGTGGGACAAGGACCGAGAACACCACAGATGAGCAGCTGCAGTGGTAGCACCCAGCAGCACAGCTGGATCTGAAGGAGGATGTTTGTCCACAGCCTCTGAAAGCAATTAGACTGGAGCCTTGGGGGGTCTAGCACATCTGAGAACAAGTGCTACTTATTTTGTTAACTAAATAGGGATTTGGATATCTGTTCTTATTTCCAGACTGGAACATTCATGAGCTTCTGTGTGCTGTGTAAGCATTGAAGATCTAGCTGCTTTAATTACTGGTAGCAGCTCCGTCATTAAATGGTGTTTCTTACTTGAGAAGACAATGATACTGATCACTTAGGTGAAGTAGGGGGAAGGATAGTTCTGCTGCTGTTTCTTTTCTTCAAAATCAAGCTGTCTAAATTCAAAATGACACAAAAATTCAGAAGAATTCAGCTTTGGAACAAGGTTTTGCTTGTTTTTCCCCTCCCGGATTTCTGTATTATCCTTGCTTCCTGAGGAGCCCTGTGACCGCTGTATTCAAGAAACCTGTCCTCCCAATGCCTCCAATGCCTGTGACCATTTCTGTCTTACCCCCAGCAAAAGGTATACAAGGGTGCTATACATCCTTGGGCAATGTTATTTATAACATTCTTACGTTATAAGGCCATCTTCATTGTTTCTAATGCAGCTGTAGTAAATAATTTAATTGTTTGGCACCTCTGCTCCTCACAGCAAGTGCAAAATGCTTACTAGCTTCAGTTGGAGTTATGTGCACATAACTATGCAGGAAATTAATACAACCCTCTGATTACAATAAGTTTATAAGCAGCAGGAATCCATTATGATCAGCAGTAAAATTAAGAATTTTTCCTAAATCATAAGTGTTACTGTATAATTTCCCCTCCTCCTTATCCTTTTTCTTTGTGTGCACCTACAAAATTATATTTTGTCCTAATTTTGTGCAATTGTCCCAAAAGCTATTAATCAAAAGAGTAAGAAGAACAAATGTATTAAAATGTATTGATAATATTTGCCTGAATTGACTGTCTGCTTCTTTGCCCTAGAGTGATATCTGACTTGATTGTCACTTTGCATCCTTGCAAAGTCTGCCACATCCTGCAGTACTTGCATGCCCAAATGGCAACAGAAGCATGGTTAGTATCAACTTAGCAACTCCAGAGCAGTACAAAGAGAAGCAAGGAGGAGGAAAGTGCTACTGGCAGTAGTCCTGCTACTGCTGCTACCACAGTGTCTGCCTGAGGTGGTACAGTGTGACATCTTTTCATTTGATTGTGAGCTGCTCTCAAAAGGCATTTTCCCTGCTGTTCTGTCACGTAGTGGTGATTCTGGGAGACCGGGGTTTTCATAACAGAAGCGGGGGGTGCAGGCAGGGCCTGGGACCCCCAGTGGCCGTGGGAACTTTGGGGCAGCACTGGAAGAAAGGTTCCATGGTTCTGAGGCGAGGGTGGAGCTGGGACTGTCTTTCCTTTGGCTGTAACTGTGCACCCATGGCTGTCAGAGGTAGCACAGTGGGCTAGGCAGAGCTGCATCTCAACTGTATCAGCTCCTGCATTTCACACATATCTGAAATTCAGGCCAGTGCATGTGCCGTGCAAATGGCCAAGAATTACACCCTTTTTGATATTAAAGAACACATTCATTCAGAAGATCAAGGAATCAAAAAACAAAAGAGAAAATCTTTGGCAGTACAGGTGGAGTTATATATCTCAACAAAGAAGGCAGCATATCTCTCCTGACATACGAACCAAATGGCAAGCTGGGTTTCTCGGGAGCAGATTTAAAATTGCATGCTCTGGTACTGTGTGCTGACTGATTATCAGAAAGGTCTGTTAAGCTTGTTGGCATTTCTGTTGTTTTTCCATAGCTGCTTCGGTCCTGGCAGAAGCCAGAGTTTATGTGTGATTTTGGAAAGTGCCCATCCTGTGTTTCAAGGACCGACCCTTCCTATGGAGCAGATCTGCTGCCACAAGGAATCTACTACATCTTCTATTAAAAACTAAAAAAGAATTCCTACCAAATGCTGTGTGGGTCTCTTTAGTGTAGGAAAAGCCATCAGAAAAATTCTTTACAATGATCACATAAAAATCCTTACAAGATTAGAGTAGAATGATCTCACTGTAAAACCAGGTAAGTCAGTGCCTTATTGCAACTCCTGCAAACACTAGTACTTTCATGTTTCTTGTGTTTCAAAAGTGAATAGAGAAAAAAAAAACAACTGATTTTTTTTCCAAGTTCCTTCATATTTTTCACTTTTATTTGGCCACTTTTTTCATCCTAGAAGTTTTAAAAGCCTAGATTCAGGGTACAAGATGCAAAATTATGAGTTATTTCTATATTTAGAAAGACACAGTACCAGCTATTAAAGCAAGAGACAACTATTTCTATATTTAAGAGGGAAAACTTATTTATTAAAAAAAAATGTTTTTTCAATAGTTGTAGCTTGTGAAGTATCTACCTTATAGACTAAAATGTGCCATGCCTGGTGAATAGTTTTGAAAACTGTACATATAAAGTATTCAGACTATTTTTAAATTAAAATGAAAAGCAGAATTTCTCCCATTGTATCTTGTGACCCTTCTCAACCATTCTTATGAGCAAAATGTCTGAAAGTTGAAAACTGTGATTTGCCATGTAAATAGCTGTACTTTTGCACAGTGCCCAGTCTTATTGTGAAGGAAAATGATTTTTCTTTACCTGAGATTTAAATGTGTGAAAATCATATACCGACCATGCACTATAAAGGCTTTTTCTCCCTAATTTTGCCTTACAGCCCCAATTTTGAAAGACAGAAATACTTAACTTTGCATTCCTTGAGGAGCTCCACCTCAAGGTCATTCCAGAATGACCACAATGTGTACAGCCAGTGCGGGGGAGAAGGTTTTTATAAGCTAGGTTTACATGCCTCTATTTTTTTTTACTGAGATACTCTGTAACTAATCTCAAGGCATAATGACCTGGCTACATTTCAAATGCTTCAACAGCTTAAAATATGTTGGAAGGACCCAGAGTCCCAGTGAAAGAAGGACTCTTGTCAGGGTGTACACATTTCTCTCCTACTGCTCAGCTGATCTATAGGGAGCATACACAGGACAGGGAAAAAAAATACTCCTGAATTTTATTCTGATCTTTCTTCTGTGATTGGACTTCACAGCTTACTGTAATTTATGGCCTCTCTTTGCTGCACTCTAAACAGGGTGCAATCTAAATTGGGGGAGCTGGAAATCTCTAGCTCAGGATGCAGGCTGGCATCAATAAGCAGCCATCCCTCTCCTTCTTCCTGAAGAAGTATTTTGAATATCTTGATCTTCCTGAAGATCAAGACATGAACATTTGCAATTCCTACACTAAAACTGACAGTGAGCCTTTGGCAAATGAAAAGGAGTCAGATCCCACAGCGATTAAAGGTGATAGCGAAGATGCCCACTGAAGGAAAATGTTTGGGACACTCTTTCTACTGGGCATTGCTTTCCAGTCTCTGAGTAACTCTTGTAGGCATCTGCCAAAAGTTGTGAAGACAAGAGAAAATATGTTAGCAGCAGATGTTGAAAGGTAGTAAACAAGGATTTGCTTAGAAGAGCACAGCTGAAGATCTTAAAAGTAACATCCATGCTCATTTTTGGTAAGAGCTCTAGAAGCACGTATGGGATGGTCTGTCAGAGCACTGCCACTCACTTGGGATTTCCATACATGCTCTGTTCTCTGCTCTTCTGTGGCACTTCCCATAATGATGGACTTGCCTAGAGGGACCAAAGCCAGCCCATTTTCCATCTGGCTATCTCCTCAATGGAGCAGCCAGGCGAGCTCCAGTTTGAAAGAATTCAAATCATATTCATGTGACCAAGCTAACAAGCTCAGCCTTGGGAAACTGTTACCTTATGTTTCAACAACTGTTTAGGGTAAAAAGCCAAACCCAGACATTCTGCCTGCTGAGGCAAATGCTCCAATCAATGGAGTAGAGAGCAATCGGGCAAAAGTACTTCCTTACTGTCTGACCCTTGGATAAGGGTTGGGAAAGCCTAAAAGATGGGCAGGTTGTTAAAAAACTCAAATGTTGAAAAATATATATGAGTCTCTCTTTTCTAGGCAAAGAAGCAAACTTGGTTTCCCACTAGGAAGAGAATGCCCCAAACCCACCACTGGATAGGGACAAAACTTCCACTCTTCATCCTTGGAAAGCAGGAATGGGAACATCTTCCTTTAATGTTGGGGAGAACACTCTTACTCTCCTGAAGGACAGGACACACTAAGTGCTAAAGCCGGCACATCCACATGCTCACTAAGTTGTTAGCATCATATTCAGGGTGCTCTGACACACCAGCCCCCTCTTCCCATTCACCATAGTGTTTGTGGGCCCTTAGCACAGATTTAGGATGCCAGTCTGAGTTTACAAGCCCAAATTCATGATCTCTCTGGGCTCTGGCCTGTAAAACTGTATGGCAGAGCTGGGAGTGGAGAGCCATGTGTGAGCTGTCACATTCCTGACTCACACAGCATCTTCTAGGAAGGGAGGGAGGGAAATTGAGTAAATGCATGATAGGACTGTGCTGGGCACAAATACGGCTCATTTTTCATGATTTGCAAAGGGCCATTTGTGATCGATCTCTTAGTGTGTAAGTGGAAGGAAAAGAGTGGGTGCATTACAGCCTGTTGTTGGCTCTCATCTGGCAGTGGGGGCAGGTATCAAACCAATTTTGCCTTGTTACAGGCAGTCAGAGGGCTCACTGTTAACAACACCTGCTTATCTGAACAAACAGGCAATTGTGTACTGCACACACACTATTTTATCCAGGGGCTATGATAACTCAAGCTTCCTTTCTTGCAGCTGATGGCATCATTAGAAAGTTTCTGCTCTGGATCAGAACAGAAAGCCTGGAAGGAATAATAGCTTCATTATTCATAGCCTCAGGTTATTTATTTACTGTACAGTACATTCAATTTCATTGTAGAAAGATGAGGGTGAGGCTGTGTAGACTGGCAGGGGCTGAGGCATTACCACATGCAGGACACTTTCTTTGGGGCAAACTTTAAGCAGAGTGGCTGCTTTCTTTAGTGCTGGAGAACTTACTACCCTCACCTCTTACTGGCGCACATTTTCCACCAACTTTGAAGAATGGAGAGATGAGCTGGCCTCGCTCCAGTTGAATTTAATCACTCATAGCTCCTCCAATATTTCCTAGGCTCAGTGAGTTGTAGAAAACTGTCATTAAACATGCAAAAGCAACACTGAGGTTTACTCTGCAAGGAGGGAGAGAACATATGGAGTGAGCCCACGCTTCGTGCACTGCTGCACTTCAGAAACTGGATTAGCGTCTCTTTTTTCAGTTCTAGTTTGGCCTGGAAGGCTTGTTAATTGACTAGTGTTGTTAGCATGGCAAACACATCACTGTGTTATCCTGAATGCATCTGCAAGCATGCTTGCTAATGTAATTTTATATCTTCTGATGCTTGATTTCTAGTAACTTAGAGCAGATTATCACCAATATTTCACTGCTGATATCACCAGTGATGTTACACCTGTTACAAAGATAGCTCTTTTTGGGTATCTCTCAGTTTTTCATCACCACAGCCTCCGCTTTTTGTGCATCAACATGCAGTAATTGTGTGATAAAATGTTTGGGTTGTGGCCTTACTCCACACCATGTAACTATGGAGACATAAGTATCACCTACAAAGGCTACAGAAATAGCAGACTTTGTTCCTACTGAAAATTCAGTGGAAAATACACAATTCAGTTTTTATATGACAATATACATTCCAGGTATGCCATTCTGATAAAAATGGGGATATCTTTTTTTAACACCAGTTTTTCTATGTTTGCAGTTCTATATTTTCTATTTGAGGTGAGAATGGAAGCAGTAAATAGTGATTCTCTTCTAGAGGGAATTACTGCAATGATTACTTTGGAAGTGGAGCTTAAGGTCTATTTTGCACTATAAATGAAAAAGGATGGAAGGGAGTGGAAAGTCAGTTGTAATTGGCTCATGGATTTGCAGTTTCTTAACTCTTTTTTTCTCTCTCTATAAATATATATACACTTGCATGTATATTTAATGTACTGAATTATTGCTCCTTCATGACTTCTTCTAGCCCTTCCAGCTCTAGAGGGGAAAAAGAAAGTGTAAGCTCAGGAATCTTGATTATAGGAAAACCACAGGAGAATGCTGGACTTCCACCTAAACTCTTCATTTGCAACACATTACACAGCTCTCTTCCTGGAGCAATGGTAATGATGCAGGTCTAGTGACAGTGCTTTTGGAGTGAGCTCTGGAACAGCATTTGAGGTTAGAATTAAGTTGAAGTTGGGTGGATTAGACTTCATCTTCTTCTACAAGCTGCAGTCCTCATCTGTGCAATTCCCTTATTCAGCACTCATTTCCAGAGTGCAAGAAATTAGGTTTATTGCTTTGACAGTTGACCTAGAAACTCTGGGTCAAGTTTTCCTGCTTATATGTAGAGTTTTATATTGCATCCATTACTGCAGCCTCCAAGCAATTTTCATGTGAAGAAAAGTCATTAATTTCCACACAGGGTTTAGGGGTCCTCCTGCAGTTTCCCTTTTGGGGCCAGCACTCTTCATGATAGGTTGTTGTCTTTGGAGGGAATGAGGGAATGAGTGGAGAATAAAGGTTTTTCTATTGTTAATGTCAATGGTGGCAATAAAGTTGCCTCCAAAGAAAGCTGAGTGACATCCCTTGGAAACCCCCAGGCTTGGGAGAGCACTTGATCCCCAATGAAACAATTTCCAAATATTTTTACTTCCCTTCAATCAGAGATCTTTTGTTCATTCTCAGAGGCATTGTCTCAGAGGAACTGTCTACCAGGGGCACAGATTGAAATTTGGATCTTCTTGGAGAATGGATTCAATCTTTCAGCTTTTTTGAATGTCTTAGGTTGTAATGCAAGATGTAACCAGAAGTATGTATTCTATTACCATCTGTTAAAATCAGGTGTGGCAGTGTTCTTTATGTCTTCCATGACCCATCCTTCATATCTCCAGGGGGATATTTTCTCTTAATGGGCCATTGAGTTTCACTGCATGACTGATAAAACTGCATCATCCCATCGTGAGATGCTCCACCCAGGGGGAGGAGCCAAGCATTCCTACCTGGATATAATCAGAGACTTGAAACACCACAGTCAGCATTTTCCACCGGAATCCCAGAGGAAGACCTGACCCATCTACACCACCACTGGACCTCCAGAGGAAAACTACGCCCTTCTACAGGATCACTGCTTCAACAGAACCACGTCTGTCTCTGCAGGAGGACTGCAGCCACCATTTAATCAGACTGTTACCAACACCCTGACCCATAGGGTGTCAGGTTGTATTCTGACTCTGTCAGCGGCTTTTATACTACTGCATTTTATTTTAATTTTCCTATTAAGTTGTAGGTTTTGGTTTTTTAAAATTTAAAATTTATACATACTAGTAAAGAACTGTTATACCTACTCCCATAATTTTGCCTGAGAGCCCCTTAATTTCAAAATTACAATAATTTGGAGGGAGAGGGGTTTACATTTTCCATTTCAAGGGAGGCTCCTGCCTTCCTTAGCAGACATCTGTCTTTTCAAACCAAGAATTGCAAAATGAGACTTTGAATTGATGCCAGACACTACTGAAGAGCTAGAGAAGGGAGTAGGACAGAAGCTCTGTGTGCCTTCTGAGGCTTCAGCCAAACAGAAGGCAGCTTTTTGTCCTGGCCAAAATTGAGTGGCAACCTTAAACTGAGGCCCAGATTCGGTTTCTTCTAAAAATCCATCCTCATGTTGATAAATGAAAAGATTGCATTAGCCATGTCCACTCCTGTAAGGAAAAGATAATGTTGCCTTGCAAGATGAAGATGAAAAAAAGAGTAGTTTAGTGAGGATTCTGGTGGGACTGGAGCTTTGCACCACTCTTGCCAAATGAGCTTCACCAATGAAGCCTGCCTCAAAAGCCTGTTAGGCCCAGAAATACCACCAGGTGGGCCTCTTCCTCACAAAACATGATAAAGTCCCTGAAACCTTCTGTCTGCAGAGTGGCAGGGACTTGCCAGCCTACAAACACTCCAGCTATGGCAGGGACTATATTGCCAGGGAAGCAGTGGAGGTGGTTTGGTGGTGAGCTTGACTTTGATGCCTTGGGTCCATCTGCTGGGGTAGGAAGGGGGAGGTGGAGCACACACTTTCCAAAGGCCAGAGGCTGCTAAGGGTGTGGTAGCAAAAGGAGAACTCTGCCTGGGAAGTCCTTTTTGAATCTGTCCCTCAGGGTGTAGATGTCACTGCAGGCAGGACGTTCTGAAGAGGCAAGTGAGAGCAGAGAGTGACAGATTTTGTCCTGGGGCTCCTTTCCCTGGTTCCTTCAGCTGTTTGGTAACACAGACAGTTTTTGTAGGGATGCATGCAAAGCAGCAGAGCAGGCTGTGAGAAGAAAAGTGGAGACATGTCACAATATGGTGTGGGGAAAATAGGGCAGACAATAATGTCCAGGCTGAGGACAGCATAGTAATTGGGAGCAACAAAAGGCTGGGTATCCAATAATTATTCCAGAATTGGCTGTGGAAGAAGCAGCAGAAAAAGTGGCAAAGTTAAGGTGAGAAGGTGCCATTATTGGTGTGGAATTGAAGGCCTTTGTGCAGAAGAGATCCTGAGGTAAAGCATATGTGAGGTGAAAGAAGTGTGGGTCTGGTGCAAAACAAGCCATAGGTTTCCACTAGGAGTGTCCTTAGGGAGTCTGGCATCTCATGCTGAAAGCAGGTCTTACAGAGCAGCATTCAGCCTGACCACTGAGATGGAGAACCCACTGTTTCCCTGGGTATTTTGTTCCAGTGATTAATCATCTGTGCTCCTAAGTTGTGCCCCATTACTATGTTAGATTTGCTGGGCTTCACCTTCTGGTAATTAGTTCTTTTTATGTCTCTCTCTGCTAGATTAAAGATCCCTTTTGTAGCCAGTATTTCCTCCCCATGTGGGTAATTATACCCTGTAGCCACACCGCTTCTCAATCTTATTTTTGATTAACTGAAACAGGTTGAGCTCCTTAAGTCTTTCCCTGAAAGGCATCAGGCTCTTTCATTCTTTCTGTGCTGCTAGTCATTGAGTTGCAACTTGTGACTCTCCTGTCCAGTTTTGTGGTACCTTTCTAACAAACAGGCAGCAGAACAAGATTCACTGTTCAGCAGTGTTCAACTGTGCCAGAGCTTTTAATTTTAAAGCTTAGTTTTACTTAATTTTAATACTTAATAGTAAACAGTATGTTATCATGTTTCATTTTGTTTAAAAAAAACCCCACAAAATCCAACACACCAAGCAACCCTCTGAACTCTTGCAGATATTCAGATATCACCTGTTAGCTGCTGTAGGCTGGGCTCTGGTTTCTTCTGAGCTGCTGTTGATTTGGGGCAGAGCTGATTCAGAAGCTGCTGCCCTGCCAGCAGTCAAGGAATTGCTGCAGCACAGGAAATCCTTCACCTCTGTGCCTCAAAGACTCAGCAAGGAGCATGTCTTACCTGGAGTGGGTTTGAGCTCTGTGTTTCTTCCCAGGGAGAGGCAGGGGCTTCCACATTCAACTGTAGCTCTTCTTCAAGCCTCCTTGCCTGCTACACATGCAGTCTGCTCCTGAAGGACTGACCCCATAGAAGGGACCCACACTGGAGCAGTTTAAGAGCTGTAGTCCATGGGAAGCACCCGTGTTGGGGGAGCTCATGGAGGACTGTCTCTGGTGGGAGGGACTGCATGCTGGAGCAGGGGAAGAGTGTGAGGAGTCTTCCCCCTAAGGAGGAAGGAGCAGAGACCGTGTGTGATGAACAGACAACAGATGCCATGCCCTAATTCCCTGTGCAGCTGAGGAGGAGGGGGTAGAGAAAATTGGGAGTGAAGTTGATACCAGGAAGAAGTTGGGATGAGGGGGAAGTGTTTTAAGAGCTGGTTTTATTTCTCATTACCCTACTCTGATTTTGACTGGTAATAATCAGTTTTCCTTAGTTCAGTCTGCTTTGCCTGTGATGGTAACTGGTGAGTGATCTCTCCCTGTCCTTATCTCAAACCACAAGTTTTTCACTATATTTTCTCTCGTCTTCCCAGCTGAGGAGGTGAATGATAGAACAACCTTGGTGGGCACCTCGTGTCAGGTGTCAACCTGACAGAGGGTCACTGGCCACAACTTCATTGACAAACCAGGGCTAGTTCTTTCTGTGTCGATAATCAAATGTTCAGGCTGTGATACGGAACTGCTCAAGCATCAGACAAAAATAAGTTCAAAATTTAACTGCAGTAGTTTGAACACATTAACTGTTTTCTATTCCAGATTCATTTGTTACACATAAGATGTCATCTTAAGGCTTTTGTTAATTCATTACCTTCAGATATAGAGGGTGTCTAGGTGCAGATAAGTTGCTGTTGCAGACATATCATTATTTTTCAGGGCATTTTGCCTTTGGAACATTGGATTTCAAAACAGTAATATTTTACTAAGCCAAAAGGCTTATGCTAAGGTACGAAAATACAGTCATCACTGTGCATATTCTTCAGGTAAACATAATCCACAGCAGCAATCACCCTAATTCTGATAGAATTAAAAATAGGCAGACAGGAAGATAGAGAGAGAAAAATATTCAAACATCTTTTTTTGATGATATGTGCTGAGGAAAATATCAGAATAAACAGATATAAGCATGATTAGGAGCTTAGATCATATACTGTTTTTTTCTGTTTATAACACAAAATGAAGGACTCTTTCTGCCAAGCTTGTCTGATTGCTTGTGACAAGATTTGGAGGGATGCCTTTAGAACAAATGGAGGTTTTTTTCTTCATTGATCCCAGCCTGGGTGCCTCAACTGGGCATCAGTGAAATGTGACACAAAGCTCCCTTGATCACAGAGCAGGCTTCTGAAGGAGGGCAAAATGAACAGTTGGGATACAGGGGCAGGGCAGACACCTGCACATTAAAGAAAAAGAAAAGCTGTGCTGTGCTGTACATCACCTATGTGATATGTGCCATAAATCCCCTCAGGGGCTGGGGTTGTTTGTGTCAGCATGATGACCAGTCACTCAGGGCACATCCCCACAGAGGGGGCACAGTGAGATGGGAGACGACACTGCTGCAACGTGTGGGGGTGATCTATTTCTGGGCTTAGCCAGGTGAGCCCTGCTCAGAGCTGGAGGTAGGGCCTTGTCCTAGGAGTCACATGCAGGAGCACAGAGCAAGGAGTTACTCCCTCTCTGTACAGATGGCAAGCTGACACACTAGTGGCAGTGGCACAAAACCCCCAAACAATGGTATACAAAAAATTTTGGTCAGTGCAGATAATCCAAGTCCTACACAGGGGCTGCTGGAGTGGTGGGAGCAGGGAGATGAGAGTCAGGAGAGAGGACTGTCAGGAGCAGGTGAGTATCTTCAAGTGACTTCAGGAGATACAGCAAAGTCAGCAGCTGGAAAGGAAAACACAGGCCAAAGCATTTTAGACACTCTCTTTACTGTGAGCCAGCACCAGGGAACATGAGACTTACATGTATATGTGCCACATATTATCTATCTGATACTTATATATGCTCCTATCCTCCAGCCTCATGGACACTTTTAGGACCATAATCAATTCCCCAAGGCCATCAGACACAGCTGTCTAGAATAATCAGAAAATAGAGGGGACAGGAAGAGACATAAAGAAAACAAGGAAAGAAAATGGGAAAGTCTGTTTTGAATAGGATTTATTACTATTTTTCTAATATCTTTTACCACAATGGTGGGCCTTTCTTAGGCAGGGGATGCTAGGGACAAAACAGGTGCAAAGCTGATTCACTTTACAATGTGGATTCTCACCTAATTGAGGCTGAATTCCAGCTATCAAATACATTTCAGTTGGAGACTCAGGTTTGTCCTGAACTATCAGACAACTCTGTCATTTAGCCAGCTATGCCCATCATGCAGGTGAAGCCTTTTAGTCTGTTTGTGGGTCTAAGAGGGCTGCACTAGGATCCATTCCCTTCCCGTGGCTAATTCAGTGCTCCCGTAGGAAGCAGATTTGGGTGGGAAATACAAACACAAGGTCTTTGCAGAATGGATTTGGAAGGGGAGCACATCCACACCTACCTCCCTAACCACCTCCCTCTAAACATGGGGAGCATGTCCACACTTTACTTGAGCAAGATAAGAACCAAGGTTGAGTTTACAAAGACTATCACCAGCTGAGTATCACCAGCTTTCTTGGGGTTTACAGGAGCTCATTGCTGAGATGGATTCTTGGAAACTAAGTCAGATTTGGCCAGCCTGAGTTATCCTATAGCAGGGGGAAAATTTTAATTCATACTGCTACTCCTGAGCATGGTGGCAGGAGGGAGACCATTGTCTTAGTCCTTTTCCACAGGCATGAGAGTAACTGTCTGCTATACCAACGTTACAAATGAAGCAGCAGAGACCCAGATGTAGGAAAACAGCAGCTGGGCTTCATGGGGGCTAAGAGAGAGGAGGACTTTCTTCAACAAGATTTAAATGACCCCACTGAGCAAAGGTTAAGACACTCAAGCAACAAACTGTTGGGTTGCAGCAGCAATATGTGCAAAATAAATTCTCGTAATCTAATCTTACCTTCTTATCTACATTATCTTTTGTAGCTGAATGATGCCTTCCCATTAAATGAGGGCAGGAGAAGGAAGAGGGCAGAAGGGCTGTAAACTGCATCTAACTCAGACCTTCCAGGTTAAGAAGTTGCTTCTCCTTATGGATAGAAAAGAGTATTCTCGTTTTGCAAATGACAGTTTTAAATACTTTTCCTTAAGTCGCAGAGCAAATTCTGGCTGCAGCTGAAATAAGCAGTAGCTTCCATTTGGCTTTAACTGAACACTTGAGACATTATTTTAAAATAATACTATTAAAGGAAAAACTTAGATACCCTGGCCTTGACAGGAGATATATTATGTTAAGTTTATGACAAGAGCTGTAATCATTTAAAGGCTAAGTGAATGAGAAAGAAAAGAGAAAAAGGATCTATTGTTATTAGAAACTAGCCGAGGACTGTCCTGCCTAAAAACAGTTTTTGCATAACTGAAATTTTGTCATGAGAAATTCCAGGTTTGACAACAAATTCCAGTTTTCCACTGAGAAAATGCAAATGACAGTGCTGCTTGCCTGGCAGGCGTTTGTCAACTTAGTTTTCTGTCTTCAGGGATACAGTGGAATCAAGAGCCATTTTGACAGGCAAAAAGTCAGTAAGCCAAGTAACAGAATAATAAATTCTGCTTTAAATTTTCTAAAGAGTGTATGTGTGTGTGATTCTTACCTAGAATTTCACTTCCATGGAAAGCATTTATATTTAATTCCTTCCTCCCAAGTACTTGGGGAGCACAACAGCACTGAGCTTTGTGTATGGTGCAACAAGTGAAGAACTGAGGCACAGAAGAGATTGCAAGCCAGAATTTCCCAAGTGACACTGTTTGCTGTGCCTGGCCCACACTTTCAGAAGGGTTTTGGAGCTTTTATTTGAATACCAAAACAGCCAGCCACATCTTAAAATGCAAAACCAAAAAATAATAAAACAATTTATGTCAGAACATTTGCTTCTGGAATGCCAACTACCAAATTGGATGAGGTTTCTCAGGATCTTACCTACCTGATCACTGAAAATGACGCAGATTGCACATATCCTCTGGGCTGCTCTTGTGTTGCTTTCATCACACCTATGGTAAAAATCTTTCCTTATATTAAATTGAAATTTCCATTACTGCAAATAGTGACTTTGTTCTTGTCCTTTTACCATGCACACTCTTTAGTATCATAGAACCATAAATCATTTAGATTGGAAAAATCTGTAAGATCAGCAAATCAAACTGTTAATCCAGCAGTGCCAAGTCCACCAGTAAAAAGTCTTCCTAAGTGACACATCTACATTTCTTTTAAATACCTCCTGGGATGGTGACTCCATTACTTCCATGGGAAGTCTTGACAATGCTTTTGCTGAAGAAATTTTTTCTGATATCCAATCTAAATTACCAATAAAGGTATTAAACCAGACTGACCCAAATACTGAGCCCTGGAGAATACCACAGGTGACTGACTGTCAGCTGGATTCAACTCCACTCACTTCCATTCTCTGGGCTTGGCCATCCAGCCAGTTTTTAGCCCATGGACAGTATCCCTGCGCAGTAGTAGTAGTAGTAGTAATAGTAGTAGTAGTAGTAGTGGAGGTGAGTTAGATCCTCTCAGCCTTGCCTCTCCTGGCTGAAAAGTCCAGCTCCTTCAGCCTCTTCTCATAGAAATTACACTTTTGACTCAGAAAGATAATTTTAGTGCAGGACACTGCTTAGCCAAACATGTTTGACAATGGCCACTCCTGTCTGGTGAGCTTTAACCTGATTTAAAGGTGTGTTATACATCAGGGCCTGGAAATGTAGCATCACTTATCAAATCTATCATTCCCTGTCAGGTTAGTAGAGACTAATCACTATGACTTTTATATTCTCTGCTCCTTAGTTTAAAGTGTGCTCATTGCACTGTGGTGTAACTCTGTGAACTGTGAACCTCTTCATGATGTGTATTTTTGGCCAAATCTGTACAAAACCATCGGGGTGGTTTACTGGGGTTTAGCACATTAGGCTTTTCTCAGTAGCCAGCCATTAGTTCACTAGTGACTCCAGCAATGACATACAGGGAAGTGGAGCTAAAAGATGAAGAGTACGGGATTTTCAGGACTGTTGCTGATGGATTTGAAGCTGATCAGAGTCAAGGAATGTTTAAGTTAGGGGAAAGGTTTGCAGTGTGAGAGTGATGACTAGCACAGGGGCAGTGAAGGGGAATGTCCTAAAAAAAAGGGTGGTCAGGGCAAGTACCATGCTCTCATATTTGCTCTTTCCCCTTTTCCTCTAACTCTCTGCCTCCCTAAAGACAAATCTAACCTGGTGTTTGCACAGGAGCACTGCCCGTATAGACCCCTGAAAGGACAAGCCAAACTAGCACATCTCTGGAGTATTCTAAATGTTTTCACATGGCTTTTTTCTAGGCTGAATGAGAGAATAATCCATTGTTAATCTTGCTGCCATTCCAAGATTGTTCCCTGTAGTATATTTTACAGTCCTTTGTCCAGGATGGTTTTAAAACATCCAAGTGATATGACTTCTACCAGTTTACTTGGGGGAGCTGTTTTACAGGCTAACAGACATCACCATTAGCACTATTTCTTGTCACATGCACCAGCAGCTCTCCCATAAATAATTTCTAACAGTACAGTTATTCTACAGGCCTAGGGAAGGTGAAAAAATAGAAACAGGGAGTCAGTATTCAGGTAAACAAAGGAACAAAAAGATAATGGAAATATCTAGCTTCTCTGGGAAAATATGTTGTTTAGCTGGGTTATGGACACTCGACTAAGTGACAGAGAGGTAACCAGTAACCTCTGCAGTCATCTCTGAATAAATGTGAGGTAATCTGAGAGAGCTCGGGCGCAGAAAGAAACTGGGATCCTCAGGCTGCAGAGTTCAGCTGAGCCAGGATCTAGTAGTGCAGTGCCTCCATTCCCCTGTAAGACCACCTCTAAGTAAATTACCTCACATCTGTCATGGGGTAAAAGTATAACTAGGAGAGTTGCTGCAGTGCGGCTTAGAGAGTTTGCTGTTACTGCTATTGCATCTAGAGAAATGGACATATGACCCAATGAGTAATGTGTTATTTAATGTATCCTAGATTATTTTATTGAAAAGTTACTTTCTGCTTTTCAAGTTCTTCTCCTGCAGAGATCAGCATCTGACACAATGGGTGAAACTTGCAATCCTGTGTGTAGCCAGACCTGAACTTTTCTGTATAAATTTAAAAAAAGCCCTCCCTCTTGGCCCTTCCTGGCAAATCAACATCTTTGGTAGGCAGCAGTTTATTGTACATGATTACTAATCCAGCACTGATTAATGGCTGTGAGCCAGCAGATACTTTTCAAACATCCTTGCTGCAATATTTCTATCAAGGTGTCCCTTTGGCAGGTAATTCAATAGTTTTACTGTAATATACTGGGCAATGCCACCTCCATTTCCTTTGTTCTTTATTTCATGTTCATGTATCTCAACTCTTAATAAAGGAATCCACTGAACACATCTCACAGATGGCCTTTCTCTCAGAATACAGCATCCTGCTGAAGCAGTGGGCAGGCTGGCAGTGTGTGCAGCAGTGGTGATATTCTCACTGAACAACACATGCCACGGCAGCTTCAAAGACAAGAGGGTGCCTCTCTCACAAAAGCTACCAGCTAGCCATTTAGGGTCTCTGGCTTTAGGAAGAGGCCATCTGACTTCAGGGGAGTGTTCCTTCTTTTGATCCATGTGGAATGGCTCCTGTACTCTTGTACTGGGACCAGTATAGTCTAAGTACTTCTGGAGAAATGTTTCTCCAGAGATCTTCCCCATCTTATTAGAAAGGAAGAAGCAAGC
This sequence comes from Poecile atricapillus, assembly GCF_030490865.1. Classification (NCBI taxonomy): domain Eukaryota; kingdom Metazoa; phylum Chordata; class Aves; order Passeriformes; family Paridae; genus Poecile; species Poecile atricapillus. Next base: position 24,506,220 of record NC_081289.1, on the reverse strand, counting down.
TTTTCTTAACATTCAGACTTCACAACTTTTTCTTCTCTGAAGTTCACCCTATTATGCAATGCCCTGTTGTACTTAGCCTGCACAAAGTCTCTTCCTCTTGGGATTTTCCTTGAATTTATTTGGAGATGATTATCATATCTCCTCTTAGTTGTTGCTTTGCCAAGATGTACATAGCTTGCTCTTTTAATCTTTCCATATCAATCAAGCCTTTCTGTTACCTAATAATAATTGTGCCTCTTCTCTGAAGTCCCTCCAGCTTTTTAGTATCTTTCCAGTGATGTGCTCAGAGCGGTACAGGAGATGCCAGATGCATTTGCAGCCATGTAGAGAAGATTCTTTGTTCATCTGCTCTGCTGCAGAGTGTCCTAAACAAGATTGCCCACCATGGCCTCATGGCTGAGGGCTGCTCAGCAGAAAGGGTGTGCTGGTCAACAGTAGCTGAACATGAGCCACATGTGCACAGGTGGCCAAGAAGGCCAATGGCATCCTGGCCTGCATCAGCAACGGTGTGGCCAGCAGGAGCAGGGCAGTGATCATTCCCCTGTACTCAGCACTTGTGAGGCTGCACTTTGAATCAGTTTTGGGCCCCTCACAACAGGGAGGTGCTAAAGAGTGTCCAGAGAAGGGCAATGAAGCTGTGGAAGGATCTGGAGCATTTGGATATGGTACTTAAGGGTATGGTTTAGAGGTGATTATGGTTGTGCTGGGTTTGTGCTTGAACTAGGTGATCTTGAAGGTATTTTCCAACTTTGATGATTTTGTGATTCTACCGCCTTTGAATGCAAAACTTCCAAGGGCCAAGGAAGAGGTTTCAGTGCTGGAGAGCTGTCAAACTGATGGAATGTTTATCTGGATGTGTTATACCGTGATTCCCCCTAAAACCCAGTACTATACCCCTCAAGGAGAACATACTGCCTGTTTTTGGGGAGGTATTGATGACATAATGCTGAATATGGATTAGTTGTTTCTTCTCTGCTTTGGTCAACCTTTTGGTGGCAACACCATTGGAATCCTGAACAGCCAATGATACGAAGTCTCTGTGCAGGAAACGAAAACCATTTTGACTTTTTTACAGCAGTACACCACATTGAGAAATATTTTCTGATTTTCATTTATGACTTAATCTAGTAAGAAATAAATCTGAGAATCATACTTAAGTGAAAGAATTCAATCACCAAGGCACAGCCCAAAACCCAAGCATGTGCTAAGTTTAGCATCAAACTCTGTTTGATATTATGCTAAGAACAATCAAAAGGAAGATACAAAAATGCCCTGTTATTCTTCTACCACTATTTTGCAAGAAGTTTTCTTTTAGGGCTCTTGAGCGACAGATGTATTTGGCTTCTGGAAGCATTGCAATCTATCAAGTAATTGGCCTATCCAAGAAGTTAATTCTTGGTAATTGCAGATCATATCAGGAAAAGAGAATCAAAAATAGGAAAAAGACAAACACAACAAAATGAGAGAAAAATAAAGGAAAAATATAAAAAGACCCTTCAGGTTTGCTAAGGTTTGAACACTCATAAAGAGGAGAGAGAAGAAAAAACACCAGAACAAAACAGTTACCACAATGTTGGTAATAAAGTGTTTTTCCTAATGATGGATCACTCAGTACTGTAGTTAGTCAATAAACCAATTCTCTGGGGTCAATTTGAGGTTTGGATTTTTATGGTTTTTTGGTTTTTTTTTTTTCCCTAATCTTTAACATACAATTAGAATTCATCACTTGAGATCTGTAATTAAGACTGGGTGCATTTCCAGGGGACATGTTCTCGCACATTTTAGAATTCCGGGCTTCTTAAAAGAATCAGTCCTTTGTCAACATTTTTTCCCTAAATATTCCAAGCAAGACTTAGTACTTGCATTACTTCCTTAAGGGGAAAAAAAAAATCCCTTGCACCTCACTTTTTTTCCTGAATGTTTTTGATTTTGCTTTTTATTCATCCCTACAAGGATTTTAAACTCCCCCTCAGTTTAGCATTAAATGTGAATTTCATTAATGTGCTGTTTGTTTTTCTTCCAGACCAATTAATGAGGGTGATAAATGAGGTAGGACATAACACCAGTCCCTGTGGCACCCCAGTAGCTGCCTCCCCCAAATTCAAACACTGCCATTTATCATTACAATTTGCTAATGTTCTTTCCACCAATTTGTAGACCCCATGGCAGTACTCCTACTGCAGCCAATCTCAATTAATTATTCAAGTACATTCATGGGAGATGCAAAATCAAATACTTTATGGAAAATCAGAATGCAGTATAGCAACTGAATTTTCAGTAGGCACTACTACTTTAATTGTTTTAAACCCTTTTATATCTGTTTGTGAAGATTTATCATTTTATTATTTGTACTTTAATGGCGCCTAGAGGATCCAACTAGGCTGAGGACCCATTGTCATGTTACTGAAATTACATTAGTAAAATTTTATCTCCAGCTGTTTAGTGACTCTCCTTCCTCCTCCTGTCTCTCATATCTGTTTCATTTTCACTCCAAGGATAGAATTTAAATTAATGGATCTCTGACAATTCCTTTTTTAAGGCTATCAGGTACATTTTCTATATTTTGCATATTTGCTGGCTTCCACTTTTTCTCTTCCAAAAACCACTTCATTATGGGTTCATGTTTGCAGGAAAACAGGCTTCTCTCTCTCTGCCTCTACTGTGCATCTGCTCCTGCTGTGCATTCCACACTGGAGTCCATCTCACTGATAATCGTGTGCCCGGGAAGTCTCAGTGAGTTGCATGAAGATGACTGGTGTCACATTTGGAGGATTAAGTAGGGAATAAACAGCAGAAGCACATCATTTCTCAAGAAACTGAGACACCATCTTGTCTGTGATAGAAAATGCCAAAGACAGATTTTTAAAAGATGTCATGGTGCTTTTTGATACAAAAAGAAGAGAAAGCTTCTACACACAAAACTGAAAGCAGACTGATTCAAAAGGAGCATGGGAATGGCTATTTGAACAAGTCCCATCATATCCTGAGCTCAAGGGCAGATGGGCTGTGAGAAAAGACCTCATATGGCAACTTTGTTCTGTGAAAGACTCACAGGGGTCCACTTTACCTGCAAATTTACAATTTAAATTGGGACAACCTGGTAGCAGTGTCTGACAGACACCTCATCATCCCTCCCATCCAAGGGAGTGGACCCTGAGCTGGAAAATATTTCAAGGAAACACTACAGAATCTTCTCCTTAGATCAGAGCTTGGAGGAAGTATTTCCCCTTACCTCCTGGAACTACAGGATCTACCTGACTAAAGTGATTCTAACCTCCCACTCACACATCTTCCCAGCATTGCTGAGTGTCCCATCTCTCTGTTCTTTTGTAAGAGAGCCATTTTATGGTCTCAAAAAGTCATAAATCAGCTGCACTCTGAATTTTTGTGAGATCCTTTATCTGTCACAGAACAAGAACTAAGTATTTCAATTCCCACCATGTTCTTACAGATGCTGTGGAGCCCCTTCCTTAAATTTCTAGTGCTGTGATGTCATATGCCTTATGGTGCTTGAGGAAAATTGGCCAGTCAGCAGCAACTTGCCCAAAATAGGGCCATCTAAATGTGAGCTACAGTTGAGAAAAGCTCTTAAGGTTCTCCCATCTAGAGCATGCAATTAGAGTAAGCCCATTTATTTTGATGCTGTAAGCAGGCTGTTTACCCAGAGGGGTTCAAAACTAGTTTCTGCCTCCTTCTCTCTAACCCAGACATTATTCAAGAGTCAATAAGCCAATTCAAAACAGTGCAGTGACAATGAGGTGGATTTTTTTGAATGGTGTTTACTAGTTTTTAATTATATGCTGTATCTCCCTGTTACAGAGAGAAGCAGATGATAAATAACGGAGATACTACGCCGTGATGCAGACAGTAAAATAAAAAAGAGACACTCCTTTTGAGATGAAGGAGAGTATCCTACTAGTTTCTGAAAACTCACAAATATAGGATTTTTACTCCCACAGTTGATGTCTTTCTGCCAACAAGGGCCTAACTGTAAAACCAATGAAAAACTTCCCAATTCAGAACATTTCAGAATCCTTTTTAATACAATCATTTTACCCCCTAAAGCAACTTTTTGGCCAAACCAAAATAATTCTCTGCTTACTGTCTCTTTTCTTCTCATTCTTGCCAGATTTTATATTCCCAAATGTGAGATTTCCCTCACCCCTCAGTTCACAGAAAGTAACTGAAAAGGGAATGCTCTTATAGTCAGTATTTCAGGAAAGGAGGCAAAGAAGGAAAGGGGGAGAGGAAGGGGATGGGAAAGGGGAGGGGGAGGGAAGGGGGATGGGAAAGGGGAGGGGGAGGGAAGGGGGATGGGGAGAGGGAGGGAAGGAGGAGGGGAGGGGGAAGAGGAAGGGAGATGGAAGGGGAAGGGGAAAATTGATCTCCGGTGTGATTTACAAAGTCTTGGAGTTGTTTCAATTTGAGCAACCCAGCACATGAAGCCAGCTGCAATGTGAGGGTTTAGAACATTTTTGCAGCCCCACTTCCTCAAAGAAGTAAACCTTCCTCAAAGGGTGTGAGGAGAGACAGAATAGCAACAGTTTAAAATCTCTGCCTTCCTCTTTTGGTCAGCTTTGGAAAAACAACTGAGAAAGGACTTAATGCAAGACAGGATGTGCTCCTACCTTTCCATTTCTTTAAACATAGTGTGTTAATTTTGTGTTGGTATGGTGTAAGAACAATTTCCTCAGTCCACGAGGGATCCTGCCATTTTGCAGACTTGTGATCAGCTATAAGACGACAATTATTGTCGCTGTTGCTTTGCCATTTCCCCTCTCTATTCGTTATTTTTCTGTGATTGCTACTATGGCCTATGGGTCCGAAAGCCTTCTTCCTGAAGGGGAAGAAGATTTGGTTTGAGTTTTGTGAGGAGGGTTACATTACAAGAAACTGTTGCATATGGGAGATTGGAGTGGGCACCTGTGTTGTGGATACTGCCTTTTAAACATATCCCTGTTTGGGCTTGTGGTTCCAGCAAAGGTTGTTTCCTGGTTTGCCTGTCAGTTGAGAAGCATCAGATCTCACGATGATTTTTTGTATAGTTCTGGGAAATATTGGGCAGGAGCTGGTGGCCACCATCCCCAGTGATATATAGGGAGATAAAAGAGCTGGAATTCTTTGGCAGCTTTCCCTAGCACAGTTCTTGTAATCCACTCTGGGCCAGGCACATGTGAACAGGTAAAGCTGTTTGGAAAATTATATACATTAGAGATATCAAAACCATCAAGACTAGAGAGACATCTGGAAGGGAGAGACTGTGCCCAGGGCAGTTCCAGCTGCTGATGGTGCACTGGAGGGTGCTCACATGAGGATGCTGAGGAGCACAGAGTTTGGAGAACATCCTGACATTACTAGAACTCTTCATCCTCAGGTGAAACAAGGTACAAAACCTAGAAATTGCCAAGTTACAAACAAATACAGAATGGTACAGATAGAAGAAAGTGAAAAGTAATTCTATCTGTACATCTACCTTAATAGTACCACTTAAGAGAGATAGGAATATTTAGATTTGAATGAATATAAATACAAAAAAGATATACTGGATATTTTGTGTAAGGAGAAGCAGATGGACAATGTAACACTAATCTGAAAAATTATACTGAAAAGACAAAATGATCTCTATAGATGAATGGATCATAGTATAGCCTGAAAGAAACTTCAAGTCAAACCAAATTAACAATCAAGCAAATCTTGTCAGCAAGTAACAGAAACCCTATGAATCAAAATGAAGTCCTGTGTAGGCAAAATACAGCACTAAGGCTGTATTACAGACTGCCTGATGAAGATAGTGATAGAGACTGACACACTGAAAGAGATCCAGGAAGGCGGGAATGAACAATAAAAGAAGATTACAATTGCCCTCATTTACTGAGTAAACTTCATTGTGGGGAGTGATGTGTGGGCTGAACTTTTAGACAATGACAACTTCTTTTTCTGTGGAAAAAGAAAAGGAATGAGACGTCATCACCAATGTGCAGGACTTGGTTACTGTCACAGAGCTGCCAGGAATGGTGGCAATACTGTATTTATGTTCAACATCCTCATTTCCTCCTGTAGGAGCCAAGAGGTCTGCTATTGTACTGATGAATTAAAAAAAATAAATCCTAACTACACAAAAAAATAAGGGGTCTTATTATAAAGAAGCTAAAATGACTGGTTACAATATAAAAATCTCTTTTTAGGACAGCACTGAAGTTTTTAAAGATGCCATGGTGGATGGTCACAGCAAACACTTACTACCTTTCCATAAATATTTGAGAAAGACCAAAAGATAACAGGCCAAGCTTAGCAGAAGCATAAGGAAGCTTTATTAGGAATAAGAAGGAATTATTAAAAACCACAAAGCTGTGTCCTACTAAAACCAAAAACCAACCAAAAAAAAAAAAATGCAACCAAACCAAAACAAACCCTAAAGGAATAATTGTCTGAGAATGATGATGTTCAGTAAGAGGAACCAAAAAATAAGCTGCAAAAAAGCAGAGATGCTAATTCTTATGTAAGGCTAAGGAAAGATCAAGGAGCATGAAGCTTCAAAGACAACAAAATTATAGTCAGAAAACTCAAATTTTCTGACTGCACCAAAAAATGAAATGGTTTGGGAAGTATATACGTGGACTCTTCAACCTAGAGAAGAGACACTGGTATATAAGAAAAATGTAGATTTTTTAAACACAAGGAAACATGGAGCTGTTCTGGTCATTTATTGACAATGTGATTATATATTGTAGAAAGCAAACAAGTACTACGCCTTATGAGGCAGTCTTTCCAACCTTGGTGCATATCAGGTGTTCTCTGAAATTATGGGAAAGGTCAGTAATAATAACTGTCTGTAACAATAGATTTAACATTTACTATTGCGGAGGTGCTTGAGATGACAACATTGTATATGCCTAGCTGCCATGATTTTATATCCTAAAAGCAGACAAATGATTTAATAAGTTACAAACATGTCTATATATGCAGCAAACTGGACTGCTTACCTGTTTTACCTTGTGAGGAGAGATAATGCTGAAGTAACATTGTAGAAGGATCTAAGATATTGCACTGGTTTAGTTCATAGGCTGCGTTTCTGGAAGTCCAGCCAAGCTGAGCTGTTAGCATTCCAGGTTGCCAATTAAAGGTTGAGGCCCACTTTACACCAGTTAGTTTCATATCAGTTTGCATTACAGAGCTTCCCATTGCAGTTTAAATCGAGTCAAGATAGCAGATGTCTGTATGGTTCATTTCCTGATTTTGCAAGTGCACAGCTTGAAATTGACTCTTCTAATACTAAATATTCAGTGGCTGAGTTTTGTAAACAAATCCATTGGCTGTACTTGTTTTTAGGGGACTGAGAGTCCAATTAAAGTTTCCACAGAGAAATGTGCCCTTGCACATGCACACAGGAAAATGCACATGTACACACACATGGAGGAAGTCTGGGAGTTTTTCTGATCCCTGGAATGAATTTTTTCTATACCTCTTGTGCTCAAATAACAGATAAGTTATACAGGGCATACACACAAATGAGAAGTGTAGTTCCAGCTGAACTAAACCTTTTAAAGTACTTGGAAATATGAGTGATATCTTCAAGAGCATTTGCAATGGCTTAAGGCAAGGGAGATGGAATGGTGAGCTTATAAAAACAAGAGATGAGGAGGTCACGGTCTGCATGTCCTAAAGCAGTGACTCTCTCAAGGAAACACATACTGGAGCCAGTGTTTGAAACCCATTGTTTCACAGAAAGGGAAATGCAGGTCAGGGAATTCCATTCTCCTGCCACTGGTTACAATTGCAGCAGCTGAAGTCAGTGAGATTCCCTTGGTACCCTGCAGCAGGAGACAAGGACTCCAGGTGGTGTGTGGACATTCTGTCAGTGTTGGAAGGACTTGCCTATAAGCTTGTCAGCCTTCCCCAAAACATGAGTCATGGCTGTTCCACATTCTCCTAATTGCTTGTTCAGCCCTCTGGAAATATATATAAATCCAGCACAGGCATTGCTATTAACACATCTTATGCCTCTTCCATCTATATACTTTGTTTTTCTGCATGAGCTATCCAGCTGAGCCTGACACAGAAATTGTTCCTTCTCCAAGTCCTTCTCAGTTACTCAGGACCAGCTAGACTGAATGTTCCTTCAACCCCAAATGCTACAGAGGCAATCCTTGTATGTGTGAGGATATATAAAAATGCTTCCAGTCCTTACACAGAGCGTGTTAAATAAAATATGATCTTCAGTTCAGACAACTAACCTATTGACTGTTAAGGTTCCATCTAACTCAAGACATGAGTGCACAGTGGACCCCAAACTTCTCAGTTATCAGTGTTTTCATATAGGCTGGAATGTGGCAACTTGCTCTGTAGGTAAGAAAATTAAGGCAAAGCTCAAGAGTACACCAGCCCTCCAGCCTTGTATCTTCACACACAGTACTGGTCTGGGTGCCTTGAGACATTCAGCTTCACATGGCTCTCAAACCTTATAAAGGACACACTGTACTTTCGCTCAGATGGATGCTCAAAGGTCAAAGACTTATGCTAGTGGTCACAAGTGGGTGACCAAAGCAAATAAACCTGTCATGGAGGATCCTGAAGAACCGTCTCAAACAAGAAAAACCTGTGAATTTCATTTTACATGGCAGTTCCCAATGGTCCTAGAAGAGGCTGTGTACTTGTCCCCTTGGGTTTATCTGTACAAAAGGCTTTACAGGTAATTGAGAAATGTAGGCTTGTGAGCTTCATCTTTACATGATAAAAATTTTAACGAGATGGTTGTGGAGAGAAAACTTGAATAAAACCCCTAAGGTCACACACACACCAGAGGTATCTGAGCCAGAACCACAAAGGCTACAAGTAAGAACTGTGTGTTTAAAATACTATAATTATAACTGCAAATTGTACTTCAGCCCAAAGCTTTACAGCAAAGCTGTAAAAAATAAAATCAATTTTAATCTTTAAGGGCACTTTGCTATATTTTTCTTCCTCAAGGCTAAACCCAACTAAGTCAGTCCAGGTAGGAGTTGAAAAAAATATGAGCTCCTACTCTCTGGCCAATAAATATTATCTTCAATATCAAAAGCTGGAATACTACCAAGTACACTGCATGGCTCCTTGGGGAAGCTCAGTCCTGGGTATGAGAATCTATCAGCTGAACAAAAGCATCCAGGGTTGGGGAAAGTACACTAGATCAATAGACAAGAAAATCTCTCACCTACAACCTTTGGTAATTATCAGGCACCAGGAACAGTTACTGCCTCCTTGGTCTTAATGGGCGTTCATTGACTCTCACTGTGGAAGTGCCCTTGGGTGAAAGGGTTGCTTATTTGACACCTCTGTCTTGGAGTTCTCCCTCTTCATATCCCAGCTGAGGAAAGTTCTCTTCATCTGAATTGATGCTAGCTGCAATTACACACTGCAAGCCCTCTAACCCTAGAGGGTGTGGTACAACACCCTCTTTCAGGATCACTTCTACAGAGCTCAGGGCTTTCTCTCTGGAGTTTCTCTCTCTAGTTTGATGCTGGAGATGAGGAAACAGGAACTTAGAACTAATTAAACTAATTAAACAGGAACAGGGAACTAATTAAACTTCTGTCCTCCTGTACTACCTCATGTGTGGTAGCTTTCATCCCATCTGAAGATGGACATGTTGCTGTGGTTTCAGGAAAAAGAGGGACATCCTTATTCCCTTCTGCTACTGCTTGGTCTTCTCTTAGTCCACTAAAAAGTAAAAATTAGTTCCTGATTTAGAAAGATCATATTTAATCACAATAAGTATTTTATAAGCAAAAAGTCTTCCCAGAATGCTCAGACATGATTATTTGGGCCTCCAGTGACCATTTATGAATGCAATTGCTGGTAATGAACTATTATTTAGAGTTGGTTGAATAATATTAAGTGGATAATTCATATTAGAAATGTTACAAATTTTTAAAAACAAATCACTCATCTAGTTTAAAAATATTATTCACAAAGATAAGGGCAGAGTGAGTTATTAAATATATTAATCAACTAAGTTGTTCAAGTTTTGCAATATATTTGAATAAATTATTCAGCTTATTCATTATTCATTCAGTTCTAATTATTATTTTAAACACTTACATAGCAATATTAGTGCATTGACACAGTAGTCAGTGACAAAAATGACAGCTCTTCTGATAGGTCCACTAAGGTGGACAAAGGCACAGTAAAAATGGGTTTCACCTGTACTGAAAGGAGGGATTACTATTTAATGATCTTTACATCAGAGATTGCAGATTTGTGCCTATGCCTCTAGTTCCAGGAATGAGAGAACTGCAGAGGGCCTTTTTCCCTGTAGGACTGGGATAAACCCATTGTTGGCAGCAGTGTAAAGTACCAAGTCCTGCAGCTGGGTCACAGTGACCCCATGCAGTGACACAGGCTGAGCTCCACAGAAGCCTGGCTGGAAAGATGCCTGGAGGAGAAGGACCTAGGGGTGCTTGTTGACAGCAGCTGAACATGAGCAGGCCTGTGCCCTGGTGGCCAAGAAGGCCAATGGCATCCTGGCCCGTGTCAAAATAGTGTGACCAGCTGGACCAGGGCAGGGATTGTCCCCCTGCAGTTGACACTGGTACCTTAAATCCTGTGTTCAGTTCTGGGGCCCTTCACGATGAGTAGGACACTGAAGTGCTGGAGCATAACCAGAGAAGGACAATGGAACTGGTGAAAGATTTCATTAGGAGTAGCTGAGGGAGATGGGGTGGTTTAGCCTGGAGAAAAGAAGGCTCAAGGAGGACCTTGTCAGTCTCTGTAACTGCCTCAAAGGAGGCTGTAGCCAGATGGGGGTCGGTCTCTTCTCCCAGGTAATGAGTGATAGGACAGTACCAGGGGAAGCTTAGATTGTATACTAGGAAATTTCTTCACCAAAAGGGTTGTCAGTCATTGGAACAGGCTGCCTAGGAAGTGGTTAAATTGCTATCCCTGGAGATATTTAAAAGCTGTTCAGAGGTGGCACTCAGGGACATGGTTTAGTGGCAGACTTGGTGGTGTTATTGTTGGACTCAATAGTCTTAAAGGTCTTCATCAACATAAAAGTTTCTGTAGTTCTATGGCTCTACTGAAATTATAACTGGCATAGTAATGTCAACCTAAATTGACAGCAGCCTAAACCAGCAGTTTGGAGGACTCTCTGCATAGGTTTGGATTTTAATTCCAAGCCTATGGCTTCAGGAGCAGATGATGAGAAGTTTATTAATCCTAACTTCCTGGGAGTATTACTGCAAGTTAATTCCCTTTGGCTTCAGGGGATGTGCTGCAAGAAGCCACAAACTCTATAGCTGGGATCATCACAGAGCTGTGAGCTGACCCCCAACATGCCTGCCCCTTGAATTGCTGTCTCACCATCTCACTCCACAGAAAGCTGTGGGAAAAGAAAGAGTGGCTGGTAACATAGCATACCAGCCTGTGAAAAAAAAAACAAGCTTTTTTTTTTAATAGAAAGCTTTTCTTTCAAAGAACTGATAAGGTATGTTTTGCTTTGGGCTTCTTAAGTTCTGTTCTATTACTTTAATGGGGAGGCAAACCAGTTTGATAGAGAAGAAGAAACCAGAAATTGCCATGCTGTACCCCCTAAATGGGACTTTAAAACAGGGAGACTAAAATTCTTCCCAAGGCTCATTTTTGAAACCAACACCATATTAGACCCTTCCTGTCTAATAATAATACTGTCTAACCCTTCAGGTTCTCCTGAGCTTTCAGAAAAGAGGGTCAGTTCTTCTGAAAGAAAAACATAGCTCAAAACCTAACAGATTTGAATGAAATAGACAAAAAATAATGTTGCAAATATACATTCTTATTTTTCAAGGAAACGGTTCTCTTTGTTATTGTTTTCTGATATCGTCTATCAGCATTTCTTTTCTCTAATTTCTGTCACAGACTAGCACATGTACATGTATGTAGATATATGTTCTCTTTTCAGCGTTTCCCATCTTTCCATTTTGCTACTCATTGAAAATTAGAACTCATTAAATAGCATCTGATATTTCTAAAGTAAGGAATCATGGCACAAAGCAGGCTTAAAAAATGACTTTTCTGTGGCATGCTGCATTTCTGAAAAGCCAAAATTGTCATTTTTGGAAAATGCCTTGTGAAATAGTTTGCACTAAGTAGAGCTGTCTCCATGGTCCATCACATCCCTCCTGTGTCCCAGTTGGAGTAGGTCTTATTATAACCCTCACTACAGAAGGCAATTTACTTCAGATGAGACAGGAAACTTAGAAATGCATCAGATATATATATATAAATATATATAACTATTTTCTGGAAGCTTCATGCTAAACATGAGCGCAATCTTTGAACACTGAACTGTAACTCTTCAGGGCTGCTTTCTTGTTGATAAAACTTGAAAAAGCAATTTACTCTCTTGGGCCTGTTTAAGAATTTATAGTGCAGAAAGGGGAGGGGTAGAAAGTCAAGCCACATCCTTTTATCTCTCTCCAATTCCTGCCTGTTTTGTAAGAAATGGGGCAGGGAAGGGAATACACACACACCCGCACACACCCACACTCACACCCACACTTGTGTGCACACAAAATCCAAGGGAATGACAGTGTTTCCCTTTCCCCTGCATTGTATTCCTGCCCCTTTTTTTAGAGAAACACTTCCTACCGTCACTTTGGTCTCCAAGAGGAAAAGCAGGGCAAACATCAGAGCCTTTCCTGAACTGTCTGGAAAGCTGTTAACTCCAGGCTCACAGAGAACAGACACCCCTGCCCTGCTTCCCTCCTGGCAGACTCCATACTGTGCAAGGAACTGTTTTGTGAATTGAAAGCATTGCCAATATGTTTTGTGAAAAGAGGCTCTGTCTGGAGCCAGTGTGAATGACTGGTCCTTTGGGATGAGAAATGGCAGTTAACTAATGGCAGATGAGTTATGGCAATTAAAAATAAAGAATGATCTAGAGGAAGACATGGAGTGAGGAGAATCTTGATGTTTGATGAGTTCTCCAGCTCTCCTTTTCCACCTTCCTGAGCATGGCAGGCTCTGTTTGATTCACAGGACCAGTGATGCAATTTGTTTGAGATCCTTCTGCTGCAGCATCTTCACGGATCCTGTCACCTGGTTGCTTCTTTGGTGGGCTGAGCCCCACTCATGGCCTTCCTTCCTGCTCTTTGTAAAACCAAGCTTGGAAAGAGCGCGTGACCTTCATATCCTCTCCAGCCTCAAACTAATTATCATGGAGGTTCTGAAAACTCTCCTCCCACTGATATTTTATCATATCTGATATGCTGCCCAGTCACTTCTCTTTCCTTCTACTGGTGTTATCTATGCCTCGTCTAGGATAATGCTCGCTCTAGTATGGGTTCTATGTGACTTAAAATTGCTTCTTTGTGCATCATGTCAGCAATTCACAAGTCATTGTGTGTTTATTTTGGCCTGATGAACCTCAAATACGCTTGGGTTTTAAAGGACTCGTTTTATTAATTTCGAAAACTGACTGAAAACATCACTATAAAACTCAGCAACATTCTAAACCAGATGAGCCAAAGCAAAACTGTCCAACAGAAAGGATGTGAGATTACTGCTGAGTGTTCGCATTAAAATCATGCATACTAAGAACTGCAATGCTTAGGTTGAAACAATGTTTTCCAGCAGCAGCCAGACCTGGGGAGAGCAGAGGGATATGCCAGCTCATGATTGACTTCTATGGAGATGTAAAAGGCACAGAGATGACAGCTGCTCCTATCTAAACACAAATTAGCTGCAGCAGTGCTGAAAATAGTACCATGGTGAAAAGTGCTCCTAACTTTCTCTCTTGTCTCCACCTCTCCCTCAACTCCTTCCCTCTCAGTTGAAGACGTTTCCTTGCTTATGCCCAGATGCTGTGCAGGATGCAAAGAATGTGCCACATTCCATGCCCCACTCCGTTTCCCAAACATGCATGTTTGTGCACATCGTTTCTAAATGTTACTTTTCCCTACATCACCTTGAGCCACAGTGTTTGTGAATTTTGCTGTGGTTTGGCTTATTTGTTGGACCAGACTTGCTAACTCAAGGCATACTCTTGAATCAGGAGAAAGGTAGATCCAGAGACCACACTGACTGTCAGAGATTACATTACTAGGAAGAGCATAACCTCATGCTGCCCAGAATTTTGGGTGCTTTCTTGAAAGTCTCATTTCTCCAGAAAAACTTCATTACAAGTTCCAGCATTTTTTTATAACTACTAGGAGACAATATATATTTCAAACACTCCATTGTTTTGTGCTTACACTAAGATATCTGAAGGTTCTATTGCATTTCTAGGATGTCTAGTTCACATTCTTTTAAAACTTATGGCTCAAATGGATAAATGGTTCAGCTGAAAAAAGAATTGATAAACTTCAGGTTTTTGAAAAAGTTAGTCCTTATTCTAGAGCTGTGCTTGTTATTCATTAACAGTAGATAAACAACACCAACATTTGAGTCTAAATTGTTCATGACTTTTACTCAGAAGGTGGTGAGGCACCAAAAGAAGTTTCCCAGAGAAGTTGTAGATTCCCCATCCCTGGAAGTGTTCAAGGCCAGGTTGGACGAAGGTCTGAACAATCTGGCCCAGTGGAAGGTGTCCCTGCTCTTGGCAGCAGGAGTTGGAACAAGGTGATCTTTAATGTCCTTTCCAACCCAAACCATTCTGTGATGCTGTGATCACAAAGCAGTGTGTGGAATGTTGGCTGACCATGGTCAGCTGTACTGAGCAAGAAACACACTGAGGGCAGTGTGATATTCCAGTCTCCCTGTCAAACCATTTTGAGCAGCACCCAGTTCCATTTTACATGTTTAAGGCTGGGACTCAAATTTTGTAATATTTGCAGATTTGTGGCTGTGACAGCTGATTCAGGGTGTTCACCAAATATGCTGAACTCTTTGGAACAGTTTCTCACTGTTTTTCTAAGAACTTAGCAAAAAGATAGAGAACTCAAGGTACTATACCTACTATTTGCAATAGAGAAAAATACTGTGTAAAGCTGAGTGGTCTTCTGACTCCTCCTGCACCTGCTCAGTGAGTGGGAAAAAGGCTTTTAAATTGCCTGAAAGAGAAATAATTTTATCCTTTGGATTTTAAGGTAAGTAATCTTTAGGGAGAGAATTTTTACCCTCTGTTTATACAATTTTTTTTTAAATGAGAGGTAGGAACAAGAGGGTAAGTGAAGAAAGAGGGATTTACACCCTGGTTTATCTAAAGCCTCCATTTCTTGTAGAGGAGTTCAGGTCCCTGTCCATCTTGGTTCACTAGAATTTTGTAGCTGTGTTACATCCTAAATGAATGATGAACTAATGGGGTTATTGAGCTGATCTGCATTTGGGTGGTCTCACCCACCTATGAATATAGCTTTAATCTTGGATGCAAATCTTTCAAAAAGGAAGTTTTGTCAAAATCAATAAATTTCCTCAGAAGTCCCGCAAGTCAGTATTTGCAAGGAAGAAACAACAAAATATTTTGCTGTGTGACTGTGGGAGTCAAAAGGTAATCATCCATGCTAACATTCAGAAAACATTTGGTATTTTTGTGAATAAAGTAGTAAAAATAATAAGAACTTGAACAGGAGGGTCGTATGAATAAGAGCAGAGAGAATTCGCTATTTTTTGTGGGGGTTATCTTTGCAAGTTCTCCTGGTGTAACTCAGTCTGCTCAAATCACCTTTCTAAAGAATGCTTTGTCTGTCAAGCACATCAGAGAAGAAATTAGATAATTTTACATGGCTGTGCTATTGATCTGAGCCTCACATTGATGTTAGAAAGCAAAAAAAAAACAAAAAAAAAAACCAAGGAAAGAAACCAGGATGTAGACTTGTCAAAAACATCTGCATATGAAATAAAAAGGAATGCAAGGCAGTGCTGTGTACTGTACAGAGACTCGGGTAGTGTGGCATGCTGTGGGTTAAAACACATAAATAAGAAAGGGCACATTGCAAAAGGCATTACAGGCAGAAATTAAATTCAGTTCTTTTCTGCATGTCTGCAGGACATAAGTCAGGGGTGTACATGGGGTACACATGCTGAACTCTGAGATTATGCACAGCAGTCCAGCAGCATATTTGCTCTGCTGCCTGCTGGCCTGGATCACAACCTGATGATGTGAGTTTCCAGCCCTAACATCATCCATGCATTTTCCATGGCTTATATGCCCAATATTTCTTTCCAATAATAACTTTCCTTTAGGCACGGTTATTAAGACCTCCGTCACTGTGAAATAGCTTGTGTTCAGTGAGGCAGACTTTTAATGGGATGTGATGCTGTATAGCAGAGTTTCATCTACTACATTCAAGAAGGTCAATGATGGACTGTTTACTCCCCTAATCCATCTAATTATGGCATCTTACAGAAAATTGGAGAAAAGGAATTTGTGCCATAGGTGATGCTGAGAGAGATCTGAGAGCACATTGATTTAAAATGCCATCAACTATTGTCTAAAGTATATACAGAGTAGCTTGTTGATCTTACTGTAAGAAATAGCACTGATAATTCAATCCCCCCTGGGTGATGACCTGTTACCAGATACCAGATAAATTTCTAGTTTCTTTTGTCTTCCTTTGAAGGGTGGGAAGCTCGAAAGAAAAGCTGCAGAGCTGTCCTTATAAAGCTACATCCAAGTATGGAAAGGAGAAGATGTGGAAGGGGAGTTTCTGCAGTAACGGTAGAGTCACAGAGCTGGGGCACATCTGGGGAGCCACACAGAGTGTAAACCTCCTGTCTGCTGCCACATGACAGCATTACAGTGCCCATAGAGGTGAATGTGGCTTTTGATGACGCACCAACACCTCCTGGTCACACTGCATGTCACAGAGCAAAGAGAGGAGGGCTGATGCTTCTTTGCTCACTGATAGCTACTGTGAGAAAAGAGAATGAGCAGGTTTGGGAGCTCTGGTGCAAGTCCAGCATCATATCTGTAAGGATATTTTCTTGGTCACTGACTTTGGAGTTTAAGGATGTAGAAAGTCTGCCTGGAACTTTTTACCAGGTGTCCAGTGGAGACTCATCTCCATGTGCATTGCCTGGGTTTTCATTCACAGAAGGGTGTCTGCCTCAGACTTCAATAGAGATGCATTTGTGTATGAGTGAACTATTTCACAATTGACGTCACCTCTGTCAGAGTGAGTGAGTTAAAATCCAGCATTCTGTTTGTAGGGAAGTGGAAGAGGAGATGATACTCACAAACACAAGAATATAAACTTCTGATAGGAAACCAGGCCAAAATACAGCCTCTTCTAGTTCACTGCATAAACAGCTGAAAAAAATTAAACGTACCTATTGCATCACTTTTCTAGAATGTTGCCTCTTCTGCAGCCTTATTGCTTTTTACTACTGACATTGTCAAATCTTCTAATTTGTGGGTTTATTTTCTTACTGTTGTTGCTTTTGCATATCTCAATGTTTTAAAACGAGTCCTTTCTTCTCCCCACACCCTCCCACTGCCCCCTCTTGCCATTATTAAGTGAGATCAGGTGCTTTTATGACTAATTGCATCTAATTATCTATAAAATAATTAGTATTTCTAATATCAGCTGCCTCTTGGTTTTCATTGGGGTGCAGGAGAGCAACAAGGTAAAGAGTTTGACAATTAAAGCTTCATTATTATGTTCTCCCCTTTACATTCTGTTTAATAAATCCTTCACAGCAGAAATGAATAGACTAGAGCTCATTTGAGATCAACATCATGAAGAGCTCAAGATTATTTTTTCATCAAGGTGAAGTAGGGGAAAAAAAAACTAATTTGAAGAATTAGGAAGTAGTTATATAGAAAGGATTCTTCTTGCAACCTGCTCACCAGATGGCCTGCCAGACACAGATACCAGGCTGAGAGAATTGTTATATCTTCTTGTAAATCAGAACTCAAAAATATGGAGTCTGTTCTGTGTGTGTGTGTGTAAGGGATGTCATTATGGTGACTGGGGACTGAAATAAGGGCTTCCAGAAATACAAGCAGGAAGTGCTCCTGCATGTGTTGCCCTGATACGTTGCTCTCAGATCCTGAAGACTGCTGCTAAGTCTGTAGCAAGTGAAAGGTGAAGCTATTGTCTTTCATATTCTAAGGCTGCAACATGTCATTGTACAGTTTGCATGGTGGTTACAGTGGTTTCCTTGTGCTTTTGAACAGGGATGAAGTGCATGAGAATTTTGCTTTTAGGCAGAGCTCTTAACTGAGTTAGGAACCTGTGTAGCTGAGTGAAGCTGTAGCTTTTGAGTTTACACATTTAGTTTATGTCTGAACTGCACTCACAGAATGTGATGGTCTTTCTTCCCCCTGCTGGTAAAATGTGCCCAAATGCTCTGCAAAGTCACAGTTCATCCCTCACTCATCCTGCAGACAGTGAACCCTGCCATCCCTTCTTGATGGCACTGTATCATCCTACACCCCTTGGACCTGAAGGCTTTGTCCCTTCAGCCATGAACTGTGAAATTGCTAATGGCATGAAGAAGTAGGGACAGCAAGGAAACAAAAATACTTAATGAAGTTCAGCTTTACAAAGGGATTTAGATCCTTACTGGTATTGGTAGGCTATGTGGTTATGACCTTGGTAATCCCAGTTTCCACATGAATCTCCATGCCTGGTCTTCAGAAAAGGCAGGCCATACTGAAAAGAAGTTTAGGAGCCTAAAACGGAAGTGATGAGCAGGAATTCATCAGCCTCCTGGAGAAGGCATCAGCCAAAGGTGTTGCATGAAATTCACTCTGTCTGCAAGTGTTTTAGTGAGTTTTGATCTAACTTTCCTCCTAGGATGGTAAACACAGGGAGCAAGAAAATGAACACTCAAGAAAAAGAGCATTTTATTTCCCTGCTACCTATATTTAAAACAACATGAGATGAAGCAAAGTTGATAGCTCACTGGGAGGTTAACAGGAAGGCAAAAGAAGAGTAAATGTGTTGATGGAGAGCCCATTGTCCCCTACAAATCCCAGGTGCTCACTGTATACTTTCCTTCTAGTTCCTGAGCAGTAGAAGTAAATACAGTAAAAATCAGCAGCTGGGACTTTTTTGCAAGGCAACACAACAACACCAAGCAGAATTCCTCCCTCCATATTTTATAATTTGTCTGAAGGCTACAGACATCTGTTCAGATGGCCAAGGGAAAAAAATGCATGAGGGATTTGGGCTAAATTCAGCACCACTTAGGAAAGAGGCACCTGGCCTGCCATTTGTTATGTTCTCTCCTCTCTGCTTTATGATTTATATTTTATAAATCCTTTCCATTGTGGTTCCCCCCACTTTCCTTCTGTTCCAGTTTGATCAGATTGTAAAGGTTCAAAGTATACTTCTGTTACTTTAATTAAAGTAATTTCCCTCTGCCCTGCCTCTTAGAGCAGATGTATTGGAAATCCCCAGGCACCTCCCCCCAGAGCAAAATTGGACAATAAAGTGTAAAACTGCATTAAGACAAATTCCCTGTGCTAACTGCTTTTCTCTTTGCAGCAAGGATTTGCAAGAGTGAAGGCATTTCTCCATGCTAGCAGGTCTGGTTTATCCTCTGCAGAGAATTCATGGTGGCTACCTGAATTCCTTCCTGCAACAGCTTGTCACTTTCCAAAAAGACTCATGATAATAGAAGCTTCCAGATATATCTGGCATGATTTGGTACTTCTACTGCCTCTCCCAGCAATATCCTGGTGATTCCATGCCCCTGGCTGGTTTCTGAATTTAACATTTCATTTCCAGTGGAAGATTGTGCCTGGCACATGGAGATTATTTAGGCACCCTTATCCCTCAACTAGGTTTAAGGCTGATAGCAGGAGAATATAGCCTGAGGTAAAAGCAGACTTGCAGTCTGGTTTGCATATTAAGTCATGATATAATGAAATAGGGTCAGGAAAATACATTTCTATGATTATGCTTAACAGAAAAGTGCCAGCTCTTGCATTTTAGCCAGCTCATGAGGTAGCTAATTAGTCTATATGAGCTTGTCCAGGAGAGCATTTAAAGCTAGATCTTTTCTGCTATTTGACTTAGCTGCCCCCTTAGTTCCCCCTCCTCCTCAAGCTTGTTTAATGGAGATTTATTCTCCATATGTTGTTTATAATCAGGCAAGATGCTAATTTCCCTCTCCTGCAGTTTCTTTAAAACACAGCAGCTATAATGCTGTATGTGCCTTTCCCATCTGCTCCAAAAGGATAACCCATATAGCAGACAAAAATCCATATCTCTGCAGAGAGTCATTTCATCCTGGCCAGAACATGTCAAAAGGCACAAGCACAAGCACTGACCAACCCAAGCAGCAAAACAGCCATTTGGCCAGCAAAGGTTACTTTAGCCAGTCAAAGCTTCATTGGCAGGCTGTGGAGGACAGCAAAGACTGTGTGGCACAGCCTATAGTTCTCTGTTGTTTTTGAAAGAGTAAAGCCTAGTTACATGCAGAGTTTTAAAAGGAAGTAGAAGATTGAGGCTTTTGCTCTTGCATGAAGATATAGCATGTACACTATGCCTATACTGGCCTGTTCTGGAGCTCTGTCTGTTCTCTCCAGGTGGTATTCCCAACCTGTACAGAGTCACATACATACAACTCTCTATGCCAGCAAAACCTCAAAAATACCCAACCCTAGCAGCAGTCTCCAGCAAGCGCCATGCTTTATGTGTGAGTAGAGTTGCTCTGGTTCACCAAGCCAGTACCAGTGGTTTGGGTACAACTTAGCATTCCTGGATCCCAAGTCAAACAGCTCCTTCACCCTCAATCTCATCAGAAATGCAGAGCTGTGTGACTCCTTGTCCTCCCCAGAAGCCTACACAGGTTTACAGTAAAAAGGAGAAGGACAAGATCACTAATAAAGACCTTTCTCCCTGCTCTGCACATTCTCTTCTAGAGACAGTTTTCCTCTCTAATTTTACATGGCACACTGGGACTTACCATCTGTTTCAGAAAGCCCACAGATGAGCAAAAAACATTCTGTGTCTTATAGGAGAAGAAGAAATCTCTGAGTGCCACACAGGCTTCTGACAGAGCAAGGTTTTGGAGAACATTTCAATTTAACATTGTAAACAGTTCTGTCCCCACCTAAGACAAATTTTGCACTGTTAATTCCCAATCCCAGCTCTTGCTCCCCAAAGGATGGCAGAAGTCTGTCATTCTTAGGAAAACTCTCATTTCTCTCTCCTTCCTGTTTTTTTTTGTTTTGTTTTGTTTTGTGTTTTTTGTGGTTTTGTTATTTTTTCTGGTAGAAATATTCATTACACATCAGTTCTTCCCACCTCTGTGCTGCCTTCAGTCATTGACACCTAGATTCCCAGCCTTCCCACGACACCTTTAGTCAGTGTACTATTCCTCAAAGGTCCTAAAAATTTTGAGATTGTGTCTAAATCTATTTAAAGTCTTTCCATTCTTCTGTTAAAGGGAGATCAGACTGGACTGATTAATATTCCCTAAGTCAAAATCAACATACACAGCATCCAGTCTGCTTATTCGGAAATTTAAGAAAATTCAAACATATGTATCTAGGATTGTAAGCAAGCATCCAGGACAGCACACAAAACATTCATTTTTAATTAAAACTTATAAATAATTAATATTACTCAAATGTTGAAATCCAATAGCCTGAAGATTATTGCCATGCTAATGCATAAATACTGGGAAAAATCCAGTCATGCATGCTACAAGAGCATGAACTCAATGGGAAAAGGTAGTGAACAGGCAAGGCTAATGACCATCTAATGGATAGATATTAGATGGGATTCCAAAAACAAGCACTAAATGTGCCCTCTAAAATAATGCAAAGACAGAAAATCAGAAGGAATGCACTTAAGCATGAATTTTTCATTAGAAATCCCTTAGGCTAAAATTGATAAAAATTCCACTACTGCCAAAAATTCCATGACTATCTCGTGCCTCACCAGCAACTCCGGGTCAGTAACAGGCCACAAAACCTCATTGCTGGACATGGGTAGGTCCCTGTGTACTGTTTTTAAACATACATGGAAATACACATGTGTACAATTTTTAAATATGCATGGGAAATATCTGCAAGAAAATTTTAATTTTCTGTTCAAGCCAATTGTCATTCCAGAATAAGGGAAACACTTTCAAAAAATGTGTGTTTAACAGAGAAGGAGATACAGATGGGAGCATGTTCTGGAGCAAGAACCAGTGACAGATTTACAGGATAAATGATGAGGTTTTGAAAAGCAGGTTGCACAGGATACAAAGGACACCTTGTGCCTGTGAGGGTTGAGAGCACTGATGCATATGCTGACAAGGTTTGCACAGCTTGTTTGTGTGTACATTTGCCTTTGCACACTATAATGGAGGTGAGAAGAGCTTGAGCAGGCATGAAGACATGCAGCTTAAATGTGACACAAAATGAGAGTAAGTGATGCTATATTTGCTGGAGGATGCTACAAGCTTTGGGCATTTCTGAGGTTTTACAAGCTAATTTAATTGCTGTTTCTTATTAATTTGCTTCTTGCAATTTTTAAAAATAAAAATCAAACATAATAAATTGAAGCTAAGTAATGAAGGTGTCTGGGCCTGCATTGGATGGAAAAGAAGGTCCTAGTGAGAACAGGAATAAAAGATCAACTTGCACATATATGTGGATATGCAGGGCAGTCACAACAAAGGAAGTCCCCTTCCCTTCCCTTCCCTTCCCTTCCCTTCCCTTCCCTTCCCTTCCCTTCCCTTCCCTTCCCTTCCCTTCCCTTCCCTTCCCTTCCCTTCCCTTCCCTTCCCTTCCCTTCCCTTCCCTTCCCTTCCCTTCCCTTCCCTTCCCTTCCCTTCCCTTCCCTTCCCTTCCCTTCCCTTCCCTTCCCTTCCCTTCCCTTCCCTTCCCTTCCCTTCCCTTCCCTTCCCTTCCCTTCCCTTCCCTTCCCTTCCCTTCCCTTCCCTTCCCTTCCCTTCCCTTCCCTTCCCTTCCCTTCCCTTCCCTTCCCTTCCCTTCCCTTCCCTTCCCTTCCCTTCCCTTCCCTTCCCTTCCCTTCCCTTCCTTTCCTTTCCCTTTTCCCTTCCCTCACACAGAATATAATGGAAGGTAACATGTCTGAAGATACCTATTGCTTTCACACCTGATTGATATTTGACAGGAACTCTTCTTCTTCTACTGGTTTCTTCCAGAGATTCCCCAAGGGCAATGTGGGCCATTCTGGGGAGGGTCAATAATGGTGAGCAGATCCTTCTGCTCCAGCAAACTGAGCAGCAGTCACTGGTGCTGGTGGGAGGAGAAGTTCCAGATCTCCAGGGCTCTCTCTTCCTTAACAATGCTCCTTCCTGGCTTCCCTCTCTATGCTGAAGAATATAGATCACAAGTCCTCAACCACTATAAAATTCAGTTTTTCTTACTCTACTGAAAACCACTTATGTAACACTTAGTGCACTATGCAGAGCACATCCCTTTACTACGGCAGAGATGTTGTAATAATCTATCTGAATTGACATTGCAGAAACTAGTCTTCCCAATCACAGCACTTCACTCTGCTGCTATCAACCTGAAATAATCCCTATAAAAGATGGTTTCCTTCTCAGCATTCTTACAATGGCAGGGTACTTAAAGCTCTCCTCTTTTCAGAAATACCCAGCCATGAAGCCTAGTTTCAGTATCTAATGTGGGAAAGAGCAGTTTGAACTCAAGATGTGTAGTTCAGCAAATTCCATGTTTAGACAGAGTGACAAGGGAGACTTGAGTGAAAGAGACCCACTTAGGCCCTTGTTCCTTTAAGGATAACAATTCATAGTTACACTTTCTCTTCATCTGAATGTCCGCATCAACAGGGTTGTAATACAAGAGGGCAGGACACTCACAGGTCTTGGGACTCTAAAGATTTTGGAGATGTTTTGGGTTAAGATTATGTAGTGCTCCTTAAGTCCACAGGTCATTTTTGGGAAACATAATGTTTATCTTTTCATGATAACTGTGCATGCAAAGCTCTCCTTCTGGAATTCTGATGGTCCATACTTCATTTTTGACAAATGAATAAGGAAAAGAGGATGCTAACTGTGCCTCAAAAGTGAAAATCCTGTTGTTTCTTATCATACTTTGACAGCATATCCTTTGAGGCAGGGGACCATGTTCTTCTGGCATGTCCATACAATGTGATCACCTCATTACTCTTGTATGTCAAATGCTGCTGGTTCTACAAGCCACAAGCGTAGGAATGGGAATCAAAGTCCCGATGGAAATCAGTCCATTAGGAAACCATTTCTCTCCTAGATAGAGAAATTGGTTTCTCAAGGTTGGCTCTCCCTGATGACAGAAATTTGGTTGTGATTTTCTAGGTGCAGTGATAGAGTGTTAGTTTGCAGAGTTTCACCAGAGGCAAATATCAATGAACTAGTGAAAACAGGCTACTTTTTCATCCATTCATCAAAATGTCAGATCACCCCATTCAGAGGCAGGAAACCCAATAAATATTGCAGGTAGATGTGGTATTCTTTTAGAAATTTTATATGTTGTCTTTTTTGTCCAAGTCAGGATCAAGTCAGCTGTCTAAGCAGCAGACGTAGATCTCCATGGATGAGAGATATAGTAGAGGAGAAAATAGCCTAGCAGTTATTAGAAAGATATCTGCATTTTGGCTAAAGAATTGATCAAGCATCTATGCCTTGTTGTATTGAGAAGGACAAAGTATAATAAATATCCTCTTAAATGGTTTAAATTAGACTGCAATTAGGGCTTGCAATTGTTGGCCTGATAGTTCAGTTTTTATGGTGTGACTCTCTCTGGTCTTGAAATTGATAGTTAAATAACTCTAAAGTATATTAAATTGAGATGGCTACATTCCTTTAAGATATTTCCTTGTTGCCTGTGAAATACCTACACTGAACTCTCATTCTTGACATTCACCAATATCTTCAGTTTTGGAAAATACTGGAGTATTTAACAAACATATGCATGAGTTGGCTCTGCAAATCATGCTCCATTGGCTTTACATGGTACTTTTATTCATTGTCATTTTTTTAGTTGGTGCACACACAGCTCTGCTATACACTCCTTGAGACTAAGAACAGTGATCCCAGGAAATTAGACCCATGGGACCTCATTTGATCTTTGTCTCTTCTTCAACTCTCCAGGACAAAAGAAAGTATCAGAAAGTCGACAAGGGGCTTTCGTAAAAATCCAAAGTTTGGGGGTCTTGAATAAAGCCAGTGATCACATGTAGTTTGCTCTGTCGTAGGGAGAGATGAAGGAATTAGCTGATGTTGCGTGAGGAGCAGAGAGATTCTCATATGTTTGTCTTCAATTTTCTTAGCAGAGAGGAAGCTGGACAGAAAGCCATCTGAATTATTTAATCTACCCTGCATCCATCATTTGCAAGCAGGCCATCATTCCTTTTTATAGATAGAATGATCAAACACCAAGCAAGGGATGATGTTTTTTTCCTTTCCTCCATCACATGGTTGACAAGGGACCATCCTCTAAAGTCATTTGTTCTTGTATTGATATCCTTTAGATTTGGCAGACAGCAGTCTCCCTTCCTACAATGTTTATCCCCATGATGTATTGCTAGGCAGCAATCACTATTCTCTATCGGCCCTAAATAAGAGTTAAGTAAGCCAAGCTTGATTCCTGTCTTATGCAGGAAAAGGCTTCAGTGTTCCCCTTGTATTTTAGCAATCTGTTTCTGTGGCTATTCTAGTTTAAATTAATCCATCTATATCACAGCTAGCCAAAACTGGACACTCCACCAGGCGATATTCCTTGCCTCACTCCTTGCATCTTGAGATCCCATCTTTTTGCTCCTCTCATACTGATGGGTCACAGAAAGCCTGCTTTTGACTGTCACGGGACTTTCCTCATGTGAACTGTTGAAGTTCTGCATGTGATGTTATGTCTTACATATTCTTGATGATTTCAACTTTAACAAATTATCTTTTATCCATGCTCTCCTCTTTATTCTTTAATTTATTGCATGCAATGTTTCCCCACTTTTCCTTTTATGTGTATCTGTCCCATGTAAAATATGTCCCCTGGGACACCGTAACCTCCTAGGGTAGAGATAAGGAATAAAGTGAAAGATACCCTGGGCCCTTTAAGAAGGCAAATCAGAGCCAAATTGCTGGATTTTGCTAACTCTCATTTGTTTCAACAGATGATTTATCACCAGGGTTTTCTCTCACATCTCTGAAACAAACACCAGATGCTTTCCATGTTTCCTTATTTCTCCAGCCACTTCAGATTCAGCCAGCATCAATTCCAATACCTCAGTGAGGGCCCTATTTGTGCAGTCTGACAATAAAATCCATATCTTTATTCACAGCATTTAGTGAATTCCTAAAATGGGGTCGATGGCATCTTAATGGTTATTTCATTGCTGGGTCAGCTTTTAGCAGACCCATAGAATAAAGATGGATGCAAGCCTATGGAAGCCAAGACCCCCATCACTGTGGTGGCACAGTGCAGAAATTGCAAGCAAATTAGGAGGGAGGCTGGTCATGGGAGCTGATCTCTAGGCAAATAGTGTGAGCACCAGTTCTGACTTTTCCCTAGAAAGAGGTGGAAAGAGGAAAGAGGGATCAGCAGCCTTTCTCACTGGGTTTTAGCCCATGAAGGTGGAAAAAAAAAAATCAGTTGTATAAAGTCTCATGAATATCCCTACATGCTTCCTTTATTCTAGTCATCTGATGGGACATCATGAAACTTAGCATTGGTTTTTGGAGGGAAAATAGGAAGGAAGAGCAAAAGGCAATACATCAAAGAAGTTCCTTCTGAATAAAAGACCCCCAGCAGGCAAGTGCCAGGTGAGATTCCACTTGTCCCACAGTTTTGAACTGAGTCAGCAGACCCCTATTATGACATCACTAATTTACCTGGCCTTTTCAGCCTTGGGTATAAAAAAGTGCCCAGCTACACTCTGTGAAAGCCTGCAAGTTGCAAGACAGTGAGTGGGGAACTTCTAGCAGGGTGTCATTAAACACTGTCTCTGCTGTTCCACAACTACTCAGTCACCCCAGTATCTTCTAGGCCACTGACCCCACATTTGACCACTATCATTCAATTAGGAATTTATTTTTCCCAGTGTCTAATTGGAATTTTCTTAATTTTCTCACAAGTGCTGAACAGAATGGAAAAATCTCTTCCCTGGACACTAATGCAGTCCAATGACTGGCTGGCCTTTCCCACAGGGAAACGCATCTGACATGCTGAACTTCTCCATTAAGATTCTTGCAACTCCCTCCTTACACCAGGACAAGTTTCTCAGAGAAAGCAGGAAATTGTAACAATTGGGGTGGTCATTGCTCTGAACAAACACAAGTTGAGCGGGTGGTGAGCACCATTTCAAATGTGACCTGTGGGCTTGAACTCAGGCCCCCCTGTGTTCTCCTGTGTGCCATAAAGAAATCTTTCAAGAAAATTTTTATTCTGCTTCCATTACGGATTCCCAATATTTATAGCTTTAAATGCTTTTATGCAGGGAGAAAGACAAGGAAACATCATTATCATGTTTCAAAAAGACAGTGGAGTGCTTTTTCATCTCCATTACTGAGAAATTGAGTCAACTTTACTCTATATAAATTCTGTCTCTGAGAGCTTTTGTTCAAATCATATTTTCTACTTAACAAAACTTGATTTACTGAGGGGGATATGCTAGGAAGAGATGGTAGGGAAATATTAGCATTTTGTTGGAAATTTTAATATTGATATTAAGTGGCACCAAAACCCAGACAAATTGGTCCTTTTATTAACATAGATGGCTAGAAACTAAATGTTTTTCTTCTACTGTTTCTTCTTCTTTTCCTGCTTTTATTACTCCAGCCCTACACATCACACCATTTTCTCCTGTGTGAGATCTTGCAATGGTATCATCCATGATTTTTTCCACAGTACATGTACTGAAATTATGGACAACATGGTGTCTATAAAAGAAGTGAAAGGCAAATAGCAATGGCTACCTCCAAGCAGAAAGCAGATGAGCTTTTCCCACAGGGGTCTACCAGGACAGCCTGCAAACTGATTAGGTGATGGCCACAGACCCTCAGCTGAGGTACGCTCTGTTAGTGATAATTCTGATTTTAGACCTTCATTCAATCCAGTTGGTCACAGCTCATCGTAAGGATCCCAGAAAAATGTTTTTGTTTTTTTTTTGTCTCCATGTGTTGGGTGACCCAAGAACAGTTCTCCTTTGCAATGAGCATATTGAATTGTGAAGCCAAATATGATATGTCTGAATGTTATTAAAGTCATGCATAATAATGATATATATTTCATTCCTTTTTCTCATCACTGCTTTAATCTTGCTGAACATAAACTTATATTTCACCTGTAAGATGAAAAAATGTGATTTTTTTTATACAGGGAACAGCAATATCAGGACAATACCAATAGAAAACATGTTAATATATCACACATCCATATAAGATCATTAGGAGTCACTAAGTCTGACATCAGATTAGAGATGTGGAACTACTTTGAATGATTCCAGCTTGAACTGAGGAAAAATATTTGAGCTTTACTTAAAAATTGGCTGAAGCAAAGAAATTACCATCAGCTTTGTTTACTGCTCCAAGCTGATAGCGATACTTAATCTTCCAAACTACCATCTTATTTTCAACATGATTGTATTCACTTGCTGCTTTCCAGCCCACATACTTTGGTATTTCTGCATGAAACTTGGTGAGGTAGTTCCTCTTTCTCTCAAAACCTGATCTAATGATCTTTTTCAAATCTATAGGAAGAAAAACATTGTTTGGCTCAGGAAAAAGCGAGTCAATGCTTTTTGAATTATTTCTTGTTGGTCTGCCAGGACTCAAGCTAAATTCTCTTAACTCTGCTCCTGATTCATTGATCTTTACAGCAGGCTTACCCAGAACCTGTTACTGTCACTGGTAAGCAGTCACACAGGCAAATAACACATTTACACCATTGATGAAACTCGGCTCAATAACTACTCATGAGGGAGCCAGTGATTCATAGCTTGATGCAATGGAGGAGAGTATGCTGCTTGAAAATGGTTTCCAGCTGTTCATTTAAATGTGTATGCTAAACACCACTAAAAAGATGCTGAAATGAAAAGGCCAAAGAAGTAAAAAATACTGGTGTTAAAAAAAAGTGACAAACAAATAAAAAAATCAGGACTACTGTTACACATTCTTTGTAAAAAGAGAAAAACCCCACAAAAATAAAATATGAAGTCTGAAAGAAAGAATTAACAGGTTCAGATCAGCCTTCCAGTACTGTGTAATTCTCCATCGCTCATTTTTCACACCTCCAGCACAGCCTTTCCCTTGCTTTCTGTTTTGTGCTGCAATGGAAATGCACTGCTGAATCTCTACTGTTGACATTATACATTGTTTGTTAAGTATATAGAACATATTTTGAAAGAAACACATCCCAGGATACATCAAGTTATGTCAGACTGTGATAGGATTTCTCAGAGTGTTCAAGGCTGGTGAAGCAGAAGAATTTGCTTATGGTGAGGACTAAAATGACTGCTTCGTTTGGTGGCTTGAGATGGGTTGATTATAGGGTGTTGTAGGCTTATGTTGGTGCATGAGGAACTTATTAAATAGTATTTCACCATATTGTATAGTAGCTAGCATAAGCAACAGGCATATTTTTATCATGCACAATAATGTATGTTTGAACTTTAGCACATTAAAATCTTCTATTTCCTGTTAAGTGATCTATTTCTAGTCACCTAGAAATAGCCTATTTTGAAATCCACACAGTTTTTAGAAAAAACTTTGAGCATTAACACATGATAATTTACTTCTGAGGTGAAATAAAGATCGGACTGGAAAGAAGACATTTTTAAGGAATTATGAAATGAATGTAATTAACCCTTAACCACTTTCCACTTAACTAATTAACTGCTTAACCCTAAAGTATTTGTAAAAAATATAGTGGAGGGTGTGATGATCTGCAGACTTTAAATCACACTCAAAAGCCTCTTTAAGAAGTACCTTCTAGCTAATCAAGTATCTATGGAATTGCTGCAGGAATTGCAAGGAGTAATTTCATACCTAAGTAGGAGATTAGGAGATCAAATAATATTCTCTGTAATTCTATCATTCAGAGCTTTCACAGAATAAAAGGTCTTTCTTCTGCAGCTCTCCAAGCACTTAAAAAATTAATGCATTAAACTTAATCATGGATACATCATCTGCCCCTTTCTCAGCTGGGAAAACTGAGGCACAGGGAAGCTACGGAGCTGGCATTTTCAGAAGTGGTCTGGAATGCTGGGTGCCATCCCTTTGAGATGTTCAGCATTTGATGCACAAAGAGGAATTAGATACATCACATTAAATGGTCAGAGCTCCTGTGCTCTACTTGTGCAGTGAAAGTATAGAGATGGCAGCAGGAGACTGACATCCTCACATCTTCATTTTCTCTTTTATTCTTCTCCTCCAGTGCTAAACAAAGCTTAGCACATTGCACTGGCAACAGTGATTCCACATGACCGAGTGGATCTCCAAGTGCATTTCTCATCTCTTGAAAAGAGAGCCTCCATGTTCAATGTGTGGATCCAAAGTCCACCCAGTAGACTGAGGAAGGCCAGAAAGTGTAATGAAAAGTAGGAGTGAATTGCGAGGCGCTAAGAATGTTGCTTCTGATGCCCAAATCTAAAATAATCTGCTGCTGCTCCGCCTTGCCTTTTACCCAACAGCAATCCACATACCCTAACACATTATGGTGTTGCAATCATTACCCACCAACCTTTAGAAATACAGAAAAAAGACAACGATAACCTGGAGTTATCCCTGCCTAGTCCCAGTCCCTAGTGTAAGAGCTTTGACCTCTCAGCCTGTCTCACAATGATGTCTCCAAGCACAGGCATACATAAGCTGCCTGTGCTACATTTTTGGCCTTCTCCCTTGAGTACTTGCTCTGGCCAATTTTCCTAATCGGTGATCAGTGATCACCAGACCAACAAATGGGCCATACACACCCAGCAGATGGCAGTGGCTGTGCTCAAGCATGACAGCTCTTTGCACACAGAACTGGCAGCAGAACAAAGCAGAATGCTCAGGCTACCAAGACACAGCTCTGCCTCTGCTCTGAGCCTTAAGTAGAAAGCATTTTTCTACCTGCAAAGGCACCTGAGTGTCCTATTGAAGGTCTGGAGCATTTTTTGCTGTAAGCTAGAAATGTGCCTGGGAAGCAGAAGAGTTTTACTTACTTCTGCTTTCTAGGACTCCATAGAAGGCAATTCATTTGGGTGAATCCATAGTGTTTGACATAAGTGTGCAGGAGAAATAGCATCAGTAGTACTATTCAGCCCAGGGACACACTATCAGCAGGAGTAGCCATACCTGTGACTCTAGAGGAGCCACTATCCTTTGAAGGACCCTAAAGTTTAAAGATGTACTCTATGGTTTTCTATTTGTCCATGTATCCTACTTCCAAAACCTCCTGGAAATTCCCAACAGCCATCTCCAGCACTTGCTTCCATGTTTCTTGGGGTGGAAGGAGTAATTGAGCTCACTGCTAAGAGAACTGTTCTTTATCCTTATATTAGGGCATTTTGGGAATCATCCAGCCCAATTTCATCTAATCACACTCTTCTTGAATCTAATAGATAATTCCTCTTATGCTAGTATTTAATAGCTGTGAATATAGAGAAAGCAAATTTTTTGGTTGTTTTTATTAGGTAACAACTTCAGTTATAGGCTAGAGCTCCATTATGCAGGGACTTGTAAAAATAGCACTCAAAATAAGCTTGTAGATGGTTATAATATCCCTCAGGCCTTTGTCATGTTATTTTTTTAAGTGGAGGAGAGTTTGAAGACAGATGAAACTAATCTACTTTATAATTCATACCTTTACATAATTTTGATTAACTCATGTAATAAGGAAGTCCCAGAGCATCCCCATGGAAACCGACTCTGAAGTAACTTGTCTGCATGCACCTCACAAAAAGAAGTCCAGAGCAGAAGCCAGTATACCCATTATACTCTCAGCAGCATCTCACAGGGGACTGCCAAATTTGTCTTGTGACAGAGCATTTCCATTTGTGCTTCCCAGTGTTTGCACAGGTATTTTATGACATTGGCAAATGAGATATGAGTTTGTGTTACAAAGATTGGTGCATATTTCATGAGTATGCTGTCCTAAATGCAGATAGTCTCTCCCCTCATACCTGCTGGAAATCGAAGGCATGTAAGAGTGCAACACAGCCACACTATTTAAATCAATATGTTGTCCTTTGCCATTAACCTTTCCATTCACCTCCAGAATTGCTCCTTTCCAAATCAATTGGAATCAGTTCTGTGCATGAGCTTTCTGAAAGTACCATAAGCAACTTTACAAAAAACAAGCAAGAATACTTGATGTGGTTCATCTCCACATCTAAACTTGTGACAAAGAAGCTGGGTAGGCAATCTAGGTGAGGAGCTTACAGCACAGCATTTGGGAGCCCTGGAGGGAGCAGGTGGAACTGGCAATATCCCTGAATTTTGCATATTGCTGACTGCAAGGGAAAGCGAGGGCACGTCAGTTTGACAAGTGTGAGTTAGATTGCAAGACAGGTCTGGTCCCACCTTGCTGAAGACAGTAATTGTACTGAAGAGGCTTCCATTCAAGTTGGAATTCAAAGAGCTTTCAAAGAGCTCATTTAAAAAAAAAAAATACATCTGCTTCATGTAGCACCTCTATAACAGAGACACTGTCTATGGTGGAAATCATTAAGACCCACTGGAACAGAAGCAATCATCCATCTGCAAAACAGGAACATAATAAAAAACAGACTGAGAATCCCTGCCGTAGAATTAACTGAACTGGATGCAAATTATGTTTTTTCTCTCTGCATAAAGCACTCAGAGTTTTTTGTGATCTATCTGTATTGCATGTAACAGTAGAGTGTTATCCAAAGGTAGATTAAATTAAACTTCTCCTCCTCTCAAGGGTCATTCCTTTTAGCTGGAAAACAATCCCAAAGTTAAGAGACTTTAGTGTAAGATTTACTGCTCACATTTAGACCATAGTTTTAACATATGTGCAAGCAATAACAAAGAGCAATTCAACTGAAGAACTGAAAAGTACATTTATGGCAGAGACCCAGACTTACATTTAAGAGTGAAAATGTGTTTTAAAATATAACTTTTATAACTAAACTTACTGGTCCACATTTAAAGTAGACTACCAAAGGAATTACAAGCAGCTACAACATTGCTACCCTGAGAGTTTGTAAATAAAAATAAGTGTAAGAGCTGAAGTTGTGGCTACAGTTCTGTCCATCTAGATATGGTAAAACAAACAATGGAGATGTTCTTTTTTCAAAACCTACATTTTCATGGCTTTTTTTTTTGTTGTGGTTTAATCTGACAGGCAGCTAAACACCACACAGCCACTTACTCAGTCCCTGTTCCAATCCTGTGGAATGAGGGACAGAATTGGGAAAAAAAGTAAAATTTGTCGGTTGAAATAAAGGCAGCTTAACAGAATAGAAAAGGAAGTGATGATGATGATGATGATGATAATAATAACAATAACAATAATAACAATAACAATAATAATAACGATAATAATGATAATGATAATAATAATTTTATTATTATAAAATTATTATTATTTATAAAAAAAGTGATGTATGATGCAATTGTTCACCACCTGCTAACCTATACCCAGACTCTTCCTGAGCAGCAGTCCCTGGCCAGCTTCCCTCTTGGTTTATATCCAGAGCATGATGTCATAGGATATGGAATATCTTTTGGGTCATTAAAGGTCAACAGTACTGGCTGTATCTCCTCTTAGCTTCTTGTGTGCTCCAGTCTAGTCACTGGTGTAAGAAGCTGAAAAATCCTTGAGTTATAGTAAATATTCTTTAGCAACAACTAAAACATTGGTGTGTTAGCAACATTATTCTCATCTGAAATCCAAAACACAGAACTGTGACAGCTACTGGGAATTAAAGGAACTCTATCTGAGCTGAAACCAGGACACTCTGGTGAAGGAAATAGTTAAGGATTTGGCATACCTCAAACTTACCTGCCAAGTCTTTTAAGCTGGAGTAAATGCAGTGGTTTAATATTCTTGCATGATCACCCTAGATCTTGTCCCAACACGGAAACCTAGACACAGATGCCTTTGTTTCTGCCAGAAGGAACAGAGAAATGGTCTATAATTCTTAGAAGAACATCTATTTACTTAGCAAAATAGGCACAATACCCAAGAGATGAAAAAGGAAAGCCATGAGCCAATGTCTTATGTCAAATGTAAAATTGCTTCTGAAATTGGCATTTTTTGTCTTCCAGAAATACTTAGGGTGTGGAGAGGAGAAACAAATCTCAGACCTTAGGAAAATGTTTTCTTCTACCTCTGAAGCACATTTCACATTTTCTTTCAAAATTGCCTTTAACCATATGTTCCTACTAATACTAGAACAAGATTCCAGTTGTAAGCCAGGGTCTTGGTATCTTGTCCATCTTGAAAACTACTGTGTTATAATATTTATCATTAAATAATTGACATTTGTTTTAGTTTTTCCTCAGCAAACTACCACATGTGACCCTCCTTGCTTTGGCTTTATAGAAATCGTTTGCACATTTTTTCCTAGCTTGCTTATTTGACGCCTAGGTCACTTTTGCTGTCAGAATCTATTTATTTAATAAAACTGATTTTTTCCCTTCTCAAGATATAGTGAAAAATGTGCAAGATCTCCCGGTACAGGGATGTCGGTTACTAGGAAACACAGTCTCCAGAGACCAGACTAGAAGCACAAGCCTTGGACTACAAAGATTTATTTGGGAAAAGTTCCTACAACAAGGGTTGGAATTAAAATAATAGTAATCTAAACAAATGCCTTTGCTGAAGGACAAGTTTGTAGAGAGAAATGGCTATCTGTAAGAGTCTTACAACAGTCTTCTCTTATTCTAAGAAGATGGTTTATGTAATAGTCCAAATTTGGTAGATATCTCTCAAGAAAGAAATGGAAACACTCAAGTAGAAAACCAAAAAACAAACAAAGGGGTTTATGAATCATATAATGGTTTGAGTTGGAAGAAACCTTTGAAAGGCCATCTAGTCCAACTCACCTATAATGAGCAGGAATATCATCAACTAAATCTGGTTGCTCAGCCCCATCCAACCTGACTGAATATTTCTAAAGATGGAATATCTGTCACCTCTCTGAGAGACTTGTGACAGGGTTTTACCATCCTCATTTTAAAACCACTTCTTTTTATATCTAATCTAAATAACTCTCCTTCAGTTTAAAAGCATTGCCCCTCGTCCTATCACAACAGGCTTCCTAAGAAGTTTATCCCCGTCTTTCTTTTAGGCCCTTTTCAAGTACTAGAAGGCCACAATAAATCCTCCTCAGAGCTTTCTTTTCTCCAGGCTGAACAACCCCAACTCTATCAGCATTTCCTCATAGGAGAGGTGCTCCATCCTTCTAATAGTCTAATAAAATCCATCTGCTTTGAATTGAAGAGATTTCTGCTCTTTTTTGGGATGGATTCTTACAAAGACACATTCTGTTCACAATTGCACTTGACTAATTAGGAACTTTGTCACAATTCTGCATTTGAGATATGTTGTCCAAAGCTTTTCTTAAATCACTTTCTGTCTCTCCTATGAGAAAGCCCACAACACCCAGTAGGTTATATTGTTTGAAATTCCTCAGTGAGGTCTGGAAAATATGCAAAATAGGAAATGATCAAGCCAGGAGTCACTGAAGACAAATTTAATCCAAAACATTTATAGTACTGAAGCAAAGCCCCAAAAGGATCAATGTGTTACTTATTTAGAATGACATATTTTAGAAAGAGAGTTGTAGGGGAAATCATCCCTTTTTAGCCACTTGTAGTTTCACTCATCTATCACCAAACAGCATAATACATGTCCCAAGGAGATATGAAGTGAAAGAAGATCCCCACATTCAAGTGTCCTGAATGTCATCCCAGTAAAATGTAAAGCCTCCTTGGAAAATTCCTAGAGAGGCTGTCAGCTGATAACCTATTATGTCCGCTCTGAAAGGAGCATGCAAGAAAGCACTGCCTCTGGCTATTTGTCTTAGATGTAATTAGTGTGTGTCAGATGCTGTCATGTTCCAAAACACAGAGTGGAGGTAACTGCAAGAGCCAGCTGGAGCCTGGCCCTGTGAAGTTGGTGCCAGGCAGTTTGAAACAAACACTGGCCTTTCCCATCCAGCAGTTTGCAGTGCTAAACTCATTGAAGGCAGGCAGGCAGCCAGGGGCACACTCGTGGAGATAAGCATATATATATATGATGGGGTAGATACCAGACGAGGAGGTAGCCTTAATTTTGGTAAGTTGTTCTCATGTGAACAGAAGAATAACAAACTTGCCAACTGTTACTTTAAAGAAAACCAACAAAACAAAACAAAACAAAACAAAACAAAACAAAAACCAAAACAAACTAATAACAAGGTATTTTAAAATAAGCAAACAAACCATTTAGGTCAGTGAGCATCAAGATAACAGTTCTGAAAATGTTCATGGTCTCGCTTGGGAAGACAAATTTGAAGCCTATGTACCCTTTCATGCTTAGCAGACTGAAATGTCTCTAGAATAACAAAAGGTTCTCTTGGATTCTCACCTCAAAGGCTGGAAGAATTCTCCAGGTTACAGGGCAGGTGTGTTTTCACATAGCACTGAAGACTGGTGATTGACCCCACCGTTAAAAAGCAACCAGAATGGCCTCAGAAAAATTGAGGGACATCAATCAACCAAGGATAACTGTAGCTGGGTCTACTGTGGTGTAGTTTTTATCACAGGCAGTTGCAAATATGCTTTTTTGGTTTACTCAAAATATTAAATTATGCAGAAAACATAGGGAATGTGAAGTTGATCAGAGAGACCAGGAAAGATGATGTCCCTTAGAGAGGGATTCATGGCCATTTACAGAGAAAGAGTCAGTGTCCCATGTACTTACTTCCAGGGGCCTCCAAAGAAATGGCCTTAGTAGATACACAAAATTGAAAAGGCACAGAAGCATGTAATCAACTTGCTAAATTCCAACGTTGGTATTAAAAGGGAAGAGCTCCTTTCGTAAGCCTTCAGTCTGGTATTTCATTCATTCATTCATTCATTCATTCATTCATTCATTCATTCATTCATTCATTCATTCATTTCCATGCTTGAATTTGCGGGTGGAACTGCCAGTTTAGAGAAAGGAAAATCATTGCATTTGAATTTTGCTGATTATTTGACCATGCTAAGCAGTTGGGACAATACATCAAGAACATCAGCATAGTAGAATCACTTTTCAAACATTTCTCTCTCCAAACCCACAAGAAGAATTGTCACATGTTCTACATCAACTGATACACAGCAAATATTAAAAATAGTAAAACCTGGGCAGCAGCAACTAAAAGCACTTGATATAGTGTCAGTTAAATACGAGAAACATTTAAGTGTACATGGTTTGGACTACCAAAATCAGGTTGTACCCATTAGTAGATATGTGGTTTAACAAAAAAAAACCCCTCTTTTCTTAAATAATTCTAGAAGCTTGAACTTCCCTCTCTGTTCATTAGTCATGGACTCATGTACCTGATGGGACACGTAAATGTGAAAGAAAAACCATCTTAGGTGTAATATACAAAGGGAGGTCAAGGGATGGCCATATCAGCTTGTAATTGTGACAGCTCACTGCAATCGACAGCTGTGGGCAGTGGTCTTTGAGCAAGTAATTTCCTGATCCCTGTGGAAGCCTGGTATTTGCATGTGGTGTGGGTGGACTCTGGCCAGCAGCCAAGCTCACACAGCCACTCCCTCCCTCCTGTCTTCTGTGACATGGAGAGAAAATAGAAAGGACCTGAGGAGACTTGTGGATCAAGATAAAAATAGTTTAGTAGGTGAAGCAAAGTTGTACATGCTAGCAAGGCAAAGGAGGAATTTGTCCACTGCTTCTCTTTCAGCAGCAGCCAGATGTTTAGCTGCTTCCTGGAAAGCAGAGCCTTTGAGTGCCAGTGGTTGTTTTGGAGGACAAGTGCCATAAAAGTATTTTCCTTTTCTTTCCTCTATCCTTAAGTTTTGATTGCTGAGCATGGCACAATGTTGCATGGAGTATTTCCTTTGTCCGTCTTGGTCAGATGTCCTGCCTGTGGCCCCTCCCAGTTTATTAACTACCCAGCCTACTCTCCAAAGGAGGCAGAGTGGGAAAAAGATGCATTCTTGACATTGTGCAAGCACTGCAGAAATAGCTGAAGGCTGGTGTGTTATCAGCAAGTTTTTAATCACAAATCCAAAACCCAGCACTGTATAGCCTGCTATGAAGAAAGTACACATGGATTCATAAGACAATACCAAACAGGGGAAATAAGGAGAGAATCACAGAAATTGCAGTTGTCAACAGGAGCTAGTGAGGAACAAAGTCTTAACATCTTCAATCCTAACCAAAAATTCTAGTGCTAGACCCAGAGGAATACAGTGGGTGATACTTCATTGCAGGATATGGACTTCATATCTGAAATAACACCCCATCCAACCAGTATAACAAGCTACAAGAATGGGAGATGTCTATTACAACATCCTAGGAAATATCTATTAATGACAACTGCATTAACTACAATAAGTGAATGCCTAAACAACAACTGCATGTGGCATTCTAATTTCGTCCTTGTTTCTATGCTAGGAGGAATTTTCAGGTCATGAACAAGAGAGCATTGCTGATGTAATTCAGCAGAGCATAAGAACTGTTCATTTGCTGGAGGTTCTTACCCAGAGATAAAATATACTGGATCAGCTGATGTATCAGCATGTACAGCTCTTCCCCCATCTTCACCAGTTAGGACCAGACAATATTCTGTGACTCTCGTCTTAGTGATAGCATCAAAAAATTCAAAAAGCCTGGCAAATTATTGGTAACAGTGTTAAGACCCAGAGATTGACACAGAAGTTCATAGAAGGAGAGCAAACCCAGTGCTGTATTAGCAGGAAAAGTCTGGAAATTGCAAGAATTTAATATCAAAGTCTTATCAACCTTGTCAGTCACCTTCTTTGTTCTCCCAGGAAGAATCAGAGTAAGGTGGCATAAATCCAAGAACATACTACTTTTGAAGCTTTGTCTGTCCTAGACAAGGAGAAGTTGCCAGACTGTTCAGCTGGAGGTGTCTGCAGAACGGCACACACATTTGACATGTCCTCAAGTGTCGTAAAAGGAAAAATGATGCATAATACTTCATCTAATGCACTAACCTTTTATGTGTTTTAGTTTTCCTTTTCCTATTTACCTAGCTTTTCTGTATCTTTATTGCTTTGTCACCTTACTTTCATGGGATTCTTCTGCTTAAATAGACTAATAAAAAGCATAACAAAAGTTGTCAGTTTTGGTGGATAGAACATCAGGAATGTTTTTACACAGTCCATTGTGGAGTTTATGAACAGTGTGAGTGACTCCCTCAGCAGAATCCTCCCTGTATGTGGAACACAAAGGGCACACCCCCCTTGGCATCGAAAAGCCTTGGCCTAGTTCTTTAAACCTAGCCCTTTACCCCAGCCCTTTTTCCTTACCTACCGAAAATGTCCCCCGAAAAAACCCATATGACCTCAAACCCTGTGAATCTTGGACATTTTCTAAGCAAGGCTGAAGGATATTTTGTGTAAGGCCATCATTGCAGAACAGCCCCTTGAATCACGTACTCACAGTGTTTCATTTGCTATGTTGGTTCTGCTCCAGGGAAGGGGGATATTTTTGTGAGACAGATGTGAGATAAGAGGCATGAAGCTGCTTTTCATTAGATAAGAGAATACAGTTTCCGTGTGCCTTGCTGATCACTGGCTACTGCAATAACCTTCTGACTGCTGAGGTATGATGGAGCAGTCCATTTAATTTACACTTACTGGGAGCTGGCTCTCCTCATACACCATCTGATGTTCAGAAAAGAATCCTTTCTAACTTTTCCCCTTTCCTTCCCAATATGCCCCATGCCCCTCAGCCATAGTCATGCATATGGTGGGCCTGCTCTTCATGTGGAAGGTCTGCAGGGACCAGTTGTAAATACGCAAATCAGCAAGCAAATATTATATAGTATGGAGTATTTCTACGAGAAGACAATGTGTGTGTGTGTGTGTGTGTGTGTGTGTGTGTGTGTGCGCGCGTGTAGAGGAACACATCAGAATTGTTGAACAACATCTTCTGCTTCATAAATCTATGGAGGACAAACCATCAGTTTTTCTTTCCCTTTCAATATTACCTTTTGGTGGTAGCAATGAATCAAGAGGGAAATGGATCCCTTAAACAGTGTCACTTTACACAGTTTAATAGCTTTCCTCCAGTCCTATTGCTTTTTTCTTCATCTAGCAAGCCCAACCGAGGTTCAGATGCTACTTCAAATGCATTCAGGATGTTTTCACCAAGCACAAGGTCTCTCACAGGTGATTTATTTTTCTTCATGATCTGTTTTCAGCAAAATCTAATTATAAGTGCAGCCTCCACATCTATGAGACAATGGTTCAAGGCTGCATAGCTAAATTGACAGTAAGGTTTATGGAATTGCCCATTATAGAGTGACTTTTGAGGAGCACTAGAGCTAGATACCTCTTCATATTGCAATGCTGTTGCTCTGTTCTGCACTGTCATCCCCTGATGCGCTTGAGCCAAGAAGGGTCATGTGCAAAACATGACACTGTGTGACAATTAATCTTAAAAATTGAGAATGCTCACTTTTATTTCCTTGTAAGAGAATCATATGCTATTACAGAAAAATAATTATGAAGAAGCATGAACTTATTACTGCAGTCCACTGGCCCCAGTATACCATCTCACTCATTTAAATTATTTCCCAAAAACATCACTGTAAACAAAGGGTTCATCACCGTCAAGTATTTATTTTAGATCTGCAATAGCAAGTAATATATATGTGCTTACTTATGACACCAATAATCTAAAGCAAGTAATTTCTGTCAATTTCAGCTTTTCTCCAGACTTTATCAGCAAAGATTGAGATTGACTGCATGAAGAAAGCACGTAAAGGATGCACTCAGTCCCTTTCCCTCAAGGACACCATACAACAGCAGTTCAGATAGTAACAGTTACACTGCATAAAACCACGAAGCAAAACAGAGCTTCACACCTGACAGCTAGAATATGACACAAGCAGGTAGAAATCAATTTTTCTAACTCCTAATTCCACATAATCTTATTCCATAGAAACAGTTCTGTACATGTGTTGTGGGGCAAATCTAATCTAAATGTGAACTATGAGTCTTTGGTTGAGGAAATCTTTAAACACATGAAAAAATTTAGGGGATTTACAGTCCTTAGATCATTCATGCCATGGACACGGCTGGGGCAAAAGCTGAGCCATCCTTCTACCAGAGGATCCCTCAGCTTCTGGGGAGGAAAGCCATAAGAATTTTGCTGAGTAGTGTGGAGACTGAGGAGAACTCCAAGGCTGATCCAAGACATATTCTCTGATGGCAGAAGAAGGGACTGTGTTAAAAAAAGGCAGCAGCATCAGTTCTACATCAGTGCAAGACTCTCCAGAAAGAGGATAGATATTCATCAAAGGAAATTCAGGAATTTTCTGTAATAGGCAAGAAGATCTGTGCCAGTCTAAATTTGCAAATAAAACCTCAGAGTAAAGTTAGCTTTTGGCAAGGGAAATGCATTCCCCACCTTAGTTGTGTATTAATTAACCAGGCCTTTTACTTCAGGGAATAAAATACTGCCCTTTGCTGTTTACACACATTCTGCTAACACACTCTCTTTATGTAACCTGAACCTGTTCACTAACCAAAGCTCTAAATTGCTAATTTTATGTTGGGTCAAATTAATTTTGAAACCAGATTAATTAAAGCAGATGAAGTTTTGTTTATCCATTATTCATGAAGCTCGTTGAAACAGGAGAAAGTACACTAGCTTTATTTAGGATATCACTTGATGAACATACTTTAATGAACTCTATTTTTTGACTCTTCATGCTCCTTTTGAAGGAGTTCAGGTTGTGCTTTGGGTGGTTTTGTTTTTGTTTTTTTGTTTTTTGTTTTGTTTTGTTTTGTTTTTTTGTTTGTTTTTTTCCTTTGGTGGTCTTAGTTCAAACAATGGACCTAGATGATTTTCTGGCTCCAAAATATACAGCTGACAATCTCCAGCAGTGACTGCCCCTTGTCATAATTCTGCAGAGGGAGAAAAGAGCACATGTGCATTCTGAGCAAAGATCTCCTGCTCATTCTCTCCTGATGCAGAAGGAAACTACAGAGAGGAGAGGATGTGTTCACCCAGCATTAGAGCCAGATAACCCACAGATAGTCAGAAGAGGTTGCTGGTTAAATAAAGTAGAACCACCTAACTGAGAGCATTTGAGTGTCTGTGTGGATGATTCAGTGAAGAATTTTATTCTTTACAGAGCAGTGATTTATAAAAGCTGAACTGGACATGAGGGGATGTGAAGTATGGGCTAGGAAGTATTAGTGGAGCTATTGCAGTGCTCTTTGCACAAATGGGGTAGTCTGGCTGGAGGTGGTTTAGTTCTAGTAGCTCTGTCTAAAACGATAGATTGAGACCTCAGGTACTACTTGTCTCAGAAATTAATGGTGCTTATGAGCAAGTGGAAGACTGGAGTTCCTTAGAGTACACAGAATAAAAATAGAGCTTTGATCAAAAGTCACAGTAACATCATATTTGTAAATAAAATTAGCCAAGCAAATGTAAGTTAAACAAAGGAAAGGTTGTCTTCACAAAGTCAATTGGACCAGATTAAACAAAATACCAGGATGCCAATTAAAGAAGATATGAAGGTAGATCTGTGTACAAAGGTAAAAGGATAGTTTGAAAATAAGTAAATATGTAAAAGTGTTAAACCCCAAATCTTTTTCCTGCAAAAAACCAAATCTGATTGACAAATCTCATTGCCACAAGATGTTAATGAGAACTGATGAAATTAAAGACAGAAGTGGTTGCCCGTACAAGTTTGGAAAACTTGTAGGTACAATAGTCAGAACACTTAAAAGGATCCAAAAATATATTTCAAGTTGTGAAACAGCAACAAAAAATTAGGATGAAAATTTCCTAGAAATTGAAATATATTTTCATTTTATATACCTTGGCTGAAGATATGATACTAGCCACTGAAAAAAACTCAACACAGTATAAGAAAACACAGAAAACACACATAGAAATCACTTGATCCTCTTAACTGTGGTATCTGAATATCTCATGATCTCGATGTATTTATCCTCACAATCCTCTTATGGAAGTGGGGAAATAAATTGTGTTTTTAAAAGGAGGAGCTGAGTGGAAAAAACTAAGGCTATGATCCTCATAAGTATTTAAGCACCTATTTACTCTGGTGTCACACAAAGCTGCACTAATAAGGAACTGGTCTTTGTTCCCATTCTCTATTTCCCTTGTCATTGCTTTGCTGCTCTTTTTAAGAGCAGGTGGTCCAAATTGACTTTTATAGTTATAATTTTTTTGTGTCTATAAACAAGAAAAGTTGTTGCTTTTTTTTTTTTTTTTTCCTTCTGAAGAGAAGGATGACTGCTAAGCAAAAGCATACCCAGGAAGGGGAATGTGAAGTGGTTAGAGAGATCAAGGCAAGGAACCAGAATGATGATGTGAGACCTTATGTTCCCTTTATTCGTGGCACTTTTTATTTGTGTTGTATTTTCAGATTGCTAGAGTGCTGTTGTAACATCAACACAGAAAGCACCAGAATCTGGAGAGGAGGCAGGAAAGAACAAAAGACTGTAAAGTATTGAATAGGGAGGATTAAATTTAGACTAAAGCTGCTAGATACAGTCATGGCTGTTGAAGACTAAACTTCATTTAATGGGGCTGTATATCTGTTTTAGTTATCATTATGGTCAATGTTATCCAATAAACTTCTATTAAGTAGATCAATACTGGAGGGTATACTTCCTGCTTATGAGCTGGTAATTACCACATCTTGGGCTAAATAAACTTGGAATCTGAAGGCTGAAATTTTTATAGGGAATAAATTTCTCCAGCCTTGGCATTTGTTAGCTCTGGATATAGTGTAACCAAGCTAAGTGGGGAACACCACAGTTTGTGTGCAAAGATCTGCTCACCTGGCTACTCCCGAACAGCTCTGCTCACTCTCACACCATTTCCAGATGCTGGCACGCAGAAAAAAAAGATGGTCAAGTTAGTTTTATTTAGGAACTGCTTTGTCCTTCCCTCTGAACAATAATATTTTTCATCTGGTAGAACCAGACAAAAGGAGGGCAGCCCTCAGATCACCCAACTGCTCATCTGCCATCCTTGAGGTCAAGAAGGTGGTGGGACTGATGGCCATTGGCTGCCCAAAGAGAGACTATTTTAAACAAGCTTTAAAGCTACCTGAAGTAAATTTACTTTGAAACAACTCAACATTACTGTTAGAGTTCAATAAAAGTATGTCAAAGCCTCAGCCTAGAAGGTCTACATTTCATCTAATGGCCCTTTTTGGTCAGACCATCTTCTGCCACCCAAGACTGAAGGTGAAACCTGGGGTGCAGTCTTGGCTCTTCTGTAGTATGGAGGAGATTAACTGCTGATTTAATGCATGAGCAAGTTAATTCTGTGTATCTGGCAGGGTGAATTGAAGGCAGGCAGTGGCCTGGCTGGCATGGACAGCATGCCTGACCACAATGAATAGAATTTTCAGTACAGTGAAAAGTAACTGCACTACCAAAATGTAAATTGCAGCACTTTGATTGGCTGATGCTTGTAAATAGGTTCCTTTTATGAAAAAAAAAAAATCTTGAAATTGGAGAGAAAAGTCTAAGAAGCACTCTGGAAAGGGAACATGATAAAATTAAATGCATTTGGGGAAAAAAAACAACAACTTTGGAAATTAAGTGAATGCAATGAC
Source organism: Poecile atricapillus (assembly GCF_030490865.1). Classification (NCBI taxonomy): domain Eukaryota; kingdom Metazoa; phylum Chordata; class Aves; order Passeriformes; family Paridae; genus Poecile; species Poecile atricapillus. Next base: position 24,461,608 of record NC_081289.1, on the reverse strand, counting down.
ATGGATTGGGATGAAATGAGATGAAATGAAAAGGACCAAAACTGGCTAAAATTATACTCACTGAAATCTTGAAATCAGGGGATGAAATTAAACAAAGAGACAGGAGAAGAAATTGATGAAATAAAATGTCATTAAAATGAAAAAGTTCTGAGATGAAGTGAAAACAATAAAATGGCATGGGATGATATGAAATGCAGGGAAAAAGATTAAACCTTGCCAAATTGATACTTGACTGATACTGTTCTCTGACTTCAAGATTTTATTTCCTTTCATGAAAGCAAATTCTTAATTTCATGAAAAGAAATGAAATCTCATGATTTCAATGAGTACCAATTTGGCAAGGTTTGATCCATTTCCCTGCACTTCATATCATCCCATGCCACTTTACTGTTTTCGACTTTTTCTTTCCTCTCCCTCTCCCTAACCCCACCCTCAGGACCACCCCTAATGATGCCATTTTAGGGTTACAGAGTTAGTGTTATAGGGATAGAGGGTCAGGGGGCAAGGGTCAGGGGCCAAGAGCACCAGCCTCCTCACGCTGCCCCCAGGGGCACCCCTAACCACATCCTGTGCACCACCACTATTGATGACATTTTAGTGTTAGACGTTTCAGGTTTAGGGTTCTGTCTGTGAAGAATTTCCTTTCATGACAGGAAATAAAATATTGAAATAGGAGAAGGAAGTCTAACAAACACTCTGGAAAGGAGATATGATCAAATCAAATGCAATTGCAATTTGGAAATGGAGGGGCTACAACAGAATGTACTGAGATGAAATGACATGCAGTGAAAAGGACCGAAACTTGCCAAAATTATTCCCATTGAAATCAGGGAAGAAAGATAAACAGAGACAGGAGAAGTAACTGAAGAAATTAAATGTTAGGAAAAAAAAGTGCAAAAATTCTGAAACAAAGTGAAAACAATGAAACCAAATGGGATGACATGAAGTGCAGGGAAATGGACCAAAGTTTGCCCAGTTGATCCTCATTGAAATACCAGTATTTCATTTCCCTTCCTGGAAGGAAGAATTTCAGGAAAGGAAATTAAATCTTGAAATCAGAGAAAACAAGTAACAAACACCCTGGAAAGAAAATACGATCAAATCAAATGCAACTAAAGCAAAAGAGAATATTTGGAAATTGAATGAATACAAAGAATGGATTTGGATTATATGGAGTGCAGTGAAAAGGACCAAAATTTGCCAAAATGATACTCGTTGACATTTTGAAGTCCAGAAACAAAGTGAAGGGACAGGAAAAGAAATTGATGAAATGAAATGTAATGAAAAAAAATTAAAATTGAAGTGAAAATAATGAAAAGGAATGGGATGACATGAAGTGCAGGGAGATGGACCAAACCTTGCTGAATTGATCCTCATTGAAGTCATAAGACTTCATTTCAGGAAAGGAAATGAAATCTTGAAATCAGAAAACAAAGTGCAATAAACACTTTGAAAAGGCGCTATGATAAAATAAAATATAATTTTTTTAAAAAAAGGAAGTTTGGAAGTGGAGTGAATAGAATGAAATGTATTGGGATGACATCAGGTGAAGTGACAAGGACTAAAACTTGCAAAAATTATGCTCATTAAAATCTCGAAATCAGGAAAAAAAATGAAACAAAGAGACTGGAGAAGAAATTGAAGAAATTAAACGCAATTAAAAAAAAATATTCTGAAATGAAGTGAAAGCAATAAATTGGAGTGTGGTGACATAAAGTGCAAAAAATGGTCAGCACCTTTCTGAATTGATACTTATTGAAATGGCAAGATTTCATTTCCTGTGTTGAAATGAATTAGGCTTCACATGTTTGCAAATTAGTAAATGGTCATCCTTGTGTGGCTAAGCTGCACAGCAATCTTCCACTGCTGGAGAACATTCCTCCACTGCTGACTTTAAGTGTTATTAGTTTGCATTATATGTTAAATTGGGGAATATTTAAATTTAATAGCTGTACGTGCTAAAGCTGAGTGAATAATTCATAGCAAATTATTTATTCAATAAATTTAGCCTGTTTTACTCTTCATTTTTTCAGGAACAGTTTTTTTTTTATTTTCTCATAGGAGTTGTTATTATTCAGATGTAGTTTCTAATCAGTTTATGTGTCTCTTGCCCTGCAGATCTCCTGGGTAGGCTATCTTTTACTAAATCAGTAAGCCACAGTGGGTGCAGAACACAGGGGATGCAGGAGAGATTCCTTCAGGATCCAGGACAGGTGTGACAAAAGCTACTGACAAATGACATGACCCCAAAATATGTGTTGTTGTTAACATCACTATTATTACTATTATTATTATTTTTATTATTATTATTATTCTTAATTGTTTTAATAGTTCACAGCTAAAGGAAAGCAGATGAGGAGAGCCAATACACTGAAGGGAATAATCTCCATCCTCCATGCATCAAGCTGCCCTTTGTACACCTCTCCTGGCTCTGCAATTTTGAGCTGAACAGGTTATAGTTCTGCTTTTTACCCTCAGTTGGCTTCCCTTGAGCCGATTTGCAGCAATTCTCAGATAATTTTGTTGCAGTCATTTGTGTCTTAGATCTGCATCTTGTGCCAGGTGTCTGCCTTGGGTATTTACACGTGTACATGAGATCTGAGGAAAGCAGAGCTAATCAGTGAGTCTTGATAATTAATAAGCTCTGCAGTCTCACAACATTTTGCACTGCTCCCTTGTCTTCCCCCGGGTTTCCCAGGGATTGCTCCTACACCTCCTGCTGAGTTGTGCTCTGCCTCAAGGGCTCTGTCTGAGAGCAATATCTCTGTTCCTCATAAACCTGGAAGACAGCTCTGCACCTCTCCTCTTTCCAATTACAAGGAGGTCATCAGCATAATGCTGTTTACCACCATCATGGGGGGATCTACTGTTTACTGAGGACCAAGTGGAAAAGCAAATAATTTGGGTAAGCTCTGCTGACTGTAGACTACAGCTTTATTTAGTAAAATTTGTTTCACACAAATGGTATCCCAAGGTACTTATCGAAGTTAAATAATACATAATAGGAGAGGGAGAGAGAAATTAAGAGGCACAGGCATGGGAGCAGAGATGTTTTCAGATGAGATTTGAAAATAGATGGAGAAGCGGCGAGGCAGAAAGATACAACAGGAAAATAGGACTGTTCCAGATGGTGGGAGATATGAGGGGAAAAAGCTTTTGCAACAGTTGTAGTTTGAGCATAATTAGGCACAGAGAAATGACTGGTGTCATTTGAAGAGAAAAACAGGAAGAGGAAGGAAGAGGAATTCAAGGAAATGGACTGGGAAAAGGTCACAGAAAGCAAATAAAGAAATGAATGAGGGGCTGTGGCAGCTTCCTCTGTAAATGTTGTGATGGCAATTTGAAAAGCCAATGCACCTGCAAAAGGACTGGTGTGTTCAGGATGGTTGGAAGCAAAAAGAATTCCTTTTTTATCTACTAAATTATGAGATCAAAGTGTTGCCACATATATAGTGGATTATGGCAGTCAAAGGACTACTCCCTGTGACCTGAAGTTGTCCCCATTTGCTAGGCAGAAAAAATATGAAGTCAAGGTACACATTTCTAACACTAATATGATAAAAGAGAGGAATACTGCAGGAGGAAGCCCTGGTGACCAGGATGCTTGACCAATTCCCTCTGAATGTGACAATCTAGCCAATTCTTTATTCACCCAACTGCCCATCCATCAAATCCCTATCTCTCCTTTAGACAGAAGGACCAGATTAAAGGGAGATGGAATAAAAGGCCATAGAGCAGTGCAGGTGGGTGACATTGGTAGCCCTTGTCCACTGATTGAACCACACTATCACTGAAGGCTATTAGGCTGGTCAGGCAAGACTTGCCCTTGGAGAAACCATGCTGGCTGTCCTGAATCACCTCCCTGTTCTCCATGTGCCTTAGCAGAGCTTCTAGGTGGATGCGTTCCCAGGCACAGAGATGAGGCTGACAGGTTGGTGGTTCCCAGAAAATGGAAAGGAATGTGAATATTGATCTGGGAGGAGATGTCACAAATCCATCAGGATGAAGCACATACTGGGAAGAGAACTAAAACTGTGAAGCCACTTGATGTGTAGCCCCAGCCTCTGCAGGGAATTTTGGCAGTCAGTTCACACTCCCCTTAGAGCTTGCAAAGCCCAGAATAGAGAAGCAAGTCATGGCCCTGGGCAGTGAGAGCATTGATCCAGCAGCCCCTCCAGGAGCCTGTAGAGAGAAGAGTTACAGAGAAGCTGCAGGCTCTGGTCCCAAATGCAGGGCATAGCACTGTTTTTTTGAAATTTGTTTCAACCTTTTGCTATTTGTAGCCTTTGTGACTAAAAATCAGAGGTCAACCAAAAAGCCACAGAAATTAAAGAGTGAAGGAAGAAGAAATATTGGTTTTGCCAGTACAGAAATAAGATAATCTTCCCTTTCAGGAAATGCCTGATACCAAAGTACAAAAGGAAGAAGCTATGTAGACCTCCATATTTATTTATTTTTCAGTGCAGTAAGAAACAACCTTGTATTAAAAGATTATCAGATGGACTTCCATTTTTTTTTTTTTTTTTTCACAAAGAGTGGGACTTCTAGCAATATTAGGATTTAGAACAAATTTTCATAATAGTTTAGGTACCCCAAATATGTCTCACTATTTCTTATAATAAAAACCAGTTGACAGCATTGTTGGGTAATAAGAGAGAGCTTTCAAGAACAATTATTTTTTCTACTCTTTTCCTGCTTTGGAATGGCTGTGTTTCTTGGTTTTGAATAAATAAATGACATCTGTTGGTGCAAATAGCTCATGTGCCAATAGGCCAATATCTGTAATTATCAGGGCAAGTCACTTTGCTGGAAGGTATTAATATTTTATTTAAGACCATTTACTAAAGAGTTTGCATTGTGTTAACCTAATACATGACTTAAATGAAAAATCTGATTGCTCATTCAACAGTGCTGATAAATAAGAGAAGAAAAGGTTGAACAGTTGAACATATATACCATCAAATATTAAATGATTATTGGTTTACTTTTTCCTAAGCCACAGCACACATCATTTCCCTATACGTTCTCTTAAATGAAGAGTCTTTCACCTGCTCAGGACACTTCTGGTTTAGGGTCAGTGTTATAAAATGGCTCTCTGTGACCTCAGGGTTGCACTTCCCTGTTTATGTTATTGAAGAACTGAAGAGAGCAGGAAGGGGTAGAGTCCATCCTGAGCAGCAGGCAGATGGACCATGCATGACAAATGAGCCATGGGGTGAAGAAAACATTGGATAAGGCACAGATGTCCCATTTGCAGAGTGCTTTGGAGCCTCTTTAGCATGGACATGCAGCACAAGGTGACACAGCACAGAAATGTTATAAGATTACAAAATATTTGTATTTTTACATATACATTTTGTAAAAGTAGCTTAAACAGAACATTATTGAGCTGTGTAGCACTTTTAGGGACAGATACTTGTTCGTGGTGACTGTGAACCTGGTCAGTAAGGACAAGCACGGTATCCTGAGGGCACTACTTGGTCAAACCTCAGAGCAGAAGAAAGGGAAAGGCAGTCCCTGTGGATGGCTGAAACTGAAAAGAAATGGAACATGGATCCTCCCCTTCCCCAATAGGTAATTAGTGCCTGGTCTTCTCAAGGTTTTTAACCTTCCTGTCTGCAGCTAATCCAAATTTCTCCTGCCTTAGTAAGTATTTTCAAAGCAAGACTGAGCTGCAGCTGGCTGGCTGAATCTCAGCTTTTCCTTCTCCTTCCAATGTGAAGAAGAGAATCAAGAGCCTTCTCATTTAACTCTATTTGTATATTTTGCAACTGCTCTAATTTGCTTCAGTCAAAATCCTCCTTAAAAATACAAGCAGTGCTTCCTTTCCATTTAGAGGCAGGAGACAGCAGCTGCCTGGCCCTGGGCACAATTACACTCCATAGCTGAGGATGGGAGTCAGTGTCAGCCTCATTCCCCCCAACTTTTATGAGGAAAAATTCATTTAGCTGCTCAGCATGGAGGATTCTGCACAGCCTCCTTCTTCCCTGAGAAGAAAGAAGCATTTGAAATGGCACCAAGAAGAATAAGCACATGCATTTTGGTGGTTTCCTCTTTCAGTTGCTGCTGAGTTTCCCTCTGTCCTCTTCAAATGCACTTTCTTCCATCTGTGTGTACTGCCATTGCACCCAGGTGTCTAGCACAGAACACAAACCCATTGTGTCCTGGCTGAGTTTGACTGAGTTAATCATAGTGTCACAGAATGGTTGGGATGGGAAGGGACCTTAAAACTCATCTAGTTACAATCCCTTTCATAACCATTCAGGAAAAATGTTTCCCTTAGTGGATAAGCACAATTTTTTAAAGAAATATTTATGTCAAGACTCCCATATTGCATTAAGCTTCTTTTCCTATAAACCCTGTCTCTCATTAAAAGTACCTGCAGGACCTAGTGGCTTTGAACTCTTTGATATGTTTGCTAGTTGTCTCAAAATAGTAATGCCTAGATTTTAAGAAACCAGATACTAACACATGATAACCCAGAATACAAAGTACATTTTGGTAATCTGAAATTTAAATTCAGATTGACTGCTTTTCTTTTCAATAGGCTACTATTTTGACATATTTTCCACCACCATGCTTTATGAGAAAAAACCCCAGCAAACCAGGAGTGACAGTCACATGAAAAGACTGTGGTTCAGTGCAAACTATTTAAACTCATGTTGCTGAACAGTGGTTCACTATCAAATTACTAGAGCAGATATATCATGTCAGATAAAGTAACTCAAACTGCTCTTCTGTCTCTTGAAGATCAAAGAGATGGCTGGAATCAGGCTGTATGCAGTGTACCCAGAATACGGTGGTTCTTATCTCTAGGGTCCACTACAAGCCACCCTTCCAGCCTGAACTGATGCAGGATGACTTTCTCAAGTGAGAAGGTGCACTTGTTTCTACAGAGGTGAAGAACCTTAGCTGGAAAGTTTTGAGCAGCACTCTCTGGAAAGAGAAAATAATGATGGGGAAAGAAATTGGGCTTTGCTTACCTTACCCTGGGATTGCAATAAAGATATCTGACACTGGGAGCATTGTCTTCTGGGCTTAAGCCTGCTGTAGGGAACTGGAGACATGCATGTTGAGAGTAAGTGAGCTGCCATTGAAGTTTTATCTAGGACTTGGAAGTCCCAGAGATCATCAGTGAAAATTAAATCTCTAGCTGGACCAGCAGCCATGCACCAGAGGCAGTCTCCAAGAATCTGGTGAAATTGCACAGGTGAGGTTTCTGTTGACATGATCATGTTAATTATGAGCCAAGTCTTGTGAGGGAAAATAGTCTTACCATGAGCTGGTATACTAATACTGGCTAGGACCTTTAGGGCTGTTGGTAACCAGGATGACAAGCTCTTTCCATATTTACTCACACTGCATATTTGTCTATAATCTGTTCTGTAAAGAAAGCCTTATGGTTCTCTGCCAGCAAGGAGGAGACTAAGAGGAGACTGAACAACAGGCTGGGTCCCTTTTTGGGGAGGTGTTTCATTTGTGTGTTTGTTTGTTGGGTGTTTTTTGCTGGGCTTTTTGTTTAGTGCAACTTAGATAGATGGTTATGCTAGAAAATCATCTGGGGGAAGAGGAGGGAACAGGACATATCCTACTTTCTGACTGAAATTTTTAATCTGATGGGAACTTCTGAAAGATAATGATGTAATGGACAAAACAAATGTACTGAATCTTTTTAGGCCATGAACATCAATCATGTAGGCTATCTGAGCATTTGTACTGACAAGTAAGATATCCATCATCAGTTGTGAAGGGGCTGTGCAAGGGAACAGCACTGTAATAGACTGGCCCTTGGTCCACACTCAGATTTGTGCTGAGGGCTGAGAATTAGGTGGGGCAGCACTTCTGTTGTCAAGTTTTTGTAATGAACTCTCCTCTGGCTCTGGAGGCTGCTATGAAATGGTTTTGCCTCCTGCTCTCAGGGAACAAATAGTACACTAAGTGCTGCCGTGTTTCTCTTTGTTGTCTAAGGAAATACATAAGTACTTAAAGTACTTTAATGGCACTCTATTCAATGCATGGTGACAGCAACAGAGACTGGGGAATGCTGTTCAGTGGAGCAGAGCACAGTGGGTGCAAGTTCAGTCTTTGTATACAGACTACTCACACTTGTATAATAGACTGTGAAGCCATAAGCACTTCCCAGCTCTGGGGAGCACCAGGTAACATGGGAAGCTGCACAAGCAATGGTTCAGGGCAGTCTCTCTTGCAGGCTTCCATATTTAGGTAGTTTGGAGCCTTTCTGAGGCAAACACAAGAAATCAGTCAGTGACCTGCATGATGTAGCTTTAAATGGCCAGTCTTATATTGATCAGGCCAAAAGAGAGGAATTCCTCTCATGGGTGATCTCATCTGAGGTACCAAGGGAAGGCTGCGAAGGAACACCACTGAACACAGTCCTGCTCACACCCTTTCCAGTAATTCCCAGTCCATCTCACTGTCTCTGACAAGGTCTGTCTAGACTAGTCATGGTCCTGGATTGCCTAGCAGTGCATATACAGGCAGGAAAACCACAGTGTAAGATGTCTAGCTGTTGCACTTGCTCTGTCCATGAGTATAAAGGCAGTGGAATGCAAATGCCTTTGTAAGCACAGATGTTTTCATGGAGCACCTTGAGTAAAAGAATCCTACATATATTCCAGTGTTGTGAGGATGTACATAGCTGGATAGAGAACATTCTGATTAAAAAAAAAGAAAATTTTTCATGGCATAGAACAGCTAAAACAGCATTAAATGCCTACATTTAAGGGACAAATCACACCTTATGATACAGTTTACAGTAATACTCATTGGGATTTTTTTAGACTCCACAGTATACAGAATATACTGCAAAAGTAGTACACATACAGCAAAGAATGTATAGAAGGAAGATATCTAAGGGAATCACATTTTATGGTGAAATTCCTGGAGTTCTTTCATGGTTGAATTTAACAGACTAAAGCTGAACTCTTTGGGTATGAACATCCTCATGTAGGATCACTATGATACCTAGAATGGGGAAGACTGGATTTCATGTACCAAATACTTTCAAAACAGCTATGATAAATTTAACTTTCTTTTTCTCAAAGAAACTCTAAAACCTGTTATGGCTGATGTAATTTTAGTATAAGGTTATGCAAATCTACAAAATTAATTTTATCCTTTTGAAACGAGCAGACTAGCTGTATCACCAGGGCTGGACATGAAGTCTGCTGTTCATGGATAAATTTGTTTGTCATTCATCAATTTGGTCTATTTGTATTAGTACAGAAGTACCTTCTGACATAAAATATCTGTCTTTATGTCTCTTAGGAAAAATATTCAAACGTGTTCTAACCATACACATGGGCAATCCAGTTCTCCACTTACCATACATGTTGAGTCTATGTTTAATTGCTATGGAAGTTCTCCCTGGATATATTCTTCAAACAATCTCTCACTTCTGTTCACTTCAAAGTCATTGTGGTTCTTTTTTTGGCAAATATCCATTACCAGCATGACCATCTGCCTTTAGCCATTTGTTGCCTGCCACTCTATCTAGGCAGAGGAATGGATTGCTTGAGCAAGTCCCTCTTCACCTTCTCTTCTTGAGAACTCAGAGAAGGAGTCTCTTATTCAAAGGCCCCTTTGAGTTGAGCAGATAGGCAATTTAGGCTCTGTATTCAGTGTTTCATGAAGACAGACTGATGCTAAAGCAAATGACTTCTCCTATGCCTCTTAAAAGGAAAGAGGCAATCTTCCCATCCTACCTTATGTCTAGGCATGTTTGATTTGCCTTCTGACTGCACTAAACCCATCTTTAAACAGAGCATAATGAGCACAGTGTGGCTCTGCTGTCTTGTAATGCACAATTAGTTTGCTAACAACTTGTTTGAGTAGGCATGTGTGCTGCTTCGTGTCTTTAAGATTATGCCTGAGCAGGATTGAAAAAAAAAAATCACAATTCTCCTTCAGTTACTCCTACTCTAGCCTTTCTCTGGAGCATTCTCTCTCTCCTCTGTCTGTCTTAATTAAATCATGCCAGTCTTAATTTGGGAATGCAGATTTTAAGCAGGGAGAGAGAAAGAAATCACACAGACAATATCTTAATTTTAGACACAGACAAATGTGTCTTTTTCCATGAGGGAGAGGGAAGGAAGGAAGGAAAGCAAAGAAAAAAAGTGGAAAAAAAGCAGTGGAAGAAAACCTCTAGATGAAAATTGTACATTGTATCTGAAGTGGTGATTCTATCAAAGAGTACTAGAAAATTCAGCTGGAGACAAGTCTGCAGCGGAGACAGCAATCTGTTACCATCTTTAATGGCCCTCTAGCTCTTACTAGCTCAAGGTATACTACAGAACAGCATTGCACATTTCCATTCAAGTACACACCAAACATTTTTATAGCACTCAGAAACTACAGGAGAAAACAGCATGCATTTAAACTCTATAGCTTCTCCCTTGCCCATCCATTCTAAAGCCCAGCATTACCTGTGGCTATTGTCTTCCAAAGGATTTCTCCATGTAAGTAGTTGAATGTGTGTGTTTAGGATAGACACAGAGTTCAGGGTGTCATACGATGGAGATTCTTTGGTGTAAGCATGGATTTAAAGGATGATGCCTAGCACAGGTTGGAGACAGCAGTTCTCCACCAAGCAGACTTCTGTTCCAGCCTGGGAGAGGGGGGTAAAGTGGGGAAAGCCCTCAGAGTGATAAATAAGAATTTGTCCTAGGCCTTGAATTGGTTTTGAATAAGTCCTCTCTGTGACTGTGTGCATGAGGAAGTATATTTAAGATGTGCAGTGATTGCTGTTTATTACTGTAAATTATTTATTTCTTCCTTTCTCTGGCTGCTTCCTTCTCTTGATGCAAATTATGCACATGTGGAATTTGGATCTGAGAAATATGGAAAGGGGATTATAATTTGCTTCCTCAAAATGATTCCTCTTTCAGATTCACTCTGCATTTTTCCACCACATCTCTCATCACAAAATTATCTGCTCTGAGCCAGGATATTCCATGCTGACAAGTCTGGGTGAATGTCTGGAGATGGAGCTGCAGTCCAGCTTATTAAAAAATGAGATGAAATTCAGGAATAATTGTAAATGTCTTTTCTTGCAGGTTATCTGTTCAGAATAAACTGGATGAGTGGAGGTGGGAAATGAGACTGTGTGTCATCTAATTTCAGTGATCTGGTAGCCCATTTCTGACAGCAGTCTTGTTCTGATCTGCAGACAAATTATCCAGATACCCACTGTGATGTATTGGGCAGGTGATGTCTTCTTACCCCCAGGTCAAAGAAGAAGTACAGGAAAGTCTACCTAGTCCAAAAAGCAAATAGAACATTATCAGAAAGACCAAAAGTAGGTTCAGTACGAGTGGGTAATGACTTGTCACAGGGGTGACAGAGTGCAATATGGGTATTTGAAATGCTGTGGCGCAGTCAGGCACAGACAGAAAGGCTCCATGCAGGTGCTCTGCAGTGTGGCTGCAGCCGGCACACAGCAGCTGGAGCCAGCCCTCGGTGGCATCAAACCTAACACTAGCAATACTTCTTTGCAGTGGATACCATTGGAGACTGGGTGTAATTTAAGAAATGAGACAGGTAAGGTAGAAATAGTACCTTCTGTAGAACAGCAGACCCTGGATTTCTCTGTTTAGATTTCTTCTATTTGAGAGGCTGCTTTGCCTGTTCATATCAAACTGAGCTCACACCATGAAGAGGCAATGGAATAAAAGTGAATTTCAGCAATGTACATGCTAATTCACAAAATTAGCATGTACATTGATTAAAGCACATGGCCAAGGATTCAGTGGTAGATCCTCTGGAGGCCATTGCATAGCCAGGAGTAGTTGGGTCACAGCAGACCCTCCAGTGCTAGCAAATCTCTTTCTCTTTATGTGGTTCAATTAAGCTTCTTTTTAGCTGCTGGAGTTTTGTGAAGGGGCTACAATGAAAACCGCTCCAGGGTGTTCAGCTCGCTTTTCTTATACTTTGATTTGCAGTTTAGCAAACCTATCAGATTCCCAGGTAGCAGCAGTTTCTTGTGCCATTGGTAAAGAACAAGTGACCTTTCCTCTCCACTGTAGACCTTGCTGCAGTTTCTGGTACCCTTAACACACGCTGATAACAGACCAGCATAACACCCTCTGCATGGGACTTCACCTCTGAGGTCACTTCCAAACATGAATTGTCTGCTAATTAAATAAAAGTACTCAGAAGTGACATGTTACAACAACTGAGGCCAGGATTTCAAATGTAAAGGCAAGCCCAAATAACCCTACAGTTTCCTGTGAGTTTTGCAGTCTTTCTTTTTGGAAGGTTGCTATGTGTCAAGTTACAAGGATAATATTAATATTCTCAGCAAAGTTCATAATATAAGCTGTTTATACATCAGAAAATCTGAAAGGGAAAAAGGGAGAAGAGGAGGAATGTGAGAAGGGGAAAGAAGGCATGAATTGAAAGACAATATCTATATTTTCCTCCTCTTTTGTCCTCATTTGCAAACTCCTGCAATTTTTCTTATACAAAGACAACAATATTTTTCATACTCAAATGCTGATGTATTTTGAAACAGAAGACTTCCTCTCCCCCTAACAGAACAGTTGTCAGGAGCTGCCTTCTTAAAATACCATAAAGGACCTGAATTAAACAAATTAGTTTGTGTAAACTCTCTCAGGGGTACAGGGTCAGAACAAGAAAACTCAAAACTGAAATGGTAGAAGACATTAGAGAACATTAGATCAGAAAGGGATCCAGGATGTGGTGTTATAGAGCATGACAAAGAGAATTACAGATGTGGTCTGTGTGGATCTGGTGTCCCAAATGGTGTCTTCTGTCCAGGACCATCTGGAAATCACTGTTTCAGTGTGTGGACTGTACTGTTCCAGTTCCTCACTATGTCTATAGTAATGATAGTAAGCTGACTTTGAAAAACAACTCTAAATGAGCTGTCATGGACCTTAAATTCCCATCCTTTAAGCACTGAAGCACTGCTCCCTTGACCAATTATTCTGACCTCTGAAATACTCAGAAATGCATTTTCTCCTCTCAAAGTCAGTTAGAAAAAAAAAACCCCAAACAAATAGAACATCTTTCTGAAATGTATCAAATCTGACTTGAAAGAGCCCAAGCAAAGACAGTCCAACTTCTTTGCCCAGTAAGCTACTTTAATGTTTAGCTGAACTCAATGCTAGAAAATGGCAAGGTTACTTTCAACCTCCAAAGCTAATCTGTTTCAGAGGGTACTTTCTATTTAGCTCCATCAGGAGAACTTCTTTACATGCATGAATGCCCTTATGCAGTGATCCTAGGAACATGTCACTGACTAACCCACAGGGACTCACTGTCATCCTGTGCCATGTGAAGGAAAGAATGAAGTAAGTGGTAAACCATTATCCTCCCCTGGTGCGTCATTTCAGTTTTGTGCAACAAGGTACGCAGGGATTTCCCAAGTAGAAAGCTACTTCTAGATCTTTGCCTTCTCTGGTGAACAGTTGCTCACCTCCTTAAGACTCCCACAATGTTTGCTTCCTTCCTGACACTGGCTAATATCTGTGCCTTTTGATATTTGCAGCACACTTTCATGAGAAGTGTGAACAAATACAATGCTATTTCATTGTGAAATAATCTTGGAAATAGTGGAAGGATGTTGTACAACACTAAAATACTGCCCCTCTACTCCTGCAACTAAAGCTACATCAGTAGTGAGGCCCTGGGACTCAGATCCTCTTGGTAGAAAAGTTCTCAGCCTGGGGTTTCTCTCAAAAAGAATGTGAAATAATTTAACTTTCTGGGCCTGCCAGCCCTTCTGCTTGAAGCATGCAAGCACTATGAAAGACCTGGCAATTTCTGCCAATTTAATTTCTGACAGGTACCTTCTGTAAGAGAATTGGACTCACAGTGTGTTCTCTGACTTCTGTTTTGGGTGCTATTACATGTTCTGTGTTTCATCATGACCTGCCTGAGTCCACATTTTACAGCTTTTAAAGCTTGTTATCCTGCTCATGCTTTCAATTTTGCCATGTAATTTTGCCTTAAAGCACACAATGCAAAATCAAAGCAAACAAAGTGTACCTAGCAAGACTGCCCTATTGCCTTAGCTTCCCTTCCAAAGCTGTAAAGTGTCTTTACATTGCATGTGTTTTGCTCACCTTTATCCTCTTCATATGGAATAAACTCTATATAAACTTCAGACTTTTCTCCTCTGCGGTGTACTGAAATTTGCCTCTCTTCTGAACAGCCTTTTGATTCTTCTCAACACACCACAGCTTGGCCCCTGTTCTTCTTGACGCTTTGCCAAGCCTATTACCCATGTCTGAGCAACCAGGGAAATAGAAGAATTATGATTTCCATTTGGCTTAGTCTAATTTTCACTGGCTTTGAAATACAGCAAATGTTCTTCTTGTTCTATTTTTCTTGTCATTTTGCTGTTTTCTTTTTCTCTCAGAAAAAACTGAATAATAGAAAATTCCTAAAATGAAATCCCCTTCTTTACACTGTTTTTTAAATAAAATAACAGCTTATTTGTTCCAGAACAAGATTTCCTTGTCTGAAGTAAATTTTCTTTTGCAGGAAGAAATGTGTTAATGAGGTCATATGTAATCAGAACATACAGAATTGCTTTACCATTATCTCCATTTCAACTGTTTTGGAGGGAGACTGACAGCAGGGTATGTGTGCATGTGAAGGAAGGCAGTAGCCACGGCTAATGGAGCACTCCACGTAGCTCTGTAGGAAAAGAATTTGCATTTCAGAAGGGACTATGCAGGATGGTGGAGTAAGCCACTGGGGACCATTGCAAAGCCCTGCATCCAGCAAGGAAAAACCTCTTGGAACAATGCAGGCAGGGGCTGACTAGCTGGGGAACAGCTCAGCACATGTTTGGAGGGGAACATTGCTGGACACAGACAATCCAGAAATTTCCAGAACTGGTAAGAATAATTTATTCACAGATGTGTTGGACAAGCCAACAGAAAAGATGGGTAGAGCAGAAACGATTGGGAAAACAAAAGCAGTTTTATGATGAAAGCTGCAGTGATTATAAGGTGGTAGAATACAAGTTCCCAATAAATAAGGGCCAGCAGTAACATCGCTAACCTGTTCAACATGAAAGCAACAGCTTGTTCAGAGAAGTGACATGAGGTTTCCCTGTGAGGCAGTATTCCAAGGCAAAGGGCCCTGGAAGAGTTGGCTGGCCTTCTAAGACAGCTTCTTGAAGCTCAAGACTGGTCCATTCCAATTCACAGGAAAATGAGCAAGTGTGTCAGACTGCGGTGGGAATTTCTGACTGAGCCCAAGCAAAAAAAGGAAGCATTTGGAAGGTAAAAATAGGGTCAAACAATCCAGGAAAAATACAGAAGAGCACCATGGAGGATGGGGGAGCCCAAATCTTGCCTGAAATTGAAACTGAAATTATCATTGTATCAGAGAGCTCCATTTTACCTGAGACTTCCCAGACAATCATGCAGAGACTGGGGAGGAAGGTGGAGAAATAACATTGTCCACAGCAGAGGAAAACTGAGATAAGGACCACTTAAGCAAAATAAACATACACAACCTGCAGATCCTGATGGGGTACTTCCAAGGTTGCTGAGCAGGCTACTCTCGATCTCTTTGAGAGACCACAGTGATCAAAGAAGTTCCTTAAAATTGCAGAAAGGAAAGAAGAAATTATTTTTTTTTTAACCAAGGAGTTAAAAAAGATACCTAGAACTGCATGTCTGTCCTCAGCCTCTAGAAAGATTATGGAGAAAATAATTCTGGAAGCTATGGCCAGACATAGAAACAACAAGGTCCTTGGGAACTGCCAGCAGAGATTTAGCAAGGACAAGCAGTCCCAACAAAACTGGTTATTTTCTTTGATTATGGATGAGGGGAGAGAACGGCTGGTTGCTCACCTTGACTTTGACGAGACAGCTAACAATTTGAAATAACATCTTTATAAAGAAATATGGTTTTAATGCATGACTTAAAAAAACTATGAGAAACTACAGATTGCTGAGTTCAGTTTAGGTGTCAGCTGTTCAAAACTAGTTGACAGTCAGTTACCAGCTGTGAGGGTCAATAGTGGGGCAGATACTTTGTAGTATTTTCATTAATGACCTCAGTAATGGGTCAGAAAAAAAATTGCTGAGTTTGCAGATTATGGCAAATTGTGTAGAGCACTTGAAACACCAGACTTCAGAGCTGTCAATCTTGATAAACTGAAGGAATGGTGAGACAGAAGTTTCCCGAAGTTTAGTAAGGGAAAATGCTTCATTCTACATTTGGAACATAACAGACCCATGGAACAGCACAGGCTGGGAACTGATGGCTCAGATTTGTTACAAGGTTGTCCTATTACAGGGACAGATGCTGCTTTAGTAGTGACCATAATTGCTCTGAGGAAGATGTAAGTATAGCATCAGAGGAAAACAAGTCATGAAAGGAAAAAAGAGAAGGATAAATAAAGGTCCTGATCATTGGGCCATGCCATCAAGAGAAGCATAGCAGATGCCAGGCATGCAGCCTAATCTCACACTTAGGCTCAGGAGGAAACTGAGAAGTACATTTTTGAGAAGGGCATGAGACTGCTGCTCTCCTGCTACTGAGCAGAAGCCATACAAGGTTTCTTGTGAAGGATCAGTGACTAGGAAATTATTTGACCCCCACTGGTGTATTGCAGATGGACTGTGACAGTTCTGACTTCAGGTCATTGTCAGACAGCCAAATGCACAAGCCCTCTAGAAGGAGACAAAGGATTTAAGTATCTCCTGATGGCTTCTGACATTGCTTATAATTTTATCAAGTGTGCAAGTACTCTTGCACAGTGGTCATGAACATAACTGGAGGCATGTGTGGGCTGACCTCATGGCCTGTTGTCTATACAAGACACACCCACCCCTGTCACAATACAATGGATTGCTCTTGGTGTTTCCAACTATCTGACCATAAGCAAGACTCAAAACACATTCTGAGATGATTGCTGGAGTGCCAGGATGGTGCTGCTGTGCACGCTTAAGGAGATAATATCAAAGTTATGTCCACAATTACATTCCATACTAAAAATAAAAGGATTAAAAAATATAATTGACATGGCGTGATAAAGAATTAGACAGCAACAAAATGCAACCAGAGAGACAATGTCTACTACAAAGTAAACTTGGTCGCCTATTAGTTAGCTTTACTCCTGGTTTATTAGCATTATATTTAGGTAGAGTTTGTGGCTGTTTTGTGTGTGAAAGTGTTGCTATGTAACAGCAACAACTTGCCACAAAATAAAATTCACCAAACTTACTTGAAAAGAAGACAGAAAAAGTAACCTGTTCGCAGGACAAATTTTTTTTCAACTGACTTCATCCTAGGCAATTAACTTCTTTTAAGAAAGAATATCCATGTCATAAAACATATTTAAGGCTCAAGGAAACAGCTCAATTCACAAAGTACTCAAGCAAAGAGGTCAAGTGAAATTGCTCCATAAATTGGTGCTCATTTCTAGCCTTTCTTCAGAGCTTCAACTAGCACAGCAAAACTCTGATGCCCCATTACCCTGATTTCAAATACTTGCTTCTCAGCAGCTCAGTTCCCACGATGGTGACAGAGCACATTTCTCAACAAAAAGAAAAGAAACACAACAAAGAGACCAAATCCCAAAACTTGTCAACTTTTTCAGTTCAATACAGCCTATCAAAAGGCAAAAAACCCCAACTTTTTTTTCTGTTTCTGCCTTGCAGGGATCACCATTTCATGATTAAAGATTTTCTCTTGAAAGAAAACAAAATAAAACAAAGGATGGTCCATTGTCCATCTTTTTCTCCATCCTGTTAAAAAGCAAAATCAGATCAACACACTGCACTTCCTGGATATCACAGACATACCCTGTCAAGATAAGCTGCCTTTCACATGTCTTCGCAAATGTCATTTAATTCCCTATTATCCAAACAGAATCAAGGGTTGGAGTTGCAAATAAGTACTTGAAATCCTTTCTTTTCTCTAAGATGGGTCACTTCTTAACTGCAAGAGTGAAGTTCCTGTGCCCAATATTTAGAGCCATTGACAGTAGAAGATACCAGCCTGAGCTATCCTCAATACCTTTCTTCACAGCAAACTGGAGACTTACCTCTCTGAATTTTTCCAACAGTCATCTAGGTGCAGGAGCTGACAGTCATCTGGTAACTGATTCTTCAGAGAAGGTTTCTAATAACCTTATCCATTTGGATTAAAGACAAGAAAACACCATAGTTCATGTATTTCTCTATGGTTATTCTTTTTTTCTTACAGTGCCCCCTTTGCAACACAGAACAAATTTATCAGCAAGCACAAATGAGCCATTTACGCAGAAAATTCTGGGGACAACAGGCCTAGGAAAGCCATTTTATCAAGATTAATAATTCAGGAAAAAACTAAGAGGCAGGGTTGAGCTGCCTGCAACAGCAGAAATTAGAGCTGACTGGAGTAACCTTCTTTTTTAGACCTCTGAGGGTAAAAACATTAGCCAAAAGAAGTCTTTAGATACAGCATTATATTTTAACTGCAGACTTTGGATACAGCCAGACAGCCCTGTAGAATGTTTATTTCTATTTACTGCAAGCTCTTTGCTCTATTATATGATATCTTGACAACTGCAAGTTCTTGCACATTATTACCAGTGCTTTAATTCAGAATATATGTTGACATGGTTTTGGCCTGTGCCAGCCAGCACTGTAACATAAAACCAGGTCACATTTCAGAGGATGGCTCCAGCTGCAGGCTTTTCCAGGTAGGCTGTTCACAGCAATACTACTTCAGCTTGTTCCCTCTGGAATGGACCACTTCAGTGACCACCTCTCTTGCTGTAAGGCACTGTGTACTGTATGTCACAAGTCTGCATGGCTTTAGAGAAGAAGCTTTCTCGGCTTTTTAACCTGAGTGTTCTGTGTTCCCATAGTCTGGTCAGAAGAGTATCAGTATCAGAGAAAACTCCTCAGACCTGGCAGACCTACATGGTGACACCATCTCTGAAGGCTTCTTGCATGCTTCACATCTTCTTGTAGATCTTGCTATGCACAGAACAATTACCTGAGTCCCAGACACTATTGGAAGGCCTTTAGGTAATAGCAGGAATAAAAACAGAGTGTGACTAACTTAGGAGAAGAGAAAAGGTGTAAAGCAGAGCACAGACTTAGAAGTGTGTTCTTCTTCCAAAGTATGAGGAAACAGTGGTTTGCCAGGATGCTGCTCCTTTTCAGGGCACATAGGAAAGATGCAGGAGGCCCAGCAATGATTTCTCTCCCTGCAGTGGAATACCAATATCAATACCAATGCTTCCATATCAGACTCATGAGCAGCCTGTGGCTTACCAGTATAAGCAGTTCTCGATCTCATTCAACAGCCCATTCTGATTTCTCATGCAGACTTGAAATCTATACAATGGATTGCCTATTTCCAAAGCTGTTAGGAGCAGAGCTAGAACAAGCATGTCATATTATAAAGCAGCACCTTTCTGGTGTGGGCCTTTTTACAAATGGGTTCAAAAAGTGTAGGCATTTTTCACATTTTTCCTGTCATTGTAAGTAGAGAAGTATGTCTGACAACGCCCAATGATGAAGAGGACACGAAAAAAATTGGTGTGGAGATATTCTTTCTGAGTTGGTACCAGTTGCAGCAAGGACTGGTGTTTGAGAGCTAGGTTTTATTTCATTGGTGGATTCATTGAGATAGTCCAAGAGCTGATCTTTCAAATAGTACAAGATTTACATATAAGGTCCAGGCATGGAAAGTGGAATCTGAACTGTGTCATGCAGACCTGGGGTTAGACTTTTCCTGCAATGCTCATAGCTGGCCATTAATTAAGCTACTCTAAATGCCAAACCACAGCCTAATTAGTAATGTTACTAGAATCATGGAATAACTTACATTTGAAGAGACTTCCAGAGGTCATGTGGTTCCAGTCTGTACTTAAAAAAGGACCATCTTTGATCAGGTTGCTCAAAGTCCTGCCCAGACTAGTTCAGAGTATTTCCAGGCAGTGTAAGGAAGGAAAGTCTGGGGAATATGAGTTAGCATGTGTTTGGGAGAGCCAGGAAAAGAATAGAGGGTATGAACAAGAGAAAAAAACAAACATGCTTTTGCTAATATAATTTGTTCATAGAAGAAAATGATGGAGTCAATTCTGTTTTTCTCAGTGGGGATGTAGTTTTTTGAAATTTGGGGCACCATTTTTGTGGCAAATAGCACATCAATAAGCATAAATAAAGCCTCAGGTTAGCATACAGCCTTACCTTTCTGCCATCTCTTTCTAACACCATTGTCTGAGAGAAATGGGGAAAATAATACTTTGATAAAAAGAAATAGATTTTTAGTTCTTCCTATTTGTTGCATGTTTGAATGATTTATTCTGTTGGGGCTACGGGAGGTTGGTGGAAGGTAGTGTTTTCAAATATCTTTGCCCACAAAAATCTAAACTTTAATAAAAAAGAATGCTATACCACAAGTTGTTTCATTATGATCCTGCAATGTTTTCTTTCAAGATATCAATGCTCTTCTATAAGATTGGAGTTGGAAACATTGAAGTTCTTTAGTGCTGACCCTTGGAGAATGCATTAGATATCATACTAAATATATGAAGACTAACATAAAACCTCAAACAATATGTGGTATTGGAGGTACAGTTCAGAATCTATCCAGGATTGTGCCAAAGCAGTCATTTAAGTTGTTTCATCCAGCAGGCAACAACTTTTTATACAGGCATCATTTTAAATTAGACTGACCTACATTTTAGCTCATTTATAGTTCAGTAGGGGGTGCAAGAAACCTCCCAAAATTTTCAGAGTTGGACTGTAGAGTTCAGCATGGCAACTATAGCTACAGAACAAAGAGTATTCAAAAGAGGGTTAAATTCAGAGGAGGTTGTAATATGGAAAGAGGGCTTTTCTTTAAAAGTGCTCTCACTCACTATCAGTTAGAACATCAGTTCTAACTGTTCAGCTTTCAATACTGGACCAAGCTTAAATCTTCACCACAATTTCTCTCACAGTACGCTGGCCTCTCTCTCTTCTGTAACTGATCACAAATTGAAAGAATAACTTTAAAACATTGGCCTTTTTTCCTTATAAGCTGTAAGGACTGTAAGTTTATACTCAGCAGTAGGTTTTCCAGCCTCCTGTTAAGTCATTCATCTCTAGTCTATTCCTCCAGCTTTAGCCAGTGTTAACTACGCAGATGATCCATGTATGCTACAGTGCTCATTTGCTGTGGTCCTTGTAGGGCGTTTGTCTCTGCCTGCTACCAGTAAGTCTAGCATTTCAAGGAATGGGTACCTGGAAAACTGAGGGCAGAAGCAAGGTCTGTGGCCACTCAATTCATCATTTGGGAGCTTAAAACTAAAAATATAGCCCACACATCACAAAAGTGATCCTTGGCAAAAACAGACCAAAAAACCAGGAGGTACAAGTTCCAAACATTTGTTTAAAAATTCAAATCTACAGCTACATTCTGTTTTTATGGTTTTCTCACCAAAAAAAATGCCCAAAGTATCTAGGAAGTATTGAAAACTGCCTTCCCCATTTTATTTCGACCCTAAGTCATTTGGTTACTTGTCCATATTTATACCAGTAGTTATTTTTTCACCTTCCAACATGCAAGGGCTACAAAGAAGAAACAAGAAGAAGGCTGATAAAATGGTAAAAATCTTGGCTGGCCCACCTTGGGTTTAGCAGTTAAATTTGCTCTAATGGTAGCATGCAGGGAAATCCCTCATTTCTTATGCCAACTGCAGAACCAGAGGGACTGTACAGTGTTATCCAGACCTTATTCATATCCAATGGTTGTGGTGAATTTGTCATTTCACTTATGCATGCTCTGAGAGTAGAAAGCTGAATTCATAATGAACTTTCAATGCCATCAAGGAGATCAGCTTCTCCTGATGTGCTGAGCTAAGGTACAGAGTTTTAAGAGTTTAAGAGTACAGAGTATTTTTGCTGTGTTCCTGCCTACAAAACTGTTTCCAAAGACAGCAGGAGGGAAGTAAGTCTCATATGTGTAGCACATTTACTGCATCTCTCAGATGCCTCCATTGTTGCAAATTGGCTGTATAAAACACACTCCTCCATCTCACCAAATAGCCAGCTTCTTTCTGGCTTTCCTTTCTTCTCACTGGGTAACCTCCCTATTCAACTGCCCCGCTTCTTCACCCCTTGACAGATAATCATGATGACTCCAAAATGCATTCTAGAGATAAAAATTATTTCCAAGTTTTGGTGTTCAAGTATGTCTAGCAGAGAAATTAGTTTTACCTTTCAGATAATCTGGGATATTTTTAAATATTGGAAAGGTGTCATCTTTGGAATGTACCCTCCCCCCTTAGAGCCCCACTTTCCCTCTTGCATGGTTCACCCTACTCCACTTATTCACCTTCAATGACAAGCATAATTGCAGTAACTCCATGCCAGTAGAATTGACTGAGTGATGTTCAAGCATAAAATAACTGTATTGGGTCAAAGAAATGATTTCACTTTCCAGACAAAAGCCCATTTTCACAACTGACATTACTGACAGCACACATGACCCACCAAAAACCCCAGAACACGGTAGATAAATCTGTGTAGCCACCTGTCTTCTAATAGCCCTGTTTAAGGTGTAAGATCAAAAACAACTACTGCCACACATTCAAAATATGTTCCACTTTTTCCTGAAGTTTTTTACTGAGGCGAGAGGGAAAGCACTTTCAAAATGCTCTGCATTCATGACGACAGCTCCCATATTGTCTTTTGTTCAACAAGTCTTACAGTGTTTTCCTTCTTTGTACTGAGTGAAAACAAAGCCATCACTTTTTTCTCTGGAAGTTTTGTTGGCCAGAAATGTGACAGTTTTATGAGGCACATTGGACACCCAATATGCTGTGGGTATGTAAAAATAATAACAGTAGCCTAAAAAAGTGAAATACTAAAACAATGTGCACTAATTAGATAGCTTTAATTCTCCCTACATACCCTTTAGTTTGGTAAGTACTCCCTTATCTGCCCAACTTACAGAAGAAGGAACAGCAGCACAAAAGAGCAGAAACCTCCTGACCCAAAGTTGTAACAAATTTGAAACACAGCTTGAATCTGAACCCAGGACTCTGATGTGACTATCAGGTTACCAAACACGAGACCCACAGGGAAAGGAAAAACAATTTTAAAAAACAAACTCACTTGGTCACTCTGAAATCCAGCTAAAAGGTTTCCTGGTGCCATAAGGAGAGGACTGAATAGCAATGTGTCCATAAACTCTTCTGCTTTCACACTGTAAGCTTTGATTGTCAGCTTGGTCAATTTGGTGGAAAACAGAAGACCATTTCTCTTCAACATTTCCTCAGTGGCCTGCATAAAATGAAAAGGTTGTTATCCTGATCTCACATGGAATGAAAATGAAATAAGAACCAAAACAGCTGAGTGATTATTATTATTATTTTTGGCAAAAATATATTATGATTATTACAGTGATTTATATACTCAGCAAATCAAATCGGATTTCTCCTATAAAAGTCAAGACTTGCACCAAAGAGGAATCATTTGGAATCGAACACATTCCATTCTTTCCCAAATGCAGATTTCGTGTTTGGATGTGTGAAGCTTTATCCTATACAATGCCATATAAACATAAGCAATGCAAGTTTCATTTGTCTTTGCCAATGAACTTGACAGCCACGTTAGAGAGGAGACATGAATTTATATTAATTTCAACGGAGCCTGGAATTAGGCATCCAACAAGAATTATTCTGATGGTGTTGCTCTTCAGTATTTCATGACTGATCAAAGATATTAGAAGGATAAAGGGAGCCTCCCGCTGAAGATTTGTGGGTAGTGGTGATTCTTTCAAGAGCATAATATTAAAGCATCAAGATTAAAGTGTCAGGTGTTTGTCTGTTACCCAGAAGTTCTGCAAAGCACCTTGAAATATTGGTGCTTCCTTCCTGTAACTGAAGCTGGGATAAACTTTCAAGTCTTGACATTTTATTTTCATGCTCTGGAGGACTTCAGAGTACCATCCATTTTTAACACTGTAAAGAGAGCATGCCTATGCCAATCCATTTTTAAGAGCTGTGATTAACTGTATTTCTTCATTCAACAAATAAATTAATTTCATTTGCATGGAAGGAATAAGAAAGGGTAAAGAAAATGTGCCAAGAACCTCAAAGCCTTTCATGGGCCACATGGACCTTGCCCCAGCATGGCCTTTAGTCACCCAATACCTTAATTTTCCATAGGTGGAATGAAGTTTCTCAATGCTTTTATGCCCTTCTTCCCAAAGGAGAAATTGCATGCTTCAGAGTGCAAGAAGTGTCAACATTCCCTCTTAATTTTTTTCTGCCTGAACCTGAGCTTTGTTCAAGAAATTCTACTTGCTGTTATATTAGGGCTACATCTAGTGTTCAAGTATGCCCAGAAATTTTCAAGATCTGGAGCATGGCTATGAAAATAAATTGTCAAACAGGATATTCCCTGGCAAGCCTTGGCCTGTGCTGTTAGTTTCCAGGCATGGTTGGTCTGACTAGACCCAGATCCTTTGCAAGGGATGTGGATGTGGTAAGCATTCCCCTAGGAAGTATCTCATCTCTTGGCTGAAGTGGTAGAGATGGTTCAAACTGGCCAACACAATCCATGTGTATGTGTGTGTTAATGAACCTTGGGTGTAGGAAAACTTAGTCAATTGCTGTTTCAAAGGTGAAAAAAGTGTGATAGTTTAAACCAATAGATTCAACTCTTTTTTTCCACTAACAAATAAGGCATGTGCTCTTACTTAATTTCATTTTTGCTCTTTTCAGTTAGCATTTTCTAAGTGGAATGCAATAAAGGAATGGTAAAATTAAGCCTTGATACTTGTCTTAAAATGGTCAGACTACCATTTTACCAAAAAGATATTAACTTCTTTTGAGATATGACTGCAATAGTGAGAGGCTTGCAGGTCAAAGAAATTCAAGACTGAAATCACCAGTTCTATTTCATTTATCTTAGAGTGGATGAGAACAAATTCAGACTGTGCCAAAAGGTGCTAAATTTAGTAGCCTTGCTCATCGAAAGAGCAAACAGCTGCCACTAAACCAAATGCATTCTTTCTTATCAGTCATCAGCATGATAAAAGGAAGGATTAAACGATTTGTCTGCCAAAACAGACATACTGAGGCTTCAGGCACATGCAACACAACCAAAGAGTTAGCAATCACAGCCTGTCACTTCCACTATTCAAGAACACTCTGTGACTATCTGTTGACAAATTGAAAGAGACTCAAAGAAAAAATGCAAGTCCCTTTCAATGAGAGAATATGCTGCCTTCTAGTAAAAGACTTAAATATGTTCATTGTGCCTGGGACATCAAAAGAGTTGCTATATCATGCCCTAAAACTACCTACTGGGAGAATGGGGAAATGTTCTGACACTAAAGAGTAAAGTCATATGTCCAGATACCTGTTTGTGCTGGCTTAATTTTCTTCACACTAACTGTTATGGTGCTGTGGTTTGGATTTGTGCTGAAAATGGTAATGATAATTCAGGGATATTTTGGATACTCCTGAACAGTGCTTACCAGAGTCAAGGTCTTTTCTGCTTCACCCCACCAGTGAGGAGGCTGGGGGTGCACAAGAACTGGAACATGACTGGAACACAACTGGAACAGCTGACCCCAGCTGACCAAAGGGATATTCCATACCAAGTGGCATCATGGTCAGCACATAGAGCTGAGGGGAAAAGAAGGAAGAAGGGGACATTTGGAGTGATTTTTGTGTTTGTCTTTCCAAGTCACCATTTTGTGTTCTAGACCCCTGCTCTCCTGGGGGTGGCTGAACACCTGCCTGTCCATGGGAAGTGGTGAATGAACTCCTTGCTTTGCTTTGCTTCACTTGCATGTGCAGATTTTGCTTTACCTACTAAATACCTTTACTCCAACCCATAAGTTTTCTCCTTTTGATTCTTTCCATCATTCCACAGGGGTGAGTGTGAGACCAGCTGCTTGGGGTTTGGTTGCTGGCTGGGGTTAAATCATGACACTGACTAAAGCTAGAAAAATTCATCTTAGAAATCAGGAATACCTTCAGATCACTGTGATCAATGGGACAATTTACTGAAGGATGTATGAATAATCTGTTGTAGTTAAGACAATGTAGGTTTAAAGATGAGAGTTTGGTCATCCAGAAGCAATGATATAGATGCACAAGTTTCTAGGTATAATCATAGAATCATATAGGTTGGAAAGGACCTTTAAGATTTTTAAGTCAAACTGTTACCCCAGTACTACTAAATCCATCACTAGACCCTGTCATTAAGCACCACATCTTCATGTCTTCTAAATACCTCCAGTGATGGCTACTTGACCACTTCCCTGGACAGCCTGTTCCAACACTTGACAATCATTTTGTTGAAGAAATTTTTCCTAATATCCAATTTAAACCTCCTCTGGTGCAACTTGAGGCCATCTCCTCTTACCTTTTCACTTGTTACTTGGGAGATTTACTCCCCACTCCATTAGAGGGATTAAGTGCAAAGAGAATCAGTGGCTCAGGTATGTGCCTGTGTTGACTGCTCAAGAGAGTGAATGATTGAGGAAGAAGGACCTCTTTCAAGAGAAATCAGTGTGACTTGGGGACAATTAGTGTCCATGAACAAAGATTCACAATGTGGAACAAAGACTTTTTTTGCACAAGAAAAAAATGACATACCGGACTTGACTCCTCCATACCCAAAATTTTGTTAACTTCCCATGGATTTAGTGTATTGTGTGAACCTTTGCTGAGTTAAGAATATTTGTGTTTGGATGTCTTTTTTGCAGATATGAATAGCAAATATTGCAGTTATGAGATGGAAGTGTGTAGAGAAATGTTGGGGGAGGACAGGCAAAAAGCATAGTTGATATTTGCATCTAGTTGTGGTTCTGTGCACCTTATCCTGCTCAAAGCACCTTTATAATCACTACATACACATGCATCCTGACTCCATACAATACATCCCCTGGAGCAACTGGGAAACTTAATTCCTTATAAAAGCTTCAGGTCTCTTCTTTTGGAAGACACACTATTTATACAGAATAAATGACTTTCAGCTAGCTGGTTCATGTCTGTAAAAATACACAGTTGAAATGCTGATGCAGAGAAATTGAATCCAAACTTGAGTAGAATTACTTGCTCTGATAAGCCTTCATGTTAAGACTGGAGATTCAGCTCAATCCCCCAAGGCTTCTGGCTTGGTCAGTATTTATTCAATTGCCTTATATGAATATATGATATACGAAAAGGTAACAGAAAAAATGTTACCTTAAAGAGTAGTATTATTCCCCTTCATTCCTGGATATCAGTCTCAGTTTGGAGTCAGAAATTTCCAGACTGAACGGTTCCGGCATCACCACTGGCAGTGATAACTACAGCAACTCCTAGCTCGCCATGCACGTATACTGAAAAGTGTTGGGAAAATTATTCAGACAGCATCTGTGCCCTACTTTGAAGTAGTTTGCGTACAGCTCTGCACACATCTGCTTAGGAACCTCATCTAAAGGCATTATATCTTTTTCCTTCATTAGAGAAAAAAAAAGCTTTTCTCAGATGCTTTCTTCTCTCAGTGTTCATGTAGCTTCCTCTATGTTTCCCTTAATATTAATTTATCTACAGCACCATACTGAGTCATGAATATACTATTTTTCTGAAATAAAATATGAAAGGCAATTACTAGTGCTTTTGATTTACTTGAAGAAAACCTGCAGCCTGTGGGTTTCTTTTATTTTACTGATACATTCTGAACTGTAAAAAATAATGGAGAGCTCTGACCTGCGTCTGAGGTCAAAGGAATATTGAAGTAAAAACAAATACCAAAATCTTTGCCTGCACCACTTTGGTAATGTCAAATCAAGATGCTAATACCTTACAGACAAGTTTTTCTTGGAATTTGTGCAGAAGAGAATGATAATAGGAGGTTAAAGATGTAAGGGAGTGTTTCATTTCAGTATTCACTGCTCATGTGCCCATTTTCAGAACCATGGGAAAAAAGAGGTGCATTTGTAAGAACCCCAGTTTGCTAAGGCACTTCAGTGGAAAACCAGGCATTGGAAATACAATGGGCAATTCTACTGCCAGACATTTATTTAGATGCCAACAGCTGTAATTCCTTGCCCTTGCCTTGCAATCTGTCCACCTTGCAGAACAGAGCTCTGAGACCAATAACATGCACAACTAGAACTAAAGCAGCCTGGTGACTACAGGAGGAGAAAGACTTGCAGTGGCACCTTTTCCATCAGCAGTCATCCTGAAGTGCTGACTTTGATACAAATGTCATGGTCCAGAAACATCAACTGCCTCTTAACATTTAGCTTGACTGTGGCACTGATATGGCTATCTTTCAGTCTATTCAATTGCTGAAAAATTTAAGCAGAATTAAGGTACTAGTAGCAATCAGTCACAGATTGAGATAGCAGGATTACAGTTTCCTAATTTTCTTCTCAGTTAAAACCTCATATCTATCTCCTGACAATTCCTGCAATGGGTTCTGTGTTATGAAGAAGAAAAACCTGCAGCTATAATGGGAAAAAATAAATGGATGCAAAATAAATTGCATTTCACATCAAAGCAAATTCAAGGGCTACTGCACAATGTGTATTATTTATTTTCATATTTAATTCATCAAACTTCATCTTTCTTTAATTTAAATAAACTTTATACTTTCTATTTTGCCTACTGGCCCGGATAATTGAAGGTATTCCAGATGTGTCAGAAAACTTACATGCACTTTTTTGCTCCAAACACAGCCCCTTGCATACACACAAAGGCATAAAATATGCATATTTTCCTGTGTTTTAGGGAAAAAGTACTGTCCCTTTATTACTTTTATTATTGCTTTCTCTTTTAATTTCTCCCTCCTTTCCCAGGCTGTCTTTCCAACAACCATCTGCTTTCTCTCTTTCTGGTCTTCCTCACAACCCCTTACATCATTCTATACTTAAAAGAGATTACAAATTTTACAGGGTCTAAATAGCAATATCCCCTCCAGAAAAATAACCACTCAACCCCACAACCCCTAAGGATTCTTCCGCCTGTGTTGTTTTTCTCTGTAGCCATAAACTCTTTCCTGAATTTTTTCCATTGTTTCTTCCTTACTACAACTGCACTTCATTCTTTATCAGCAGTAAAGCTTAAATCTCTAAGCCTCTACCAGTGCAGTTTAAAAAAAAAATTAAAAATGCTATTATCATTACCTTTGTTATGAGGCATTCATGCTAAAAATAGCAGTATTTGATTAAAGAAAAGATAACTGAGATGTTCATCCATAGGATTAGGGTCTCAAGAGTAGGCAGGATCAACATGGGGTAGACAATAATCCACCCCTGAATTTCAGTATTACTGTTGCAGAGAAATGTGATGAAGTGAGAATATATTATGTCCCCTGTGACAGTACAATCAAAAAGGAGAAAGATCTGTGAAGGGAATGGTCATCTTGGAAGACAAGGTGCACATGAGGTATTTTTTTCCTTAGTACAGAAATTGAAGGAGAGATGTTATCTCAAATTAAAATCTACAACGCTTTTTGAGAAGATGGGCACCCATGCAGGTTCAGCCATCCTGTCTCTAATGTACTGCCTGTCCTGGGGAAGGCAAATTCCTACTGACACGATGGAAAGCTGGGAAAATGCTGAACATGTCCTTGGTGCCAGGTTCAAATTAATTATGTAGTTCAGCATTTCTTAGAGGATTTCTTACAGTTTTTTTTCTTTTTCTGTGGGGTTTCCCCACACAGGAGGTCATGCAATCCAGGTCTTTGCAACACACCTGCAAATATACAGCACAAATATACAGGAAGTGAAAGCACTTCCTTTCAAAAGAAGTCTAACAGTGCTATAGTGGGTTGACCCTGGCTGGATGCCAAGTGCCCACCAGAGCTGCTCTATCACAGTTTTCACCACTGCTGTTGGTGAAGGTATTCAATGGAGTAATATATTCCTTGGCCAAGGTTGCAGACCCTTTGCCTGTGCAGCAAGCACACCTTGCATATCTATCTATCTATCTATCTATCTATCTATCTATCTATCTATCTATCTATCTATCTATCTATCTATCTATCTATCTACCTATCTATCTTTATTTCTTTATTTTTTTAATATTCAATGTTTCTCCATAGAGGACTAAACTGCAGGCCTAAAGTTACTCATGAGAGGAAGGGAGAGGAAAAGTTTATGAAAACCCCTTGAGAGAACAGTTATGGTAGCAGGGAGTGAGGAGACAAGCATTTTCATCAGTCAGTATTCCATGGAGAAGGTCATGAAGAATTTTAAGGAAAACTGCCACAGAGTGCTTCCTCCCTCTGCCTTGATGGCATCACTTCAGTTGAGAGAGCCCCTGTACTGCCCAAAACAGTGAAACACTGGCTTGAAAAGTGTGGTCTCATATAGAATAGTGAAAAATGAGATTTTCAAAAAGAGAAAATGCCACATTGAATAAAGCCCTCCCGCTGGCTTTCAGATTCAGTCACCCTTGGAAATAGCCACAAGAACAATTTGGCTGACATCATCCAAATAAGCACAATGCTTGGTGACCTTTACCAAGTGTTTTCTAAAGGTACCATTACCACAGTTCCTGACATTTTGACAATGATATCCAGATCTTTCAATTAGCCACAGACACTTTTCATTGTAGCATATATTGTGATCCATATAAAAAAACCCAAATAAACCTGTCAAATAAATCTGTGATCACAAGCATTATTAGGAAGGGACTGGGGCTAGAAATAAGGAGTAGCCTTCCGTACATACTGAAGAGTGAGTTATGATCAGCAATTTGTTTTGCTATCTTGTTGTTTTCTACTCACTTTGATAAAGAGAGTTTTGGAGAATTCTAGACAGGGGGTCTCAGAAGGACAGGCAAGCTCTGCCTTTATTGGAGAGGCAGGGAAATACAAGAGGCCTCTTTGGACAGGCACCTCTTGGCAAGACCTTCTCTTTAGCAAGGATAAGGGAAAAGCTGTCATTGTGCAAGGATAGAATTTATCACCACCTATCTTTTACCTTTGTACTTATAATGCATAGTGACAAAACCATGAGCTGCAATGGGGATTTGAATTTGAGACATTTAGATCTGTCCCACAGCACTTCTGAAGCCAGGTTATACCTGACTTCCAAGTCTTCCTGAAGAAGAGAGGTTCCAAGGTCTGCTGCAAGCAAGCATACTTCCAAAAGCAGGTATGGAACTAGATCTTTATAACATCTAGACTTACCAAAGCTGGTCACAGCTAGCAATATGCATGCAGAATTACTGTATAGGGACACGCCTGAAGGCATATCCTAATATGAGTCTTCTGTCTTACCCCAAGAGCAAACCAGGATTAAAAACAACCCAAAGAAGGGAAGAACCATATGGCTTTAGTTGCTGCCTTCCATGTTGTTGCTTGTTACCTCATTGATAACACCATAAATCAATCTACACTGAGTATGGTATATATATATATTTACAATAGCTTCTTCAGTTTTTGTTTGTCCACCAGCTGGATAGAACTCAGGAGCTGAAGTCCACACAGAGACCTGAACCCAAGACCTCTCTTTGCATCTCTAGCTTATCAATAGAAATTGCTGCACTTGCTCTCATCTCAGCTATTTCAGAATTCTGGTTATCTAGACTATAGATATCTCATCTTTCACTTCTCTATAAATCATAACTTTGTAGTGCACTAAAAATGATGGAAATCACATTTGTTTTCTCATTAATTTCTCTTTTCACACAGGAGGAAGGGATCATCAGCTTGAAATTCATATTGTCTCTTTGAAGGGTTAGAGAAGCTAAGACATGAGATATATTCTAGAATTCACTTTCAATTAAAATCTAAGAGGGTTTTCCCTGCTCTACCAGAGAATTATCATTGCCATAAAGAAAACTTATTCTTATGGCTTCCTACAACAGCCTGCTTTACAGCTATCAGTTAACTTTCAAAAGTTGTCTTAACTTAAAAACACCTCCATAATCAAAGAAACAAACAAGAAATTCTCTGATATCTTCCTTTCTGCCATCCATTGCCTACAATCCCCCATGCAGTACATAATGTCTATCCATAAAATATCCTTATCATCCACCAGCTGCTTTATAGTATGTCTTAGTATTCCTTTGGCCTTCAAATTCCACCTGACTTGGAATGAAAACTCCATTGGATGCAGGAGACCTCACCAGGAACTTCAGTCTGTATATGCTGAAGCTCCTGCTGGTCTTGTCTTTCTCTTAAAGCTTACCTCACTGTGATCAACTCTTTTTTAAATTGTGACTTTGTCTTTAGTATGCTCACAAGTGTCTCTTACTGAGGTAGAAACCTGAGCAACAAGTTTTTTAAAAAAAAAATCTTAAAAAAACTGTTTGTCATGTACTACATGTATCAGACTATGTGATGAATTTACTGAAATTTAGGTAAGTAAAATTTAGCCCAGGGCACTGGACTGGAAATTCTGAGCATTTTTCTCCGTTTTGGTCTGATGAAGGAATGTACACATTCCTATCGCCTCTATGTCTCAGTTTCCCCATATATAAAATAGTAATGAGCTATTAAACTCACAATGAGCTTTGAAAGCATTAGTGAAGAAACTTACTATAAAAAACTGGGTGCTGTTGAAGGAAAGAGAGTTTTTCAAATCAAAAGGCCTGTGTTTAAAGGCTTGTGAAGAATTAAAAGGTGCTGAAATTCCTTCCATTTGTGTGGATTTCATTTGCTAGATGATGAAAGAAAGAAACAAAGGAGTAATCAGGCATATACAGTAGATTGGTCTGTGGAAGTGGTAGGGGCCAGGTACCTGCATTTCTTTTCCAATTGCATGAGGATTATGAACAAAGGAAAATGCAGTGAATTTCTTACAGATGACATGATCTCACATCAACCATGTGCTCCACTGCATTCCAAACCCAAATTCCCACAGTATTTATGTACCTAGAATAGACACTGCTGCTTAATGGTGCTCTCAAAAGTGCAAAGGAGGTGCTTACACCCCCCCTGCAATCACCCTTAGTCTCTTTAGGTGCTTTACAGAACCCTAAGTAAGTGCCTACCTTCACCTGTCAGAAGCTAAAACACCTTAGGAAATGAAGCATTAAGTGAGTCAGTAGTCTAAATGCCATGAAATCGTCAGGAGTATAGATAGGAGCCTTATTCAGACTGGTGAAAGTAATGGTCCAAGATGGATTGAGATTGCAGCTCTGAGTCTATGTTTGGCACAGGAGTAGGGCAGGGGCTACACCCAGACTTCTTACTGCAAGGCCCTCACATTACAGCTGGGGCTGTCTGTAGCACATCCAGAGGTCTCACAGCTCTGGATGGTTTGGGACTGTCCCACTGATCAGTGCCACTCTTTGGAGCAGCAAATTTGGTTTGCAGTAGGTTGAGTTTACAGCTGACAAACCAGCTACACCTGACAATGTGATCACGGATCTGAACACCTCTGAACATGGAGCATGGGCTTTGTACACCTGTACCCACTCTTAGGATAGAAGAGTAAGACAAATAGGGAAAACCCATTCTGTGGAAAATTATCATGCTTCAGCTCCACATGGACATGTTCCTGTGGAGGTTCACTGGATCTCTGTTGTCACTTAGACACTTTTGAAGGCGTCATATACAGAATGCTCTTTGGACTGGGTGGCTTTTCGTCAGCTGCCTTTTCAGAGGCTTGTCCCTTACACTTCTCCACAACCCTCCCACTGGTTTTCATTTCCCTTCACCAATTCTGCTGATTGCTTTGTGGAATTTAAAAACTTTCTAGAAAGGAAAAGCTGGGTTTTGTAAATTCCAGTGCTTTATGCAGCTGAAATCAGTGTCCATTCAGAGCATGTTTATGAAGAATTTTGGTTTGATTTGCAGCTTGTGTAAGCATGCATCAGCCTTGCAAAATAGAAAAGATTGCTTATTGTTCTGTATGTGTAGAGCAAGATTTCAAGACAACTTCATCCTGTGCATGTACAAAAAAGGTATATGGGCTCAATTAATTTTCTTTCTTTCTGTATTATTTTCTAGTCTTTGTGTTGTGCTGGCTTTGAAAATAAAGTAAGCAGTTTCCAAATCTCTTCCAGAAAATCTAATTTCTCTTCCAGTCTCTTTGTGTTGTTTGTTTATTTTTGACAGTTTTCTCTGTAGAGACAGTGAAAATATTCTCTGCAGTTTCAAGTTTAATTTATATATCATTATAGAACTTCCCTATGTAATCTAAGAGGAAATCATAATTTTCCTGTATGTCTTGGGATCACCCTATGGCACAATTGCTTCGCTGTGATACATTTAATCTGTTGGATGACTGAAGCAACTTTCATAAATAAGGGTTTATATCTTTGATGTAGCTACTGAATCAAAGGGAGCTTTATGGCAATTTAGCAGCTTCCTGATTCTTGGGACGTTCTGTTGATGGGAATATTCTTCTTAGAAAGTTAAAACTCCAAATGATCAACCTAATCACAGCAGCCTTCCACCCTCTGTGGGGGCTGCTTCTGTGGGGTAAAAAAAATGAAAATTGCAAGTGATATGGGTGCAGCAGCTGGTTCTTAACAGAAGGGATGAATAAGCAGTGGGATTCTTTGTGGGGGTTAATAACAGATGCTCAGAGTTTGCACAGACTGAGAAGGCAATGAGATCCTGTGAACTGAGAACATGCTGAGGATATGTATTTAAGTGGTTGTTACAATACCCCCTTGAGTCCTGCTGCTGGTGCCTTTTCAGTGGCAATATAGATCTTGATACAACTTGGCATGGATGCTCTTAGGAAGAAGGAAAACTTCCTAGAAGAAAATCTGAAAACACTTCCAGAAGGAGCTGCAAGATTTTGTGAGTTCAATGGAGCAGAACCCAGTGGGAGGAAATATGGCATCTTGCTAATTAATGGGCTGAATTGTCAGACAACTTTCAGCTCTCAATGGGCTAGTCAACTCCATTAATCAGCTCAACCCTGCATGGGTCTCCTCTAATAATGCTGTTAATGTCACATTGTATTAATAATCAAAATTCCAATTAAATGACACTCCGCAAGTCTGCTTTCCCATGTGTAAATGAAACCTGAAGTCACACTGTCTGTTTACCTTCTTTTATAGGATTTTGCAGTTATTGTTCTTTAACACCTGTCTTGGAGTGGAGTTTGTTTGCTCAAAATCTCATTAAAATCCACAACATTCAGCAAACACAGTTGTCCTATTGTTTTGTTTTCATTTATTTTTATAATGAGTACAAAAATTAAAAAGGCATCATTATGATGAGCATCCAGACCTCTCTGAATGTCCGTGGATTTAATCCCCAGAAGTTGTCGGAATCGTTTTTTAAGCACAAGTCCACCATTTTCGTGGTTTTTGAGTCACTTGAAACCTGAAACTCAAAATGACACAGATTTAAAAATAGCACTGTCAGCCTGGCTTGTAAAGTGTGCAAACAGCTTTCAGGAGGCAGGAAAAATAAAGAGGAATAGAGGAGTGAAGGGCTAGTTCCATTTCCAGCCTGCATACAGATTTGATTAGAGAAAACCAGCTGAAACATGGTCAGCGTGTACAAGTCCAGAGCACAGCTTACACTTCTGATTTATTTGCTGTAGCAGTGAGATTTTGCTGGGAGTTTCCCAGTCAAAGCCCTGTAGCACGTTCTTCAGGAGAAGTTAATCATTAGCTGAATCTCAGTCTGTCAAATAATCTTTAAATCTATAAGGAGATCTATTAAGAGCCTTGTGCTGCCCTGCGTGTCCCCAAGATCTTTCCAAGACTTTGTTGACCAGTTTGCAAGCCCACATTCCGGCATGGAAGAGAACAGACATTTACATCTTGGACTATTCCTCTCGGTATCTTTCCTCTAATATTCTATGATTAACTGTTGATTTTTAAAGTTCTGTCTTAATTACGAGTTCTGGCTCAGACTTACCAGTAACTAAACTTTATGATGTTGGATTTAAGAAATATAGTAATTGTCTGTTATTGAGATTAAAAATTATAGTCACTGGGGTTTGTTTAAGTATGTCTTCATGCTCTTTCACTTGCTCTAATTTGTTATGTGAAATCTTTAGCTGTGAGCTGCCTGGACTGAGAATATATTTTGCTATTTGTGTCCAAAGGTTTCTTCACCAAGCAATTTTTATACATCACAGGAAAGGTGGGGTATACATCCATTAAATCTGTTGGGAACTTAGCATGAATGTCAACTTTATTTCGGAAATGTTTCTTCTTTTATGGTTATACAATCTCTTACTCAACTGACCAGGGTCATGTCTTCAACCAGAAAAGGTCTCTGAAGACAGTCAGCTAGTCAGAGAGGCCTGGGCCCAGTATTGTCCCAGTACCAACATCACCTGTCTGTCCCCTAAAGCAGAAACTCCCAATTTTGCAGATGCATCCATCTGGGTCCAGATCTGATGACTGCACCATGGGAAATGATTTCACAGAGCCAAAAGAGAGGAAGGATGCAAGCAGTGGTAATGAGAACCAATTGCTGGGTCAGTGTGCCTGACTGTAGATGTGCATGGCAAAACATCTTACTACTGCTGATAGCAAAAGCACAGAATGAGCCATTTTCTGCTTTCCTAATTATCCATCACACTGAGCTCCACAGTGAATAGGTGTTTGCATTAGCCTTGCCTCTTGTGCCTCTTGACATGCCAGCCATGGATTGTCGGCCCAGCAGCAGCCCAAAGTTCTTCCCAAGGTTACCCACCACCCACAATGTCTGTTTACCAGCTTGCCCTGTCCTCTGGTCAAGCTACAGAGATTGAGGTGGGGGCAAATTCAGGAGTGTCTCCTCAAAACTATGGTCTCTGAGCAATCTGGGATCACAGGAGAAAAATCTGCTCTAATCCACTTTTCCAGTAAGTTTATGAAACCTGTTGTTTGTGTTTCCCAAGCACAGTGTGGCTTTGAGGTAAAACTTCAGCCAGGTTATTAATGGCAGCAGGGCCAGAAAGCGGATGAGCCATGAATTACTACTGGAGACATGACCCTTTGTACAAAGGGAAAGGAATTAAAAAGTGGTAGATGAATGTCACTAAAACCTAGGGACTGCAGGTAGGAAAGAAGACTTGTTTGCAAAACATCCCACAAAACTCTTTGCTCCTTTATACCCTCTGACAGTGTGATACTACCTGCAGCCTTCTAGCCACAGTCCCTCTGATCACACTGAGCTCTTCAAAAACCTTCACTCACTACAAGGTGAAAAGGAGCAAGTAAGGTGCTTGAGCCTGATCAGCCATCTAATATTGCCCTGAATTAATTCAGGTGTGATGTAGAATACATCTTTAGGAAGACACCAGTTTTGATTTAGAAATAGGGTCCTACCAGCCCACAACACATAGGAGTCAAAGGAGAATATTTGTTCCAAGCAAGAAAGAGAATTATGGAGCAGAATAAAGAACCTCACATATAATGTGTCACATTTTCAACAAATGTTAAACAACTCAATCTCTGAAGTCAGAAGAACTATGCTGATTTATGCCATTTTAAGAGTCTGAGTCCAGATTTTAGGACCTTTTTGGTTTTTTTTAAAGGAAAGCTTTGCACTTCATTGTAATGCTGTTGAAAGAACAGGTGCGGGTTTACATTTCTGGAGTTTGATGAAGTGTGCTGTACTTTGTACCTGATAAGAATAATACGTTTGTTTATTTATTAGGTGGGTAGAAGAGAAGATTTATGTCCTTAATGATGCATTTCCCTTGCTTTTATGTACTTGGTGTTGCAAATGACAACTTTGTAACTAATGCAACTTCACTTAATTACAGCCCATTTTCTTCAAAACAAGTAGGGACATGAATTTTCAAGGGGATTTAGCTTTGTGGAAAATCTGAAGGGATAAAAATGAGCTGCTGCATAGCTACAAGGACAAAGAAATGGTAGTAAGAACCAAATCGGAATAATGCTGGATGTCAAATAATCTGGTGATTTTGCTGTAGAGAGACCAATTCTCAATGATTTGGAAGGAGTAAGAATTATTAATGTAATTAATCCAGATTTTTTTTTTTTAATTAAAAAATATATGTAAAGATTCACATCCTGGGAAATCTTCAAGGTCAGGTTGAATGGGGCCCTGAGCAGCATGGGAGGTTGGAACGAGATGATCTTTAAGGCCCTTCCAACCCAACCCATTCTGTGATTCAAAGATACTAAACATGGTATGATTTACTAGTTTGGATTAAAAATGTATTTTCTGCAGGATTCATGGTATGCAAAATATATTCAAAACATGAATGGACAATGCAGTAGCACTGAACAATTCACCCCACTGGGCACAGTTAACAAACCAGCTGCATTAACACAGGTGACTCAGGAATTCCCAGAGCCCAGAGTAATGTCTGGTGGCTGAACACACTTTACTGATCAGATGCCTAAACTGGTTACTTAAAAGTGAGCCTAATGGTCTTCAAAGGACAAGGGAATTGATTTGCAGAGAAATCAGTCTCCATACAAAGCACAGTCCAAGGATGCAAAGGGAAAATATGCAAGGAGACATAAAGGAAATTTGAGCCATGCTCAAGAAAACTTGATTCACTGTAAAGGTTGCTGCAGATGAAACTCTTCAAGGGGGGTGCAAGAGCAGGCAGGATGTGGTGGATGAGCTTTTGCAGGCAGGATACATTATTGGAAGAAACATGCTGCAGTGATTTCAAGTCGCATTCATTTCAAATCAGTTGGTGAGTTGTGGGCAAGACAGAGAGGTCACGTGAGTTTCTTACAAGGGAGGAAGTGTTCTCATGTTGCACCACCCAGATGGAGCATGAATTTCACCCCTAAAGCCACAGACAGCATGTGCAGGTGTCAATTCTTTTGTTCCCTTTCCTTCTTTTGGCAGAGGCAGTTAGAAGTCATTTTTCTTGACATTACTCTGTCAAAAATAAAAAGAATCCTATGGAAAACACTGTGTATCATTTCAGACATTGAAATACGGCAACTAGGCTTGATCTTGATAGAAAAACATCTACTGGTACATGATTAACTTATTACACTCTGTCATGTTAAGTGATCTGAGATCAGTGCTGGCTAGGACTTATCTGATGGGTGTCAATACAGCATGGAGCTGTTTTTTTTATTAACATCAAAGTCCCCCTTTTCTCTCCTGGCAGCATCAAATAACATGGCATTGGCAGTGTAGGGCAGGTCTACACAGGTTCTGGTGATCTTTCTCCCTAGTAGAGGTACTCTGGTCCTCCTGGTCAGTGGGGTTTGTCAATATTCTGATGCAGTTTCCACAGAACCTTCCTGGTTTTGGGTGTGATTGTGTCCCTGAAATTCATTTGTCATGCTAATTTTTCCATTCTTTGTCTCTGACCAAAGACAAATCTTTATCTGATGTCAAAAATGTTTTACAGCATTCTCAAATTTACAGTTCTTTTATCCAACTTTAAAGATATTTGGTTACTTTAATTAAAAACTGTTGTTATGCAGCACTTCAGCATTTAGCTAGAGCACTTCACTGCATCATGCTGGAGTAATTACTCAGTTGTCATCCAGGGTGTCTAGGATAGGTATTGTATTATTCACATTATAGCTAATCACCTTCTGGTAAGTATAAAACCTCACATTTGCTGGCACTGTGATGCTAACACTTAACAAGAAGTTCCTATAGACACTCTCCTTGTGACAACACAATTTTCAGGAGTCACATGGGAAAACAAGGGAGTGAGGTTTTGTCTAGACTACTGTGCAGTAGACTGCCTGCCGTGTAGGATGACAATGATATTTGCCTGTTAGCTGAACTAGGAAGACGCAAGACCAAGATGATTCACAATCTGGGAGTGTGTTACCAGGGCCCCAGACCTGAGGTGATATTGCAGGCCTCTTGCAAGCTGTGTTAGTTGGAGGGCAGCAGCCTTCTAAGCTGTTGCAGTTATTGGCAATTTAATCCTATATCACTTATATCTAATGGGGTCATTCCAATCCCTCAAAGATCAAAGTTTCTGGTCTGGCACAAGTGAAACAAGGTACGGACAATAACAGGGAGCTGATGTCAGCTCTTCAGGAACCCTCTCCGACCCCAAGAGGACTGTTGAAATCCTGGGGAACCCCTAGTCAGATTAATAGCTCTGCTTAGAAGTCAGGCACTGCTGCCTAAGAATGAAAAATCCATGAGAGGCATGGAGAGGAAAAGTTGATGTAATATTAAAACTAGAAATATCCATTCTGTCAAATGAAATGCCCTGCTGTTTGATCTCATTTACTGGAGTAAGGCTTGGTTTTTAAATTACATGCCAGATATAATTTTGCACTGTGGACATGAAATGTGGGATTGTTCTTTAAAGAAAGAAAAGATCAGCTGAGATCTACGTGCCTGACTAATAGTGAGCTCTCTTGCATAATGGTTCCAAATTTGGCAGCCAGCTGCAGCCTTGAGTGAGGGTTTGGAAAGGGGTCATGGACACTGACAGCAGAGCTGTCTCAGGTACCTGCTGACTCAGGTATGTCCATCTCCCTTGGAGGCATCCCAGTTCTGCAGGGGATTCTGCCAAGTGGACCCAGAAAGCAGAACACATCCACGCTTCTCTTAGGATTGCATGGCAGCACCTGCAGTGAGCTCATTTCAGGGAGAAGCCGCAGTGTTTGTGCAGGAAAAGACAGAGTAATAGGAACAGGAACCAAGTGACCACACCTCCTTGTGGGTTTTCTGAGTTTAATCAAAAGCCACCAGCCTGTAAGCACAATAGCACAAAACCAAGTTTCCTTTCCTTTATTGTGGAACAACACTTCTGAATACATATTCAAACTTATTTCAAGAGGTTGTCTTCCTCTTACAAGCCATTTTTCTGCCTTATTTTATTATCCAGTTTTATTGTATCTTTGCTAAGCCTGCCTTTTGGGATGTGAAGGCAGAATTAGTGCCTGTGTTTCTATTCACTTTCTGTCTTTCTCTGCCTGAATTTTCGTGCTAGAAGAAATTTCAAGGCTGATTATCTACCTTACTGATGTGATGGGAAGATTCATTCTGTTTTTAAAATTAAGAGCCTTGAACACCTAGAATAGAAGCCAGTCCCTGTGGGAAATTTTTAATAAAGTTTTCTCTCATTGATTATAATCTGTACTAATGTTTACAGGTCTCAAGGCAGATCCAGGCCACATTGTGCAAGGTGCTGTGTGAATCTGGGGAAAGAAATTCAGCTGATTTTAGCCATCCAAAATGAAGCAGCTATGCTGTGCTTTTTGAAAGGGTTGTCTCTCCAGTGTAAAACACAAGAGCAAACCAGCCCATTCTGTGATTCGTGTTTTAGAAAGGTGAGGTTAGTCTTCTTCTGGAGGTGTCTCTCTCCATTAACTAAATAAGAATCTTGTCTTGGTGCCTTGGTCTAAGGATCTCAGATGAGAATCAGCCCTGGTGTGTGGTCTTTTGCACCACAGGAAGAAACAGCCCTTAGCCCATCTAATTTCTGCAACACACAATGAAACAGGGGAAATTAGAAAAAAAGTACTGAGTGGTGAAATTACTTGCACATGTTTCAACGCAGAGAGGGAAACAGCACTCAGACCTTCTTGGCCCCTTTCTCCAGTGCTGGGTCACCAACTCAACTGAAGATTCAAACAGAATGTCCCTAGCTCAGCAAAGATGGAAGCTGGTTTAACCAGGATGAGGTGAGATTCCGAAGGGCATTATTTGCAAAGGTTTCTAAGCAATTGTGTCTTACTTTCCACAAGAAGGAGGCAGAACTTGAGGAAGCCTTGCAGATTCTTGCTAAGGACTGATTTTCTCCCTACAGGAAGCTCTTCACGCCAAAATTAGGTTTGGGCATGTTGGTCTCCATGTGATTATCCAAATGAAGTCTCTGATTTTGTCACAGTTTGATATCTGCACCAGGTACTCCATCCTCAAGAGCCTGTCCTTGACAGCTTTTTGATCACATGGATGGTCAATTACAGTGTTGGATTGAGTGAGCTGAGCACAATGGATCTCTTATTTTTAATTATTCATTTTCACTCTCTCTCTCTATTTACAGATTTTTCTGGGAATAGACAAGAATTTCCTGTAATGACTTTGTTATTTGTAAAGATCCATGCATTTTGTGAGCAAATAATTCTTTGCCTGTAGATTGTTCACCAGTAATTTGTTGAGGATATTTGGAATGCATGCAATGATGGTTAGATACATAATTCACTTCATATTGTTACTGTGTTGCTCTGATTGTATAATTTATATAATAAAATATAAGGCAAATTATGAATTTTACAATTGCTTGAACAACGGGAAATTTACTCTCAGTGCATATTTGCAGATTCTGTCTCAATATTCATTTTTCATGAGCTTTCATTCTGGCAAAGATGCTTTGCTATGATATTTCTGGAAAGCAAACACCAAAAGGATCTTAAATATAGACAATACGGTTGGGGAAACAAACTTGTCTTCAATGGAGAGCACTTGCTGGATTTGTCCAGGACTGCTGCTGTGCTGTTTTGCCCAGTCCTTCATCTCACTGCTGGTCTGAAGGCTGAAAGCGTCTCTCAACGGAAATAATACAGAATGAAAAAAATGGGGAGTCACTAGTGTAGTGTGTACCCACCACTAGCCTCATGATTCAGGACTCCAAGTCATGCACTGGATCCCTGAAACAGAGACTGCCTCCAGCCATCTTCTCTGCCTCTTTGAGAGGTCTCCCCTCCGCATTAACTGTGCTTTCCTATTCGTTCACCCAACAAAGACATTCACCCTCTTTTCTTTTTTCTAATATATGCCCTCCCTGAACCCTGTAGAGAAGCCACAGCTGGGTCCAGGCCATTCCAGGCACTCCACAGCTGCCTTTGGGCTTCCCAAGGGTTCAGGTGGCACTTCTCTGCCTGCCCAGACCCCACACTTGGGATGGCTTCAAGGAAGAAAGGGAGAGGCATCTGGCTTCCTGCTGAGAATATCTGAGCATGATGGGACAGCCAGCAAACCAGACCTGGGACTTGCTGTCAAGTGTAGTGCACAGCAGACAGCTTTGGAACAATCCCTTGAGATATCAGAGGTTACTGGCTTGGGGTTTTTCTTTTTTTTATAATTCCTTCACTGTTGAGCTCTACCAAGTCATTCAAGTGAAGTGTGGCAAAGCTTGAAAGCCCTGAAGACATTATTTATTTATTTTTACAAATCCTGTAATAAGTCAGTTTAGTTGTTGTGAGGTTGCTTTATGAGTTTGGATTTTTTTTTCTGTTTTTTTTCTGCT
Organism: Poecile atricapillus; assembly: GCF_030490865.1. NCBI lineage: Eukaryota > Metazoa > Chordata > Aves > Passeriformes > Paridae > Poecile > Poecile atricapillus. The sequence goes on along the minus strand of NC_081289.1, from coordinate 24,418,582 downwards.
CCTTTCATCTGGAGAGTCCTTTGGTTCTAAGCCTCAAACTAGCCTAGGTAAAATGGTGGATAAAAATCATGGGATTCACTCTTTCACTTGACAGGCTGAGTTCTCCTTCAGTACCAGCTGCTGCTGGTATTCTACTGACTCATAGAGAACCAGAGTGGAAAGGCTTGGAGAGCTATTTTATCGATCCACCAGTAAACTAGAGCCAAGATTTTTAATCAAACTTTGCCATTTATCTATATGTGCCCACGTATGTTCATGAAAAGCCATGGTCCCATGCATTGTGAGCAGTGGAGCCTAATTGGACCCTATTTGCCTAAAATGCAGACAACTGAGGCTAAATTTTATCTTTTTGTCCTGAAATTGGGAAAATTGCATTAACACTGCAGTTGGCCACAGGTCTCCATGTGGACATTTGAAGTGTATCATGTGCCTTTCTGGGCTTGGCACTGTACCCAAGGCTCGCATAGTGCCCGTGCATCAGTGACTCTCCCTGTGTGGCACAATGCACAGCACAGCACATGCCATCACGGGTGAGGCAATCAGCGTAGGCACCGATTGCTGTCTCCTTGGTGGAGGTATAGGAACATGGCTGCTCCAGACATGAAAGTGAAAGAGGACAAAATCTCTTCTGCCAGCCTGCATGAAGCAGCAGCAGCCTCCCTGTGCAGTTGCTGCTCGCTCTGTACACGCCCGGCTGCAGCCTTTAATTAACTTCTCTGGCTGAGCAGAGCTGTTGCTAATGAAGCAGCTAATTCTGAGAGCAGGGGGCATGTTCCATCACTTAGTGCATTCCTGTGATTCCAGAATCCCATAATATCCCATTTTCCTCATCACTTAGGCTCCTTCTGTATTTTTTATATTTATAATTCTACTTCTCTCCTTTCCCACATGGGTGTCTGTGCTCTGGCTTCAATTACATTTCTTCAAAAATCAATCTGAGCAGGGTACAAAGCTTCAGTTCAAGATTTACCAATATCTAATCTCAGGAGAAAAGTTCCATGTGAAGTATAAACCCCAAACTGGATTTATGTGCTCATTTGGAATTAACACAGGCCTCTGAATGAGACTTCTTTCCTTTCTCAGAATGAATTCTGTCCATAACTACTCTGACAAAAATAAAATAAACTAGATTTTTTTTTTCTTCTTGTTGTTCATCATTTGTTGTTGTCAAAACACCACTATTTTTACCAGGGATCAAAGGTGGTGCATGCAACCGAAGGTTTAATATCTGATACAGCCTCTAGCTCGGTCTCCAAATAGGTGTAAACCTCACCAATGTGGCATCCTGAATTCTTTTTTTTTCACTGCTTTATGGTTTTTTTAACTGCATCTTATTCTCAAGGCAGCTTGTCCTAGAAACTTCAGATGAAGTTTAGTAGAAAGGTCCTGGAATCAATTTTGAGAGAAGGAAAATCTCAGAGGGAACACACCTTTTGGAAACTCAAAAACTTCAAAATAAAACAAACTCAAGAAGATAGTGAAACAGTGAGCAAGGGCTGAAGGAAGCCTGTGGTTCCAGCTGAACAAACATAATTAAGGTGATGTCTTTTGCTCAAAATTTCTGACGGGCAATTCCACCGCCTCTATTGCTGCTTATTGCACCCTGTTCATCCTTGCCTCCCCCAGGCCACTCTGAGAAGCTCCTCACTGTTACTGATTAGGATGGGAACATCCAGGTTTTGGGATGCTGAGCAAAAAGGAGGATCTCAGTGCTACTTTGGTGTCAGAGGAAAAACAGTCAGGAGAACTGATTCCATAGCACCCAGCAGCCGGCATTAGGTAGCCTCTTGGAAGCCGTGTGGCTGTAAAACCTTTTGTGGGAACTTAATGAGCCATGGTCTGCAGAAAAACTTCTGCAGACCCCTCAACCTTTTGCATCACTGTGCTCCCTTTCAGCTAGGGAACAGAGCAAGGAGAAGAAAGCTTCTGCTGAGTGAAGAGAATAGAAAATGTTTGGGCCAGCAAGGAAAGGAAATTACAGAAGCTGCAGCTGGTTGTAGCGAAAACACTGGATCCCAAGGCGAGAAAAGCAGGGAGGCCTGAGCAGGAGGAGGTCCACAGGCAGCAAGAAGAGAAGCAGTAATGGAGCCAGTGATTTGCTCAATTAATTGTAATTTGTTTACTTTGTAATTTAGAAATGAAATGATTTTTTGTGAATCATTCAGAGGAAATTTCCCGAGGTGCTGAGAGCGGTTTCCTAAAATGAAAGATGATATTCTGTGATTAGCAAGATGATTATTGTAGTCTGGGCCGAGGGTGCTGCTATGGCATGGCACAACTCAGCTGCACATCTCTCTCATCTTAAAACTTTTAAGGAAGCTTCATGTCTTCATATCCTGATATTGGTCTTGGTGTAAAGCTTAGAGATGTTAAATAAAAATAAAAGGCTGATAATGAAGTGACAAAAAAAAAAAAAAAAAAAAAGCATCATCTTATTAACCATCACTAGAACTGTTTTGTTTTTGTTTTTGTTTTTTTTTTTACTTTTATTTCTGTATTGACTCTATTGATTTAGTCTTCTTTAAAACTGTAATGTGCTCAAAGACACTTACGTACTTTTCCATTTTTTCATCAGAGGAACAACATAATGAAAGCAAATATTGACTCTGGTATATGGAAGTTAAAATGCCTACTGCAAGCTTGAGGTTTTGTCCTCTATGTTTTCATGGAGAGAGAGAAGTATTGCTGCTAAGCCAGAAACAGGAGATATTTTTAGCTGCTAAATATTAATAAATCAATGAGTTCCCTACATGAAAGCATGAAGAAAATAGAAATGTTGGGCTGTATTAGAAAGGAGATATCTATTAAAAATAGCTGTAGGAATATAAAACACTAACAGATCGAAGAATATTTGAATTCAGCTTTGTCTCAATTGTAGACCAAGGATTTTGTGAGCTGGACTGCACAAAATTCTGTAGTGACAGAATAATATACTGAAAGTGCATATAGGATCCTGCAGTATTTCAAAATCATTCCAGATCAAAAAAACAACAATGTCATGATTATTGTAAAAGAGAGAGGCTGGTCAATAACTTTCAAGAAAGGATGAACATCCAAAGGCACAATTCAGAGTGCCCAAATGCTACCTGAGATAAAAAATCATTTGGTGGCAGTAGTTCTGCACTCTGTGTATCAGAGCATCATTTACACCTGGACAGAAATATTCTTTACTCTCATTTTAAGTGAATTTAGCACAGACCAGAAACTACACAGGGGAAAGGGAGAGACAAACTGAGCACATCATTATTTATTATTAACAATATTACACTTCAAAGCTTCAGTAAACCGAGAGACTGGGATTCCACATGGTTAGGCACTGGACAAACACAGACAACAAGGCAGTATTTGTTCCCCATCCCTCTTTTTTTTCCTTCCCCCTCAGTGGTCCTTCTGGGAAATACACAGGGTAATAACCAAAAGCCCTATCTTCAATCTCTCTGAAGTCAGGATTTTTTAATCTTACAATAGGCCACTAGTGCTTGGAAACACAAAGCTCTGTATTTTGCCATATGAAGTGAGATAAAAATGTTGGTGCATACATTGCCCACAGTGTGAGCAAACTAATGTAAGATTTGTGAAGGAAAGTGTATCTTGTATCTACGTGTCTACCTGTACCAGTGATTTCTAGCTGGAAGGGATGAGCACCAAACTTGGAGCTATAGCTTCCTGTTTTACCAGTGCTGATACTTTTAATTCCCAAAAATGTTCTCAATTACTCCTCACACTAAAGGACACAAATTTTGTTCTTCAAGGTGGCTGTAGAAACCATAAGAAACTTTTCAGAGATTCAACATACTCTTCTAGAAATGTCTCAGACAAATGAAAGAAGAGCTGGGATGGCTCTGAGTAGTGCTGAACCTGATTGAGCTTCCTTTTCCTGATGTCCCCAAGAGGGGATGCACAGAATGAAACAAACAGCCAGCATACTGTGAAGCCCACATGCATCTGTGAATGTGTTGAGACTTCCTAAGGCAGAAGTCACACTCAGTTCATTGTCTTAAATAGCCATTTGTTCACCAGCACTAAATAGAGGATGCATGGATTTATCATTGTCCAGATTCCACTTCTTCCACCAGGCAAAGTCTCTCTTTCATTGTACTTGCTGCCTCTGAAAACTTTTCTTAACACTCAAGATAAATGTGAGACAATAAAGCTCAGCTTTTACAGCACTTTTCATGCAAAATGGACCCTTAAGCAATTTTCTGAGTTAAATCACACAGTTACAGAATTAAATAATGTAAATTTAATTTTTTAAGCTTTAATGTATTGGTCCTTGTTTTATTGCTACTGTCCAATTTGAATAATTCTTTCCCTTCTTCTCGGTGCTATTATTTAATATTTATATAACAGGGCTGATCAGAGGTTTAATAAGACTAATCTAAGTGTTGTACAGACTGAGAAGTCACATGTTATACTCCTCAAGAGCAGATCCTGAAAGATGGGATGCTATCCAGAGGGACCTGGACAAGCTCAAGAAGTGAGCCCATGGAAATCACATGGGGTTTAATAAAACCAAGTGCAAGGGGCTGCAGCTGCATAAGAGCAACCCCAGGTATCAACACAGGCTGCGGGATGTAACAGGCTCAGAGCAGCCCTCCCCAGAAGGACTTGGGGGTGCTGGTGTGTGAGAGGCTGAGCATGACCTGGCAGTGTGAACTCACAGCCCAGAAAGCCAATTGAATCCTGGGCTGCATCAAAAGCAGTGGGGACAGCAGGGTGCTCAGGAGGGGATTCTGCTCCTTTCTCCTCTGATATGGTGACACCCCACCTGTGGTCCTGCATCCAGCTCTAGGGTCCCCACACAGGAAGGATATTGATCTGTTGGAGCAAGTCCAGAGGAGGGACAAAAAGATGATTTGAGGGATGGAGCACCTCTCCTACAAGTAAAGGCTGAGAGAATTTGGTTTATTCAGCCTGGAGGAGAGAAGGCTTTGGCATGACCCAATTACTGCCTTCCAGTACTTGAAGGAAACCTACAAGAAAGATGGAGAGAGATTATTTACAAAAGCATGGGGTGACAAGGTAAGGGATGGCTTCCAAACAAAGAGATTAGGTTTAGATTAGGTATTAGGAAGGAACTCTTTACTGTGAGGGTGGTGAGGCACTGGACCAGGTTGCCGAGAGAAGTTGTTGGTGTTCCATCCCTGGAAGTGTTCAAGGTCAGGTTGGATGAGGCTCTGAGCAACCTGGTCAAGTGAAAGGTGTCCCTGCCTATGGAAGGGGGCTTGGAACCACATGATCTTTAAGATCCCTTCCAATCCAAGCCGTTCTATGATTCTGTTATTCTATGATTCTATGATTCTATGAACCTGCAGAATTAAATTTTGTTTTTACTGATACCAGTGATAAAACTTAATTGGTTTTGCTGAAGCTCTTAGAGAGACCTCATCCAACTATGGACACCTGATGATTCAGGCATCTCTAGCGTGATTGCAGGTGAGATGCTTGTGGTTTTAAATGTCCAAAGATGATTTTTTGGATACTGTACCTTGAGTTATAGCAATTCTTGGTTCATGCTCAAGACACAAACACTACAGTGAGGTCTTTGGTGTGGACCATGCCAGTGAGCAGCAGTCTGATGAAAACTTTGCCAAGGAGACAGACATGAGCTCTTTGAGCATCTGGTCAGGGTGATGTGTGCAAAATAATATTGAAAACTGCAGTCTCATTAACTGCTGAGCCCTGGCAGAGAACTGTCAGGAGACAAATAATGAATGTTGAAAGGCTCATCCTCTGTTTAGTCAAGTGGCCAGAGGCACAGAGAAATGTGGAGATCTTTCCAAGGGATTGGTCACCAGTGTGTGGTGGAGAGGATTGACTAGCTCTGTTTCAAACATGAGACTTGCTGGGGCCACAGGCACATGCACAAGCATCAGTGTTTGAATCAAGCCCATGCTTTAATTCCATGACTATTTCTAGATAACTTTTGGCTCCCTGCAATTTGCTAGCAGAGCTGAAAAATTGCTTCAAGTGTACTGACCTTTCTATTCTGAGCCAGCTTTCACCAGTCCCTTAGAAACAGCAGTGAGCCCCAGGGGAGCCTGCAGGCTGCAAACTGCTGTCCTAAATACTCCTACGGCTGTTCCGAAGTGCCAGCCCCTCCAAGGATGCAAAAAACCTGACCTTAGCACAACCTTTCTGGAGAGGCAGACCCCGAGAGAAAAGACATATTTTGGCTGGCTCCAGTGAAGTAATCTTTCATGGACAGTTGTCTGCAGCCAGGGGACAATAAACTGAGCACCAGATCTGATTCCTTACAGTAGAAGCTCCTCTCTGGTGATTTCTTATCACATGCTGAGTAACAGACGAGTCCCATGCCCAGCCATGTCCCATGCCTTTCACAGACCTTATCTACATCTTCGTCCTCATATCCTTCAACAAAATCTAGCCAGAAGTTTTTCAGCAGAAGATTGGTTATATTTTTTTATTTTTTTTTGCTGGTTAATGAACAAAGAGCGTGCCAGAAGATTGTATTGATTTTCTAACAGTCTAAGGAAAAATAGGTTTCCTGTCAACTTCCTTTTCTTCTGGCCATCCACCCACGAAACACTGCAGATTCAAGCATCTGCTATCCTTGGGAATTTTGAAGGGGAAGTGCTTTGATCAGGCAGAACTCTCCAGAGCTCACACCTCAAAACTCTGATGTTCAAGTGACTTGGGAAGTACTATGGATTTTACCAAGAAAAAGTGTAATTTGGTAAAATTTTGTGAGACCTGTCCCACAGTAGTCATGGGGCTTTAGCTCAATGGATTGCTTTGTCCTGATAATCTTCCTCATATGATGCTCATGTACCATCTGATCATTCCTGTGGCACAACTGCACTAGTTTTTTTGTTCCACAGCTTGCTCCCCCTTTCACTGAAAGGAATATCCCTTTCTCTTGACCATTGTCCTGCCCAGGCAGCGTTTCACCGAAGCCCCTTCAGATAACTATTCTGTTCTTCTCTGTGGACATTTTCTTCCAAAAGATTTGTGCAAGAATAACATTTTCAAAAAGCACATTTCCCCATGTTGCTCCAGACAAACCTTTGAGACACACCAAGATGCTGAGGAAAATCAGAGAGCAGAATGAAGGTGTATTTTCCTGTGAGAGCTCCTGTCCTTGCCACTCTCTGCAGGTCCTCCATTGCTCTGTGGCACTTCCCTGAAGGCTGCTGTCTGAATTACAAACAAGTGAAGGGACAAGTCTCATTAAAAAAGAACAAAAAGTCCCAGAAAACCCTGAAAGACCTTTCCACTGCTGCAGAGGTACCCTCCAGGACTCAAAAGGGAACTTCTGAAAGTCCAAATAGAAGTGACCTCTGAGGCTTTCAAACCAAGCAAGGCTTACCTTAGATTTAAGGCTCCTGTTAACCTTGCTTGTTTTGGTGCAAGCCTGAGGACTCTTTGTGCTGCAGCCATCAGACAACAATTTAGAGGCATGTGGCCATGAGCAGCCTCCTTTTCTTAGTGAGAGAAATACAGGGAGTCCTTTCCCTGGACATTTTAATCAGCTTTGTCCAAAGGAGCCTTTCCACCTGACTTTGCTTCAGGTCCAAACTCAATACAGTCCGCAAACAGGGCTGATTTTGAGACATCCAGAACACTATGTGTATATTGAAAGCCCTAAACAATTCAAGAGAACAACAGCACTCATTAATTTTGGACAATCATGGCTATGGGAGACTTGGATGTGATTGGTTTTACAGAGAGTTTTACTTGTTGGCTCTGAGGCCAAGATGAGTTACTGAGATTGAAATCACATTCTGAAATTAAAGTTTTATATATTTGTTAGTTTTTTCTAATAAGGATCCATAAATGAAATCTTAAACTCCAGCAAGTAAATGAAAGAAATTGGGGCGAGTGTGCTGAACTGGCCCTTTGCCTTCCTAGTTCACACCTTTGTTTCAAGCTTCTCCGGAGACCAGAAGAGACTCAGATGAACTGTTTCTAGTAGCCAGTGGTGTTGTTGCTCCGACATACAAAGTAATGTCTTTGTATCTAATCTCCTCTCCCTTATAAACTGAACAATATTGTGGTTCTTTTGCCACATTCTCAGGCACATATAGTATCTGGTTTACAGGAAATAAAGACATAATATCATCTCTCACTTGGTTACCTTCCCTCCTTAATGCTTTAATAGATGCCTAATGTAGGCTTTATGGTTGAAAAGAGTTCATTAATTTACAAATTAGCAGCCTGAAGTGAATTTTGCAACCACTAAGTGATCTTCGTTTCTAGCAATACATCTGTTTGGATTTTTGTTTTCATAAGATTAATGCTTTAGAAATACAAGTGACATATATGTCTCAGCCACACAAAATTTTAAGACATCCATGATTATTTCTTCCTCTTATAATCTGCTTTTCCACCCATACTTCCTACTTCAAAACTTAAAATACACCACACCATTTTCCCTTCAGCCAGAGGAAAATGTGTCTTTTCCTCTAGGAAATCACTTGGGCTTGGGAGAACAAACCAATGGTGACAACACACACTTTACTTTGAGAGATGCTCTGCAGCTGCATCTTAGAGTCTGCATAATTGCCATGAGCCTTAAATGACTTATAAGATGCGAGGCTAAAAGATGGATGATTCCAGCCTCCTTGGGTGTGAAAAGATACCCTAGATACCCTAGAAACTGAATTCCAAGGAGACACTTAAAGGAAGTAGGTCCATTTAAAAAATAGAATAATAAAATCTAATGAGACTAATTATGCATTAGCCTGGGATTATAGACACCATTTTGATGTCTCTGACAGTCCATCTTCAGCTTCTGTTCATGTCCAGAGAGTTTAATTAGTGTTATGAACTCCATCCCTATCCACATGAGAAGCTTTCAGGTAAGTATGACAAAGCATAGAAAAGCACTCTGTGAAAGAGTAAAGTTTCACTGAACTTCAGCAATTTGGTCACAATGCCTTCTGGGTAATTTATTTTCTTTTTTCTGGGTAATAAAGTGAAAAAAATCAGACAGAAGAAGATTCCAAGGCAGCACAGGATTAAGAGCAAAAGGTGCACTGCTTAGTTAAGTGTGTTCCCATACCAGAACTGCTGAAGTGCCATCCTACATCAGCAGTTTGCTGGAACAATGCCAGTGGGAACCGTGAAGTCCCAGTACATTAGGGGATCAGATTGTCTCTCACACACTTCTGCAGCATAGAACAGCATAGAACATAGAGTTCTGCAACACTCTTCTGCTGCTTGAATCAGATCAAATACAAACCTCTCTCCCCAGCTCAAGAGAAACCACAAGCAACAGTGTCTCTGTGGAGATGCAATCTGAGCCTTCATGGCACAGACTGCCCTCCCTTCAAGGTGTGTGCTGTGCATTTCCAGCTCCGTGGCTTGGAACTTTGGCAGGCCTGGGAAAGAGAAGAGGCAAAGGGACCATTTGGGATGCCTAGAGATTAATCTCTCTTTTAGCCATCTGAAAATGCATCCAGTACAGGTCTCAATCATTCTGTAGTCAGCAGAATGTGACCACCACCTCCCAACACTTGCCATATCCTTCTCTGTGCTCTCCACAGCTGTTGCAGCCAGGGATGCACTGTCTTCAGAAAGCTGAAGCACTGTAATGTACCATCAGAGGAACTGGGTAACTTCATGAAATAGAAATACAAATAGATAGAGGAACCATGGAGAAACAGATCTGGATTCTTTTTATGATCAAAACACACATGAAGATGCTGCAGTCATAAGGGTGCCAGAAGAAATATTGTAGAAATCCACAGTAAAGTATGGCTTTACTTTTGGTCTTCATAAATATGTTGATGTCAATGAAAGCAAATGTTAGGGAAAATATTAGCTAAAATTATGAAACCTAGAGCGGGCACTTCATTTTCAATGAAACAGCTGCCTCTGAGAAAAGTTCCAAAGTGATAAGTCTCAAAAATCACACAAAAGGATTATTCCCCTTTTAAATACTTAGAGAACCTGCCCCAGCATTTGCTGGAGTGTGCCTGAGTGTGGCTTTGTAGCTCTGCATGGCTCAGGGATTTTGCAGGCAGGAAACGAAAGGTGACGTGACTTCAGCTGAGTAACAGTTCCCTGAAAATTCACAGTTTATTAATCCTTCTCACTTCAAGATTAGCAAAAGGGACACGGGTTGTTCGTTTGTTCTTTCTGCTCAAAAGTCAAAGTGTAGATCTGTACTAGCAACTAAGAAGAAAATTAACTCTATTCCAGCCGAAAGCAGAACAGACAAGACCTCAGTCGGGTGTTACTCTGTAGTAGGCATTTCTGTGGGTAGTCCCTGAGCTTGACAGAGTTAGTAGCTAGAAGAATACCAAGCAAACTACAAATACATATGCCTGGCTCTTAGAGTCTCCCTGGTAACCACTTCTAGGCACTTTCATAGGCAGCACACTGACTAAACCTACTTGTCCCAACAGGTACAGCCATGTTTAGGTGTAGATACATCCAGCAATTAGTGCATATATACTCTTGCTGCATGTTTACTGCAGAAAGTAAAATGAAAATGATTTCTGGCCTGGCTACACAATTTTCTCTTAGGAAATCTTCAAACTTTGGGTGCAGCACCTCATTAATATGGCTCTATGACTCTATTCAAGCCTGCTTTGTTTCTAGCCAAACTAAAGGGAACACATATGTGGATACACACATTGTTACAGGTAGTAAGCAACATTAACATTTCTGGGTTTCTTTCACCTATAAATATTGTTCGAAACAGAATACAACAACTTAAGTAAATGTGACTATATATATGTGTGTGTGTGTGTGTGTGTGTGTGTATGTGTTATATATTAGGAAGCATTTTCTCACAATAAAACAAGGAAACAATGTGCTAGTGAGTGGTGGGAAGACACTGCCTTTTGAGGCTAGGTGGTGATCAGCACTGGGCATTTTGAAAGCAAAGTAGATATCATCCATCAAAAACAACTTCAGTCCTAAGGGCAAGATGACTTTTAGAGGCCACTCCGAAGCTTACGATCTCTGGACATGTTATAAATTGTTATTTTATAAGTTATATAGTTTTTATAAAGACTGTTATCTATTCAGTGGATGGTCAGGGTCAACTCAATTTTCAGTAACATCTGGGATGCACTGGAATGCACCAATAAGGGACACACCTAATGGTCTTGGGGCTAGCACCAAAGTGATACTAGAAGTATCCTGAAAAACAGTAGATGCAATGCTAAAGGTACTGAAAGACTTTAAGAGGTGGTATGAAATCAGAAAGTGAAAATCAGTAAAGGTGCAGCAAAGGAAATCTAAGGGATGGCAAAACAAAACCAGGAGCAACTGGGTAGGCAGCAGAACAGCAAATAAATATTTGATCCATTCCATCCCCCTTAGCAGGTGCTTACTGTTGTATGAGGAAGCGTTTTGAAGCATGCCAATTGTGTCCTATCCAGGAAACAGCAGCTGTGTTTTATCCTATAATTTCTATAATGTTATAACTTTTGTTAGGATGTGAACATAATCTCTCAATTTCCTCCTTTCCACAGTAAAGCTGATGTAGTGGAGATGGGGAGATGCGTCAATCTTCCAGCATACAGAAAGCTGTTTAAAAGGTGACACAAGAGAAGGACAGCTGAGAGAATTATCAGAAAGTGAAGGGTGAAAATTGTTTTTCCTTTATACTTGCACACATGCTTAGTTGCTGGTTCCTGCCTTGGGAGCTGCATACTCTTTTCTCCCTAGAAGCTTTCTTATGTTCTCACAGAGCAATAAAACATCTTAATAAGCTGCAAATGTGATGAGAAGGGGCTCTAAAGTTCCACTTACAAAGCTTGCCTCCCCCTTATGACTTCCTCAGTGACACATCTGTGTCAAAATGCCTAATCAGTTGCTGGTGTGCAGCCTCCCATGTAAAAGATGTAGCTGACACTGTCCAGCCTCCACACCATCTCTGATCTCATGCTTGAACTCTGCCTGTCATGCACAAGGCAGAACACCTGGCTTTTACACAAGGTCCTCAGTCATTTTGCAGAGTTCAACAGCAATAAAAACTCTTTGTGACTTTGTGAATTAATAAATCAAAGTTTTGGAGAGAGGGTAGGACTTAAAAGTGACAAAAATTGGAAACAAATATTTCTGCTTGAAAAGTCAGAATTTTTGTCTAAGCACTGGCAGAGATTTTGCACCAACAAGATGTGCTTATACCACTATTTGCTGGCACTTTAGGAAGAATTCAGAAACTTGATTAGATGGATAGGAAAAAGAAAAAAGAAATACAGAGGGAAGCAGTGTCGACAGCAATAAACAGAGAACAAAAATCAATACCATTATTTTATTTAATCTGTGGTGTTTCCATAGAGGCTCAGGCATGAGCTAGCTAGCTGTAGAGCCTATACCACCCTTCCTGATCAGCCTGGTAGCTCTCAGAATCTGCTAAAGCTGGGTGGATGCAGTGGGATACAGAAGATAATTCAAGGGGTCTGTGTCAAAAGCTCACATTAGACAGGGGGTGTCTCATGTGATGCATCAGTACAATGGAAGCTGTGTCTGAAATTTTGGACTTACCCAGGAGCTCAGAAGATCTCCTGATAGGTACCCCAGCCATGGGCTGACTCTGGTCCTGCCCATCCTCCTGGTTTCTGTGAGAAGGAAGCCCAGACACATGGGCTACCAAGAGCTGTGGTATGGTCTGGTCAGGTCCCCAAAGCAAACAGTGGGGATATGACAGCCATAGGCCTTGAATCACCTTCCTACTCTGTTCAGATGCACCTCAGGGACTAGAGTTGATCCCTACAACCTAACACTACTTCTGCTAATCATTTGATGAAGTCTGAAGTCCACCCTGACCTGCCTGATGAGTTCCCTGCACTTAAATATATCACTTTAAAGGCATTAAAATATTAATAAACCTTCTCTAAGTTTCTTTTAAATACATGGTAGAAATAGAAATACCGTAACTGACAGATTTGATGACTTGTGGACATACCACCTGCAGTCCCCTAATCTGCTTGGTGAGGATGCTAAAGCAGACCTATTTTATACAGTCCTCCAATTATTAGAGATGGACCAGGTTAGATCCCAGACAGAGTGGATGTGTTTCCTCCTCTTCCAGCCAAGTGACTGTCTCCCAGAGCTGCTGGGAAAGGGAATAATTGAAAGACAACCTATGAAGTACCTGCTTTGTGTGTCTGTATAGATGCTTCAGGAAGCAGATCACTGAGACAGAGCACTGACCCTAGACTAACATGTACCAACCATCCTACAGCAGAGTATACGAATGTGGGCCCAGGCTGGAATTAGTGCAGCTCCTACACAACCACATATCTGTTTCTACTCCATGTTTTAAGTTCTGTGCTGTCATACAGCAGCACCTGGGACAGTTTTTTAGCTAGCTCAAGTGCTGAGCAATAGTGGCACAAACCAACCCCTATGTGTCTCCTTCCTCTGATGCAAATGCAGTCCAGGATAGCAAGAAAAGGCAAAATTGGTCATTCCTTCAGATCTTCTCAGCAGGGATTAGCCATTGAAGCACTCTCTCCTGCCCAAAATTTGCAGCATACTTGCTGTAAGCATGTCTGTCTCTTGTGGGGAGGGAGAGTGAGGACCAGGACCCCAGTGTGTACTCAGCTGCAGTTCTGAAGAAATGTCCACTCTTCTAGCTCTAAAAGAATACCTCATGTATAATGAGGAGTATTTAAATATGCCATTTTAAAGGCATTAAAATCTTAATTCATCTTCCTCTTAAGACCACGTTAGAAAGATGAATATTGTAACTGGCAGGTTTTATAGCTGGCAGACATATCATCAGCAGATGATCTCCCAGCTAAGACTGAAGTTTCAGGCAGTTAAACTGGCTTGACCGTACATGGGTAACTCAGCACACAGCAGTTGGCATCCAGCCCAAGGGTACAAAGTGCCCTGTCACTGCAACTGCTGCTTTCAGGAAGATGAAAGCATGGAGCAGCACAGAGCTGAACGCAGGAATAACATGTTGTTGTGAGAGTAAATATGTATATATGGGTACTGGAAATGGTGGGCATCTTTCTTCCATTCCCAAAGCTTCCAAGAATTGATGTACCTTTTTAAACTGATTGTCTTGCTCTCCCAACCATTGAATTGATCACTTAAACACTCTGCATGTATTGGCTGCCACGGCTGAGGAATACCCAGGGTTGTTGCTGCTCAAAGCTGGGAGGCTGTCCCTAAAACCTTCCACCCATTCATTGCCTGAAGGGGCCTGGGAGGCTTCTCTCCAGCCTGATCAGTCTGTTGGGGCCACATCCATGTGGAACACAGCGCCAAGTGAGTCTTTACATTGGAGTCTGGTGGCACTGGGCTGCTCCTGGTGTCAGGGTTACCTGCTTCAGGGCGTGGTTATCTCTGCTTCCTGCTCATCATGATGGTTACCTCAGGAAAGACAGCTTAATTCCTCATTTGGCTGTAGCTGTGTTTGTAGTCGCCAGTATGTCAAAGGCTGGCATGTGGTGGCCATTAGCACTTCCCAAAAATACAGTAACACCTTCTGCTTTTTAAACAGCACTTTTCTGACACAGATTAAATGTGGTCATGACAGGGTGAAAACTGTCAGCCCTTTGCCAGGCAGGCAACATTACCTCTGCTGCACAGAGAAGCAAGAGCAAAGGGAAATGAAAAGTCAGGTCTTCAGAGGCATTAGGTTGTCTAAAGTGCACTTAAGCACCATCTCTCATTCACTGCAGCTGGAGATAGGTGTGAAAATCCCAGTGACTATTGATTACCCTTAGATGTCTTGACACTCTTGAAAGTCTGGCTCTTGACTTCCAGGTGACTTTATTATCCACACATAAGTGGTGACTCCAGACACAAAACTGGGGTGAGAGAATGCCTGGCTCTGTGCTTCAGCCTCTGCAGCACTCTATCTTGGGGTGGCAGGATAGATAGGGATGGCAATTCCACACAGCAGTGGTGCTCTTTAGGCCTGGTGTCCTGGTCAGGTTCACCTTGAGGAAATTATATTCTGGATAGTCAAAATACCCTCCATCTTCTTTAACAGATGGATGCAGTATTGTTATGTTGTTATTACATACTGATTTATAAAGCACCTTTCACATACATCACAGTGTTGTATGATCTAATTATGAAACACCTGAGATGGTATAAGAAGTATCCAGGCAAGAAAATTGCTTGAAGCCTGACCTTTAATGCACTAGAAGAACCAGAGGTTTGGAGTGAGTGGGAGGCTCAAGATGAAGAAATCCATCAATCCTGAGTGTGTAGAGGAGCAAGAGCCTACGTACTAACAAAACTTTACAATTAGGAAGTTGCCAAGTGAAAGAATTATGAATAAAATTGAGAAGCTTTCATTAATCACTGCCTCTTCCATACCTCAAAAGCCCATGGAAATCAAGGGGATCTGTGCTCTTGACTTTGCTGGCCCACTGATGTCCCCAGACTGAATAATATGGGTTGCTGTGCCAACCATATTATTATCCTGCTGTATCACATCCCAAATTCAGTATGTATGTGATGACTGCTATCCATATATCTTTGCAACCAGTTTGAGGAAAAATACAAAGTATAATTAAAGTACTTACCTTTTTTTATTCTGCCTTGATTTTTATTTCTGTCTTAATTTGGAAGGTTGCAATTCACTTTCCTGAAATCATCTCCTCAATCTTTATAATTAAACCTCATTTAAATATTTTGGTCACTTTCATGAACTAATTATAGTGACTTACGATTGAGAAGGTGCTTTTATCTTAAGCCTTTACTTGCAGATGCTTAAAACTTTTAGAAAATAATATCCTTTTGGCTTAAAACTTATGTTTGCAGAGATCAAAGCTGACCTGGGTGTGGAAAACAATTCTGCATGAGGCCTTTCTGTCTCTTTTCAAAAAAAATATGAAATGGTAATTTTTCTCCTGCTCCTTTCTTTATTACCTTCACAATTATTGCAACTGCATCACATTATTTCTCCTGGTATTTAGGGAAGACATCTCAGAAGATGGAAGAGGTAAGAAGGAACCAATGTCTTTAGCAATAAATGTGCTGTGCTTTTTGTCTCAAATTCTAAGAAAAAAATACAGTTTGAGGCATTGAAACAATAACAAACCTATAACAGAATTAAAAGAAAATTTTACACAGGATGACTGGAAGGGTTCTCTTCTTCATCACCACAAAAGTTTGATTGTTTTGGTCTTGAACCAAAGACTGTTAACCCTGTGTACTTTTTTGTTGTTAATTTTAACAAACCTTAGGTTCTATGTAATAAATAAACTACTTAATCTGACTTCTGTGGCAATAGAAAGAGGTTAAATTATCTAACTTTACCGGTCACAATAAAAGTTCAAAGCTGTATTGGTATTCTTGATTTTTAGAGAGATCTCCAGCAAAAAACAAGGAGTAAGGATTGGCTGGCATACCATCTTTTCTTTGAGATCTGATGTTGCCCAGCACAAGGACCTGGCTCTCTGACTTCATTTCACTGTATCTAGAAAGTGGCTTAATACATCTGGAGGGTGAGACCTGCCAGTGAACTAATGAGGATGCCCATGGTTTAAGTTCCAAGAGGGTTCAAAAAATACTGGTCAGTGAAAAAAAAATGCAGTCTATATTCACGTCTTTTTAACAGCCTTTGCTCAGCTCCAGAGCTTCAGCCTCAGACCAGGTTATCCGGGTGTCTTAGCCATTTCCTTTGCTTACCAGGAAGAGGGGCTTTTTTTAGCCACAGGTGATTCATTGCAGGGCCTCTTTCCCTGTCCCCAAGCCTTGTAGCATCTCAGCCAAACTGAGGAGCTGTCTTGGGTATCTGCCTTTGTTCTTGAGTTGCCTGACCTATCCTAACATGTCCCTTTTAATTAAATAACACTTGACTTGGTTTAGTAGAGATAATAAAAGATGATGAGGATAGTACAAGGTATCTTTACCTTGCCAAGATGATTTGGGAAAGCTGAAAATCCAATCTGTGTGTCTGAAAAACTCTTCTGCTTGGGGGCTGGAGGGGAAAAAGCATCTTTGTCTTTCCTAACATTGTCCTCTAGGGAAAATCAAAGGTGTCTAGGGTTTTCTTTGTTCTCCCTCTGCCATTCCATCTTCCACTTTCTGGCTTCTTTAACTTCCAATCTCCTTTAAATTGCATTAAAGGAATAGGAGAAACCATTTCTTTTCTCTTTTCGCCTTGGAGCTAAAAGCTTTCTCTTTTCTTCACAGTGCTTGTTAAATGCGATAGACAGACTGAAAGCTTCATAAATCATAAACAAGCAGAGAACCTAAATACAAGTGCAAACTGCAACCTGAGGAAAAGAGACACCCCAGCATGCACATTAGGGCTAGCATCAAGCCCACAGTACTTATTTTAAACTGCACTAGCAGGAGGCAGAGGGCATGCCAGCTCTTTGTCTAAGCCAGGAACCAAAACAAAAGCCAGTGGGCCATGAAAATCAGTTAAGAAATAGCTTTGCAGTGTTATTGCTGCAGACGGACGAGATTTTCACTCTCCAGTTTTGTTTATCCATCTATAATGACCACCTCCTTTTCTTTCTGTGCCTTCTTTGGGCACGATAAGGCTTCTCCATTTTTCATCATGTTGTAATTTGCTCAGGGGTCCCCTGAGTGCAGCAGTAGTGATCTCCACAGCAGTCCAGCAGTGAGAAACACTAGACTGTGATGCTAGTGGATCAGCCTGTGCTCAGGGTTAATGTTGGGGTTCTGTTTGTCTCAGGACATCCTGATTTTCCTCATGCCTGCTTACAATGCTAGGAGCTGTATTGAGCGAGTGATAGAGCTAAAAAAAAAAGAAAAACAATCCTCATGGCCTCAGACATACGCATTCATTGGTGGTAAGTTAATGCAAGACTCAGGAAATTGGCTCCCATTCATCCTGCTGGTGGGGCTCAGCCTTCCCATGGTCAGTGTTCATCCTGAGACAAACTGGGCTCTGCTTGTCCATCTTCCTGAGCAAGTCTGCACAAGGAAGGGAAAAGCCAGCTCAAGCAGGGTGGCACATTATAGATGTACAAAACACTCGCTTGTGGTAAGAGACTTCTCCAGGGTCAAGCTGTTCAGGTATAAGCAATTTATTATATGGGTAGAGGGAGGAAGAGAACCGTTTCTGCTGCCAGTCGTGGTGTACACGTGGTCAGGGAGGGAGAGAGAGTGGAGAGAGGAGAGAGACAGTTTAAGAGCTAAGGGAGAGAGCTTAAGAGAGACAGAGCGAGGGGGGAAGGGGAGAAGTTAGGAGCAAGAGAAGTGTGGAAGTTAAGAGTAAGAGGTTAAGAGCGAGAGTAAGAGTAAGAGTGAGGGGAGAACAAGAGAGTGAAGTTCTTGTTACATTATATCCTTTTCTACACTGAATATTCTAATTCCCAGTAACCAATCACTATGAGACACACCCACTAAAAATTTACATATAGCCTATAAGAACTACTACATTACCATACAGTGTTACATTTTAAACTCTAAAAGCTTTACAAATTCTTCTCTTGCTGCTTTTGACCTTTGGATTCACTGTTGGCAGAAGGGCATTGTTTCATCAACAGAGATTCTCCTTTAGCTGGCTAGGCTATTGTTCTTTGGTTATATAATAACTAACACTCAGTATCTTATGACTCAAGGCTAGTTCTCATTTCTATTTTGATTCCAGGCTTCATATTTTCAGAATCTTTTGCTAAACAATCATATTCATAAGGTTTTCCTGTTTCATCCTCCGCAACAGCACATCTTGTCAATCAAGAATGAGTGTAATGTACAGGCTGGTGTCCTCACCTGTATCTTGACAGTGCACATACTGCTGATCATGTTTTTCTGAAAAAACGTCTCTTTGTGAGGAGCTCTCCTTGATATCAGCAGAGCACATTTCTTTCCTGATGCAGAAGATTCAGTTTGGGTTTGTACTCATAATGTTGCACTCCTTCTCCTTGCTCTAAAAGTGTGACTTCTTCACTTCCCACCTCTTGGAGGTGAAAGGTTTCGAGCCTTGGGTCTGGAAAACACTTTGTCAGGCACTGGCACTACAGAAGTCTCATCCATAACACAATATACTGCCCACTTGTTCCAACTTTATATCCTCATCATTAGCCTTTAAATCTATGGCAGGGGTTTTCTCTTCACTGTGTGGTTATCTAACTTCTTGAATAACCCTTCTATGAGTAGCCTTATCCTCTGCAGAGGGATGGTTTATATCTGTTTATCAACCTATCACTATCCATTATATTGCTCATTCTTATACAGTATGATATTAAATAGGATAGATCTACAATGACACAGACACATTGCTTTGTTCCTGCTGTCCGCATCTAGTCATATTTATATTTTTAGCTTCAATAATTAAGCAGTTATCTACTGTACTAAAGCATATCTGCCTAAGATTCCTTGGATCCCCCTGAGCTGTTTTTAAGAGAAAACCAAAATTGAAGATTGTCTGTCTTTTGATTATTCTAGAATTCAGAAAGGTAACTGTTGTTTAAAAAATTGTACTCTTCATCAGCACAAAAATCAACATAATTTTGTGTTCCTTCAGCAGTGTTTTAATTTGAAAATATACTAAGTTAATTAATTACAGTTTAAAACCAAGGGTTAACTGGTAAGAATGTTTTGCTTTGTTTTACATTCCTCTCCCTGATAACTTTTCTGCTGGTGCTTTGCTTTTACCACCTAAAAAGATGTACCACAGGGCAGCTTTCTTTTCCCACCACATCCCTAGGCAATGGTTGGAAAAAAAAATTCTGTCTTTTGCAGCAAGTTTTCCTTTGTCTTCCCTCTTCATTCTTTTGCAATTTTAACAAACCTGCTTTCTCCCCACAGGCTGCCTATTTCAGGTACACTCTGAAAATGGTGTGTCTCAATTTTGCTCCTAGAAATCTTGACTTGACAAATGCTGCTCCTTCCTGGTATCCAACACAACCTTTAATAACTGACAAGAGGGGTTAACCTTTGGTCTGGGGAGTAAAAAGTTATAAATCAGTTGCTGTTCCAAAGGGCTGAGTTTACATCAGGAGTTTCACTTTTTTCCTTTTAGAAAAAAACCAACCAAAACCAGAACAGATAATCTAATACAGCTGTGGCTGGGAGGAAACAAGACATTTGTAACAGCTTTTAAAGCATTAAAATGGAAGCACGCTAGGAACAAATACTGTGTTTATGTTCTGAGGCTAAAACATGACAGTTCTGAAAGAAGAGATTTACTGAATCAGGTTTGATGCCGTAAAATAATGAGAGAGTAGGAGCTTCCAGGGGAGGAGGGGGAACAGAGTTAGGGTATGTGGCCTCATTTAGAGAAAACATAAATGTGCACAGAGCAGAAAGGAATTGAACATTTAAGCCTTGGTTTATTTTCATGGACGAAAAAGCTCTGTAAAGTTAAACATTTATCAAGATGGCTCTTACTGATGTGGTCATGCTGCACCTAGACGCTGCTTGGGTTCAGAGGATTGAGTCATGACAGTGGGATGCTGAACGGTTCCCTGTAGGGGTTCCTGTAGGAAGAGAGGCCACAACCCCCCAGGAGGAGGAGGTGGAAGAGGATGAAAGGATGGGCTTTGTGTTGAGTGCCAGTAGAGGCAGAAACTCTAACTGGGGCTTGTCCTGGGTGCAAGACAGCTGTGTTGAATCCATTTATGTGCCTCAGATCCTACGATCCAGTCAGGCAAAGGTTGTGCCCCCAGCCTTTAGGCTATATAGACCCTTCTATATGAAATGCTTTCATAAATTCCCATAGCTAAGTCAGCTGTGTCCTCAGCTTCCTGGAGATCCCCATCAGCAAACTGGGGAAAGCAGGCATACTGCTGCATCTGACCAGAAAACCTGCATCTGACCAGAGTCCTTCTGGAAATGAAATAAAACTGCAATTTATTTTTTCGTAAGAGAGAGAAAGAGATTTGAATTACTCTTTTCTAATTTCTGAACACTTCTTCTGAATTGCTCTGCAGTCCTCCTAAGAGGAAAATGCACCAATAGCTCTACCCAAAAACTAAGTGATATGTGTTCACTTTTCTTGTTCAGTACTATTAGTCTTGATCCATATCTCCTTCGGTGCTATTGTATCAACACAGCATCTTTTTGCTTTTGCCAGCAGGAACATGTGAGTTGGCCAGAGGAGGCAAATGGTTTGTCAAGGCTGTTGTTCAGGTGTCCCAGCTCAGTCATGGCACACACAATGTTTTCATGTCCTTCATAAAGCCACAAAATACCCATAGTTTGGAAGGAAAGAGAAATTGTTGAAAGGAGTGGTGGATAAGCACTGAAAGACTCTGGTCCCCGAGAAGCAGAGAGCCATTCAACCATGGATAATGACCACAGCACAGATGACAAGATAAACACAGGATATGAGATTGAAGTAGACATGCAACATTTAAAAACATCCTCCCAACAATGCTAGCTGCTACATTCATTCATTAAACAGTGACAAAAATGCTATTGAAGGAGGGAAAAAAGGAAATTGGAGTTAAATGGGCATATACAACTGCCTCATGTATCCACATGAAATCACACATGCTGATACATTTATCACATATTATCATATTTAAGATATTATCACATATGTTACTCATTACCTTGCTCTTGTTCAGCCAGAGGCATGTTATGCATACACACACATATTTTTCCACAGAACTTAATTCAGTACTGTAATGCACTTTTATGTTCAAGACACATAGGCTAAATCTTGACATTTCTAGGTGAAGTTCAGGCAGTGGGAACTAAAATCACAAGTTAATACTTAAAGAATTTTTATGCAAATTATATTCCTAGAGCCAGGAGTGACTCAACCAAGCCACGGTAGTCCTGTGATGTGTCAAGTCAATATTCACTGAGTGTGTGAAAAGTACCCAGGAAGAATTGTATTCCACTCCTGTTTTAGATGGAAGTAGACAACTTGTTGTCATTTACATATAAACACTATATACTTCTCACCCTTGGAACAGTCATGCAATTCATATTCCATCTCTGAAACGTTATTTTCATTACATCATACTGATGATGCCCAGATATCCCATAGTACCCTTTCCAAGAAACATACACCAGATCTTCCATTTAGTATTCTATACTGAAAATACTTTCAAGTTTAATGCTACCTTTATGGGCTAGGTACATAAGTGATCTGATGATGACTAGGAGATGGTTCCTATCAACTGACTATATTGGCTTATTTTTGGAGAAACTTTGCCCAGAATGAAATAACTATTTTCATTTTCCACTGTTGGTACTTCAGTGATGACAGCAGAAAGGAGGATAGCTTGGGCAGTTAAACATTTACCATAACCTGCTCCAATGTTCAGGCTTTTGAGGAGAAAAGCAGTTCCAGAACACAGTCTAGGGAGAGAGAGTGGTATGGGGGGAACAAACCAACCAAAACCCAGCAGCAGTGCTTCTTCTGATAGCAAGGGATGACCTTAGATGCCAGACAATCTGAATATATCTTGAAGTTTAATAGAATGTGGAAAGGTTCAGCTTGCTTATTATCCAAAGCTGTTAAACCCTACACAGTTATGGGAAAGCAGTTGGGATTGCATTCCTCTTTGACACCTCCACTAGCCTAGCTGCCTTTTATAATTTGTATTATGGCAGCATATTACCATATCAGAGAAACTTATAGCTCAGATGAATGTTTTTTGACTTAATAATATTTAATTTACTGCAAGAAAGACAAGGTCAAAACAGATTTCTCACATCTGTACCCATTAAGGATTTCAGAATGACCAAGGATGGGAAATTGGAGGCACAGTCTCTATAGATAGTCTGTCTTCAATATGAAACGTTTTTCCTCATATCTGATATGAATGTCTTTTGCTTCTGTTTCTGTCCACCATGTCTCCTCTTTCCATACACCACTGTGAAGAGACTGGTTCTGTCTTCTTGATATGTAGGAATACTGGTGAAGAGGACTTGGCTACATTTTATTTTCATGGTGGACATAAATAAGCAGAGAGTAAAGCTGAGCTATGGAAAATACAATCAGAAAGCTCTTGTGCTTTTTGTATCAATTGCAGATCATATTAGAAGCTGTGAGTATAAGAAGGCTTTCAGCTGCTCTTTCTCAGGAAAACTATATGTGCTTATACTTCCCATCAAAAACATGTCAGGAGCTCTGTACAATGCAGCAGGGATGATGCAGTTATGTATTTCAGGGCATAAAGGCAATAATATATGCTAGATAGAAAGAAAATGCTACTGCATTGTTGCAGTAATACCAATTAAGAAAAAATCACAGCATGCTTTACTCTGTCTTTTTTAAAGGTGATGGGGGTACCTCACACTTTTTCCTTCCTTTGAAAGCTGTCCTGCCAAAGATAATTTGTTCAGAGTTAATCTAATTGAAAGCAGGGCTGGAGGTCCCATTGTTTGTGTTATGACACACAGTATTTTATAAGATGCCCTGGACAGAGAATGCATTGTAATCTACCTCAACACATACTGCAGTTTAGTACTACTTCAATAGCAAAACTGGTCTGAATCTCCCTAGACAAGGAATTACTCTTGCAGTTTTTTCATTGCTCCTGGATGAAGGACATCTTTGAGGAAAATGCCAAAACCCACTCAGTGGAGAAAGGCTTATTGCCTCTGAGAAGTAATCTGGAGGATCTAAGGAACACACTGAGAGGAGAGCAGCCTAAAGACACTCAAACAAAGCACTAGTGGAAGGACCTGGGTGAATATATTAGGACAGAGGAATGTTGCCTTCAATCTATATTTGTCCACTCAAATCAGTGGCTGGAGGACTCAATTATTTTCTGTATGAACAATATTTATGTTGATAGGAGAGAAAGGAGTCCTGAGGCAAAGTGCATACCTTTATCATGGAGTGTTTTCTACCAGCCAGAAAGCAAATAAGGGGAGGGATAAACACGGTGTCTTTTGGATCTGTGCTTGACAGACAGGTTTCTTGTCCTCTAATTGCTGTTTGCAGCATACAGACACCTGAGGCAGCTGTGGAAAATCACAAGAAGAAAGGCTTTTATGTTCTACAAGGGCATTCAGAGAAGCATTCAGCTTGTGGGTTTAGGTACAAAGTCTAAAATAAATAGGAAGCTTATTTTTAACACATTAGGTGGGCATCATGAGTCCAAAGAATGAGCTGCAATTTCCAATGTGTTTGTGACTGACAGCTCTGGTGAGGGTCAGTGCACAGTCCAGATATGAGTCCACTATGAATAGGTGTGACACAGGGCATATTTTCAGCATCCATGACAAAGTCAATGTATGTACTTTCTCTTTAAGCCAGCTTAAGCAACTGCTATGGTAGCTGGAGTCAAGAAAACAAGATTCTTTACTTAAATCATCTTTGAATTTTTTTGAGTTTCACCAGTTTCCTGGTTAGGGGTGAGGCAGCTGAAACTCAGTTCCTTGCTCTAGGTAATGCTGTGCCAAACTTCTAAGCTGTTTTATGCCTTACTTTCTCAGTCTATAAAAGGGGGAATGCTATGTGAATAAAATCTATGATAAAAGAGAGGTATGATGGAGAGAGTTTTAATTATTCAGTTTTGCAATGCATAATGACAGTCTCATTTTCTTTATTTCTTCAAATGCCACTCAGACAGCAACAATGAGCAGCAATAGAGCTGTTCAGTGTCTTTATTGAGCTGCACGGATGAAAGGCTACTGACTTATTCAGCCTTTGTCTGGCACATCCATAGGACTTTTCCCAGGACTGCTTAGAGAAGAGACATAGGTGTTCTCTGTATCCACCTTCCATTCCTTGGAGGAGCTGGGCTGGGCCTCATGCAGTGTAAAAGCAGGCTCCAAAGATGATCCAGGTGAGCAGTTCCTTCGTATAATGGCTCAGAGCAGCAGGTTGCCTGGGATTGCAGGCCTGAGCCTGCAAATTTGCCAGGATGGAGATTGCAGAGTCTCTCTGGAAGGTCTGTTCTGGTGCTTAACCACACTAATTGCTAACTCTTTTCCCTCATCTCTGCTTGCACACTTTCTTAGTTTTGGGTAACTTATTCGGGGTGCCAGGACTGCCAGTTATATTTGAACATCAGGACTTAAATAATGTTTTCTTCCTCCCCAGAGGTTTGTGCAGTTCCAGGCTATGTCCTGTCACTGGGATGTTATCTGTGTACAGGGCAGAATAGTGTTGCCATGAGCTGGAGCTGATCAGGCACCAGAACTAGATTCATCAATGGATTCATCAGATGAAGTCATCAGAATTGGATTAATCAATGAGGTGCTCTGGGATTTAGTAGTGTATCTTGTAAAAAAAAGAGTGAGGGAAAAGATTATGAACAGTTACCCTGGCCTATAACAAGCCCTCTCTCAATCTGGCTGCTTCCCATGAACCTCTTGTGTTGCCCTGAGTCTATGTCCCAAATTGGGTCCTCTTGTAATGTTAAAGAAAAGCTTTTGTTTTCCAGTTTCTTGACATGGGCATCTTTTTTAGAAAGACCTGATTTTTTATATTTGCTGCTGGGGGTGAGGAATTTTCCTTTTGTTTTTTTCTCTCCTGGAATTTTGTCCCATCTGTTGCTAAGAGACAATAATGGCAAGTACTTACGAGAAACAAAAGAAATGGCCAAGGCAGAGGCAGGGTGGAGCTGGCTACTCCATCACCTGGGGTTTTTCTCTTGGGAAGGGTGAGATTTTGGCCAGGTGGTGAGGGGCCCGGGCTCTGCTCCTCACCCTCCTCACGCAGCCATCACCGCCTGAAGGAGCGGCTGAGCCCGCACCACAGCGCCCCCTGGTGGCGCGGGGGACCATTGCACCTGCCGTGCCTGGCTGGGAGCCAGCAGCGCCCCCTCCGGCTGCCACCGGAACTGCAGTGAGCGCCTGCAGCCCAGAGAGGCTGGGACTGGGCTCTGGTGCTGTGCGTTTGCCTTGTTTAAATACACATACCAGTAAAGAGCTGTTATTCCTTTTCCCATATCCTTGCCTGAAAGCTCCTTAGTTTCAAATCTTTAATTCGGAGGTTCCCACCTTCCTTGGCATCTTCCTTTGTCCTTCAAACCAAGACATTTGTCATTAATGTTTTCAAGCCATCAGTGGAAACTCTTTAAATCCATACAGTTTCAGTGATTGAATGCCACAAGTTTTAGAGTTTCTCATTCAGTAATTTACAACCAAATGTAGAGGAAGGGAAAGGAAGGGATGAGCGGAGCAGAGAAGTCACACTGGGGAATCCCTGAGCATCCATACACAGAAAAATCAGGCTGAGCTCATCCCACTGTAGTCGTGAGGGAATGAGCAGGATCTCTGACAGGAGACTTAGAAGTACCTCATATTTCTGTGATTGATTGTACACAATCTCCACTCATCCCTTCAATACCTTGCCTCCAGAATATCTTAATTGATTCTCTAATCAACAGTGTTTATTTTAGCTTTGCATATACCATTTTCCTACATTACCAAGGATCTGATTTTTGAAACAAGCTCTCTTCCCTTTAACAAAATCTGAAAATGACATTGCAAAAATAAAAAGACCTGTATATGCAGAGCTTTGCACTTAAGGGTTTAACCATGGGCCAAGTGCTATGATAATCAGAAAGTTAGGGCCAAGGAAACAATAAAATTAGGTAAAGTGCAAGAATGTGGTAACAGAGTTTATTAAAGTACATGCCACTTGGACTTAATCAGGAAATTTGTTTATTCAGGACATCTCTTGGAGCAAACCTAATTTAAGCCTAATGACATTTAATAGACATAACTCTGGCTTGGTGAAGATGATAATTCCATTTAACTAGGATGCCTCCAGGTGATGCAATGGTGTTTGTGTTTGTCTGTGACAACTGCAGGCTGGTTCTGACTGTTTATATACCCAGCAGCAGCCTTCAATCTCTGTCTAGCTGCCAGGCACTAAGGCAGCCCAAGAAAAAAGGTCTGAAATTCCTTCAATGCAGCTTATTTTGGTAAAAACCATAACGTATTCACTTGTCCCCAGCAATGTTAGGTGGTCTCTTGGCTTCTGTCTCCCTGTGTGCTTCTCCCCAGGTGGGCTCTATTCTTGGCCACCTTCACAGCATCCTCCCCTAATGTCCCAGGACCCATTCCATGTGTATAAGTTTTCTGCAGAGTTTCCTGAAGGGTGACATGAATATTGCAATAGCATCTGGTGTCAGATGACAACTCAGGCTCATCAGGATGAAGGCCATCCACAGAGGTGTCCTAGAGAAGAGACTTCTAAGGCAGATTGCCAATAGCCTCTGTTTTAGTAATAGAGACTTTAACCTTCATAGCTCTTTTGGAGCCACTGCTGTTGAATTAACAGCCTCTGTGTTTGTCTATGCTCTCTCTGCAGCACCAGCATCCAGCTTATTACTGAAAAGTTCTTTGGAATATCTTGAATAGGAAAGTGTCCAAGAAAGCCAAATTTCAATCTTTTATAACATCTTTCTCAGTCCCAAGGGAGGGTGTTTGTGAAGAAAATTGGCCATTTCAGTTCCTTCAATAGGACTCACTACATCCACAAAGCATAATGCTTAGATCTTGTCTGCCCACAGAAGTGGCACTGATTTAAATAATCAGGTTTTAAATTAATTTAACTGAACTGGTGCAACCTTCTTACGTGGGCTTTAAGTCAATTTTAAAAGAGCCTTTTATCCTTATTGCTCAAGGGTAGAGTCAGATAATCATAAGTGATTGAGTTAGAGTGTGTCAAGAAGTTATTGTCTCTTCAGATGAAGGCTACTCTCCTGTCTGCTGGAAATGTCATACTACACCTCCCCAATCCACCTTAGCTGGAACTGAGCCTCTCACACACTGCACCCCCTGACCTTGAAGGTGTTCTCAGTTCCCTGCACTGCAATTAAAAAAATTAAAACTCGTGGCTTTCCATGACTAAATCCTTGGCTTTCTGGCCTCTGCGGTGAAGCAGCATCAAAAAGAGCAGGGAGAGTGATTTCATTGAATAGCAGCAGTAGGAAGAGGCACCTTTAAAAAAAATTATAAACCAGAACAAAGTAAATAATATTAAAGAATTGCAGATGTCTTGATTACCATGAAATTTAACTATATTTTATTGGTACAGAATTTTTTTTTTTTTTTTAAAAGAAACTTACAACATAACATTCATGAGGTGCATGAAGGGAGGAAGCCAAGAGAAAAGGATACGCAACCAAAGATGTATGTGCACATTCTGTGGGTGTTTCCTTTCCTCAATGCTCGGGTACCATTTAAAAGGGGGTGTGATGCTCATAAGGCTTATGCTCTTGAATTAGTGCTGGAAATGTCACTGCATACAGTGCAGAACACCTGTGAAGAGGAAGGTGTCCTGGTAAAACACAGGCAAAGGAGTACTATGATGAGAGAGACACGCAGTTGAGGAAGGAAAGAATTTTAATAGCATCATGAAAACTGGTAATAGTGGTTACAAAGAATCCCACCTCAAGTGAGACAGATGCTGATATTTGAGTTTTCCACATGTTCGGTTGCATGAGCAAATGAATCTCTCCTGAACTTTTCAAAATACTGCATTTCTAAATAGATGTGTTAATTTTTCTCATTTTTAAACTATAATTTACGTTCTGCTCTAAACCAGAAAGGCCATCTTGACCTCTTAAATAAAACATTTTAATTGAAAAGAAGCCGACATGTTATGCCAAGGGAAAATGCCAGAGGAGCTAGCCTTTTTCCGCACAAAGCTTCATTTTGGTGAATCAGCATGTTCTGACAAGAATTTATACAAAATATTCCTGTTCTGCTCCAGGCCTGAATGCTGGTTCTTTACTGCAGCTTCTTCAATGCTAATACAGCAGATCATATCCAGCTTGCTGGATGTATTTGGCTGATAGCTAAGAGTGTGCTCCTGTAATAAGTCACATAAAAATGGGGGGCTTGCACAACCTTCAGCATGGTGGGACATTCATCTGAAATATAAGGAGACACAGGATTTTAGTCATAAATATATATATGTGCGTATATATTCACATAAGGGCATATGTATACATGCTTGAGTATGGGTATATATGGGTGGATTAGGCTGGCTTTGCATTTGTAGCTGAGTTTCTACAAGAATAATGGAACTGCCTCAATTTTTTTCTTTAATTTACCTGAACAAAAGGAATACCTGCATTCTCACCCCAGGTTAGGAAACACTAGAACTACTAGAGACTGTCTCTCCCAGCCTCTAAAGAAGAACCTCCTAACACTGAAGAAGTTCTCATTGGATGTGATCTTCCTGACACTCAGCAGCTCTGTCAGAGCAATATTTCATTGGAACATTATTATGCACAGAAGTGCACACTCAAGCCATTTCTGTTTACTCAGAATAGTGTTTACTGAAATATGTTCTGCAGTTTGCCGTTCCTTACGGAAGATAATATTGTATATACAAGAGCAAATTGAATATATGCAGTGCAGTAATTGCCATCATGCCCAGCAATTTGATGTGTTTGAATACTCAAGATAGATAAGGTTTCTCTAAGGATTACCCCTCAGCACATTCACCAAATTTAATTTTGTATTGTTACTTACAATTTCTCCTAGCATATTACTCATTAAAGAAAAAAAAAATTTGCTGTAAACACATTATTTGAAAAAACGTTGCACATGCTTCCCACAGTCTCTACACTTGGGATCTTTGGAAAGCAGTTTTATTTTTCTTCCATGCAGTAATGGGTTCTGTCACTGAAGAGCAATCCAGGGCCATTATTCTAGAATGGGGCTTGGGGGAACCTGAACGCTGACTATGCAAATCCACACCCTTCTTGTACTTTGAATACCCTGATGTATTTGTTCAGTATTTGGTAAAAGAATTAGGTGCTAAAAAAACTGACCTAGTTACCAGATCCTGCTGGGAAACAGTCTGAAGAGCAGTCAGCATTTAAATGAAGATATGAAGGAGTATCTATGTGAAAGGAAAGGCTTATTAAAACAAATCAAAGCAAAAAAGACAGGATTTCTCTGTGATTCATATGGGATTCTGATGCATCATGGCAAGAAGCAGGAAAAAAAAACCACAATGAAGACAAATATAGGTAAGTTTGTCTGGGCAAAGGTTGTGTTTCAGCCCTGGTATGAGAGCATTTGCTATGTATACACATGTACTGACCTCTCCAGCATCACTCACTGCTTCCCCATGGCCCTATTTGTACTCCTCCCTCAATACCCCTCACACTTCGTTGGAATTCCAATTCTGTTGTTTCCTTCTTTTCACACAGCCTTTCATCTCTCTGTCTTTTCATCCTGGAGCCCCAGATTTACCTGAGGAGTTAGCACTATGAACGAGTACCCGTTAAGAATGATATCTATTAAAAACCTTTTTTTAAAAATCTGAGATCTAGCTGATTGCAGCAGTGTAGGTGTCAGACTATGTAAAGCATAAAATTTAATGACCCCACAGAAATATTTCAAAATAACATAGTGTACTCAGTATTCACCATTTCCTTCTGGGGAAGATGGAAGAAGAGCAAACTGCAGGTAACAGGCAGACAGCATCATCTGATGGGCCACCAGGAGGGATTTGTATATAAGTCAGAGGAATGTAAGAACTGTATGAACTGGAAAGCAGAGGGGAAGTGCTGCTTTCACAGTTTCCAGTAGTTTCTATGTCCCTTGTGTTTTGACCCACTGATCTGCATTGTTCTTGCACCAGTTTCATTATCAGGAGGTCCTGCTTGGGCCAGCTCCATCCAGCATGTTAAGACAGCATGAGAGTTTTTCTCTCTTGTCCTCCCTTCCTCCTTTCCTGATTCAAGTAAATCCACTTTCATGTTCTTTCTGGTTCTGGTTACTGGCTTTGAAGTCCCCTTCTTTTTCTTCCTCCCTCCCCTCTCCCTCCTCCTGAGCCTTCCTGACAGGAAGAAAAGAAGAGAAGGCTTTTACAATAAACAGCAAGAGAGTTTTATGGCACTAATCAGCATTTGCAAATGAAGATTAACAAAAAGTGCAAACAAGCCTATGTGATAACTCCACAGTCTGACCTAATCTTAATGAAATCTACCAGATCTATTTATATAAATAAAAATGAATTTTCTTGCTTTCAACATGGTGCAATTTGCGCATGTAGATTACAAGTGACACACACAATTGTTTTCCCTGCGTAAGTTCCCCAACTTTAAAGAGCTTACTGACAGCTCCCTGCAAAGTGAAGACATGCAGCTGACAGAGCTGTCTCAACTTTATTCAGCCCCAGCAGGAGGGCTCCCTTGCTTTTCTTTTAAAAATCCATTCCATTTAATTCCTTGCTTCCCTGAGGACATCAGGCAAGACTAAATGCTGAGAGGAGGGGGGATCTCTGTAAGCTGGCCTGATGGCATGCAGTGGAATAAGGACAGAGAGGGATAATGTCTGAAGAGCTGTGGGATTTCCCATTTGGAAGTGTGACTTGACCTCACAGTTTTTTGCATATTACTAACAAGGACTGAGCACTGTGCACATAGAAATGTATATTTAACTTAAAAACATTTAAACTGAACAATCTAGTAAAGCTCTGACACTCTAGCCACATATGAGGCAGAAGGACCAGAAGGGAGGAGCTGGTAGCTGAATCAGGAGACATCACCTTGAGGGAAGATGCAGTTGCCTTGTGCACAAAAGAGTTCACATCTCACTTTGTAGGAAACTTGCACATTATAGGTGTCCATCTACCCAAGCTAATATATGATAAGGTGAATAGAGAGCAAGGGTTTAAAACTGAGGGCAAGGAGGTCTCTAAAGACCAGCACTTACATGTAATTGCACAATTCTCTCCATCACTGTTCCCCAGAGGCACTCCAAAAGCCTATGAAAGTCAGACTTCTCTGGTTACTTTATCTCAATTCCACATGTTTGTTACAACTTCAACTGTAGTCTGCTTATCAGAGTCTAGGAATAGTGCTTAAAAGTGTTCTTTAAGTTCTACAGAGAAAAAAAAGGCTCTTACCCTTTCCTTTGACAGGTACCAGCAAATTAAGTAGGAAAGATACTGAGAAGTAAATAAAGTGGTTGCAACCTTTCCCAGCAGTTGCTTTTGACTGCTGACACCTTAATATCTTATGAACTAGTGAATGGAGTTCAAGGGGAAGGAGATGGTGGTAAGAATGCCATGGAAGGCAATCATTTCACTGCAGACATTTTAGCATCTTGCCTGCTGTTCTGCCTGCTCGTACGTGGCAGACTTCTGCTAATTTGGTTTGACAATAAACTTTGAGAACTGTCAAGTGCTGAGATATCTCTGCATATCTGCATTCATGTTTACTTATTGTAACCCGTCAGATAACTTTCCATCCCACAGGTTAAGAAGAAAACCTACTTTTCCACTTGGTATTGCCCTTGCATCATTCATGATGGGCTTTCATGGCAAATTAAATTTTGAAGAGTCACAAGACATTTACCACTGCATTTGCCTTTCTTTCATAGACAGCTACTGCTTATTGCTGTGGGATACCCATCTGCTTCTCTAGAGATCTGCCTGCCATATAGTTTTCCCCTATCTTCATCTGCAATATTTATGCTTACCATTTTTGTGCATTTGTGTATTTATTTCTATTCCCTCTGTCTTTTCTCATGCATGTGTTTATGTAAGGGAAGAGCAGTATGTCACTCTCTGTCTTCATGCATCAGCAAAACCAACTCAGTTCCTTGAGACGAGAAACATGAAGAATGTTGTATCATCATATGTATCTATGATTTCCAAGAAGTCTTGGAAATCATAGGTACATATACAACATATTCAAACACTCATTACAGAAACCAGCTGTAACCCTCAAGGGGAACCAGGTGTATAGGTGGCTTTTTGTTCTCATGAAAACCTGTTTCAGGGTCTCTGACCCTTCCTCTGAAGACACCAGGGGCCTAAAAACCTCTCTAAGTGAAGAAAAATGTAAGCATCCACCTGCCTGCCTACTCCATGGGAAGGTGGAAGCAAAAGAGCCAGTTGGACAGGACTACCCAGCACAGCAAGGTGGTGAGGAGACACATGGGTTCAGGCTCTTTGTGAGAAATATTTGATATATATTTTGCCTGTGGGAATTACAAAGCAAGCAAAAAGCTAATTTTGGTACTGATGTCATAAAATCCAAGGTCAGTCCTAAGACTTCAAGTCAATAGAAGGAACAAAATGAAAACAAGCCACTGGCAAGGACTACACTGGTCACTAAAAGTATGAAGAAGCTATATTTTCACCAGCTCTGATGAACATTGCTATTTCATGTTCATTAGTTGTGATGGCTTTAATCATATAATGGCTGTTTACATATATAGTGGAGGTATTATTGCTGCCTGGAGGTGGATAGTACAAAATCAAGAGAAAGGAGAAAATCTGAGCTCCCTATTAAAATACATCCCATAGAAGTTGACATTTATGAGGGGAATTAGGAAAGATACGGGCACGGTCCTTTGGAAGAGAGGAGAGAATAAAAATTGCAATTGTTTTATCTGCCTCCTTGAATGAAAGCAGAGAATGAGGCAAACTAGTGGGTAGCAGAGGAAAAAAGGAGGATGCACGAGATTTCACCCTGTTTTTGGTTGCATCCTCAGCCAGTTCATATGAGACTGTTTAGACATACAGATGGCAACTTCTACACATTTGTTTCCCTGGACACTGGTTTTCAAACTATGGATCTCTGATCCCTAACAAATATAGTTAATGTCTCTGGCACAGGGGATGTAAGAGCTGCTTATACGCCTAAAAATAGTCCAGACATCATGGACTACAGATTGAGAGCTGCTGCACAAATGCATACTTACATGTAATATTCACCATCACTACTTTGTAGAAATAAATGAATGTTTAGCCTCCTCCCTGACATCTCTCCAGAGTAAAAAGAAATCATTCAATTCTTGCTTTCAAGTTTTCAACAAATGGAAGGTAGATTTAGAAGACATAGTAAGCAGCTACTTCAGTGCACACCCAGAAGAAATCTGTTACAGGAAAATTGCAAGTTACTGCCTTGGGCACAAGAATCTGACATGTCAGTCTCCAGAAATGAAAACACACTCCTGACATTCAAGCTTTCCCTGAAACATACGCAGTGAGATTTTATCTAGTACTAGCAACACTTTTTTAAAGCTTAATGCTTAACAGATATAATCACTTGTAATCACCTTGTAAAGAGAATTTGTACTAACTCACTACCAAATTATTTCTCACTAATTCAGTATCATGGATGCTGGTTTGTATCAGCTGACACTAAGTGGGACAAAAATGTTCAACATCAATGAAAAATGAGTGATTAACTACTCTAAATAGCACTTACATCCAATTTCTATACAGCATTGGCTGTCTTTTCACTTAACAATCAGTGTGTAATTCAAGGCTTTCAAAATATACCTGCACACCAGAGATTCATGGAACCACTAAGTGGGGCAGAAAAGCACAACTACCTCCCTTTTTACCACTGAAAGCTGGAAAAATATAACTGCAATTTGGTTTATTTAAGGGCAGTTTTCAACAGCTACAGGTTGCTGTAAAAT
The DNA here is from genome assembly GCF_030490865.1 of Poecile atricapillus. Taxonomy (NCBI): domain Eukaryota; kingdom Metazoa; phylum Chordata; class Aves; order Passeriformes; family Paridae; genus Poecile; species Poecile atricapillus. The sequence continues at coordinate 24,384,382 of NC_081289.1, read as the reverse complement.
TGAGTAAGGTGCAAAGGTCAGGAACAGAAAGTTATAGTGAATGGGGTGACATCAGACTAGGGACCTGTCACTAGTGGGGTTCCACAGGGCTCCATTCTTGGTCCTGTGCCCTTCAATATCTTCATAAATTACTTAGATGCAGGACTGGAAGGGATACTGAGTAAGTTCACAGATGATACAAAACTGGGAGGAGCTGTTGCCTCTGTTGAAGGTAGGAGGGCCCTGAAGAGAGCCCTTGATAAATTAGATGGCTGAGGAATCACCAGCTGTGTGAAGTTCAACAGCAGAAAGTCATGGATTCTGCTCCTGGGATGGGACAACCTTGGATGTACAGACAGACAGGGGAATGGGATGCTGGAGAGCAGTGCCATAGAAAGAGACCTGGGAGTCCTGGTTGATGGCAAGTTGAACACGAGCCAGCAGTGCCCTGGCAGCCAGGAGGGCCAACCCTGTCCTGGGGGCATCAGACCCAGCATGGCCAGCCAGGCAAGGGAGGGGATTGTCCCCTCTGCTCTGGGACAGCCTCACCTCCAGTGCTGGGGGCAGTTCTGGGTGCCACAAGAAAGATATTAAACTATTTGAGGGCATAAAAAATAGTGCCACAAAGATGGTGAAGGGCCTTGAGAAGCCATATGAGGATTGGCTGAGATCAATTGGTCTGTCCAGCCTGGGAGAGACTGAGGGGAGACCTCACTGCAGTTATAACTTCCTCATGGGGGGAAGAGAAAGGGCAGGCACGGATCTCTTCTCTCTGGTGAGCAGTGACAAAACCCAGGGAATGGCCTGAAGTTGTGTCAGGAAAGGTTTGAGTTGGATATCAGGAAAAGGCTTTTGGTTGGGTGCTGGAACAGGCTCCCCAGGGAAGTGGTCACAGCACCAGCCTGACAGAGTTCAAAAAGCATTTGGACAATGGTCTCAGGCACATCTTGGTGCTGTGCAGGGCCAGGAGTTGGACTCAGTGATCCTTGTGGGTCCCTTCCAACTCAGCATATTCTGTGATTCTGTGATTCTGTGAAGGTTGCTGATGTTTTGTCTTCGATTCAAAACTCACATTAAATGAAAGGCACTGAAAAACTTCTTTCTGCCTCTCATCTCTTCACCATTTAACCAAAGTTCATGAGGCTTGTTTATATTCTGGATGAGTCAAGAATTTCTTGTTCAAAGAGGAAAAAGTCCATGCTTTACTTTAGGGGGAAAAAAGTCAAAGACCAAAGTATTTTGGCACAAAACCAAACAATAAATACTATTTTTGCAAAGTCATCTGAGAATTGGTTTAAATCCCTTGATGTCCCCAGCTTCTATGTAGGAAGTTCACTGCTTGAGCCACACCTATTATCTAGTGTCTGTGGTTGTGGAAGTGTGGGAGCAAACTTCTTTTGTGAGTTAGATGATGACAAAAGAAGACCAACTACAGCATGAAATATCACATCAGGCTACTCAAGCAAAAAGCAAAAGAAGCCAGGTTTAAAGATATTTCATACACACCCCTGGCATACTCCCAGAAGCAGATGTGGGTATTCTTATAATATAAGGTCCCATATTTCTGCTGAAAAAAAAAAGTTTTGCAATACAATTTCTGACTATGGGTTTCAGCCATTAAGATGAGTCACCCACCTCATACACAGGTATCTATTAATATTTTAATTGATATAAGGACTGTTTGAAACGCTAATGAATTGGGATACATGTAGCAAGCTTCTATTTACTTATGTGGAGACCTAGCTTTATGGGTATCACATTCTTCTTCTGGGTTTTTTAAGTGGGAAGGGAGTAAATTTTGCTTTAACAAAGCCACAGACATTTTTCAAAAGTTTTTTTGTGTAACACATGTTCTCGAAATTTTCAATGTAGGCTCACAAAAGTAAGTGAATGAAGTTTTCTGATGTAATGAATGTGTTTCTAATAAACATCTCATGAAATTCACATGTGCAGCATACAGCATAAAGCTCTGTAATCATCTGACAGATACATTTTGGGGTGTTTTTTTGTGTATCCCTTCTTGCTAAAGCCACAATTGCTTGTTATCACTGCTATGCTGTTTGCTTGGTTCAATGAGGTTTTCAAGCTGGATGACGTCAACGTGGTGATGATAGAAGATGCATCAGGATGAAAAACTCCTTTTCTTCGCTCCTAAATATCTCTTGAGTACTCCCTTGATGATCTGAGACTGGGAGACCAACAGGAACCAATGAGGAAATGATTGTGTGTCTCAGAGCACGGTGGAGTTAACAGAGGGGTCACTTGCTCCACCCACTGGTGAAAGCTTATGTGCCGCTGTGATTATAAAAAATCCCTATGTATTAAGGAACTAATACAGACTTGGTGCTGGCTTGTGACTAAAAGAACAGCTGGCTGCAAGGAAGCCAAGCTCCCTCTCCAACAGCAATACAGACTGTTGCTGTCTATTCTCGTATTTTGTGACTGCAGAAGCCCATAGTATCAGTGACAAACTCAATAAGCTATTTCAGATCCCATCAGGCAGCTCTGCTGTTTCCAAATTTCCAGGGGATAGCTTCCAAGTTCACCAACCCTCTCCTCTTTTCATGCAGAGTGGGAGGGATGAAGACCTTTTGAATAAATCATATTTGAAGTTTCTAGGCCAAACCACTCATGAGCTGTTGCATGTCAGAAGAGCAAGAATTACTTCAAATTGTTTCATATATGATTGACACCAAAAATTTCAAGCTCCCTATTTCACAAGCTGTTTCTCTGCTTTTCTTGCAGTGTACCCACAAATAAATCATCCCCCTTCTGGAGACTATACACGTGACAAACTTTTCAGAATATGAAGTGAGACAAACTCTAAATTCTCGGAAATTCTGCCAGTGAGTGCTTTGGAGGTGCCTTCATATATTATCTAATTAATGGACTTTTACTTTTAAATTAAACTGGCACAGAATAAATAAATTCTCGCTACAATCTTAATTATGCAGAGGTTACTTCTCACTAATCAAAATCTTGACTGAAGCCCAAGTATTCACAATAGGTCATCATGATCTGAATCAGTGAGTTGTCACAGGTGGGATGCTAAATTGTCCTTCCTTCATTACATTTAATGAAAATGTGTGTGCTGAGGAAATTGCTTTGAATAGAGATGAACAATTAAGAGAATCAAATGTATGTAGGCAAGGGGGGATGGAAAAGTGTTCCTGTTGAATGTTGTTGCCTGTTGGATGTGTTTAGGCAAGCTTCTCATTTCAAAGCAAAATTCCTTTTGCTTTATTTTCTAGATTGCAACCCCAGAGCAGAAGCAAATCTGCTGGGATACAAACCTTCAGGGAGCGAAGCATAAGAAAGACATTCCCAAGAGCAAAGTAGGAGTAGGAACAGGGAGAAGGAGTCGCAACTGTGAAACAAAGAATTAGAGGAGAGAGGTCAGCAAAGTATGAGGAGGGAAGATGAGTGGAAACTATGTTGAAGGATCACAGAATGATTGTAATTTTAGCTGCCAAACTGAGAAAATATTTTATTTTATTCTTTTTTCTTAGGTACACAGAATGCACGTAGTCACTCTGTGTGACTTTGAATCCCTTCCCGCAATGACTGTTGAACCTGCTGCCTGGTTTTGATCCAATTTAATAAAAATGAAAGAGACATAGGAGATAATTAAGTTCTTAATTTTTAATGCAAATAGCTGGCTAGGAAGAAGAGACTTTGAGAGTCATAAATGTAAGAAAAACTGCAAGACAAATCAACATTTTATTGGGGAGTAGAGAATCCATGCAGAATCCATCATGGATCGATTGCCCAAACACTGGCAACACTTCAATCAGAAGTTATCTTCCCCTGAGAATTTCAGCTGAGCACAATACACAAATCCAAATAGCTTATTCTGGTATTCATTTCTTTGTTATCATCCATGAAAACTCAAGTAGCCTCCCTGGGTTTTTGAAATCATGTTGATAGGAGGACCAAAGTTTTTGGTGTTATGGGCTCTGCAATTAGTGTGTAGCCCAGGAATTCTTCCTCAGACATAGAAATTGCGTTTTGGATGTGATTACTACTGACAATGTACAAAGAAGTTCCACATACCTGTATTCAGGACTGCCATAGGATATATCTACTGAAAAATGCAAAATTGTAGACGGTAAAATAAGCTCTGGAGTTGCTGACACTTAAATGGCTAGATATAAAGGAATATATAGCTTAACATGAAACCAAGGTCAGGTATTCCTCTTCATACCTGTACAGATACACTCCTGGTTAATTCCAGTTAAGTTAATCATAAATATTTACAATAAAGCTTGAAATTTTCAGCCAACTGCTACCTGATCATAACAGACACAAACCTTGCACTAATTTGGTTTACTCTGCTAGAAGAGATTTAAGCACTCTGGATGAGATTCTCAGGTAGTGAAAACCACTGTTTCTGTGCTGATTTTCATTAATGATGCCAATTAACACTAGCAGAGAAAGTACCTTCTTTTGTTTATTCACCATGTCTCTCATTATCCCTCATCACAGCTCCTAATATGGACACAGCCTAATGAAAAATATTCGGTTCATACAAAACAACAAGAAGAAAACCACATACCCACAAGCTACAGCTTTCCCTCTGCCCTTTATCCAGTTTTAATTTTCATAAAAGAAATTAACTATAAAACCCTGAAAGGAGCCAGAGCTTTCTGCAAAGAAAACACTGTTATAAGCACACTGTACGATTGCTAGATAATTCATATAAACTTTCAAGGCTGCAGAAGTATATCGGTTCTTTAACTCCAAAAGATACAGTTCATCATTCTCTCCTTCCTCAATTTACAATGCCCAGAATCCAATTTTTTTTCACTCTCTGGGCTTCAAAATACACTTGTAATTACTATTCAAGCCCCTTTCCTACTTCTAGAATATTGTGTCTGGGTTTTCAAAGACATAAGGGAGTTAGATGCATGACTCTCTGAGGCTGCTTTGAAACATCAGCTCATGGCACTCAGAGATTATTTATTAGGCAGTGTGTGCATACATCCCATACAGGCTCATAAACCCTCTTGCTAAACACAAACTTCCATATATGAACTCTCCCTAGATTATATCTCCTATGCATTTCATAATTCAAATGCACTGGATTGATCACTCTGAGTCTAATAGATATAGTATTGTGCTGCTTCACCACATAATACTGGTACAAGATTTTACCATCCTCCAACATAACCAAAATAATTCTCTGATTATAGTCCATTCAGAGTCCTTTACAACCTGTTTGAGAAAACCCTGCAATTGAAGTCCAACAGTGTACTTCTTTCAGAACCAAACTAAGAGGAGAAGAAAGCTTATAAAATAAAAATAAATTAAGAATCTGTGATGGTAAATGATGGAGGGTTACGTAGCAATGGGGTATATGGTGGCAGGCTGCAAACTGTTCATCTTCATTCTGACTTTTTTGAGCAGTAGAACTTCTGTAAAGAAAGCAAGATAATGGTTTTCTGATCACTAGCTGGACTGTAGCAAAATGGATAACAGCCATAACTCTTCTAGTGAAGCTTTTTGTTTAGGAATAATGCAAATTATCCTCATTACAATCAGATAGGATGGTTGTTAATATCTTTGCATAATTAGAAGCTATTTTCCTTAAATACAGTTTATGCATGAACTTTTCAAGGAGATTTATCTACTGGGGTAACACTGAGTCATTTTCATCTGGAGGGACATGCTGAAGGTTACACTATTCAACATTTTAATTTAGTTTTAAAGACAAACCACCTCACGCCCCACATATGGTAAGAATTTTGGTCCCAATCCAGGTATGTAACTAAGAGCACTTTGCTAAATTCAAGTGCATGAGTGGTCCCAAGGGCAAACATGTCAAAATGAATTTCAAAGCCATAAATGATCGGCACCCAGTAGGAATTATGCCCCCTCACTGCAATATCAAAGTGCTTCCTATGCAATTGAGTTTGCATAACGAGGTGTCAGATGGAGCCATTTCCTTCCTTCAAAGATAAGCCCCCCTTTGCCGTCAGAATAAATCACTTCTAGGACTAACTATGGAGAATAAAAATTTACTGGTGAGAGAGAATCTTAAGAGATTTGATCCAACCTCAGTTAAAATATTCTTGTGCCATGTATTGTGTCCACCTTAGTCCCAGCAAAGCCAGTGACAATAAAATATTTTCAAGGATCTGTCTAAAACTTATTTCCCCTATTCTACATTCAAGCAAGACCTAGGATCAGAATTGCAATTCTCTGCCTCTCTTGGCTACTAATTTTTGTGCAGAAGAGCACAGCCCTGCCTGCGGCCTCTGAAATGCCAAGACCAAAGAGTAGGTCTGTGCCCAAGTGGTTGTATCAACTTTGGTGGTGCTTCTAAGCACAAGACTGGAGGGTAGAAACATTTTGGATTGAAATGGGTGATGTGGGTCAGTATAAAACAACAAATCTCTTAGCATAGGTTAGATGCAAAGAAAAGCTTTCCAAGACAATGCATACTCTGAAGTAGAAAGCCCATTAAGTGTCAACAGACAAGACAATTGCCTCTACTACTGGTCTTGAATTCTGAAATTATCATTGCTCAACCATACTAGTGAGACCCTTCACAGCCAGAGCTAACAAGATCAGTGTGATTTTATTTGGTTTGACATTTGTTTTGTGGTTGTTGATTTTTTCTTTCCCATATAAATGGCTGCAGCTTTCCATCAGACTAGTTACTGTTTATTGTCCACAGCTTGTGCCTAAGTACTTTTAAGGATAAAGGATTGTCTACCATAAGGCAGGAAGATAAAACAAAATGGTGTTCTTTAAAATAACAAAAAAGGCTTGAAATAGGGCTTGAGATCTCCTGTGAAATCATCGGCCTTGACTGTGAACCCTGCAGTGAAATGATTTTTTGGTAAGAGTGGTGAACACAAAGTATGGCAGTAAAGGAGGGACAGTCTGCCGTCTTCCCACATGGTGCCTCGGGTTGGGGGACAAGCTGCTGCAGACAAGCACCAAATGCTGTTTCAAATATTACAACTCATCATTTCTGGGAAATAAAATGTCCCAACTTGAGCTCTGGAGAAAGATGTTTCCCTTTGTAACAGACAGAGAACAGTCAAAGTTGAAAAAGATTAAAAAAAAAATAGGGAAATCGCAGCAGTTAAGGAGGTCATACAGTTTCAGGACTGTGGGAGGAGGGAATGTTCATTCAGGGAAAATTAGAATCAGGGAAAATTAGAGAGGGGGTGACTACTTTGAGGTCCTGAACAAAGTCCCTACCTCTGATGGGCTGCAGACCTATGAGCAGCTTTTATGACATGGTTTTCTCAGTCATTTTCTTGATGTCACCGACGCCCTTAGATTTGGGAGCACAGTGGTAAGTAGAATATGTGCTGCTTTCATTTCAAGGAACAGGAAATTTTGCCGCTGCCTATCTGATGCTCAGGGGATGTAGACTTTGTCACTCCCTATTTCTCCACAAGGGTTTTGGTAGAACAGTGATACAGGGATTTCTGCCATGAGCATGCCATGTCCTATCCTTTTCTCTGCCAGGGTACTGGTTGGGATGAGATATTTCTTGGGAGCAAGAATCTCCAAAGATATGACAGGACCATTGAAAGTGCTAGGAGGTCCTACTTTTAAGCTCTTGAAGGTACAAAGAAGGCATCCAGAGATGAGAAAGGAAAGGCTCCCTCTCACAGAGTTTGCAAAGTGTGGTTTTCCCAGTGGCCCTAAAGGGAAGTTTGAACCTCTGATCTGGAGCATTAACTGCCGGAGCTAAGATTGGGTAAGATAAAGAAAGAAGTGACATTGTATATTAAAACCTGTCTTTTCATATCTCTCTGGACATAATGTGACTTGACATCATATCCTCATCCAACAGAGCATCCAGAGATGGCAATGGAAATAGCTTGTGCAAGCACTTGGAGACGCTGAAACCTATAAGTATATCAGGGACTCAGCAAGCTAAGGGACAACTCAAGTTCCCAGCACAAACATTGCTCACAGCTGAACTGAGATAAAGAGGCTGCCTTCTGGGGATGTCATTCAGGGTCATGAGGTGGCACTCACACAGAAAGCAAGAGGCCTTGGAAAAGTTTCCTGCTGTGACCAAAAGCACTGTACAGAGTTCAAACCCTTTAGGAGCCAACCATGGCCTTACAGGACACAAGAGATTGGAGGTGCTGACAGCTGCCAAGGTACCTGTGGTACAGCAGGAGCTGGGGTTGGGGCCAGACAACATGGCCAGGATTTGTGTCACTGCTTCAAAACCTGCCACCCTGTCTCCAGTCTGCCTGATTCCTGTGGAACATCAGGCAGCTGTGAGATACAGTGCACAGTCATAGCTTACATCTGTCTGCAAAAATGGACCACTATATAATGGGTATCGAAGGGAAAAACTGCACCACCGTTCACATTGTTTAAAGCAGCTTGGTACTGTGGCAGTCTGTTGTTTTACTTAATTACATGTAATTAACTGCCACTCAGTCAACTATATATTCAGGATCAATACCAGCAATACAATGGGTAAATAAGATCAGACACTAAAAAAACATTACTGTGCAAACCTGATTTTGCTGCATCTTTTTTACAACTAGACCAAATTTTCAAATCACACATCTGCCAGTAGGATGTCTCATCACACAAAGGACACGCAAGTTTCCCTCTTCCTTTGGGGGCTACAGGTGCTTGAGTGTTTAGGTGTGTCCTTATCCCTCCCTACAACCTGTTAATGCTGATGCAAAAGCCCCCCATGAGGCCACACACCTATGCACCCCTATGTACCAGGCTGCTCCAGGGGTGCAGTGAGGATGCAGCTCTCTCTGGCATGGGATGAGGTCACAATCCCACAGGGACAACTCCTTGCACAGTCAGTCCAAGTTGTTTTGCCATCAACAGTGCCTTGTACTAGCTATTTTGGTATGGTGAATATGCAAAGTGATGTAATGTGTTTTGTTTTCTGACTTGTTTCTTTTAACTACTCAACAAATGTTTGCACTTAGTGCAGCACAATTGTAAAAGTTTACAGGGAAAAACTCAGTTGGCTAAGTCATGTTTGTGGTCTCTCCTGGTCACTGACTAAGAGTGCAATGTATGTGTGAGGAGAAGAAATCATGTGGGAGAGAAGGAGCTTGTTCCTTTTACAGTAGAAAAGATATTGTCTAAATCATAGTTGTATTTTCAATGCCTGGAAGAAAAGATGCTTCTTTCTACTGCAATTCTTCCAAATGAATGCAATACTTAATTCCTCAAAAGCTCGGTACCTGTTTTTTTAAAATGTGACTTTAATAAAAAGATATTTTCCTTCAAGTGGGTTGTTTAATCTTTAGTGAGAAATTGAATGGATGTAATATAGAATATAGTAGGGTAATGATTTTAAAACAGCCCCATCAAACCAGCTATTGCCCTGAGGTGTTACAAATAAATGAAAATGAACTGACTGTGTAATGATCATATTTACTCTCTTCTTACTGTAACTGCTAAAGGTTCCTGTGTCTCTGTGGTCTTCTGGTAACCCTCTTGCCTCTCACTCAAGAAATCCAATATATGCATGCTTACTCAAAAAGCCCAAAGCAGGGAGGTTTTATGAGCAGAAGGAACAGGGAAGGAGCTGCAGTGACAGTAGGGATAATTCACTGGGGGCACATGACAGACTTCAGGTGAAACGTGCTATTCCTCCCATTTCCAGGCCATGCTCCACTACCAAGTCCCACATCAGAGCCTGGTTTCACACAGGCGGGTAACGCTGGACAAAGTGAGAACAAGCACTCTTAGAAATACCATGTCTCCTGAGCCTTTGGGCCAAAGCTATCAGCTACCTTTTAGCTGTTCAAGGGGATAGTTACAGATGCAGCTCATGGAATGGTTTTGCTGCTTATAGTGCTGCTCTGTGCCCAGGGACTGGGGCATGTATTGAATAGGCTTGCAGTAGGCATCTCTGAAAGCCAAGATGCAATCACTTTGTGAAATTAAAGCTCATTTCCTCCACTGTTAAAGACAATGTCAGATCACTGCCACCAAGTGATTATATTTAAAGTCAAAGGATGCAAAGGGAATGCCAATTCTTTTGGTCTGCATTCAGTCACAGCTGTGAGGGATTAAGGGTTGTTTAAAAATCTCTTAAATGCCTGCCAAAAGTTGCCAATCACTAGAACCAATAGGTGCTTATCATTCCATGCATTGTTCGAGATATTAGAAATTACACAGCCGCAGATGACCACATTCTTCACACAAAAGAAGTGTGTGGGAAGTCCCGTAGAAAGGATTTGAGGTCCTTCCATCCACTTTTACTCTGTTTGTTGCTGGAAGCCTTTTCATCTGCATCTTCAAGCATCTGCACAGAAGCAAATATTAAATCGTTCTGTGGCTAGACCCAGCAAGCCTGTCGAGCCTGAGAGTTTAACTTGGAGAAATTGACAGAGAAAGTGAAGAGTAGGAACCTGAGTTCCTTTTCCTTCACCTCTTTATATGCATCTGTGTCTATGCCTCAGGCTGCAGCACTTCATATTTTCTTCAGACAAAATGTGAAGGTTTTAAGCAGACCATCACTTCTCTTTGCAAAACTTTGCAAAAATTAAGTTTCTTCTTTTCAGCAAGATGAAGGGAAGATGGGTAGTTTTGCAAAGCAGATTATCAAAGTGAAGGTACACAGCAGCAGAGTAACTGGCAGTGCTGGGTAGAAATTGCAGGGCTCATATGAAGTTAAATAGCAGACTTCAGGATTCGAAGGAGTTTTGATTTCACCCCTCTCTTTTTACTGGGTTAGCTTTCTCCATGACAAGCTGTATTTTCAGTTGAAGATGCTTTTCCATTTCATTGTTAGCCGACAGGTGTATTTCTGTGAGAACGTTTGAGGAAAATCTGTTCAATTTTCTCAGCTCTGGGAGAAGAGCCCTATTTACTCATCTCACTGGATTTTGTGTCACTTCCTGCAGCAGGCTGAAAAGAGCTCCCCTCAGCACGAAAAGAAAATCATCACAGTTTCTTTCCCTCCTTACACACAGATAATTAAAAAGCTCCTAAATCTGCAGCTCGGGGTGTCTGTTGTGAGGTTGCAGAAGGCGCACATCCATGTTCAGCCTGCAGAGAATGGGCTAGATAAGGAAGTCTGAAAGACTTAAATGTCACTCACAGTCAATCAGCATCAACCAGGAATTTCGGCAGACCTGATCGACCTTTTGTGACACCACAATGAATATACGCTCTGCCCAAAATAGCTGCCTCTGGGACAATTTGCATGAGAGATATGCATGCATTCACATCAAACTGAGCAGCTTCAGATGGAGAAGCTTAAAAGCTCAAGTGGTAAAACTTTTAATAACTCATTTCAGCTCCCTGCCCCCAACTTTTCCATTAATATTCCCACATTCTCTCCCCTTTAAATAGGAACGTTAAGTGCAAATAAATAAAACATTAGGCTGATAAAATTACTTATATTGTGGCAGCAGCTGGAAGCCCTGATAAATACCTCGTGATTCTAGGTCCTGTATGAACGGGCAGCACAGAGACAGTGCCGGCTCCACAGAGACAGAAAGCTGAAGTTTCTGACAAGGTGCAAGCAGCCCATGGGGAGGGAGGTGAGGAAAGATAGAACAGAACAGGCAGCTGTATTTTCTTCCATTAGTAAACATAGAACACTTCAGGGGTTTTCACTTTATGTTCTTTATTTGTATAAGCAGACATAAGCTATTATTTATTGTACTATATATTGTAATTGAAGGTTCTTTGAACATGCTGGGTGTTATGAAAAATGACTTTTCAGAATTACAGTGTGGGTGCCAGAAGCTTAATACTACTTTGGACTCTTGTTTGCTATTTGTCAACAGGGGAAGTAACTTCTAAGTGTAGCTGTTCAGAAAGGCTATTAACATGACTTCTGGGCTGTGTTTTTAATTATCCAAGAAGAATTTGCATAAACAAGCTGGACAGTCAGTGAAAGAATTGTCACAGTAACATGGGTCAGAGCATTGCAGCAAAAGGCACAGTTGCAAGTGTTCCAGGGGGCTGGGAGCAGGCAGTCAGTACCGGTCACAGAACCTGACAAATTGTATGTGTAACCACAGATCCTGTTGGAACATACATAGAGAAAAGAGGACATTTGAATTCTTATGCAACTTAATGCTTCTGGATGAAGAATTCCAATCTTTGTGATCTCTCTTAACCACACAAGGAGCCTTCCGTTATATAGTCACTGAGAAAAATGTATATAGGCTGGTGATTGGAGTAGAGGAGAAAGTATTTGTTCTTTTGCTGAAGAGAGACATTTCTGTAGACAATCTAAATGGAGTAATATATTATAATCATTGGTACTTGACAGTTGCTATTGCTATCAATATCAATCAATATGAATCTTTGGTCTCCTTTGTTAAATAAAAAAAAATGTCTCTGATCACTCTGACAGTCCATTCATATTAAAAAAAAAAAAAAATCAGAGCCACTTTCTCTAAATGCATCTTACTTTGAAAAAGAGGTCTCAGCTATGTTTTGATCATTCAAGTTTCACCAAAATACGTGCTCAGAAAGATCTTTTCAGTGTTGCCTTTGAGCAAACCTGCCATGTGAGTCCTGTGCAAAGAAGCACACCCTTATCCATGCCCTCCAGGGCAACAAAGGCTTCAGCTGGAGGTTTCATCTAAAATTACTGTAAATCGAGTCACGAGACACAAATCAGTGAAAACCCAGGCTTTGTTAGCCATACTGCTCACGGGGCCAACTGGATTTTTAATATGAAGATGAAAAAAAGCTATTAAAAACCTAACTTTATACTCTGAAATTGGCTCTTTTCTATGCTGTGTGAAAATTTGCATGTGGTTATGCTAATCTGGGCTTCGCAGCATGGGAGCTGCATATCCTGCTTGATGGTAACCACACTTAAGAACAAGACTCTGAATGTGATCTCCCCAGGGCTGAACTCTTTTGAAAAACTGCAGACATTTATTTTGGGAGCCTAATAAAGACTTAGAAGTCCAACTCCTGGCACTTCTTTGTGCGGGTCTTTGTCGTCCATGTGTCAGTTGTTGAGGTACTCGGGGGTTCTGTGCCTGCGCTGTCAGGGTATTGTAGGTACGCACTGCAGGTGGCTTTTCCTGTGTGGTCCCCTTGATGCAATTCCTCCAGAAAGAATTTCAGGGCTTGGCTAGAAGAAAATACAGGTGCTGTAGAGCAGTGTGTCTGCCTCAGGGCAGAGTACTTCACTTCTGCTTCTTCAGGGACCCTGCCTACTTGGGTTATGACTCCTCAGCCTAGGAAATCCCACACAGCATGAATTCACTCAGCCCTTCTGGTCTGGTTGGATTTCACTTTTGCCCACAGTCAATTCTGGCCTCATCTCTCTGCATTAGCGTGTTCCAAGCAGTGAGTGACAGCCAGGTTACTGAACTGCAACAAAGGACCTCTTAGGGAAATCGGCCCCTCTTTCCCTCTGCTTCTTTCTGACCAGAGATGTACTCTTTAGTTCAAGTGAACTAATTGCCTTCTCTTTATGTTGCAGTAAGAAAAAATGATGCTATCGTTGTAAGCCTATCTATTAAAAGAACCATAGAAGAACCACTTTAGAAAACAAAACAAAACAAAAACCACAAAACTACCACCAACAACAAAAAACTATTCCTTTTCAGATGAGTTAAAATGTGATTCTGAAATATTAGTAGAAAGCTGAGACACAGACAGTGCATTAGATTTCATTGCTGATGTTGGAAACAACTGTCGAGAGCATAAAGCCTTCTCTCCAGCAAAGTTAATCCTCTGTCAAATTCAGTACATCGAACAAGAGCATTATTTTGTGTGGGGTGGCAGAACAGCAGGGTGGACTCTAAAGTTGAAACCCTGTGACATGGCTTACAGCAGCACTGTGGGCTGGTTTCCAAGCCCTCTACTTTAAGTAGTAAAATGCCAAGGGTTAAGAAGTTGCAGCATCACCAGCCCTTAGAGTATGTTTCTGAATAGTCACTCACAAAGTAAGGAGCAACCTGAAAGTTCCATAAGTGAAATTTTCAGGCATGCAGTGATGCTGTAGAGCAATGCTGTGAGGATTTGTGCCACAACAGCAAGGGTCATTTTACAGGTGTTGTACCCAGAAGTGACGAGGACTGCCACCCTGAAAAAGGACAGCTCTGATTTTAAACCAGGACTGAGAAGCTTGCTCCACCTTGAAAGTCAGCTCCATCAGAAGAGAGAAATAAGCTTGGAAAGGGGACAGAAAACATTGAGTTATCTGCTACTTGCAATTCTCTTACAAATGATGAGGAACAGGGAGAGGGAAGTCCTGTCCTTGCAATAAAACTTGAATTGTGGATGAGTTTGAAAAAAATTAGAAAGTAATAAGGAAAAAAGCAGTAATTGTAAGCACAGCATATTAAAGAGAAAAAAACCCAACAATGTAGTGGTACAGGAAAGGACAAAACAATGAAGTAATTTTATGGAATCAAGATTAACTCCCATGTTTTTACCTGGTGATTCTTCAAGTTCCTAATATGCCAAAACCTGGTCTTTCTTAAGCACCTGTTTTAGAAAGCCCCACCTTCATGAAATATGAAACGAAAATGAAAAGCAGCAAGTAAAGAAGGCGCTGTATTTTATATCTTGCTCAGGTTTCTAAGCCAAATGGTCATCGTACTCCTTCGAAGAAGGTTGTCCAACATGTCTATCTTTTGTTTATGTACTGCTAACAATCTAAAATAAAGACAAATTCAGCAACTGGTTTCTTATTCCCACCGGACTCTCTGGAACCTATCTTAACACAAAAGCCATGCATGGAAAGTTGAAGTAGATCAGAAATCAGGAGTAAGGAGGCTGGGAACAGACCAGAGAGGGTAGGAAACATAAATGTTAGAAGATGTGTCTTGAGAGGCTTATGAAGGGGGTTATTTATAGGGTGCCCATGATACCAGGTGATGGGATTCTCAATGACACAGAGCTAAGGTCCAAATACTCTGGTAGTGATCTCTCTCACATCTTTCTCTTCCTCTCATTTCTCTCCTTCTCTGCACTTAGGTAAACTGAAGACACATCAGCTCACCAGAACACTTCCAAGAGATATTTTCCCTAAAACAGACCTTCTTCCTTAAAGGACTCAGTGCTTTAGCTGGAAGGTGGCTTTTACCAGAGAGCACTTTTTATTGGAAAATATATTGAATTTCTAATATATGCTCCTGATGGAGAGAAGCTCTAACTCAGATGACACAGAGCAGATTACAGTATGTTGTTTCAGATTGTTCTGGCACAAAATTAGCTCTACCTTTCACAGTAATTAATTACTTTTCTACAGGGGAAAAAAAACTTGGTTTTGACTGAGTTTCATCAGATATACTCTCCCCATCACTGTCTCCATGGCAAAGACTGAGCTGTTCTGCAGTTACTCCTTTCTCCATCGCAATCTTAGTGAAACAGACAACTTAAAGCTGCTGAAGCTGAAGCAACAGCTTCAAGCAGACAAAGCTAAGTTACTGCACTTTTCCTTCCCCTGATCATCATTCATGTCAATGACTGTTTCTAGGAGTCAGAGAGGAAATTTAACTGATGCAAAGGCTGAGAGAATGAATTGGAGGAATAAAGAGAACAAGATTTAGATTTTGGAAGGAAGAAAGTTGTTTTTCAGAGGACCTTATAACTCGTCTCTTCCACATTTCATGCTTTTTTTACCTGCTACTTTAGAGAAAGATGTAAAGTGCTTTCAAGCTATTTTGTGAGTACTGAGCTGACAGCAGTGGAGGTCAAGGCTTTCTCTTTAACCTCTCAGTGCAGAACAGGCTGTGGTAGCCTGTCTCTTATTGTGCCAAATCATCTTTCCAAGTCCATTCATAATGTTTAGTGATGGCTTGAAAATGTAATGTTTGGATACTGTGGAATTTGTGTTAAGTTGGCAGCTCCTCTTTTTCCTGGCTTTTTCTATTGCAACAGTGGCTGTTATGACCATTTGTGGTGTTAGTAAATATAAAACTTGAGAAGAATGAGTTCTAGGGCTGTTCTTGACAATTTTTCCATGAAAAATTTGGTTTCCAAAATTCACACTATCTTGTAAACTGTGTCTTCTGAATAGGAGGAGAAACAAAACTGCAGCTATTCTGAAGATTTTAAATGAGAACAGGCTCTTTCACCTCTGAAACATCCATGTGGGGAGCTGAGGTACAGTAGTTCAGAGCTCACACTCTACATTAATTCTCTAGGCTGGGCTTATATGGACCCAGTTCCCATTTTCCACTAGGATGATGCAACTGACATGAGGCATCATCAGCTTTACCAAGCTGGGGAACGTGATGCATGAAATCATGAGATGTCATTCCTGTAGGAAACTCATTGTAAAGTGAGAATTATCTTTTCAGATAGATCTTTTCAGCAGCAGGCACCTGAACTATAGTTTCAGTAGGATTTCATAAAGAAAACATTTGAATTTTGAAAATAAATACTTCATGTCTTGATTTATTTGAGTTCAAAGCACTAAATAACTATTTGCTTTTGACAAAGCAGACTTGTTTGTACTCATGTCAAAACTTTCTGCACTGTGTTTTCCACTCAGGCCTGGCAAGAGGAAAACTATGAGCTCTTTTCTTGTACGCTAATAAAACAACAAAAACCTCTCAAGATATAGCTAGCATGTCAAACTGACCAAGGCAGACAGCTGATTTTTCCTGTCCTTAAGAAAGTTGACATTGAAAATAGTATGAAACAATTACCACAATCAGTAAAGGCCACTTTTTATTTTCTTTCTTTCTTTCTTTTTTTTTTTTTTCCTAAAAGATTACCTGCAATGCAACAGATGCAAGAGATTTAATCTAGCAATACCTATTAGCACAATTTGCTGAGAGATCTTTCAGAGATCAGAGAATGGTAATTCAAAACACTTCAATTTTGCCTTTTCCTTATCGTTCACAGTTTAATCCTTGCCCACATGTGCATGCTCCTTTGCACACCCATAAGCTTTCCTTACATGTGGACACTCTTTTATCTTGGGCCTGATTCACTTCCCAGCATGAAACTAATTTAAAAAGAAAAAAAACAGGAATGTGGAGGTCATGATCAAAATGAGTTAGCCAGGCTTTTCTCATGGTTAGAGTGCCTTGCCTTCACTCTGCTTATAAGGAGCATTGCCCAAGCCAGGAGTTCTGAAGCAAGGGTTTAATTCCCACTCTTCCATGACCATGGGACAGAATTGGTAGGCCTGATCTACCATAGACTTAAGGAAGGAGTAGGTTCTTCCTCTAAGGACCAAAAAAAGAGGGGAAGAGATGCCAGCTACCCCTCCACCATTCTTTCTCATGGGAACAGTCCCATTATTCCCATGATAAGGGGCAGAGGGGACTTGGGACTCATTTTCAGAAGGAGCTTGTTCACATATTCAGTGACAGGACAACCTTCCCTACTTTCCCAGAGTATGAAATCAGTGCAGGAATCACAGGAGGATGCAGCAATTTGCAGGATCAGATCTATGACAGAAGGTCAGATCCCAACAGTCCATCACTTAGGGCACTTTGGAAAATTGCTAAGGAAAAGTCAAGGATGCCTGTCTGGAGCAAAGACCCATGTGTCAGGGATAGCCCCTGTCCTAAACATGTCAAAATCATTGGATTATCATTCTTGCTTTTCCTCCATCACTTCCTCCTGCTGCAGTGAGGATCAGACCTCTGGGCTGCACTCGGCATCGATAGCAGAAGTGGTCAATCTATGTCAATCCAGAATGGTCCAGAGCCTGGTGGTTAGAAATCTCTCAAGAAAGAAAGGTTCAATTCCCATGCCTTATTAAAATCCTCACTCTAAGGAATCCAGTGAGATTTAAAAGGTTACGAAAAGATTACCTGCAGTGAAACAGATGCAAAGAGAGGGGCACATTTTAGGATAGTCCTGTCCCCAGTATTAACCATAACCGAAGTCTAAGTTTGTGCAACCTGGCTTAGCTGGAATCATGGATAACAAACCAGTTCTTCCGTCTCTTTCTCTGCACATGCTGTTTTGGATCTGAGGGTCAGATGTGTAAAGGTTAGACTCCTCAAGACCAGATTTTTCAGTCCCTGAATCCCTGAATCCTTCCATAAAACATGTCAGGAATAATGTTTAATTTTTGTCTTTTTTATTATTATTATTTATTTTTTATTTTTTAACCTCGTACACAAAGAACCCGCTCATTTCAAAATTCATTTGGTGCACTATGAATAAAGTGGAACATTGCAAATCATGAAGTTCAAAATTCAGATGGAGGCTTCAGAACTGCACAGGTGGCCAACGAGTCAGCACTGGCCAAAAGGACACTTACATACCATGCCTTTGTCTGCTTGTTGCCATGAGCCAAGGATTAGGACCCCTGAATAAACCACACCAGAATTATGAGCCACCAGTGCAGCATGAAAACGCAGGCATAGTCTCTGACAAATTTGCTTGCTCTCTGGCAACCTGAATTAAACAAGATGCAGCGTTGGGGAGACATTCTTGTTTTGTGGCTTTGTTTAAAGTGAGGTTATGCTGAGGAAAGTAGTGATAAAAACAGCATTTCATGCACTAGGTTTCTCTGCCTTAATGGCAGCCCTTATTTTTACTGACACAAATAAAATCTTACTACTGTCAGCACTGTAGTCAGGCAAAAGTGAGTTCTGTTCCATGTTGCCACATCTATCATGAAAACACACACTCCTCCTCCTTTTTGACCCCAGAATCATTGTTGTTAGTGATGATGTATGAAACAGAAAGAGCATAACTTGATTGTGAGAAATTGCTTTGAACTTATATTTGCTGGCAGGTGAAAGCCTTATTTTTGAGTTTTAAATGAAGCATGTTTTGTATGGAAGTCACTGAGAGGGAATAAATAGGAAACACTAAGAATTCATTTTACAGATTCACTTCTCAGGTTGTAATCATACTTTAAAAAGAAAAATGGGCTGAATTTAAACTCTGATGAAAGGCCCTAGACTGACAGTCCTGTGGAATAATGTTCTTGAGACACTGTACTCATAACGCACTCTGCCAAAGTGGGAGTTTCTTTCTAATTACCAGCCAATCTAAGGGCCATGTTTCCCTTCCCTTCAGATTCCCATCTCGTGTCAGAATGCCGTCCTCAGGAGTAAAGTCCAGAAATGGTGGCAGGCATGTCCAAGTGACTGTAAATGGGTGTGTTAACCTACCTGTCATATGCTCTTGTAGTGCAGTGACTTCAGGTAATAACAACAGCAATATGTGCCTCTCCCCGGTGGCCATTTGAGCTGGGAGGTGAGCTCAGTGTTAACGCAACTTTGCTCTGGTCAGCAACCTATTGCTGGTCAGCTTGTTAGTTCAGCAGCAATATGGTGGAACAAGCAAGGCAACCACTGCATTTTCACCCTGTCTCATTGTCTTGATTGCTTTCTGCAGACAGAGGCAACCAAAATTGTGACATTTCTGAAGCCTCTGTTCACAATGGAATTAATTTGAGACAATCAGCTTGCTCAGGGCTGATACTGAAATGATTTACAATCACCTCACCCCTTTTGCTAGGCCTACTGGGGAATGGGGAACAAACACAGAGCTCAGAGTTTACACTGAGTAGTGTCTCTGAGAAAGGTAGTGCTGCCAACCCTCGTGGATGAGCTGGAGGACATCTAGATTTGTTGACTATATGGAGATAACCTCTGCTTGCATGAGTCATGCAGGTGATATCCTTTGCATTAACTAAAAAGACAGCATGTTTCAAGTAGAACAAGTACAGGTCTACAGAAGAGCATGTGAGAAAGGGAACCAGGGAAGATAATTTTCAGTAGAATTTGCGTTCTTTGAATGATTTAATTTTTTTTTAAATAGACTTCCTATTATCTCCATTTAAACCTGCAGTATTTATTGTCTCACATTTTTTCTTTTTACCCAAGTAATAATATTTGCATTATTTCCATTGGAAATCAGACTAAAATATGTTTATAATATGGAGCATTTCTTCTACCCTGTGAACTACTGCAAATCACTGCCAGATGCCACAGTGAAAGAGTGATATAGACAAGACTGAAATTCCACCAGATCCGTTTGTGACTCCACTGTTCTGACTGCTATTAGATGAAAAAGTGGTGGCATGGTACTCTTTCACATGTGCACACAGCCTTGTTAAAGCCTAAAAAGGGACAGGTTCCTGAGGGAGCTATCAAAGGTGAAGGATATGTGGTTCTCCCAGGACAGGCAGTCAGCAGCCCTCCTGGGATGTAATCCTTCTGACCCTTCAGATGTAATTTTATGTTGCTGCATAGTACTTCCCTTTTTACTTTTTTCCCTTTCTTTTTTCCCCAAGGTTTAACAAACACTGTTTGTGACTTTTGGGTAAGAAATGTTTCACTTATTCTCTTCTAGTCCAAGGAAGTAAAATTTTCATGCATTTTCACATTTTAGATACTGCCAGGGGGAAAAAAAAAGCTTCTTCCCTTTTTTCCTCCCATGATTTACATGGCTTGTCTCTTCTGCGTTCTAGCTGTGCATTATGCCTCTCATTTTCCACCTTTAGTTTATGACCACTGGGTCTGTCTGGCAAGTGTACGCCTTACATTTGTATATTATAGCACACAGAGGTCTGCTGGTGTCATGAATCTGCATGGGGATCTGTGGCATCCCACAGTCTTTTACAGTGTTTAATGAGCCCTTCTCAAGGATTTGCATTTTTGTTCGATGCATGGGCATCGTGTGTGTTTCTCAGCTGTGTTGATACTCTGACCTGCTGTACAATGCTGTCATGGGTGTGGATAGATAATGTCTCCTTTGTATGTAACCCTTCTTACCACAGACCAATGATTCCCCAAAGAACAATTCTCGTGAGATTTTGCCTGTGGCTTTGGAAGATGAAAAATTTGGGCTAATCTGGAAGAACAAAGTGTTGTCTAGGGTATGCTCAGAGCCAATGCAGCACAACCAGGCAAGGGTCCTGACCTAGAGCTTTAACACAAAGAAGGTATCTGCTGCTGCCCTGGCCAAGAGAGCCCAAACATGTTTTTCCTTCGATGTATTTGGTACTTCAGAAAGCTGAATCAGTTCAAAAGCATAAGTGTCCTAGAAGTTTAACGCTAGACCAAAACTTCCTGGTGTTTTCACTGGGGACTTCAGAACATACAGGCTGTTTTCATCATAAAACCACACAGGAAAAAGCTTGGTACCGTTTAAAAACTAGGACTGAATTGTCCTGGTTTTCATCAGGGAGACACGATGAACTCTGAGATGGGTGATTGTACTCCAGAACAAATGGCAGAGCTTTTGGTTTTAGGGCAAGAGATGCTGAAGGTTAGCTAGCTCATAGTTAGACACAAGTGATTTGAGTTGAAATTACACTTACAGCTTAATTTTTAATAAGCTTTTAGACTTTCATTTTTATTTTACATGTGTTGCCTACTATTGCATTCAAACACCATCCCAGCTCTGCCCACTAGTTTGACTTTCTAGCAGAAAGAAGGACCAGATGGAGCCTACTTAAGAAAGTCTGTGAAGGGGAAAATAACTTCTTCATTTTGTGGATAAGGGGGGGAGGTTAAAACTTTTGTTAATGGTATCTGTAAGGTGAAGATGTTGTCCATGGTTCATTTTTCAGGATGGAAACTAATTTGGCTTTTATTAATTATGTTGTTAGTGGCCACAGACGGTTTCATTCTTTATCAGAGTAATAGTCTAGGGGAACAGTTTTTTGAAGGAAAAGGACAGAATCATCTGCTCATGTAGCTATTAATACAAGTATCTGTGCAATTAATTTGCTTGAGAGTATCTCTGCTTGAATATATTGGGCAAATTAATCTGCTGCACTGTATTTCTGAAACATGTTAGGGCTGAAGGTTTAGAATAAATAAATCCCGTGTTTATTCAGACCCACGTTTCGAAAGCTCATTTCAGATGTTGCCGACATCACATAATTTTAAGAGTTTTAATTTGTAGAAGTTGCCCTTTTGTTCCTGTAATACATCAGCGGTGTCAAAGATGACATGACAGTCATTACTGGTCTTTTCAAGTTTTCTTTTTTTCTTAGGAAGCTGGTATTTTATTTGGTGTTGGAATTCTAGTTTCACAGTTGTCCTTCAGGTATTCTGTCTAGTTTTTACCATTCCGGATCTTTCTCCATTTAAACTCTTCACAGCTCATGCCAATTTATACTGCTGCAGTGTGTTCTGTGTTGCTAGTTTGATGACATAGGGCTGTATCTAATTAGACTTTTGGAAAAAAAGTAGTCAGTCAGAATATAATTGCTCATATTGGATTTGAAGCATCATGTTAAGCTATTTCTCACTTGCAAAACAGGTATTCTAAGTAACAATATATTTTTCACTGGAAATAAAATTCACCAGTTGCTACTGAGAAACACCATAAAACAGCTTGAGGACCTGTTTTTTACAATTTTTATATGATTGTAGAAGTCCCTGAATTAAACAAGTTTAAAAGGGTGAGAAATATTCTTAAAATTCACAGTAAACTTTTCAGATAGGCATGCAATACTTCTGGTTGCTGTTCAAACTGGCATATTGTTTTTAATTCTGAATATATTGTTACCACTTACTCAGCGTAACAAAGAAAAGAACATAATAATGTACATGTTTTTGCGTTGTGCAATATCCCAGCCTGGTTCCTCTCTTTTACTAGGAAGTTTTTCATGTCTTATGTTCTTCCTAATTTTTCCCATTTATAAAGTTGTGCTATGAAAAAACAACAAATGTCAGGAAAATGCATTAAGGAATGACATATGTGAAAACAAGCTGTAAAGCAGCACACCATAAGCTGCTCTCACAACTATCTTAAACAGGTATTTGGGAAAGAGATTTGCATCTTAGATTAATGTTGCCAAAATGATAGTCTGAAGTTTGGGCTTAAATAATTTGGGCCTAAATAATTTGTTCTGGGTCATCATCTTTGTTCTCCTCCCTTTCGAACTGCTGTGCCAGAGCAAAGATAGGGGGTAGAGATGGGCTATGTTTGCCTTCATTTGATTTCAGAAATAGTTTCTGACTTGGCTCAAGAAATTGTGATGAATGGATCAGAGGCAATCCAGTGCACAAATCAAGCAAACGTTGCCTGTGCTCTTGCAGGCATCTGAGGGAGTTATGCCCTGGCAGTAGGAAGATTTCTAAGATTTTTCTGACTTGAATGCTACTTTGGAAAACAACAAATGTAAAGATTTATTGCTCTATCCATCTGTAGGTACAAGCATGGCCTGTTTCTAGGTTTGCCAAGAAATTCCAGTGGAGCAGAGCATAATGGAAATGCACATTAAAACACTGCTCGGCTTGTTTGCACATCTGTGGGTTCAGAACTGCCAGAATAACCAGTTATTGCTTCTTGTAGCCATGAGGATGCAAACCCACATTTTGAGTAAAATCTGGGAGGCCCCTGCTGTGATGAGATGGTACATTTGCTGAGGCTGCAGTTCACTCATAGGCTGAGAAGAGCCCGGCCACACCAGGAAAATAAAGCTCAGCTGACATTTTCCTGCTGGGACCATTTCCTACCCCTTAGGGCTGCTGAACTCCAGAGCTATTTCTCTCTAATCCTGTAACAGCCATCTGTTAATAGCATGTTTAGCACATTGCACTGGGAACAAGAGGGTGACAGGGTGGTAGTTGAACTGTGTGTATGAGCAACACAGCAGAATCATGTGCTTCCTGTTATCCAGAGCCTGATAACAAAACAAAACAAGAATTCCATTGAGAGCTGTTGTTGCAGTGGAACAAAGCATAATAAAGGCTCTTCAAAGAGCCATCTGGACTGTGCTAAGGATGCTGCTCTATGCTGATTGCATGTCTTTTGGCAAGCCTGTGCAATGATCAATGTCTAGAGTTGGTTGATCTATTCCAGCAGTCTCAGGCTGGAGAGCTGCACAAATTGACAGTAACTCCTGGAGATTATCTTGATGATAATTCTTGGAGGTTTGATTGCAGACCATGCTGACTTGGTGTGAGAGGGCTGAGTGTGAGAGGAAAGAGAATGTTCTTAATGCCTTTTTACATATTTATTATTTGGAGGAGAAGCTGTAACATATCCTTGTGGTTTTCTATCCACATGACTGGGTTTGAAAGTGAGGCATGGGCTTGAGAAGTTTGGGTGACAGACTACCTCTACTCAGCACAGCAGTGAAAGTCACACAGACTGCAGTAAAGAAGAGGTTTTACCTCTATTTGTAAAGGTCAGCAGAAAGACCAATAGCAACAGAGAATAAATCATCCTATGGCTATTTTTCCTTCAGTGATGAAATACATTTACTCTATAATCCATGTCTGCTGAAAAGTGACATTTTAAATATTATTGTTCTCTTACTGTCTTAAAATCAATTGTCACAAGCATTTGTTGACAGTTCTTATTCCCTACAGCAGAACTAAAATAATAAATGATGTTTAAAGTCACTGTCCTTTTGCCTTGGGCTAACCCAACCATCCTCTGTGTTTGCTGCCAAGCATTCAGTGTTGTGGTTCCAGTCCTCAGTGCTGTAGAGTCAGCTTTCTCATTCCTGCACTTTTTTGCCTCCTCACCATGGAGAACACAGATAGAGCCAAAGGAACTGGAGTGGTTGTGATACTCCCATTTCACAGCAGTTCTTGTCCTGCACACAGATTTGTTGGAGCTACACAGATTTGCTGGAGGTGACATGGGCTGTAAGAAAGATTGCTCTGGACTTTTCAAGGGAAGCTGAAGTTAGGGAAAATAAATCTCAGGATCAAGAAGATTTGAGAAAATGTTTGTGCCTTTGAACAACTTTTTCTTCGGATGGTTCTTCATTTCTGCCAATTGAAGTTCAGTGTTAATCCAAGTCCAGGGGTGTTGTTTGTGTGGCAGGAGAAGGCCTTGGTGGGAATGGTTTACATTACATATCCTGGATGTGAAGAGCCAAGAGTTAAATGTGTGCAATCTCAATAGCCAAGTGTGAGAAAAAAATGATGCAGTTTGCTTCTACTGTCTATTTCCTGAGTTTGTGACACTGAAAGAAATAATAATTTCTCTCTTCTGGTCTCTTTTTAAGTAAGTGAAGCTGATGTACAAATCATGCAGTTACTGACTTTTTTCTCCAGATAGCTTTCCTTAAAGGGAAACATTATACTTGCAGCTTTGAAAGCCAAATACTAGTTATGAAATGAATACAACAAATTAAAAACATTATTAACATGAGAATTAATGAACCTAGAGCACTTACTATGTCTCTCAGACATCCAGAAACCCAAAGGGTATTTGCACTGATACGAGCCAGTGACCTGAAAAGATTAAGCATTGCCAGCTAATTATGATATCCTTATAGCAGGGATCCTTTGCATTAATACTGAGACTTCCCCTTTTTTTTTTGCCACAGAGCTTTTGTGGACCATCAAGACTACAATTTGTGAGTGTATAGCTACTGCCTTTTCTATTCACTGAGGAGTACATCCCTGTGCCAATGATAGTAATTGCCTGTATGGGAAAGAAACATCACGAGAGCACTTAAATGTATTTGTAACTATTTCTAACTGTTGGAAGTGAAGAGAAGGAGCCAGAAACATGTGAGGAGGCAGGTGCTGTTGGCAGCCAGGCCATAGTGCTCTGTGGGACACAGTCTGAGAGCCTCTGTGTTGAAGGAGGAGGCTGGGTTGCAGTTGCAGCCTATGTTGAAAAATATTGCCAGCAGAGTGTTGCCCACTGAAATGATACCAGAGAAAAGTAATGAAAAGCTCTACTGCAGAGTAAAGTAGTATTACTCAGTTGTGCATCTTCAGGTGTCTTGAAGCTTTAGTCCAGATCTTTTTTTTAGTAACATTTAAATGATATTTTCTAAGCTGACTGCAATGAATCCTCTCTGGGACAGCTGATGAATCCAGTAATTAAAAGAACTGCTGTGTTGGAACAGACTAAGCAAAGATTTCTCTGTCATGTAATCCTCTCTCCTTGTGATGGAAGGAAAGAATATGAGGAACAGTACACATGGAAGGTGTGTCCTCCTGCCATACTCTTCATTCTTCCAGAGTAAGGAAGCTTGGGAACTCAAATAATTGTCTGTTGAAATCCACCACAAACACACATTTGGTTTGTGTTCCACTCCACTGCTGGCAGCAGCAATTGCCTCCGTTGTCATTCAGTTATCCTGGAAAATGTCGATTTTGATTAAATCTCTTGTTGCATTCCACAAAGCTTTGCCCTAATCCCAGAACATTTATATAAGCTTCTGTGACGTTGCTGTTCCAGTCTGAATGTCACAGCACTCCCTCCATAGGCTGACATGCTCTGTGGCCTGGCACATCCCATTGTGCTGGGTTTGGCTGGGGTAGAGTTAACTTTCTTCACAGTGGCTGGTGTGGGGCTGTGTTTTGGATTTGTGCTGAATACAGGGTTGATGATAAAGAGATGGTTTTGCTGTTGCTGAACAGGGCTTACATGGAGCCAAGGCCTTTTTTACTTTCCTTCTGCCACATTGGTGGGGAGACTGGGGGTGCATGGAAGGGTGGGAGGAGACACAGCCAGGACAGGTGGCCCCAACTGACCAAAGGGATATTCCAGACCAAATGACATTGTGCTCAGTATATAAAGTGGGGGTAAGAAGGAGGAAGGGAGGGACATTTAGAGTGATGGTGTTGGTCTTCCCAAGTCACTGCTATGTGTGATGGGGCCCTGCTCTTCTGGAGATAGATGAACACCCCCTGCCTATGGAAGCAGTGAATTAATTCCTTTCTTTGTTTTACTTGTGTCTATGCCTTTTGTTCTCCCTATTAAATTGTTCTTAACTCACAGGTTTTGACTCCCCATTCTACTGGGCTGAGAAGAGAGAGAGAGACTGAGAAAGCATCTGTGTGATGCTTCATTTCCTTAATTTTAAACTGGGCTTAAACCACAACACACTTTCAGCAGGATATTCAGGGCTAGCCACACATCTTTGTAACTAGTACCAGGAAACCTTGTCAGTACTTCTTTTACCACTACCTTAGGTCAAAACTACCTTATTAGGAGGACTTTGAACCAAATAGGCTGCCTGATTTTGTTTTTTTTTTTTTAGCAGGAACTTCTCTGAAAGAAGGCAGATGTATATGAGCACATACATCACAGACACTGTATTCTCCCTCTGCTGAATGGGAAAGGCAAACAGAAAACTCAGTAGCAAAAGCCAATTCCCTAGTGCAAAGGCAGGAGGAATTCAGTGACAATGATGACACAGACACAGATAGGAGGAAGATTATCTATTATTAATGTATGTCTGGAGGTCCATCTAACCAGTGCAAAACTAAAATGAAATTTATTACGCTTAGCCTTCTTCAAACTAATGTTTTTACTTTGTCATGAGGAAAACAACACACAGGACTACTTTTCTCTGATTTGTTCTGATTCATCCATACTCAATCACCCTGAAGCCTGTTTGATAAAGATGTCATCACTGTATGGAATGGATATTTCATGGGAACAGTAACTCTGCAGTGGGTCCCAGAGCCCTAACGCTTCTTCAGGGAGCAATGCAAAATGTGGGAAAAATTGAGAAACCTTTAAAGAATCTTTAAAGAAGACCTTTAAAGAAATAGCTCATATCAGGAGTGGATTAAAAATGCCAGTGGCCCAGCTGATGGAACAGAAGTTGGGCCAAATCACTGAAATCGGAAAACTGGTCTAGATAGGGGTGGGAAGACACAGTGGATTTCCCAAGGATTTCCCTTGTAGGCCCCTTCTAGTTCTGGACTCAGCTGAACATGTATGTGGTCTGGTATTTGAGCTCCTTTTGGAAATGCTGAACTGGGATGTAATAGCAGTCTGTGCAAGAAGTGCTCAGCTGAACTCTTACCTTGAAAATGTCTGGGGAAGGAGGGAGGTGCAGTGAGAACTATTTCCATGAAGTCCCCTAGAAGCTCTACAAGGCAGAGCTGGGAGGGGATGGGGACACTTACCGAGTGTAGATCTGTTGTCAGACTGGCAAAGAAATCTTTCCTTCTTTGGACAGATTGTTTGCTGAGGATTATTACACATTTAAAACATTTTTTTTTTTTAATTTTCTTCCCTTATTTTTTTTAATTGCAATTCCTTTTAGACCTAGTGATATAAATATGAAACACCATTATGACAAAATAATATCCTATTTGTTTTCCGAAGCTAATCTTTCAGTTCTGATTAGAGAGAAGAGGTGCTGGATTTTAATATATTCAGTAGCTCTGAGAGCAGACTGCTCTGTAGAGGCATTTCAAGGTCTCAGCAAACAAGCAGAAATGTAAACAGTGCTCCTACCATTTAAAGTTGGAGCCGGCCTTATATTTCCAGTCAAGGATGTCTTCAGGCTTAGCAGAGGAAGGAAAAGAAAAGAGGGATCCATCTCTTCTCCAGTGAAATCTCTCCAAATCTAGGATCCAGGCTCAGTGTGATAAGGGCATTTATGTGCCCATTTTTACTTTAGGTGATTGCCAAATGGTCAAAATAGAACCATCATTTCCACCACCTACCTCATGATGAGTTCTGTATTCAGTGTCCATAAAATTTAGGCTTTTTTAGTTGTGATTGTCATTTTTCCTTATGCAATTTCTACAGAAATACAGTCCCTAGAAGGAACAAGCCTGAAATGGGGTAGGATTATTTCTATCAGCCCAAAGTATGGACATACTGACATGGATATTTCTGTATCTCCATGAGCAAAGTGATAGCATTGTGCTGGTTTTGAGAAGCATTTAAGTTGTATAAATGTGGGCCTCTGACCCAAGTGAGTGAGGCAATAGAAGGAGGATGTTGGATGCAATAATAAGAAGGAGGTGTTGGATGACACGGGAAATATGGGAAAATGTAAAAACACTACTGTCTTGAATGTAATGAGAAACCTGTATGAAAGTCAATGAATCACAGACATCAAGATTCAGGAGCAAGAAAAAGGGCTGATTGGAAAATTGTTTTTTTACTCATATATTTTCTGGTAGAAAATGAACAAACCTTGAATAAGGATCATTGTTTGAGACTTTAACTGAAAAAAAAAAAATGAACCACCTACCACATTTAAACAAATGCTGGCTGTCAGTATTGACAAACAATAAATGCAAACTGAACTAACATCTGCCCCCCACCTCTACATTTGATGAGAAATGAACTTTTCCACAGAAATGCCTGTGCTAATAGAAAAAAGCCAAGGCAGGGGGACAGACCGCAATGAATAAAAAATTTCAGACACTTTGGGTTTTCCTTTCTGCTATGCTTCCTGAGGCTGGACTAGTTGCTTCCTAATCGTTCTTGAGGTCCACATGCAGAGCACAGTCTGAGCATTACCAAACAGCCCTAAGGATCTCTTCTGTGCTCCTGCACTGGGTGTGCACAACACTTACCCTCTAACAGATGTTGTGCAGGCCCTCAGGAGCTTCAGAAACCCTCTGAAACCCACAGCAGAGACAAAGGTGCCTCAAAGCTGAGCTGTACCTGAGCCTGGAAAACATATGGTTCCAGCAGTTCCCAGTGATGATGCTGGTACCCAAGGAGCACATCTTCCCATTGCAAACCCTTCTCTTAAGCTGAGTGCTTTCTAGTGAGGCTCAAGCAGGACATACTGAGAATATTTGGGTTAGTTCCTGCCCAGCTAACATCCAGAAACAGGATTTCTTTCCCAGTTCTCTACATTTTCTTACTACTAAACTAAGAACCTCCAGAGGTAATTTGCCACATCTGTGAACAAGCTTTTAAGATAAGCAGGGAGAAAGTCTTTCTGAGAAGCTTCAAACTAGTTTGTGCTACACATTTGCACAGCAAAACCCTGTTAAAGTAAATCCCACCTATATTTTTGGCTAACTCCTCCTGTTGCACTCCTTGGATTTACTAAGTTTGTGTGTTGCACTCTGCATTCAAAATTAGAAAAGTGGTATTCACAGAGGAACAGGCTCCCCAGGGAAGAAACATTTGGACAATGGTGTGACTCCTGGGGCTGCCCTGTGCAGCTAGACTCAATGATCCTTGTGAATCCCTTCCAATCCAACGTATTCTGTGACTGACACGGCTCCCAGCCTCCAGGAGCCCAGAGCATCCTTCCCCAGCTCTGCAGCTCCACCACATGCCTGTGGAATAGACACAGCCTTTTGGCCATCTCTGTAGATAAGTTGTCAGCCCCGTCCCTCTGTCTTGCAGGGCCTTGTTCATCCAAAATAGGCTGGATTTGCAAATGTTCATGTTCCTCTGATGACTTCTGGAATAAGAATTAACTCTGTTTTTTGTAAAGGAAGCAGGTTAAGTGCTATACTTGCTACACCCAACTGGTGCATGCCGTAATCCTGCTCCTCCTCTGCTTCCAAGTGACCCACCAACCTGGAAGGGCCAGGTCTGAAATGCATCCTCAGCAGCTGTGATCTCCCTCAGAAAGCTGAAAAGCACTCTCCATTGCCAACAGCAAGAAGACAGGCTGCAGCTTTGAGGCAAGCCCTTATTTGCATATGAAGAATAACCAGTTTCCTGCTATCTCAATAGGAGTCAGAAACTTCAGTTGTCCAGCAAAAAGAAAAAAAAATCAAAACGGTATTGCTTGGCTGTGATTGGGTCATAAACATCCTGCAAGCACTGCTGGTGAGCTGGGCAGAGTGAAAGGGAAGCAGCAGCTCCTCATGCTTCTCTCTCTCCCAACACATCTGTGCTCAGCAGGTGTGTGAAACAAGAGAAGGCGCTGGACCCTAATTTTCCTCTCACAGCAACTTTACAGGATGCTGAAGTCATTCTTGGTTGCAATATTGGTCCTGCATGTGACTGAGTAGTGCTCTGCAATGTTTCTTTCTTTTATCACTTCACAGTTAATGGGGTGATTTCAGAGTGTTATCATATATAGTGGCTGAAGTCTCATTATATATTTAAGTGCAATTACAGCCTTCGTTCTATTCTCACACAATGTATCTCCTCAGGTCTGCATTTCCCCCATTCTGTTTTATCACGTTTGCTGAGTGAAATCAGCAAAGAGGCTAGAATTGTTACTGGATGTGCAATAGCCCTTTGGAGCTTAAGATTCCTGTAAATTTAACTTCACCCCTCCCAGGTGCAAAATTGCTTTTTATCTCAGGTTGAATATGACCCTAGGAGAGTGGAGAGTAAAGAGAAACAGCCAGGAGAGGTGTAAGACAATAGTGAGGGAAGAGGTGACACAAACTGATTGGCACTTGGGAGTAGTTAAAATAAGATTGAGAAAGACAAGCATACATATATATACATACATATATATATATATATACACACACATAAAATAGAACCATAGACTTATAGAATGATTTGGGACCTTAAAGATGTTCCAGTTGCAGTGTCCCTGCCACGGGGAAGGGACACCTAGACCAGGTTGCTCAGAGCTCCATTAAACCTTGCCTTAAACCCTTACAGGGATATATATTTACATGTTTCTTCACAGAGAACCTCATGATTTTAAGACAAATCTTGTGGACCCTGCATGTAAATATGCTTTTGAAAGACTGACACAGAAAGCAAACCAGTTTGGAAGTATTACAAATGACACAGAATAGCAACCTGGTAAATCGACAAGACTGAGATAAACCCATTGTTTTTGCTTTAAGTTACTGATTGTCTTGTGTAAAAGCTACCCTGTAATTCCAAGAGTTAAACTTCAACCAATATACAATCTTCAATGTAACATGATTTTCCACCTCAACCACACCTGGGAGCAAGTTCCCAGCAGTGCTTACCACACAAGTAACTCCCAACCTCTTTGAAATTAAAAGGTTACTATAACAACACAATGCATTTGTTTCCATATAGCTTTCCTTTGCTTATTTCTCATCATCCCTTTTTAAAATATCAGTTGCCATAACAACAGAACATAGTATCTTAACTGCACCTTTCATGTATATTTATACAGTATAATTAAAGGTATGGGATTGGGTCAATCTTAGGGTTGGTTTAATTCAAATCTCTTCCATGAAACATTCCAACACTCCCACTAGAAGTAAGAATGAATTCATATAGGTCCAGCTTTGCATTGACACTGCCTCTTGCAGCTGTAAATATACTAAATTTTGCAACGCCTTCATTGTTAATTAAGTGTTGATGAGTCTTCTAAGTTATAAGCTATTGGCATGGCTCACTCTTTGGGTCTTTTTCTAAGCAGTGATTTCTATTAATTATAGTTGTGTTGCTGTTCTTATTAGCTAAGCTGATCGCTCTCACAGGAATATGAGACTTTCCTGAGCAAAGCAGAGAGCTGAAACTGCCAGCCTGCTATCTCACTTTTCGAAGGAGACTGATAGGCAAGCTCTTGGCTCTGCATCCAGCTTTTTGCACCACTATAGTGGTGTGACCCAAAATCACCTTGAAAAGAGAATGATGTCTCCTCATGCAGATGGAGCTGTGTCCCTGGATCTTCCTTCTACACAGGAATATTCAAAGAAAGAGGTCATGACAAGCTGGAGCAGAACACCCAGCTCCCACATGCTGCTGTGCTGGCTACAAAATGCTGTGAGTGAGAGCAGCTCCAGGCTGCTTCGTTCAGAACTGTATTTGTCAGTGGGGTGAGCACCACCCTCCATGGGGACACAGCCCATATCCAGTCTGTTCCTTTTGGAGCTTGTGAATTCCACAAGGACACATTACAGGGCTCACTTACCTAGAAGAAGACTCAGAGAGGGATAGCTCAGGATAAAGCAAGGAAGACACTGTGATAACTGTATCTTTCATTATCACAGTGTGGACAGTTATTATAAAAGGAAAGCAGGGATTTCTGGTTTATGGACAATATCAATACTTTTTCATGGAGAATATTGTGTGATCTGGAGTGTCTTGAGTTAAGATATAGGGCAAAAGCTGTATGAAAAATGAGTTATGGAAATGATCTCTCTGACCTCCATGCTAACTGTTTGTATGAGCACGAAAATAATCGTTGAGGAGAGAAATAGTAAAAGATAGAAGTACTGATACTTTCAATTTTAGTCTTTTAACATTGACACAGAGTCATAAGTGTAAATTACTGCAATCACTGTTCTGAGTGACTAGGTCAGGTTGATGCCACTCTATTCACACATACTTCTTTAGAGAGAGCTCTGCTCTGGATACCACAGATTATAAGGCACCACAGGCTATCAGCTCTCTGCATGCCTATCAGAGAGATCCAGAGTCCCTGCAAAAAAGCCAGCTGGAGCATTCTGTGATTATCAAATTGCAAAGGACAGGTCTTTATTATTTCTATTATGCTCTTTTTCAATAAGCCAGCAGGGCTTTGACTGAGGTAAGCCAGGACTTCTACCAGCCCTTCAGTCCCTGCTTCTGCAGTTTTCAGTGTTCCCCTTGACACCTGCAGGTTTCCCAAGCAGCTGCAGTTCCAGCTGTTTAGCAATGAGGGCAGATGTGGCACAGCTACCCTCAGGAACAGCCTTGGTCTCTTCACTCAACCAAGGCATGCCACCATGGGGTCATCGAATGGGGCATCTTGAGGATGCCTGGATGAAACCCACCATTAACCCCAAATGCCACCCATGGGGTGTATCTAGATAAAATGGAGCCATGAAAACAACCCAGTCGGAACATGGACAGCACTCAAAGAAGTAAGATCATATCCTAGAAGCATGTAAATTTGTAGGGATTTTTCAGACACTTACTTAGCATTTATTTTGCCACCTACTAGACTATTCAAAAATGTAGGCTCACCTGTGCCCTTGTCAAACCCATATTAGTCACACAATACTTGACCTGTAATGCTTTAGTGGGTACATCAAATCTTCAGACTACACTATGGGGTTGGTGCTTCCTTGCACCCACATCAAGGTTGGTGTTAGAGGATTACTGAGAAAACCAGAAAGCATTCCCACCTCACTTCCCTGAGCTGTTGGCAAAAACTCTTTCAGTAGCAGATTCCCTAACAAGACAGATGGATCTGTCCATTAACATGATGGTTACAGATCTGTGACTTCTTATTAATAATCTAAAAAAAAAAAGTGTAATATCCTCTCCTTCTCCTCCGCACTCAGATTGCCAGGACCAAGTGCTCTTTCATCACTGTGGTTAGTACTTCTGCATCTGTCAAGCTGAGCTCGATCCTGGAGGTCATTAGCAAAGGGAAGCAGCTGATGTAATCAGGCTGTGCATTTATGATCTGTGGCCATATGTCACTAATAAACAGTTGTAGATATGCACCAGACAAAAAAGGAGTTCAAAGTTTTTCAGGAGGAGAGAGAGTGCAATGTCTGATAGTCCAAACCCCTGTTGGGGTGCAGCAGGACCGTGTGGCTGCAGAGCTACAGTGTCCTGTTCACTGCAAACTGCTTGACCAAACATGCTCCATTCTGACCACACACATTTTGAGTATTTGTCAGTCTTTGTCATAAGGCCATCTCTGCACTTTGAGTGCAATCCATGTCCAGCATGAGCAGGCTGCTCTTAAAGAGAAGAGGAGCCAGGAGTGGTGGAAGCAGGGCAGAAGGGACAGTGGCCTCACAGCAAGATCATGGTCCCCCAGTAGTGAAGCAAAGCAAGCAGAGCAAGTCTAGTGGGGGTAACCAGGATAATCCTCCAGCTCAGCAATCATAGTGACAAGGCAGGTCCAAAGCTGAACAAGAAGATAATTCAGCACAGCAAGGTAATGAAGATCCATGTAAGTGTACTTACAGTAAAGCTAAGGAAAGAACAAGAGCAACAATTTAGATATGAATATGAGTCTAGAAGCAAAGGAAACAGCAGAGCCTTTACTTGTCACGGCTATTCAGGATTAGGATGCTTTTCCTGCTTTAGAAATGCTGGTATTTATCAGTGGCAGACTTTTTGTCCTGCTGCAGAAATGTTCCACAAATGATCAAGAACCATTTGTCTGACAAAGCTGAGTGTTGGCCTTTAGGTAGAAAGGAAAGAAATAAAACCTTTGTAGTGAGAAGAATTTCAGTGATGGGAGTGGAAAGCTGAAATCACTTTTGTCTCTGACCACGAGAAAAAAACAAATTCTCCTGGAATAGATCATAAACCAGTTCCAGGAAAGTTCACATGTTGCTATGGTGGACATCTGGGATATGTGTCACAACAGTTAGTGTCAGCCTCAAGTCCCTTGAAGAGATAACCCACTGTGTTTGCATAGTGGATGCAGCTGGAGGTGAATCCACCTGCTTCTCATGACCATGTGCTGGAGCTTAAACACTCTTTCCTTCATAAGTAAGTATTTCCTTTGTGTAGAGCTGCCTATTTCAGCAGCACAGCTGAGCATCTGGTCACTTTTTTGAGAGATTGTAGCCCTGTGAAAGAAGATGAGAAGAAACAAACATGCAACAAATCTGGGAAATACTTAAATTCTATAAAACTGATGAAATAAGTGAAGACAGACATTTGTTCCTGATTCTGTGAGTCAATCAGTCATTCTGGGAAATGTGACCACTGTTTCTTACAATTTAATCTGTGGCAAGTAAGTTAAGGCACAGAGAAATTGTTTGTTCATGTGCTTGGTCTTCATATATGTGGTCTATTTTTCTAGCCAAAGAGCTTCAGGTATATATGTGTCCACATGCATATGTTAATATATCTACTTATCTATCTCATATAGCTAAGGAGATCACAGTGTTATTGTGTTTGAAGGTACTTCTGAAGGTCATCTGGTCCACCTTTTAAGTAGGGTTAGCATTGAATTGAGACCAGGTTGTAATACATCCTCTGCTTTCCATTCAGAAGACAGGAGAAGGTAGTTCATGTGTCAGCTCTTTAAACTTTACATTTCCAGCAACTATTTGTTCAGTGTAACTCCTTGGTCACCTGTAGAGCCCCAAACAAACAACAGAGTAGCTGCTCCTCAGAAAAGCAAAGTTAAACTCTCCTCTGCAGCAGAAGAACCATGCCTGAATTATGCTGGGTGTTGTAGAAATGTTACTTGTCATTCAGCTTCTCCTCTCCTTTCTCAGCTTGTGCAAGGAAGGGGAAGCGAGGGGGGAAGGAAGGTGCTGGCTGTGCATTAGAGAAGATGAGATGAAAACGACCTTGTCATCGTTTGAATTCTGCTTTGAGCAATGCTGTGTATCCCTTAGAGGTGGATTAGGTTTCCACTGACAGGCTCTGGGAGATAGAATTTCCATTAGAATTAAGGGAAGAATATCTATTAGATAGATACAGCTCCTTATCTGCGCCTTGTCTCCTTCTCAAACTGTCTGTGTGCTATCTTTCATTCTCCTTGCCTGCTCTCACAGTTCCTCTGCTCATCAGATTTGTCTTGCTCTCTTCACCTCTCCCTGGGCTCTTCCTGCAAAGATAAAATAGTTGCTTTTGCCAGACATGTAGTGCCATTGCTTGTCCTTCACTTTCAACCTTCATCTTCCAAACAAGGGACTTTTCCTGCTGCAAAATGACTGGACCAAGCCATGTGCAGACTGTGCAAACCCATAACGTGCCTCTGTTTCCAGCAGACACAGAGAACTGCTGGGGAAACTTTGTGTCCTGAGATCACCCCAGCTCTCAGGCTGGTAAATGAGGCCGACAGGTAAATGTAGGTTCGTACTGTGATATCACACAGGCGTCGCAGCCTTGCTATACAAGATCACCTACTAATGCTTAAGCAGAAGGGGTCCTGAATCCTGAAGCTTTTTTCACTCTAGCTGAAAGCTGTACTGGAATAACAGAAGTGGCCACAAGGACATATGTAGCCATCACTCAAAACTCTGTTCTTATTTCTGCAGTCCCTCTTGGACTCTTCACTAGCAATGTTTCTTGTGCATTGAATACTTTTTCCAAGTCAGAGAATTCCGTTGCCACCAAGTCTAGGAAAAACTGATTTTACAATACCTATAGCTGAACCTGAATAATTTAACCTTCAAAATTTCATGCGAAACAAAAAGTACTGTTTTTGCTTTACAGAAAGCCAAGAAGCAGTGACAATTAAACCACTCTAGTCCTGACTTCTGTAATAAGACACTAAAATGCCAAATAAAAAATAATATCAAATGGAAAACATTAATGTTCACACAGGAAAGAGCCAAGGGAACACTTCTCACACTTAAAAAATTAAGTCTCCTCTAAACTGATCCATATGGATAGAATCACAGAATCCAGAATATTTGCCATCAGTACCACTTGAAATTTTTCTTGTGAGCAGATTGATGTCTGCATTCATGTTCCTATGAAAGTCAAAGTGCATTCTGAGTAACTGTGAATTTACAGAGCACCAAATACCAGTTTGCACCTTGATCTCTTACATCCACAGGACCCTTCAAAATATCTGCTAGCTATGCTTGAAAGAGCAGTGGGCTACAGAATAGCGAATATCATCAGCATTGTTTCAAAACACATTTTCTGAAGTCTTCCTACTGGGATTGCAACCCTAAACATAGCAATGTTTTATAATAAATATCTACTCATGGATATTCATGCGTGGTAATTCTGACAAGCTGGACAGTTGTTTTGCAGTTGTGTTCTCCAGCCACTGGCAAAATAATGTCTCACCCTAGCTCACATCCATATGTTTTCATGACTAAGATTAATTCCTGTGCAGTTCTCACAGTCCCTCAACTCTCATTCTGCACTGATCTTCCAGAGCTTCTGTCTTTTGAGAACTGGAAGCTCCTTGAGCAAAAAAAGAAAAAAAAAAAAGGAATTTTGAAGTAGTATCAGTCATGCAAAAAGCTGGAAACTCGGAGGCAAAAATACTTTCACATGAGAGAGAACATTCAGAACAATAATTTTGTGGTAAAAGAGGATGCTGCATTAAACACGTCATTGAAACCTCCTTTCTAAATACAAATCCTATTACACTGCTTTCCCATTTGCACTGCAACATTCAAAATTCAATAAAGTTTTCAGGCAGGAAAGCTTGCTAGTTTCTCTCTCCACTATATACCATTTATGACTCCTCTCTTTGTTTTTCCAAAACAAACATGGCTTTGGTACCATGGGTTTGTTACCATGGGTTGGGTAATTGGCCCTCATCCCCTGGGAACATTTTCTGTCAATAAGATACAATTAGGAATGCCAGCCTGCCCTGCTTTGCAAAGAGAAACTAGCAATACCTGTGGGTGAACATACCATGTTCATAACAAGACCTGGCCTCATCAGCTGCATGGATTGAAGCAAATGCTCCAGATAAAAAATATCCTCCAGTTCATTCATGATGAGTCAATGTAGACATAAGTTGCAAATATGGGTATTTTATCATACTTGTTTTAACTGTAATGTCGTTCCCCAACCCTCTTCCCACGAAGTCCTATTGGTACCACAAGCTGATGTCTTCAGAGAGGAAGAGCTATAATATTGTTTTTTAAATACAATAATACCTTCCTTGAAAACGCATCAGATAAAAAAAGATAATTGAGCCACTATACAAATAGCAGAGAGAGAAACTTAATACTCACAGTCAAACCTTACAAACGAAGCAGAAGACTTTCTTGTGGCAACCTGTCTCCAGATGCATTGATTTATTTTTGTGCTCAGAAGAGCAGGAGACTCCATTGTGCCTCTTGGCCATTTTTGGCCATTTCTGTTGCCTTGCAATAAAAGGGATGGAGTATTTGCTTAAAGCCATACAATGGGACAAGGAATGTAAGAACAAACAGGGTTTTCAGGATTTTAGTGAGCAATGCTAACCGAAAGGACGTATCTGAAGTACTTTGTATTTTGCAGCATCTCAAGGTCTGATGAGTCTCCCTGAAAAGAGATTCGTTATGCACAGAAGAGGCACACAGTAGAGATCAACTTCTACTGTCTTCTGCCACCTCTGAAGCTGTGTAATGGCAGAACCCCATGTTGCATTCAGGATACTTTTAACTTGCTGAATTTTTATTTCATTTGCAATCAACTACCAAAGCTGCCCGAAGCTGTGAAACACAGCATGGTGTAACCCTTGTTCCAGGGTAAGGGGAGAAGGGTGTAACCAGTCCTTTTGACATCCTTAGGACATGCCAGGCACAACAGTCTGGCTCAGTTAGTTAATTAAAGTCCCAGTCTCTAAACTGTATTCTGCAGATATCCCCCAGAATTTAAGGTATGTCACAGTGGGCAAAAGCCCACCGGTTCTGCAAGAGAGGATCTGTCACTGCTGAGATGGAAGTGCTTGGCTAAAAAGCATTTAGTAATGTTATCTTAGTAGATTTACAGCATGACATTATGACCTCATCTACAGTTTAAAATAGAATCTAAAGCAACACCAGGAGCATCTCTTTTCCCAAACAGAGATGTAAATAGAAGGAGAAGATAAATGCATACTGTATCAGAGCAAAAGGGAATTGGCAGGTATAACCTGGCCCTATGGACAATCTCTGGTGATGATGGTATTTTAGAGAAGATTCAGTTACTTGTCTGGGAAAAATATTTTTGAGAGTTGTTACTGATTTGGAGTCTTGGGTAGAAGATTTTTAGCATGTAGGATAGCCCTGAAAATGCAGAGCAGCTTTCCTTATAATATGCCAGGAAGACAAGGAAGAGATAAATGTTTTGCTCCCACACACAATCTCCAGGTTTTAGTTGTGGTGTTGAACAAAATGCACTATCAGAGAACCATACCTTTGCCAAATATTTTATGTACACAAGATCCCCAGTCCATAGAAGGGTAACCATTGAGCCTGAACCTTTCTATTTCTATATGTCTCAGGAAAATGCTTATGAGAGCTTACCGTTTCCATCATCATTAAAGGCTGATAATGTTGTGATATTCTTCTCTCAGTCTTTGTAAATCATGGTTCAGATATCTGTGTCTTTCTTGCAGTGGAAAAACAACTATAAATTTAGTTTAATCAGTGAGACAACTTCAGCTTATGGCTTGTTGCCTTACAGTAACAGCTCAAAGCAGCCAGAGGACACTAGAGAATCTGGCCTTATATATCAGCTGAAAAGGATGATTTAAGGTCTGAAGCTAGCACAAACGCCAGGGCTATTAGATCCATCTCTGGTACCCTAAGGTTAAAGATATTACTCTTTCAGATTCTGTCCCTCCAGGTCTCCTTGAGACCAAGTCCCTCTTTGCTGCTGTGAGAGTCGGACAGATCCTGTGCTAATGTCAGAAGGAGATTCAATACAGAAAGCTCTGAGGGCTGTGAATTCCCATTAATGGTTTGTAAAAATGTACAGTGTAATCTGTGCACAGAATTAGCTCAGCAAAGCCCACATTATGTTCTCAAAATACAGATTAATTTCTTTATCTTTTAAGAGTCAAATCACAGTGTATGAAAGCATGATTTGTTTTCAAAATGCAGTTTAGTTCAGTTTAATTCAATTCAATCAACCTGGTCTAAAACAGAGTGCTTTGTGCGGGAGCCTAATGCAATGTTTTATCTGTTACAGTACTGCAGACTGGGGTTTATATTTTGGGATCTGCTTACTGCCATATTTGCACATCCTGACCCAGGGCACATTTCACATGAGCATCACATTAGTATAAATCAGCCTCAGGCTTAGTTATGTTCCATCTAATTACACTAACTTAGGACAGCTTCATATAGAAAATTGGATTCTCACTGTGTTCTTCCTTACCATCACCCTTAATGCTCCCAAATGCCCCCTAAGTTAAGGAAGGCCTTGAGGAGGACGAGTCTGGCCAGCTGTGCAGCAGCTGGTTCTTGCAGGCCATGTCCTCAGTGCAATGCATGTTCTGTGCTACAGAGGCTGCACAGGATCCCAGAAATGACACCAGGGATTCAAGAAGGCAAAAACTGAGATTCAAGTGGCCCTTCTGCAAAGGGCTCAGATTTCTGACTGCAGTCAGCCAGGTTCTGCTGCCTGCCATTTTGTCTTATTTCCATAAACTGGAAATTTCCTCAGAGATGTAAAATTTTTAAAAGTAAACCCATTCTACACAATTCAGATAATTTAGACATCAAAGTTTGAAGTCTCAGGATAAAAGTTTTCATTGAGATCACATGGTATTTGTGCAATTAAGGAAAAGTAAAGCTTGTTTAATCCACCAGCAATTCCAATGATTTATGTTGTTTCAAGAAGCTCTGTTGGTAAATTTCACCAATAAAAAATGCTGGCCCAGAATAAAATTGGACATGCCAGAAGATATTTCACATTATTTTTGTGATGTTTGTTTGTTTGCTTAAAATTAAGGAAACCAAAAAACATTTGAAGTGCTACATAATACAAATTAAGAGCTTTTATTTTTGTTTAGTCACAGCTTTTCTTCATATCATCAGATGTCAGGCATCAGAAGGTTTCACTTCTGATGCTGAATATTTCTACTTATTTCTAAATATTCAGCATCAGGTGGTTCTCCCCCTCTGCTTTGCTCTTGTGAGACCTCACCTGGAGTTCTGAATCCAGGTCTGGGGTTCCTAACACTAGAAAGATGTGGGAAGATATTGGAGCAAGTCCAGAGGAGATCACAAAGTTGATCAGAAGGCTGGAGCTGCTCTCCTGTGAAGACACACTGAGGTAGTTGGGGCTGCTCCACCTGGAGAAGAGAAGGCTCCAGGGAGACATTACAGCTGGCAGTATCTAAAAAGGGCTGGAGAGGAGACAGGACAAGAGGTAAAGGCTTTGAACTGAAAGACGAGAAATTTAAATTAGATTTCAGGAAAAAAATATTCCCTGTGAGAGTAGTGAAGCAGTTGAACAGGTTTCCCAGAGAGGTTGTGGATGTCCCATCTCTGGAAGTGTTTAAGGCCAGGTTGGACTGGGCTTTGAGCAGCCTGGTCTAATGAAAGGTTCCCTGCCAAGGCAGTAGGGTTGGAACTGGGTGATCTTTAAAGTCCCTTCCAACACAAGCCATTCTGTGATTCTATGACTAAAAGAACATACCAAGCTTATAATCAATGTTTAAAATATAATAATGAAATGGTCTAGAGCTGTTTTATTATTATCACAGCTTAAATTTCTAACCCAAATAATAAACAAATTATAAGTTATTTAAAAATGAAGTATTGGAATGTTACTGCATACGTATTTTTAGATAGAATTTTTTACCTTATGAAAATGCCTTTTTTTGTCCTATCTTTCCCTCTGTCCCTGTGATGTTCAAATCTGCATTTTCTTATGTGAAAATGTTGGATCACAAAACTTCTCCTCAGCTCTGTTGATTAGACTTTCATGCACACAGTTCAGTTTTTGTCATTTGAAAACTAAGATGTTTAACGACTTTTGATATTCAGTTTTATCTTGCTGGGGAAATTAAAAGAGGGTAATGAGTCAGGCAGGCAAGAGATGGAGGAGTGAGAAAAAAAAAAATTAAATATAACCCTACCAATTTAATTCTATTTACAGTGTGGTTTAAGATTGTGGTTCAATAAAGAAAAGAACAGGTATTTTAGGATTATGTGTCCCAGTAAAAATATGAATTAATATTTCTACCAAGCCTGTGCTTTGCATTTCTCATTATTTTTATTTTGATCAAAGGAAAACATAACTCTAGCACAAAGCAGGAATAAAAGCTGTCAGATTAAAGCATGTTCAAGTAAAATGCTCTGGACGTAATATTAGTAGTGAGCTTACCATGTGACACTATTTTCATATTACACATCAGAGCCTTTTGGAAATTAAGCCATCTTTTTGATATGTGTCCTTTAAGCAGCAGAGCAGGAAAATGTTATATTAGCCAGCATTTGCAAAAGTGTGAAAGAATGCAGTGGCAGCTGGGGGCATCAGGCAATGGATATTGCTGAACTTTGCTGAATATAGTTGTAGAGAGGCAGCCATAGTGCCTAGAAGCCTCCCATGTAATCACTTCTGACATCAGTTAACTTTTCCATTATCATCACTTCCAAACATCCTTTCAGCCTCTTTCTTCTACACATAGAACTTCCTCTTGTTTCCAATCCACTGCGTTTTTTTGTCGTGCTGCTGCAAACAAATGTGAAATCAATTTTGTGTTTTTCAGCTTGTACGCTCCTTTTTGTCAGGCATCAGCAAAACTAACATCAATTCAAGGGTGGTTCAACCTTATTTAAAATATT
This sequence comes from Poecile atricapillus, assembly GCF_030490865.1. Classification (NCBI taxonomy): domain Eukaryota; kingdom Metazoa; phylum Chordata; class Aves; order Passeriformes; family Paridae; genus Poecile; species Poecile atricapillus. Next base: position 24,341,783 of record NC_081289.1, on the reverse strand, counting down.
CAACACTTAGAAATTGTACTAGGCTCTGTAGAAGGGGTGGAGAAGGTAGCCTGGAGGTGGTAAACACATTGAAGCATCACCTGAATGCAGGTAAGTAGTACTATGAGTATTTCAGAAGTCATTCCAGACCAGACCAGGAGAATTATTGCAGAGAGCACCAGATGGTTTCCAAGGTACCTCAAATTGTTCTGTAAAACCTAAAATAGATAAAAATACAGAGTGAGGAATAGATGTCTACAGCAGTTTCTGTCACCTGTACACCTTCTACTTGGTTCTTTTCCTTGGCTTTTAGGTGCTTTCCCAGACATCATCAGACAGATAATGGGGTGAGAGAAGATACAGAAACGAGTTTCTTTCTAATGACAACCAGAGTGCAGGGCATCTTTCAACTACCTTTAGACAAACACCAGCCAGTCAAACTTGGTTTATCAAGAAAGGAGAAAGACAAGATGTCAGCATGAAAATGTTCTGTGGGAAGTAACCAGCCATAGACATTTTAGGCAAGAAGGTCAGACTACTGAGGTACACACAGTTTAGTGGAGAGCAAAATGATGCTTAGCATCTTACAAAGGAGAAGAATGTATTCTTGTACTGGTTTTTTTGGGGTTTTTTTGGCTTTGGTGATTTTCTTTCTTTTAAGCCGTATCTGGCAGGGTGTTTAGGCAGATCCTGTGAGGTCCATTAATGAGTTTTATTCTTCCTGCCATCAGGTTTTGATTTCCTTTTTTAATTTTTAGAGGTATAATTTCACTTTTGTTAACATGCGAAACTCTTGAGTGTTTCTTACTTCCCCCCTTCTTACATGCTCCCTTTGTCTCACCTCTTGTCTGTAAGATACACATACCACCCCCCCACACACCTTTTTGATCTATTTTTCCTCTGCACTGACACCTCCATCAGACAGCATGCACCACTGAGTTCCTCTGCTAAGCTTTGATTTCTAGTACTTTTCTGTCTTCCTTTGTCTCACCAACTCTGAAGGCCCATTCCTGAGAAGACCAGAGACTAGGGCTTTCCAACCTTCTTTTTTTTTCTTTCTGTATAAGAAGAAATCTTCTAGATGGGCCAGACAACACTTTCATAACTGCTCTCAAGATGAGGAACCTACTGAATCCAGTTCCACCCTGAGGAGGCAGGTTTACATGGTTTTCAACTCCCCTTTACCATTATTGTACTTTATGCTAAGCACATGCTATTGACATCATATCTGTAATGTTTACTATTGAATAGTAGGAAAGAGAAAGCACTCTTCTCTGATTTACAGAAAATTGAATACACCTGAAATTTAATCAAGAACACATTTGTAATGAGGCTGAAAATGGCCTGTCAAATGCTAGCTGATGATTTCTTAATTAAAAACAGTGATAAATCTTCTATATGAGAGGTAAGAATATTTTATTAAAGTATCAGTGTGGGACCACATAGAATACATAATGAAAAACAAAAGGAAGAAAGCTAAACACCTGCCCTACCCACCTCCCCCCCACAAAACGGCAGAGAAAGTCTCATCTGAATTCTATTTTTAAAAACATGCACAATACCAATCTAAAAGTAATAAACCAGGCACAACCAGTACCTTGGAGGGACTACTCAATAAATTGCTGAAGAAACATCACCATTCCTGGTCTGATGTTTATTGCTAGATCTCAGATCTTGTTTTTCATGCCTTGCTTCAGCAGTATACAAGCTCAGTGGCAGCCCTCCTTTAACAGCTATCGACTTTGTCCTTTTAAAAGAAAAGGGTTCTTAAAATTCTCCCAGAGACTGAAAAGTGAAGTCCAAGCTACTTAATTCAGGCAAGAAAAAAGACTGGGTATCTTGCACCAGTTCTTCACATGCTGTCCATGGAACTGATCACAAATATTTATGCTGTGGGTTAACCCCAGTAGGCAGCTAAGCCCCACAGCCCCTCTCACTCCTCTCTGTGGGATGGGGAGGACAATCAGAAGGGCAAGAGTGTGAAAACTGATGGGTTGACATAGAGACAGTTTAAAAGGTAAAGCAAAAGCTGCACATTAAATAAAGCAGAATTTGCTTTATAGGATTTGGCCCCCATTTCCCCTCAGCAGGCAGGTGTTAAGCCCACCCCAGGAAAGAAATGCACTCCATCATGTGTAGTGGTGACTTGGGAAGACAAGGTGTAGAATCATGGAATATTCTGAGTTGGAAGGGATCCACAAGGATCATTGAAGCCCAGCTTCTGGTCCTTCTGTCACTGAAAATATTCACCCTTTCTGCTTTTCCCCACAGCTTTTATTGCTTACCAAAATGTCATGTGTCATATGTTATCAAATCTCCATTTTTTCCTTTGGGTTCAGCTGTCTCAGCTGTTCCTCCTCCCACCTTCTCATGCACTCCCAGCCTCCTCCATGACAGGCTAGTGTGAGAAGCAGAGACAGCCATGATGCTCTAAAGGACTGTCCAGCAATAGCTAAAGCATTGGGGTTTTGTCAATGCTGTTTTCAGCACAAATCCAGAATACAGCACCACACAAGCTACTCGGAAATTAACTCTATCCAGGCAAAACCAGTATGATTAATTAGCTCTTATCTTTGCACCCAATGGATCACTATTCTACTTGTTTATCTTTCCCACAGATGTCTGCACAAAGCACACATATTTTCCCAAAGGAGAAATGCCTAGTTTTGACTATGCTTCCCATACAAGTCTAATCTGGGCCCCACTGGGACTGTTCTGTTCACAAGCAAGACCACAATATACAGATAAGATTTGTCATACACAGCCAAATCAAATTTACAACTACCATGTAAGTCCCACAGGCATGGGCTGTGCGTGTCAAAACAAGACTCCAAGCCCCTGTCTACTCAGCCATACCCCTCCTGTACTGTTTATAGAGGGTAGGGAGTGCCACCTTCCAGTCTGAGCACTCTTCTAGACTACAGCACAGCCTGCAGGACCTAGCAACTCTTTTAGAATATACAGCACCAGATGCCTCCAAGCACCACACAGGAGCGAGTTTTGGGGCATACACACATCCTTACCTCTGTGTCCTGGTGTCTTCAGACATGAAAAGCACACATTGTCCAAATGAAATCTGGGGTACACATCAGCCAGCTCTCCAAGCAGGATGATGAGGACACTGGGATTCCGGGACACAACACAGTTCCTGTCTCCTCCAGAGTTTTCTTGTTGCCTTTTCTCTTCTGCTTTTGAGGTAGAGACCACCTTGGGCATAGCCAGGAGGTCTAAGGGAACATTGCCCTTTACATGGCAGTCCTACATGTAGGGCATTCTGTCCTGTTCTGGATTCCTGTTGGAGAGAGAGAAATAATTACATCAGGTTTGGTGGGGTGTTATGAAGATGGATGGATGGCTGGAGAGCACTGTCTGTGAGGAAAGATGGATGTAGCTGCATTTCTTCATGATGGAGAAAGGATGGTGGTAAGGGATTTAATTTCTGTCTGCTACAATTGAAAGCAGATTTATAGGGAAGATGGAGCCCATCTCTGAGGTACACAGCAAAAAACAAAAAAATCAATGATCAAAAGTCTCAGAAAAAGTAAATCTGACTGGATATAAGGAAAAAAATCTTCACTGTTGAGAGTGGTTAAGCACTGGAACAGGGGACAAGAGAGGCTATGGATTCTCCATAAACAAACTGGAGAACTACGGACTGGGTGGAAAACTTGCTGGGCTCTGACAGTGGCAATCTGAAGCAACAAGACCAGCTGATAGTCTTACAAGTGACATCCCATAGGAACCAGTACTGGGACAATATAATTTATTATGGCTGTTAACACCCAGAGTGATGAGAGAGAGCTCACTCCTGGCAAGGCTGCAGATGATACCAAACCGGGGGGAGCAGCTGTCATGACAGAGGGTGTGATCGCTACTCAGAGGGACGGGCTGTAAAAATGGACTGACAGGACCATGAAATTCTGAAGATGCAAGTGCCAAGTTCCCCACGAGGGGTGGAATAACCCCATGCAACAGAGCAGGCCAGGGACTGAAGGGCTGGAAAGCAGCTTTGCACAAAAAGACTGAGAACTGAAAATGTCTCCACACTGTTTCCTTGTAGCAAAGGCAGCCAAACAAGCGCTGGGATGTTTTAGAAAAAGGATAATCAGCAGCCAGAGGAGAGTGATTACTCCATTCTGCCTGGCACTTCTGAGAGTGCATGTAGTTTGCTGTATTCCCCAGTGCAAGAGCTGTTGACATATGGGAAAAATTCAAACTTTCACTAGTCAAGACATTTCCTCTGGGTTTTCTTAGCTTTTGCTGGTCAAACCTTCCAGAAGTACCACAGGCACTCAGGAATGTCAGCTTGACTGACTTTCAATTGAATGTACTCCTTAGGATGCTTAGGTGGTTCTGAAGCTGTAGAATTTAAGAAGGAAACTAAATCACTCTGCAAAAAAAGGTAAAACAGGCTAGAGAGCTGGCAAAGGAAACCCAGCTGAAAATATGTTGTATCAGCTCCTTGCCCATATGCTTTTCTTAATAGTGCTGAAAAAGGTTTTGTACTCACTTCAGCTAAACTGCTCCTTAGCTGTCCTTAGCTTGTCAGTGTAAGGAGATCCTCTTGCTGACCGGGAGTAATTCTCATCTTTTCTTGCCCCCTGCACTGATAATTGGAGAGAGCGAGACAAGCAAAAAAGAAAAATAAAAGTATTTCCATTATAGAACAAAATTTGAAGGTGAGACATGGAAGGGAGATAGGCTGGAAAGATCTGTAAAATTTATTCAGATGCTTCCTGGTGTAGAAAGCACTTTATAAAACCCAAAATTCTGCACTAAATGTCAAATTGAGATGATTCTTTCCCTTTCTCATATTGGTTTCTCTTATGTGCTGTTACTATTTACCCACATTAGACATGCAGTCCTGAAAAGAAAGTCTGAGATATAATTTCTAAAACCATGTGTTGCTTCCAAATAATTTATAATAAGAGACTTTATAAATATCCAGAGATACCACTCCTCTGCTATGCAATGGTAACAGATATATTCAAAGCACCTAGTGCAATTAAAGTGCTCAGGAGAGGCAAAGATACAACAGGGCAAAAAGAGTAAATGTCTGTCAGTGTTTAGCAAGGTATATAGTGAAATAATAATATAATAAATATGGTTGAGAGAGTCCAAAACAATGACGGTAAAAAAAAAAAAAAAAAGCTGTAAATAACCATTTAATCATATTACACATAAAATGGGTACTGGTGCTTGGCTCACTGGTGCTTTCTAGCCTCCCTTTTGGGAAGTCCTGTATGATGGTGGTTTTTCTCCCATGAACAACTCAAGCACACAAGCAGGAACAAGTGTTGCATTTCTAGGTCTGCCAGTAGCTCCAGAAGGACAGTGACTTTGGGAGAGAATCCACAGGCAGGTGAGACCCAGCACCACTTGGCCTCTGCCAGGGCTCCTGCTGATGGGAACTGTGTGACTGGAGGGAAGAGAAGAGCACCCTGCCACGAGATGGATGTTGCACCATGTGAGCAGAGCACATATCCCTGAGATGTGCTGTGAAGAAAGGGTGCAATCCTCCAGCTTCCCTAAGAGAGTCTGCTTCCATGTTCACAGTGCTGTTACAAAGAGGAGGGATGAAGTCCTGACACCATCAATGTTAGCAAGAAAAACAGACTCCACAGAAAGAAAAGTGAGAAACTTGCACTCTTTTATCTTGCTCTCCATCTGGTCCCATGTAAACCTCAACACCTGATTTTTATTCAGCCCCACTGTCGCTGCCCCTTTTCTTGGGGATGGTTGTTGCAATGTGGCACTCTGGGGTGCAAGGACATAATCCCTGAAATTAATGAACATGCTGGAGACACAGAAACATCCTACGTGTCTGACTACTCCTGTTTCCCATTGCCTTTTTCTAGATTATCATATCTTGACATCATTGTAACACTGTTTTGGAAACAGAGGACAGGATACACTTAATTATACATTAAATTTGTAGGTTACCAGGATGACAGCTGGTTTTTAATAACCAAACACTTAATGACAATCAAACAAAATCTTTGATTTTTGCTGACAGAGTGCCAGCTGGAAGAAGCATAGCAATGCAAAAGATGTGGGGACTTCTGCAAAGATGGCAAAACCACCCATCCACCTTCCTGGCCCTGGGGCAAGGAACCCAGTGTTGTGCTGACCAGGAACCTCAACAGTCAATGTGTTGAGGTCTCCAACCTTTGTCTACCAAAGCGCTGTAAAGAAGATACAGTTTCTGGAAATTTTATTTTGATAGATTGGTGAGAGGCAATAACTCCATTTCTTTTCCTTTTTCATGACCTCCTGTGACAGCCCTCCATATTCCCCTACTCCTGATTCAGCATCCAAATATTCTCACTGATGCTTCTTATCTGGTAAAAGACTGTCATCTGAACCACTCACAATGACCAGAAGATCCTGAAAGATTATGGTAGAGAAGCAAAAACTCTCTCTATGGTGATATTTCACCTTTGTATGATTGCTAATCTCAGATAAATACCACACCAGGTTTTCTTTCCAGCCAGATCTGAATTGACCACCTCTCTACACTGCAGTACTTATAAAAGCAGTCTTTCCTTTTGCATAGATCCTGCATCATATCCAAAGCACAAACTGAAACTTTTCTGTATCTTCTAAGAACTTCCATCATATTCTGAGTCCTTTTTGTAGCCCTGGTCACCCTTTTTCTCTCAGGTGGCCAAATATTGGCTGCAAAACACCAGACTTTTCCATAGATGCCCTTTATCTCCACTGGTGGTCAAAGCTCCAGGTACAAACACCTCCAGGCTTTCAGCTTTGCAGTCTTTGGAAGCAGCTTTTATTCTGTGTACATGCCTTCACAAGACATGCCTAGAGACCTCTCTCAGGGCCTGAATCTAAGATGCTCTTCTGTGATACATCCCACACTGCCAATGCAGGGATACAATGGAAATGATGTTTCCTGTGACAGCAGAACATTGCTGGATGAGGAAATTACTGTCACAGTGAAGATTCTTTTGGAAGCATTAAAATCAGTTTCTTCCTATTCCTCTCATCACCTAAATGAAAAAATAATTATTTCATTCCTAAGAAGAAAGGAAGGTGGTACTCTGTGATAGCTGAACCATAATAATAATCAGAATAACAAAGACAGAGAACAGTTTCCCGAGAGAGAGAGATTTGTCAATACTGCAAAATTATTTACTGTGTTTTATGTAAAAACAAATGCTATATTATGCAGTCCTCCACAGGAATGAAGAGGGTTTTAAAACCCTCTCTGGACTTCCCTTATCTCTAGAGGTCCATTTCCTTGTTCATTCCAGATGGGCTGCTTTCCTGTGCTGTTTAGTATCCCTGTTTCTTCCTCTCAGAGGACAGCACTCCAGGATGACTTTTCCCTGTCTAAACTCCTGATGAATTGCCAGGTGACAGGTCACTGAGTCTCTGTAAGAAGCCAGAGGATGAGAAGTTCAGTTCCATCTCTTCCCATAGTTTTTCCCTGTGCTATTCATAAGGGATCAAATTGTCCCTCAGCCAGATACTCCCAAGTCCTGTCGCAGCAACAAAGGTCTTTAAATCCTGGGGGTGTTCCATTCCCTGGCACCAGGTGGTGATGCTGTCATGGACAGTCTGGCTAGTTTTGAAAGCTGTAGGCATGGTTGGTGTGAAGCTCCCCTTGGCAAAGCCTCCATAAGCAAAGCACCCATGGCCTTTGCTGGGTGACCATGGCAGTTTCTCTCTGCCACCTTTCACTGGATGCTCAATGCTCAACCCTTCTGCACACAATTTGGATCAAGGTCTCCAGTGGATGAGACTTTTTGTCCAGTTTTTCCACTGTTCAGCTTTGGAGGTGTGATAAAGATCTAACTATAGCATGAAAAAAGTACAAATATAGTAACAGTTCAAAAAAGTGTTCCAGTGACAGTCCCACTTTCAGGGGAGAGGAAGTAAGTTAAGACTGAGGTACATGTCTCACATTTACCTTGCAACTTGCCAGCATAGGAGGACTATTTGTAGTACAGTTGTGATAATATTTAAATGTAGTAATTTTGAATCTGAATTATAGATGATGTTTTGTACTTTAACAGATCTCAGTGGCTAAATATTTATCTTTTCCTCTTTCAGGTGTCTCCTTTTGTTGGCAGATTTCCAGTTCTCTCTGCATTGCTTCTCTCCTCTGGAAATAAGGTACTGAATAAGAATCTCTCTTCTTCAGAACTTGGCTCCTCTTTCACTTGGCTCCTGGGGTGAAAGTAATTAAGAGCAATTGATTGCTATAGAAATATTAATATTTATTATTAGTACTGCAGCAATATCCTGAAGCTTCAGCAGCTGTGATATAAATATATGTGAGAGCAATAATTGTGGTAGGGCAGCTGAGGATTATTACACTGACCACAAGGTCAGTAACCCTACCATCATGTAGTTGGGCTCAGAAAAAAGTGAAGTAAGAAACCTCTCAGAAAAAAACTCGGTAAAACACAGTTGCAATCATTTGCAAGCAACAAAAATGCAATAATTTTCAGTCCTGTTTCTCTTGAAAGGATGTCTGGGAACGAATATCTATGACTCAGTCTTTTGAGAAGCTGATGAATATGAATTGAAAGAAGAAGAATTCTCCATTTAAATTTCTTTACCATGGGTCAGCCTAGCTTCTGCAATTGTGCCACATGCTTCATTCTGCTGAACGTTTACTGTAATAATCAGAAAGGTTTGTGATGACATTAACACAGTAAAGGAGCATTTCTGTCTTGGTGTACCTGGACTGCCAAACCACCACATTAGTGCATTAGCTGCTAATATTTCCTTTAAAGTGTGTCCTACCCACAAAAGGATACTATCTTCCTTTTGAGGGAGAATGTAATGGTCAGATTTGTGAAAGCAGACAGCATTCATCCCACATTTCTACTGCTTCTACCTACAGTATCCATGATTTTGGCCAAGAGTGAAGTAATTTCCAGTGTTCTCACTCCAAAATGTTATTTTGTCCAGAAAGTCAGCATGAAAATCATATAATTGCAGTAGGTCCCAGGTGATACAATTTCAAGGAACCACAAAAGAAAGGCTATGAACAAAGTTCATACATTAAAAAAAAAAAAGAAGAACATTTGAGGTATGTCTAGTTAATCAAATCACAATATAATAGTTTGAAGAACATTGGACATTTCTTCATGGAAATTCTTGTGCCTTACTCCTTTGTCCGGCAAAAAACCACTTCAAATAAAATTTCACCCTGTAGTGCATTGGTGAATTCCTATTTATGTACATGGAGATTAAGAAGATACACATATCATGTATGTGTTACAGTTTTATCTACTTATCCGTGAGTCAAGATGATTATAGTTAGACCATGGGATGGGATGATAATTCACTTTAAATATATAAAGAGATTTTATAAAAATGACAAAAGCCAATCATTCTAATTAGCCAAGAAAGAGAGAACAAAATGTAAAAGGTTTAAAGAAACATTGTCAAATTACATTTTAGAAATCATCTAATTGTAAAAAGTCCATCTTATGACAGCTTACACTTTTAATAGCATGTCCTGGTTTTGAGATGATTTAAAATTCTCTTGAGAAAGAAATTTCCACTTCCTGTTCATTTTTGAAAGAAATATGAAAACTCGTTTCCCTCCATAGAAGTCTCATAAGCAATTATATGTGGAACATTTTATTGGGTTTTACATGATTAAGTAAGAAAAAAATAACATCTTCAAACCTGCCAATTACAGCCAAATTTTCATCTTAGGTCCATTAAAATGCATCGGTCTTTTTAAAAGCATGTGGCATTTCTTAGCCAGACAAAGAGAAATATGATGTGCTGTCTCTGCTGTGCTACTGCCTGTGTTCCAGTGACACAATTTAGAGCACGTATTCAAAAAAGAAATATTAGTTCTGGGAATCTCCTTTTTGAAATTCCAATTTGGGACAACTAAAAAAGCACATTTTTCAAAGTTGCAGTACTTAGCTCTTTCTTAAAATTAGGTTCCAGCTCAATGTCCCAGAAAATGCAGGTCCCTAAAACAAACAGCTGTTTTGAAAAACTTTGCTATTTTTAAAATTGCATAAGCTTTCCACAAGTTGCACGTCAGAAAGCTAAGAAGAAATATTTGGTCTCTTTTGGTATTTTCCTTCAAATGTGTCATCTTGTTACCGTAATTCTTCTGCAGAATGATGGACTAACTATGGTATGCTAACACAATTACAAATATCCTCTTTCCTTTTCCTGTACAGATACAAATCTAGTTTTAAAATTCTGTTACGTAAGTGTATTAGCCAGTCTGCCCTAAAAACATCGCTGACAGTCTGAACGTTCCAGTTCAAAATACTTTTTCAATGACGTCAAACATTTTGTGGATTATTTCTTGTTTCCCTTGATTTTTGATTTTTTTTTTTTTTTAATGCCACAGAAATATCCCATGTGTTTAGTTAAGACTAAGATAATTTTTTCTTTCAGGATAAATATTTAATATTTCCTAGCCGGCCAAAATATTTTCCTAGAGTAGACGTGCCGTGGGATGCTGTTAAGTACCATTGAGAACTGCTTTCCATTCCAGGCACTGCTATTAAAATCAAAAACTTATTGGAAAATATGAAGAAGTGCATATAAGTGCAGTAGAAAGCAGATATGCTGAGATAATCAGAGAGCTAGGAGTGAGTGCTAGGAGTGCAATGAGATCCAAGGGTCTGTTGGATAACTGGATGACTCCATGAACTGGCTTACAGACAAAGATGAGGGAGGCTTGGCACAACTAGGTTATCTGAAAAGATGAATGTTCATTGGCATAATAAGCTATATGTATTCATAGTAAAGACCAAAAAATTAAGAGAGAAGAGTACTGTTTACAGGGACATAAGTGGTCATGACTTGACTATTGCCATAACCTGAAGGTCTTGACATTGTAAGTCATAGCAAGGGAAACTTCCTGACAAGATCTTCAGGTTGTTCAAAATTACGAAGCAGGTCAAGGAGGCTGAGTGCCTCAGGCTAGACCAGATGATAGTTCAACCTGTTGAGTACACATTTTACTGTTTCTTGAATTTCATGTGAGGGAATTCTAGAAAATGTTTTAGATGGCAAAACCAAGGTAGAAATCAAGAAATGTTATTTGGAGTTATAATTGCTGACCCTGTTCCACTAAAGCTCTGCAGTAAATTTACAAGAAAGGACCTTTCTGTGTCTCTCAGCTTCTGCCACTCGTACAAAGAGTGCAGCCTTAAGCCTTTGGAGATAAGATGAACTAGATGATGCAACAGATCTTTTCCATCTCTATTTTTCATGAGTACACAAACAAATATTCATGCCTGGGAACATTAATCACCGTTGGATAGAGTAAATCAAAGAAGGGAAATAATGTTTTCTACATGCTCAGCACACAATGTTTTAATGTTTATAAATATGTAATTTCCAACATAGCAGTGCATCATTCAGAAGTACATTCATTTTCAAGGTTAAAGTTTCAAAACAAAGTTGTTTTGAGATACTGGGGCTGAAACACATATGAAAAATACCTTGAATGATTAAAATATTTTTTCCCTCCTCTTGATTGGATAACTTTGAAAAAAAATTATATATAAACAGCTGGATTGATGTCTATGAAAGTTTCCAAAACCAATTGAGTCTTGAACTGAGACCAAGCATGAAAAATTTGAGCCCCAAAGGTAATATTTTTTAAGAAAGTTATAAATGGCTGTGATTTAGAATTGAAATGTTGTTTCCGAGCTTGTCAAGATCATCACAACTGCAATGCTACATTAACTTGTGTTGTGCAAAGCTCTAGCAATAATAGAAAAACAAATTCTCCTAATTTCCACTGACCTGCAGTGAGTTAGTCTGTCAGAAATCTGTCACAAAAAGAGAAGACAGACAATAAGGGAGAGGAGAGGTTCGGAGAGGAGAGGTTCGGAGAGGAGAGGTTCGGAGAGGAGAGGAGAGGTTCGGAGAGGAGAGGTTCGGAGAGGAGAGGAGAGGAGAGGTTCGGAGAGGTTCGGAGAGGAGAGGAGAGGAGAGGAGAGGAGAGGAGAGGAGAGGAGAGGAGAGGAGAGGAGAGGAGAGGAGAGGAGAGGAGAGGAGAGGAGAGGAGAGGAGAGGAGAGGAGAGGAGAGGAGAGGAGAGGAGAGGAGAGGAGAGGAGAGGAGAGGAGAGGAGAGGAGAGGAGAGGAGAGGAGAGGAGAGGAGAGGAGAGGAGAGGAGAGGAGAGGAGAGGAGAGGAGAGGAGAGGAGAGGAGAGGAGAGGAGAGGAGAGGAGAGGAGAGGAGAGGAGAGGAGAGGAGAGGAGAGGAGAGGAGAGGAGAGGAGAGGAGAGGAGAGGAGAGGAGAGGAGAGGTTCGGAGAGGAGAGGTTCGGAGAGGAGAGGAGAGGTTCGGAGAGGAGAGGTTCGGAGAGGAGAGGAGAGGTTCGGAGAGGAGAGGTTCGGAGAGGAGAGGAGAGGAGAGGTTCGGAGAGGAGAGGAGAGGTTCGGAGAGGAGAGGAGAGGAGAGGAGAGGAGAGGAGAGGAGAGGAGAGGAGAGGAGAGGAGAGGAGAGGAGAGGAGAGGAGAGGAGAGGAGAGGAGAGGAGAGGAGAGGAGAGGAGAGGAGAGGAGAGGAGAGGAGAGGAGAGGAGAGGAGAGGAGAGGAGAGGAGAGGAGAGGAGAGGAGAGGAGAGGAGAGGAGAGGAGAGGAGAGGAGAGGAGAGGAGAGGAGAGGAGAGGAGAGGAGAGGAGAGGAGAGGAGAGGAGAGGAGAGGAGAGGAGAGGAGAGGAGAGGAGAGGAGAGGAGAGGAGAGGAGAGGAGAGGAGAGGAGAGGAGAGGAGAGGAGAGGAGAGGAGAGGAGAGGAGAGGAGAGGAGAGGAGAGGAGAGGAGAGGAGAGGTTCGGAGAGGAGAGGTTCGGAGAGGAGAGGAGAGGTTCGGAGAGGAGAGGTTCGGAGAGGAGAGGAGAGGTTCGGAGAGGAGAGGTTCGGAGAGGAGAGGAGAGGAGAGGTTCGGAGAGGAGAGGTTCGGAGAGGTTCGGAGAGGAGAGGAGAGGAGAGGAGAGGAGAGGAGAGGAGAGGAGAGGAGAGGAGAGGAGAGGAGAGGAGAGGAGAGGAGAGGAGAGGAGAGGAGAGGAGAGGAGAGGAGAGGAGAGGAGAGGAGAGGAGAGGAGAGGAGAGGAGAGGAGAGGAGAGGAGAGGAGAGGAGAGGAGAGGAGAGGAGAGGAGAGGAGAGGAGAGGAGAGGAGAGGAGAGGAGAGGAGAGGAGAGGAGAGGAGAGGAGAGGAGAGGAGAGGAGAGGAGAGGAGAGGAGAGGAGAGGAGAGGAGAGGAGAGGAGAGGAGAGGAGAGGAGAGGAGAGGAGAGGAGAGGAGAGGAGAGGAGAGGAGAGGAGAGGAGAGGAGAGGAGAGGAGAGGAGAGGAGAGGAGAGGAGAGGAGAGGAGAGGAGAGGAGAGGAGAGGAGAGGAGAGGAGAGGAGAGGTTCGGAGAGGAGAGGTTCGGAGAGGAGAGGAGAGGAGAGGAGAGGAGAGGAGAGGAGAGGAGAGGAGAGGAGAGGAGAGGAGAGGAGAGGAGAGGAGAGGAGAGGAGAGGAGAGGAGAGGAGAGGAGAGGAGAGGAGAGGAGAGGAGAGGAGAGGAGAGGAGAGGAGAGGTTCGGAGAGGAGAGGAGAGGAGAGGAGAGGAGAGGAGAGGAGAGGAGAGGAGAGGAGAGGAGAGGAGAGGAGAGGAGAGGAGAGGAGAGGAGAGGAGAGGAGAGGAGAGGAGAGGAGAGGAGAGGAGAGGAGAGGAGAGGAGAGGAGAGGAGAGGAGAGGAGAGGAGAGGAGAGGAGAGGAGAGGAGAGGAGAGGAGAGGAGAGGAGAGGAGAGGAGAGGAGAGGAGAGGAGAGGAGAGGAGAGGAGAGGAGAGGAGAGGAGAGGAGAGGAGAGGAGAGGAGAGGAGAGGAGAGGAGAGGAGAGGAGAGGAGAGGAGAGGAGAGGAGAGGAGAGGAGAGGAGAGGAGAGGAGAGGAGAGGAGAGGAGAGGAGAGGTTCGGAGAGGAGAGGAGAGGAGAGGAGAGGAGAGGAGAGGAGAGGAGAGGAGAGGAGAGGAGAGGAGAGGTTCGGAGAGGAGAGGAGAGGAGAGGAGAGGAGAGGAGAGGAGAGGAGAGGAGAGGAGAGGAGAGGAGAGGAGAGGAGAGGAGAGGAGAGGAGAGGAGAGGAGAGGAGAGGAGAGGAGAGGTTCGGAGAGGTTCGGAGAGGAGAGGAGAGGTTCGGAGAGGAGAGGTTCGGAGAGGAGAGGAGAGGAGAGGAGAGGAGAGGAGAGGAGAGGAGAGGAGAGGAGAGGAGAGGAGAGGAGAGGAGAGGAGAGGAGAGGAGAGGAGAGGAGAGGAGAGGAGAGGAGAGGAGAGGAGAGGAGAGGAGAGGAGAGGAGAGGAGAGGAGAGGAGAGGAGAGGAGAGGAGAGGAGAGGAGAGGAGAGGAGAGGAGAGGAGAGGAGAGGAGAGGA